>NW_024870694.1:1095000-2295000 GCF_019054845.1 Dipodomys spectabilis | reverse complement strand
AATGTCAGAAGTGAAACAGAAACATGAGACATTCTGCATCTAAAATCTCACTTTCTTTGAGTCAGGCCAAGCTCCTTTTCTGTCTTCCTAAATTTAACTAATTTGAGGTAAGAGAATCCCGTTTAACTCAGGATTCTGTGGAGATTGACCCTCATTATACACTTTGTTCCACACATGAATAACAAAACTGTACAAAGAAATAGAAGAAGGAAGCATTGTACCAGGGTTGAAACTCAGGGTCTTGGACTTGTTAAGCAGGTGCTCTACCACTGAGCCACACCTCCAGCCAAGGGAATGCTTTCAAGGCAAGCCACAAAATCTCACTAGCCTGGCATATTACCTAATGTCAATATTTCCTTAAAATAAATAAATAAAAAAATGCAACAGAGAAATTCAAATTGCTACAGTTAATTGCAGGATTAAATTGCCATTTGTCAATAGCTACATAATTTGTATTATAGGTTATAGGACTATAGCTTTCTGACATATTTTATCAATATATTTTCAATGATTTAATAACAATATTTCTCAAAAATAAGCCAAACCACTTTTTCCTTCTTTTTAAATGAACATATTCAGAGGGTTTTCATCAGCGTGCTAGCTAGCTCTGCAAAATTTCTAGTAAATAAATTATCACCAGGAGGCTCAAAATCCATTACCATAAAAAAAGCCATTTTTTCCTCCCTAATCGATTGCCCACTGTGCAACTGCTAATGGGACCATGTACACACGTTGTGCAGAGGGAATTCGTTTTCAGTGCTCTCTCTTTTCTAGAATTTATTTTACAAAGAATTTCTCACTCAACTCATAAATTAGTCAATGCATAAAATGAGCACTTCGGCTTCCAGCAAGAGAAATTGTAAGGTTGTGCACCTAGATTGTTTTCCAAGCTGGTCCCCAAAGAAATGGAAGTTGTTTTATCCTAAGGGCCCTGAAACCCCTGCAGCAAGTGTTTGAGAGCCAGCCTTGCACCTTTCTCCACACCAGAGCTTGTGTCTTAATCTGTCATCAGTTGCTTAAGGATCCTTGTAAGCAATGTAATTTCCTGTATATGCTGATTGGTATATACTGGCCTTTGAACAGAAGTTTTGAAATTCTCTTGTGGCAATTAGATCCATGTTACCAAGTCATCTCAATATATATATGTGGTGGGGCTTGAACTCAGGGCTTTAATACTGTCTTAGAGCTTTTTTGCTCATGGCTAGAGCTCTACCACTTTGAGCCACAGTGCTACTTCCAATTTTCTGATGATTAATTGGACATAAGAGTCTCACAGGCTGCCTTCGAACTGTGATTCTCAAGATTTCAACCTCCTGAGTTGCTAGGATTACAAGTGTGAGCCATGGTGCCTGGTTCCTCCCCACCCCCCTCTCTCTTTTCTTTTTTCGTAACCACCAATCCTATTCTGGTATCATTTGCAGATGATATTGAGTGTTATAAATCCCAAATTATAACATACTATATAATTGCTCTAAACCCATAACTTTAGCAGCCAAATCAGTCTTGACCACATTTGCAATAATCAACCTTTGGAAGGGAACTACTTGCATCCTTCCTCCCACTGCCCCCCCCAATTTTATTCCAATTTAGTCACCAAATAAAACTTTATTTGTAAAACATTTGTAGTTCTGCCAACAATTGAGAATTCTGAAATATCAAACAGCTGTGTGATCATTTACCCTACCACTTTCTAGTTCTCTTTGAGGAAGTGAAATCTGTTCAGAATTTCCTGATTATTTTTAGATGAAGTTAGCCATTTTTAAAAGATGAGTTGTATGTTTGTAGAGCCAAACCTGAGAAGAAGATGTTGCAAAGATTGGGGTAAAGTGAGAAAAGTGAGGAGAACTAAGAGAGAGCTGGCCAGACACAAGAGAATAATAAACATATAAATGATTCAGGCATGGATAAGTACAGTGGGACTCAATGATTCGTTTTATGAATATAGTCTGAAGGCTGCTTGTCATCATGTCTTGCTTCCTTTAGGATGATTTTATAATTCTTTTTATAGTAATATGTATCTTTTTCTTATTCTCTTTTTAGGTAAGTTGCCGTTCCTGCTTTTAAAAACTTATTGTGAAAAAGTCACGAATCTGAGGCAAGTAACCATGGTGCTATGCTTTTTTTTCTTTCTTTCCATGTTTGAATGACTTTGTCTCTGGTATTTGACTATAACTAGCGATTTAATCATACAGAGTTCAGAGGTTTTATTTCCTGAAGCATCCATAGGTCTGATGAGATCCTCATATAAGCTCCATGATCACTTGGGGACACTGGCAAAAGGACTATTATGTTTATTTATGCCATTGTGTTTATCTTCAAATTCTTTGTAAATTTCTCACTGGGGTTTAACTGACAGATCATGATGGCGTTTCAGAAACAACAAATGATATTGCTTCTGCTCTTGCTGGGCCATGTGGGATGCCAAAATTCAAATATAGCAATAGAGAAACATAGTTCATTTCTTGTAGTTATCTTGTCATTGTGATGTTTGTTAGAATAGTAAATGTTCATTGGCTAGAAATACCTCTGATTATTGGCAAAATATGAGTAAGACACTTTAGACATTTCTTTGCCTTTTTCTTTGTCTTCATCATTTCTTTCTCCTGTCTTTTTCTCTGGTTTATAATTTCATCTAATAAATGATTCAAAATGAGATATAGGAAAAGAAAGAAAGGAGAAAAAGAAAGAAAAGAGAAAGAAAATATTTGAATAACTAACAAGAAAATAGGTGGCTATTATGAAAATATCATATAAAATAATAACAAGGATGAGTATTCATAATTAAGAGATATCTAATTGTCTTTGTTTCCCCCAGTGGAGATAGTTAATATTATTGATAACATTGCAGTTGATTTGCTATACTCTCAATAAACAAAACCAGACACTACAGTTTTTATCAATAGAGAATCCTTTAAACATTTTGTATAGGAGGGGGTGTTATTTAGAATAGATCCAAGCAACTAAGAATTTTAAATGGATTTAACTGGACATTTTCTAGAATGTCAAAATAATGAGCCTGAAACAAAGGAAATACAAATGTAAATCAATGACTCCTGGAAATAGCCACAGATCCTTAAGAGTCTGAAAATGAGTAGCTGCAGTGGGATTTATGGTATTAAAGCTTTGGTCTAATTACAAACATTAATTTTCTTTAGTACCATTGCTATAGCAACTCTATAGCTAGAGGGTCCAGGCAAGTCCCAAATTATATATCTTAGAAATTCTTTCCTCAATTATTAACATTTCATATTAGTAAAACTTAAGGATATTTTATATCCAAGTGGACTTTTTATCAACTACATAATTTATTTTCTTTCTTAAACAGTTATTAATTATTTAAGACTGAAATTTCTTCATGTTTAGATATTTTGCTTTACTTCCTGGTTCTCCAGATACAATCTGAAATTTCTTCTGTGCTTGGGCTTTTAACACCACAGGAGAACAAATTTAAAATATAAGTTTGCTCATTGATATTTAAAAAAAAAAAGAATTACGGTTGCTTTGGGAACTTTAATAGAGACTTTTTGGACTTGTGTAATTATAATCTCAGTCTTAATGATACATTAGCATATTTTTGCATCTAATTTTTATAAACAAATGCAACATTCTATAATAATATAGTCTTAAGTGGCAAATTTGAAAGCCATAGAAGTTAGGTAATTTCTAAACTTAAGGTATTTTGAGATAACAATGAAATACATTGCTGTCTATGTACATATATATATGTGTATATATATATATATATATATATATATATATATATATATATATATATAGATGATAGAATACCTAAAATGATCTGTGGTTAATGTTATTTCAAGTTGTTTTAAACAAATAGAAGGATCATTTCTTTTTGCATAATACTGGTAAAATTATCTATTAAAAATAAACTATACTTTAAACATATCAGGATATCAGGAATATCTAACTCAACATTCATTTATAGACACTTGTTATATGTTACAGGGAATTCTGGTAAATATTATTGAGAATAGACTTATGCACTGAAGTAGTGGTAAGATCAACAACATAATATTATAAGAATACATAAGTATATGTAAGTGACACATAGAAAGTGTTGTGAGTACATAAGAAAAGAAATACTTCAAACATGGAAATGAGAGACAACTTTATACCAGTATGGTGATTTTTAAAAAGGTAGATTTTTAGAAGCATACTTAAAAAATAAATTTAAAAAATAACATGATTAAGACCCAGAAGAATAAAGGATAAAATATATTTAGGGGTAACTATTCTCTTCTGGGAGAATTAAAAGACATAATTGTCTAAAAAGCCATAATACTAGATTCATAATTCTGAGTCATTCAGGATTAATCAGATATTTTAAGATATATGGTTCTAAGAAGGCTGTAAATATCATTATTTTATGGGGCTCTCTTCTTTTTAACTTCCGTAAGAATTTATCAATACAAATAGCAACTCTTTTATATAACTACTTAAAGATAATAAAATTATTCCAAAAAATAGCACTTGGCCATGAGTTAATAGCACTTACTGGAGTTTATCATTGCTTCAAAAATTATGAAGTAAATGCAAAACTTCATTTATTTTAGCATACTACTTTTTAGCTAAATTCTTAGCATATAGTTGGTATAGTTGGCCTTAAATAAATATTGATTATTTATTTTAAGACAAATTTTCAGCATTTTAATTTCTTAGTTTATCAAGTCATACTTCCCTGACTGTCAAATAAATCCTGTGCACCAAAACAATTTACTTCCTGGTTCTCCAGATACAATCTGAAATTTCTTCTGTGCTTGGGCTTTTAACACCACAGGAGAACAAATTTAAAATATAAGTTTGCTCATTGATATTTAAAAAAAAAAAGAATTACGGTTGCTTTGGGAACTTTAATAGAGACTTTTTGGACTTGTGTAATTATAATCTCAGTCTTAATGATACATTAGCATATTGACCTTAAAGATACCTACTTTAATGCAGTATTGGTTAAGGGTAGAAACTGAAATTTGTCTATTTCACCACTATCCTGTAATGTAACTTTACACAATTTTCTTAAGTATTTTGTGCTTTCTTTTCTTTTTTTCTTTCTTTCTTTTTTTATTTTCTTTATTTATGAAATAATAATAAAAGTTCACAGAATTGTTTTAATGAAACAGAAACTATGTAGAGAGATGGAAATGCCTTGGTATAATAGGTACATAAGTCCTTGCTATTTTTGTCTTCTACTGCTAATATACTTGAAAAACAGCTTCAGTTTGGATATAGTAGAGGCTCATTCTTTCACATTAAATGTAATTAAATAACTAAATTTATTATCTGGAACTAATTATGGTATGAATGATTAATGAAAACCATATATTTTACATTTTTTAATGAATCACTGAGCATATATGTGTGTGTGTATGCATGCACACACTTGTGTATCCTACAGTATAAAATGGAGAAATTTTAGATACCATCCCTTATGAAAGTTGCCTTTCCTCATAATTTAATGTTTAATTCTCAGCTAAAATGCTTTATATTTGCTTAGTTACTAGAAATTTTACTAAGGATGTGAGAATTGTCCATTTAAATCTTGTGAATTTTACTGCTATTGTTATTACTTACAAAAAGTCTTGCATCACTCATCTCTTTCGGTATTTTGTTTTTGGCGATGATAACTGAAAAGTCTCAAAAATTTGGTAATAGCAGGTTTTCATTTGTCTCAAATGCTGTTGTTATCATCTTCTACTACTATTTAATGACCCAAACCTTAACAGTATTCTTAGACGAGCTGTATAGCAGGTAAGTCCAAAGTAATAAAGAAACCTGATTAGCCATTAACTCAACAAGGGATTATAAGGATCTGATCTCTTTCTTCAAAGCATATATTTCTAGAAGAAACAAGGACACTAATGGACAGTGTTTTCTTGTTGTTTCCCTAGTTCAGCACATAATAGGACCAGCATTAAATAATACAGTTTTATAAACAATTTTATCATAAGAGCTGCTATTTTTCTAAGAAGTGTTATGATTAGTCTTTGGATTGTACAACAAAACCTCAAGTATAAAAGAAAGTGTACAATTACTTGCACTTGTATTTCCAAGCATACAAAATCAAATACTGAAGCCAGAGGTAAAGTACACAGAGTCGCTAGCTATATTTAATGAAGTTCAGGTACCTTTCCCTTAACCTGGAAAGTAAAGGTAGAAAGTCTTTGAAGCTCAATTTGCTTCAAGCAAAGTGAGAAGTAGAATAGCAGAACAGTGTTTAGAAACAAATATAAGGGCTAGTATAGAAGAATGCTAGGTGTCAGTATGGATGAAATAGTCACAGGGAGAAAGGAGCATTAATAGAAAAACTGGAGAACCTAATACTTTTAGAATTCCTGATTGAGTAATGGATAGAGATAGAGAAACTTAAATTTATCTGCCCAAAGAAAATAGCCATAAAATACTGTCTGGTATAGAAATAATTATCTATCTCTATAATATTTTATAGAATTTATTATTTCAAAATAGTGGTGACATTCTCCAAAAGTTCCAATTGAAGATTAAAATCTGGTTACATTTCAATATGTGCAGTATAGGTATATATAAGGATGCATGCGTGTACGTATGTAATTACAAAAAGTCAATAGGTTGGTAGATGTATTTATCTCTATCTTTATCATCTATGTATACATAGATCTCACTTGCTATTATAATCTCGTTTTCATTCCTCCATGTTTTCATTCCTCTTCTGCTCAGTATAATAAATGGCTGCTTCACTGTTTTTTCATCCAAGTGAAAACTGGGTTTATGTTATGAAAGCATGTAATGAGTGATTGGCAGTGAAAATGAGTCAGAATAATTCTGTCCATTTCTCTCTTGCTCTTTGCTTCTACATCTTATCTATGGTTCCAAGACACAAAGTATACTTTCTGCTATGTTTTTCATTTCCTTTGAGTGATCTGTTTGAGAAACAGACATAACATGGTAAGCCATAACAATATCTGTCTTTGATTCAAGGGAAGTCAATATCTTAACTGCTGTTTCTTTCTTACAATTTTGGGCTTAAGGCATAAAACAACTCACCCAGCCATAATTGATTAGTACTGGATATACGTATTCTTGGTAAAATCCTTTAAGCCAAAAAAAGAAAAGTATAATATAAAGATGCTGTTTATGAAGCTAGTTGTCTCCATTACTTTCTTTGACTTCTTTAGTCTTCAAGCTAATGGTTTCAAAGTTAGACTTTCTTCAACTGATAGATGTTAAGAATGATCTGAGCCTTCTGACTCTTACTCCTTCATATGACAGGAAAATGAATTGTAGTAGAACAACTTGAGTCCTAAAAGAGTTTCTTAGTGATCAGTCCATTCATCCATCCAGCTATACATCCATCTTTTCAATAAAATTAAAACTCTAGAAGTGCCATTTATCAAGTATAGACTTTTAAGCAGGTCATGATTTTAGAGAAGCTATGTTTCCTCAAATGTGAAAAATGAAAAATACTTTCTGCTTTGTAAGGCTGATGAAGTGTTATCCAACTTGAATTTTTTTTCCCTACTTCATATCATTGACAAATCACTAAGCAATTGATTATTCAATAGTCAATAAATGGAGAACTGGACCTAATACAAAAAGCACACACTTTCTTCTGCCTGTCCTGGGATCTGCATTTTTATTGCAGCTGGTTTATGGATGGGTATGGAATGCAGCCTCTCAGAGCTAGCCATGATTTCCAGAAATCATGGTTCTACCTTCCTACCCTAATTTGAGTAGAGTCAGATCATGGCCCTGAATTGGGGGAGGTGCTTTTTAAAAACTTCATTATGAATCTGAAGTCTTTTGGAATGTCAGTGTGGTCCCAGACCCCGATTGAGCTAGTATCAAGTAACAACTAATTTCTCTGTTCAAACACATGGAAGCTTTGTGCCATATATATCTAGCTTTAACTTTTGCAAGGATAAGTATTGTATAGAAAACTGATTGGAGAATTCATTATCAGTAACTTCAAGATTTAATCTAGTGACAGGAGGATTAGTACTGTACATGAATGTTTTGTAACACATAAAAATGCAACACAATAGATATATCTGAACATATTTATAATGCTGAAATATTACACATGAAAATTTTTATATTAATGTTAAGGTTTATCCTTAAAGAATGTCGATAGGAAAATCATGCATTGTCTCTGATGGAGGAGGTAGAAAATTCATAGAACATGACCTTTATGTTTAGAAATATCTCATGGATTTATATTTAACAAGTCCATTTTTATTTGTTCTATAAAGCCAAATAAAATTTAAAAATAATATTTTTCTGAGGCTTTAACTTACCTTGGAATTTGGGCATGCTTTTAAAAGCTCATCTAAGGATAATTTAAATATTAAGGAAATCGAATGTCATAGTCATGAATATTCCAACAGGATTATATTCCAATACCATCAGTATAATAGATGATACAACTTGACCACAATCTCCCTACAAAGCAGTGAATGATCCAGGAACAGAATGTTATTTCATATATTTCAAGCACAAAGCTCTTTTCATAGGGATTATTTGTTTTGTTTTTATTTGTGCAAGTTAGGTTGAACCATGTTTTTCTATACTTGCTTATATGAGGATATTGTAAATAATGTAATAGAAAATAGGTGGATAAAAAAGAGACTGACAAAACAAATGGCTTTTCATTGCAGGGCTTACTGAAAAGGATTTGTGTCCTCAGAAATAAGTATTGGAAAAAATATGTCAGAGATACTAGAAAGAGAAGTGTTAAGTTTTCAAAAAGATCAATACAAATAAAACATTAGAATTAGATGACAATAGTCATCTATGGGTTTCGAGGAAATTCAAAGGCAGGCAACATGTGTGACTTATAATTATAAATAATCTATTTCATTGACTTGAAAAACCTAGAAATTATATACTGACAAGTGCCACTTTGATAGAGAAATAAGGAATAAAAACTACACTTTTTACAGTTAATAGCCTCCTTATTTCCAACTGAATTCCCATTCTCTATCTCCAGTCATGTATGAGATATCAGTAAGTTCATAGCACAGATTCCCCCCATTACAATATTAGCATGGTCATATTTTCTTCCAATTGCTTTTTTGCATAAATTAAGCCTTAAAATTGGTAACATTCCTTTTCCCTGCTCCTTTTTTTTTTTTTAACAATTTATTTGTAGCCTCTCACTTGTTTCTAAAAATCTAAAGACTTAATGTTCTTAATTTGTTGGTGGTATACAAAAAGACATACTAAGCTTCTTGATTCTTATTTGAAAAAAATTACTTCCCACTATTCTAGAAAAATAAGACATTTATTTCTGTTTTAGTTTTCATGTAAATCTAAATATACAGGATTGTAAATAATATCGAGAAACAAAAATAAAGTTAAAGTAGCATGAAGATAAGAAGTTTTCCACATCTTGCATATTCTTAAATATCTTTCCTTTCTTCAAACCTTATTATTGTAATTATTTCCTTTACAACCTTTAGTTAGTACATTTTATTTCCATTTCTAGACTTGTAATGACCAGAATATTTCAAGAAATTTAGAGAGAAAATAGAAGAAGTGAATCAGACTTACATATGACTTAGACTTACCTTTGTAGTGTCTTATTTAATTAGATAGTTCCTTAGTTCTACATATTCTTGGAAGCAGTGCAGACAGTCTTAAAATGAAATTTCTCTATTTCAATTTTAGGGATAAATGAACAAAAATAGTAAGAATTTTGGTGAACTATGTATGGACAAATCTCTCTCTCTTTCCATATATATATAAATATATATATATATATATATATATATGTTGAAATAGACAATAGTTCTGAATTTTAAGATATAGCAAGTGGAAAGGTAACAATATAACTTCTTCCATTTAGCCAATGTTAGAAGGCAGAAAATGGCCATATCTCAGGTTGACATGAAAAGTAAGCCCAGCTCTTGAATATAAATTATGTCATATATGTATATATATATATATATATATATATATATATATATATATGTATGTATATATATATATCTGGAATGAACTAGTCTCATGACATCTTCAAAGGCCAGCTGGAAACTAGGGAGCCAGAGTAGGTCAGAGGCATTTGGTCTACTCTGTTAGTGAAAGGTCAAGTAGCACATGTGTGTACATGTGTTCTTCTACAGGGTCCCTTGTTAGTACACAACCTGAGGTATTGACTAGTCTGAAAAGCCATCTGTATTTTAGCCATCAGCAGAGCCTGTGAACAAAACACAAATCACAGAGAGCATACCATGGTTCTATTATTACAGGTTTCCAAAGATCTGTAAGCTAATTGCTTCGATTTTGTTCCTGTGGGTGCTCTGTTCTCTGCTAACCTAATTCAATGCTGTTATTAAAGCCAAAGTTAAAACCAGGCTATATTCTTAATATTGAGCTATCTGCCTACCCTGTAAGGTACTTGATTTTCCATTAAAAAATTGTTTTATCGAACAGTCACAATGCTCTTTAAAATATGAATTCATCAATTTGTCCAGGTATCCCTATGTAGCTCCTAGAAAGTATTACTTCTTTCACTTAGAGGAAGAGAAAGAGAAACACCTGCACATTTGTTTATATATACACTACACGCAAGATAGCAGGGAAGAATAGCGCATCTCAAATATCTTATTAGAACTACAGATTATTTATCTTTCTGAGCTTGCCACATCTACAATGCTTACCTGAGTCATCTCTCCATATTCACTAATATTAGTGATTATCATCAGATAATTCATCTCTACTCTCCAAACTTCAGCTCCTTATATGTAAAAGAATGGGTCAATTAGTCTTGTTTCAAACACTAAATTGGTTCCTATTTGTAACCTGATTAGTAGAGTCCTTTCTTGCTGAATAGTAAGTATAAGAAAAAGGAAATGCTTTTTAATTTTTTATTGTAAAGGTACTGTACAGAGGGATTACAGTTAGGAAATATTTCTTAACAAACTATTGCCTATTTTGCTAGCATCAAAGGAATGGAATAATGAAAGTGCTATTATACAAGATGGTGCATTGCTTCTCAATGACAAGACCTTTGCAGAAGCTCACAATCATCCTTGACCTGTGTCACAAGAGGGACCTTACAGTGAGTATGTGCACCAGTCTCTAAGGCTTCCTCCTGTTCCACAGTTCTAGTAGTAAGGGTTAAGGCATTGTACTCACCAGCCTAGCAAATTCTCAACCTTTACAGTTCTTTAAACGTTAAATTTACTATCATTAAACATATTCATAGCTGTTCTTTGCAATAATCTGATGAGGAAGAAGGAGCTCTGTGATCGTAATTATTTTCTGGCTGGGAAAATACTGTCAGTGTAGCTAAGGAACATCCCCAAGGCTATTAATGAGGTCTCCCTCATCAGAGAAATGAAACACACATCCTGCCTCTGCATTCCTGTGTTTGACAGTGTGCTCAGTCATCTACGTTTTAGTTTGGGTGCTGGCTACCATTTAAGAGATATTTCTACAGAGTCAAGCTCCTTCTCAGCATATGTCTTCCGTGCCCCATATCTTCTCAGTTACTACTACATCCACAATAGGAAATATCGTACCACTCATGGATCCTTGTTGAAGGCCTTGAGTTAAGATTTTAAATTGGGCAGCTGGAGCAGGAAGGTCATTTCCTTGCTTTTTCTTTGACCTAACCTCATTTTCTTCCTATATTTGCCCTGGAGTTAAGAATTAGAATGCCAAGGCAGGTGTTATTCCTGATTTTTTTATTGTGCAACAATAAAATTGTGAATATGTCTTGCTGTGAATTACTCTTCAGCTGAGCATGGCTTTTTAATTTAAATCTGTGGTTATGTAGCCATTCAACTGGTGACTAATCAGGGTGGCTGTAACTGGGAAGGCAGCGGGATGCCACTTCTGCGAACCTGGGGATGGGTTCCTACCTTGCTATAATCCTCTGTCAGAATGAAATGAAGAGAATGTGTTTAATAGCCAAGCAGAGCGTTTAGGGACCTGTGGTCTCCTGGATGCCCACCCCAGTTCCCAATATACATACCAGGAGGCATAATCAGCTGCCATGTAGTCTAGATAAGTGTGGTCTATTTTTTTAAATTCTGCAATCTTAATTCACGTTGTATTTTTCCACTTCCTCTAACAAATACTTCATTTGCTGTCTTAAAAATAGAATAAATGTTACCCATTAAGGGAGGCATTAGATCTTCCCTTCATTCTATTCTTCCAAAACACAGAAAGCAAAGACTTTAAATAGATATGAGTCCTTCTTGCAGGCTAAGGAAAGTTAAAATTCTCTTCCTGGTTGCCTGACCTGTTGGAGAATAGAAGAGTGAACTCGATATTTCACAGTCTTATATTTTAGATACCTAGTTCCAGTATCTATTGGTCTTATGAAGCAGAAAGACAAGCAGGCAGGCTATTTGTTGTCCAAATACATTTGCTTCATTTAACTTGTATTTCTGTAAGTTACTAGTCAGGATGGTTTGCAAAGAAGGCAAAATCAAGGAACCAGAATTATGAGGGAATCTTACTTGTGTCATTTCATCTTTCACTTTATAATTCAGCAACTATTGTGTACCATATAATGAGAATGAGGAAGAGATGGTAAGCCTTGGACATTTTTGAGTAACAGCTTTTCAAAAGAGACATAGAAGTAATAAAACATTGAGCCCTATATAATAGTAGAAAAAGCAGTCAATGGCTTCCAGTGCAGAGAAAGGATCTTGATTGCCTCTGGGAATACTGAACAGTTTCCCTGGAGATCACAGAACAGCACAGAATACTAGACAACAAATTCCTATCATAGAAAGAGAAAACAAGGACAGTCTAAGTAGTAAATAGGCAAAGGAATGGAACCATGCAGGTACATGCTGTGTAGAAGGTAAAGAGTTTGGTGTAACTAAACCAGCATGCACACTTGAGGCAAAGTGTTGTTCAGAGACTTGTAGAAAGATACTTTTCAAAGTTCTTTGTTATCTTGTGAAAGAGTTTAAAGGTAGGACAGTTAGAAGAAAGGTGATCTGGTTTGGTTTTTAGGTTGAGGCAGTAGTAGGTGGTAGCAGAGAAAATACATAGATTTCTGTTTCTTTGGTTCATTTCCTGTTTGAGATGAGTATAGGACACTTCCTGGTCTGGAAAGGTGCAGTTCTCTCCATTTGTATGGAAAAATGGGTAAACTCAATATAGTGACAAGGTTTATAAAAGCACTCGATAACTTTGAAGAATCATGCTTATGAACTGGAGTAATGTTATCACAGTGGAGGTATAGAAGGGAGGTTCTGGAGGACATCAAGTGGAAAGAGGTATGGCAGGATCTTGACAATGGCCTAATGTATATTGATAATCAAGGGTAAAAGCTTGAAAAATTGGTGAGCCTGAAAACTGACACTGGACTAAGGGAGAAATAATCATATTTCTACTTTGAGGAAAGAGTAGGCAGATAGAAAAACTAGCAGAAGAGAGACAGCTTAGAATTTCATGTTCCACTTAAACTGAGGGCTCACTCCTCACTCACAGCTTCTAATTCTCCCCAATGTTTTGAGAGTAGCACCCAGAGCACATTTTTTTGCATGATGGTTACCTCAGTAATAGGATAGGTCTTAGGTAACTCCTAGAATTACATAAGGTTACTCTCAATCATCTGCAAGACAGCTGTGGGAATAATGTTGAGTCAGGGTGCCTTTCAGCTTGTACTAACATCATTTATAAATAAAATAATAAATAATCAGCAATGATAATGAAATATACTATGCACTAGGCCTGTGTTCAATGCATTATATACATCACCACTGCAACACTGGATGTTTAATGACATTGGTTTTCCTCACTAGAAGGAGCAGGTAGACCTATGGCCACTCCCTTATTATAAGTGACATAAAGAGCAGAGGAATAGGAGAAAGAACATTTTTAAAATGAACATGGTTAAAATTCATTCTGAACCATGGGCATTCAAGTGTGGTGCCTCACTCCATCCTGTCTTCCTTCTCCTAAGGCTTCTTTCTCTGAGATATGCTGAGGAAAGAAAAGCTACTCCAATATTTCGGGTTAAATCCAAGCCAGGGAATTTTGTTAGGGCTCCAAAGTAGTTTTCTCTGAAAGTTACAATTAGGTAAGAAATTCTTCTTTTTACCCCTGTTGATAAAAATGTGACTGCACGTTCGACTATCTTCAGTTTGGATTCATAGAGACGTATGTGCACTTATTGAGAACTGTATTTGACAGACAAAGCTGAAAGATTCTGTAGAGCTGTAAGGATCTTGCTTTAGTTCTGTGAAAAATTCCATCGTATAACCTCTGTCCTTTTAGGGGGGAAATGTGTTCTTTTTTCCAATTAAAAAATGTTTACGGGTTCCATTACTCTTAACTCAAGAAAACCAAATGCATAAATAAAATATTAGTGGTGATGGTAGTAGCATGTGCTAATCTTTAAAACTCTTTTGTCAATTTAAAGTCGTTTGAACGATGCATTCTGGAACTCACTAAAGGCATTTTTGTATACCACTTTCTGCAGGTAATTGGTCTTAACTGCTTTGACTTAGAAGATTTGAATTGTATTTGTCCTGGTGGGGCGGGGGGGGGGGGGAGCAGAAGTCATCCTTCCTGATTTTCCTATTCCTATCTTATTCTTACTTCCTTTCCTCTATCTGTAAGATATTCTTGGATACAGAACCAAGGACAGTGAAAAGAAAGGAAATCCAGCACGTGAACAGAAAAGACATGCCAAAATAGAAGCAGTACTAGATGAGGACTGAGAGAAAATTAAACAGATAAATTCAAAGACCCACCCAATAATTCTTTTTATGCATTTCTTTATCTATTCCCATTATTCTCTTTGAAGAGCACAGGCCCTGTAATTCCTCTCTTTGTCTTTCCTGTCCTCCACCGAATCTCCAGAACTAAAACAAATCAAATCAAGAATTAACCTTTTAGGCATGAAATATATCTCTTTGCTATGCTATGCATGTCCTCTATAAATCATTCTGAGGAAAAAGCCTAGGAGATCCACACAGCTGCAATCCTCAGGTGACTACTGGGAAGTGCTCTCAGCAGACTCTCCCCCTCCCACTCCCCCCACCCCTTTTACTAGGATGCCTTTTCTCTAGCTGAAATACAGCTTTAGTAGAAACAACTTCTTCAGTTTTTTCATGCCACATCCAGCCATAACATAATCTTGATAATAGAACGAGAAGGTTATAGGCCTGGTAAGACATAATTATTTGTAATTAAGTCATTCTATGACCTAAGACTGCAGCCTTATGCTAGGACTAAATGACAACAGAAAAGATCAAGGAACAGACTATTTTTTCCCATCTTGCACTGCCCAATAATGTTCCTCTTTAATACTCAAGTGCTGCTTCTTACCCCTCTCATTAACCCTGGCCTCAAAAATCATATAGATAAGCCAGGCAGCAATGGCTCATGCCCGTAATCCTAACTACTCAGGAGGCTGAGATCTGAGGCTTGAGATCTGAAACCAGCCAGGGCAGGAAAGTCTGCAAGACTTATCTCCAATGAAACATACACACACACACACACACACACACACACACACACACAAACACATACACACACAAAGTGGAGTTGTGGCTCAAGTGGTAGAGCACTATCCCTGAGCAAAAAAAAAACCCACAAAACCAAACTAACAAACAAAAAACAGAGACAGCACCCAGGCTCTGAGTTCAAACCCAGGAAAATAATAGAAGCAGACAGACATACACTAACTGCATCCATTACTTTTAATCTCTCTGTCTTGATCCATCCAAGTTAGTAACATTGTTTCAGTTGTACAGATACATTAAATTACCTTACCCAAAACAACACAGATAGTAGTTGATAAACTAAGTATTCAATATAGACTTGCCTGAATCTAATGATTGCTCTTGGTATTACCCAAAAGGGGATTGGTCAAGATGTATTGTAGCCATGAACTGATTTGTTGAATGACAACTCCTTTGTACAACTACTTAAAGATAATAAAAATATATTTTTATAGGGGTGGGGGAGGAAGCACTGCAGTTAAGTATAGTGGCTCATAATTATAATTCTAGCTACTCAAGAGGTAAAAAATTTGGAGGATTACCATTAAAAACACATATGGAGAACAAGTTAACAAGACTCTGCTACTGCTAACCAATCAGGTATGGTTGTGTACACCAGCAATTCCAGCTAAAGTGATAGGGAAATTGGGGTCTGAGGCCAGGCCTAGGAAAAAATATGCAAGACCGTATCCAAAATATAATCAAAGCAAAACATACTTCCAAAAACATAGTGGTCAGGGCAAGAAGAGCCAACTCATAGGTGTCAGATGATTTTACACAGTCTAGAATAGAATTCCAAAAGGAGAATAGGGTTTTCTCTAAGGCAGTATTTCTCCACCTTTTAAAATATAGTCATACCCGGGGCTGGGAAGTTGGCTCAGTGGTAGAGCACTTGCCTTGCATGCCTGAGGCCCTGAGTTCGATTCCTCAGCACCACGTAAGAAAAAAGCCAGAAGTGGCGCTGTGGCTCAAGTGGTAGAGCGCTAGCCTTGAGCTGAAGAGCTGAGGGACAGCACCCAGGCCCAGAGTTCAGGCCCCACAACCGGACCCCCCCCCAAAAGAAAAATATAGTCATACCCAAGGGCCTTTTAAACACCATTTTTAAAAAATTAATTAATATTTTTTATTATTTTTAACTAGTTGTACAAGGATTGTAATGCATCTTGATCAATGTCACCTCTTACATCATTCTCTCCGATCCCTGCCAACTCTACTGCCTTCCCTCAACTTTTCTTACTTTTGAAAGATATACATTGAATTTTATGACTGTATTTCCCCCTTCCTCCAACCAATGCCCCTCAGCTGAAATTTGAATGTGATATTGCACTGTAAAACTTTTTATTTTGTGGGCCTATGTGGGAATGCAGAGTCTCTGGTTTCATTGCCCCAGTGACAATGAATGCTCTCAAATGACATAGCACAGGTTGATACACTGGTTTTATTAAATGTCCTCCCACAGGGACAAATCTTCTTCCTTGCTACTCACCAGGCACTTTAAATTCATCCTCAAAGGATCTCATTGGTTAATACACCCTTGAAGAATTGCATTGGTGAGTGAGTATCCACAGTGGTTCAAGTGCATCCATATGGTGAAGGAGAGCCTCCTGGTCACTAACAGACTTTTCAGATGCAGTGTCTGATTTTAGGGAGGGCAAACCACACCAGGCTCTAGTTACACAATCAAACCATGGTTAGCCATTAATTGTTCTTCTTGTAATTGGTGATTGATTCATAATTTGATTGCAGAATCCAGGCTTTTATAATAAACCATGAGCTGAACTACCCAATTAAGATTATACAAGCTCAAAGGAATCCAAACACATCACTGGATTTACTGACAAACAGAGGTCGTTTCTAGCAGAGGGACCAATTAAAATCTCCTGGAGAGTGGGAAGAGATTTAAATTTAAATTGAATTAGCCTTTGTTAAGCACACACAATTCACCAGATATTACGATGGATCTTCTTACATTAATATATATCTAAGCTTTACAGTGATTCTGTGAGAGGCAGATGGAAACTTATACCTTTAACAGCCCAGTAACCTGAGAAGGTATGAAAGGTATTTAAAATTCCCTGAAGATTTCACAACTGTCCAGTGGTAAAGAGCCAAACACATTGCAGCTAAATTCCTCAGATTTCCTTACTTCTGGTCCTAAATATTCTCCTCTGTATTCACATAGGATGAAGAGGTATTTGTTTTTAGACACAAAAGAACATCATAGCACCATTAAATCACAAAATATTAAGGTAAATATATATATTAAAAAACAATGAGATTAACTAGAAAATTTTAAATCCATAATTTTTGGAATATTTATACAGACTACCCTAGAATTTTTACAGGTATCTCTGAATTGCTGCCTGCTGAAGAAAGATGATTTTGTATTTCCTCACCAAACTGCTTCTGTTCTATTAATTTCATTTCCTTATATCTAAAACTGTCACAGATCAAAACTCAGAACAAAGGAGTGGAATATAAATTACTATGCTTGGGTGTAAGATCTAAGCTAATAAGAATCTGTCTTCAATTGACTATAACATGCAAATTTGGGGAAAATAATCCTTAATATTTCCACTCGCTGTGCAGTCTGGAGAAAGCAGTTTGGTAAGTCTGCTTTTTCTTAACTCTTTGTGACCTAATAAGATAACAGGAACAACTATTTAAAAAGTAAGTTCATTCATTTGGAAAATAAGAAATGTGTTAGTTTTTCCTCAGGATGGTAAAGTACCTGAGAGACATAATGTAAAAGGAGGAAAGAGCTCATGGTTTCAGAAGTTATAGTCCAGGGTTGGTTGTCTTCATTGAGTTTAGGCCCATATCAAGGCAGAAATACCATGGCAGAAGGGTGTGGCAGGGGGAAGTTGCTCAACTCACAGCATCCAGGAAGTGGGGAAATGGGGGGGGGGTGGGAACTTGTGCCTGAGCTAGTGGATTCCCCTTCTGAATAAGTATAGAAGGTACTACACACATTTGGAGAGGGTCTTTCCCTATCTCACAAACCAATCAACTCTGGAAATACCTTCACAGATGCAACCAAAAGAATGCTTTGCTAATAATCCTTGGTATCCCTCAATTTGATCAATTAACCATTAAGAGTAACCATCTCTTCCCTCACAGAGTTGTAATCAGAGTCAAATGAAAACAAATAAGAACCAAGCAAATGAATACCCCTTACAATTTTGAACATACTTATAATAAAAGGCCAGGTTTCCTTGATATCATAATAAAGGTGATGATAGAATGAGCCACTCAAAAAGAGTGAACATTATCTTTCAGAAAATGGTCCTAATTGTGGATGAGAACTTGGCCATGATGAAAAGAACAAAGATGACCTTTGCTCCTCCTCCAGGAACAGCATGTTCTGAAGAAGATGTAGACCTGATATATGTCAGGGATAAACTTTCAGGAAGCTGTGAGCAAGGGAAAATTGGTTAAAAAAATTCCTTATTGGAATTCAGAGATTTCATAAAGGTCAACTCAAATCAGCCATGCTATCCACAGTAGAGAATGGGATCTTGTTCTAAGAGCTATAGAAAACCTTTAAAGGGTACTAGCGAAAGAACAACAGGATCTGATTTAATCATTGAGGTGTAATCATTTTGGCCCAATAAAGGAAGGAAAAAGGCAAGACTGATATTTTAAAAGTTTCTATACAGCCTATCTAGCCTCAAAACACTGTGGTACCACACACTAGTATGGAAGCCAAGAGATATAGATCACCCAAGGCCTGTCCTTCTATGATACCTATGCCTGCCGATGAAGAAAATAGGACAATTCTAATCATACCATTGTCTCCCTGGAATTAAGCAAGATTCACCTTCACCAAGATGAAATTAGTGTATGGTTGTCTATTGGCTAGTTTTCTCAAACTGCATAGACATGTGATTACTTTTCTATTAAAGGAAACTTTGATTCCCCACCCCATATGCAAATACTTACATGTGCATTAAGGATAAGATTCAGAGCAAAGAATATAGGAGCTGTTTCCTTTTTGCTATTTCTTTATTAATGTGTTATCCAGATATATAATATTAGATTTTAAAAAATTGACTAAATTTCTCTCACCACAGACTCTTAATCTACAACATAAAACATTACTCTAGGACATCAGAAAAGACAACAAAAGGGATAAAAATCTTCTGCTTAATACAAAATTTGGTATGGCACATATGTTTTCCAACAGTCATGCTTTACAGAACTGAGCTGTTCAATGAAATCATTGAGCAGATGACAATTCTTGGGACAGGTCTTGCCAATTGTGGGATCTCAAACTAATTTTTCACTTTCTGAGTAACAGCCTATTATCCAGCCCTTCATTGCTCACCCTTCTTCAACACAAAGTTTACATCTTCAGAGCCTCAGAAAAACAATGGTCACATTCAAAAGCATCCTGGTATGAAAAAGTCTAAATAATTTCTATTTCTTATAATGTGACAGGCCTTCCCATTGGGACAGAAGACCTCACAAGTGTAGGTTCTTAAGCTAACAGATACTTCTTGGAGGCAGGGTGATGAGTGTATTATTTGGGCACAATGGTGTTTTGGACATGTTTCCCTAATTAGGTCACAGAATAGAGTGAATGACCCACAGCCAGCCCCACTGTTTACGATTCTGGCATTTGAATTTTCATCTTTTGTTTATGCGTGCAGTGGTTCCTCAGCCTGGGAACTGGCCAGTACTTATTTAGACTGGAAAGAGTTCACTCCAGGGTGCATTGGCTTCCTGAGGCCTAGTCTGGTAAGAGCTTCTATTTTCCATGAGCTGTACTTTCCCTGACACAACTTAGCTCAGGGAAATTTTCATTTTTGAGTGCAAATGTTTATGTGGTAAAAGCTCATTTAAGTGTCCCCAGGGTTAGGCTGGGTGAGAGACCCACATTGCCTTCTTGTAACACATACTCTATGTGGAATTCAGTTAAAGATCTGAAAAATTGTTTGAAGTAACAAGTAGCAAGCAATCAAGACTACATTTTTCAAACACTAATGTTAAAAATCATGATTCAACATGGAAATAAGTGTTAATTAGTCTTTTCTTCTCTAGGAAAATCATCAATACACTTTCCAGGTTATCTGAGATGATTTGGGGAGTGAGGAGGTTGTATTAAGAGTCACATTTTATGTATTTTTTAAGTAGTACAGACTTTTTTGTCACTATAAATGGGCACAGATGATACCTGTGATAGGAAGCATCTTAGAAAGAGAACAGACTCAAAAAAGTACGGTTTAAGAATTTATGCTGAGCCAGGCACTGGTGGCTCATGCCTGCAATGCTAGCTAGCTACTCAGAAGCCTGAGATCTGGAGATTGTGGTTTGAAGCCAGTCCAAGCAGAGAAGTCGATGAGACTCTTATCTCCAATAAACTACTCAGAAAATTCCAGAAGTTTTGCTATCTCTCAAGTGGTAGAGTACTAGAATTGAGCAAGAAAAACTCAGGGACAGCATCCAGACCCAGAGTTAATGCCCAGGACTGGAAAAAAATATAAATAAAAAATAAAACATGTTGACATTAGCAAGGCATATCTTCCCAAACTTCTGGGTTTATACATCAATTTCATAAAAACATTGTTGTTTGGAAGCACAGAACTCCCCACCATGACTGATGTGAGTCAGGTGATTGCTTGATGATCCTCCGTAACAAGAGTTCTAACTCTCAGATGCTTTAACACTAGGTCTTTCTTAGCTCTGAGAAGAAAACTTGTACTGGGTATGCACACATGTGTGGCTGCATGGTTATGTGGAGGAATATGTTTGCTTCATGGTCTCTGGAAAGACCATGAAGAAAATCCTGTCCAGAAAAATATATTCAACACTCTCCATGTTTCCCCTTAGTGCTAAATTTGCCTACAAAAATTTTATAAGATCTATAAATGTATTTTATATTTGCTCTAGTTGTATTAGGTCAGATCCACCTATTGAAGTGTTTTTTATCAGTAACATCTTCCAATCTGTTGCCTTCTCTCTGTCTAAATGCTTTCGTTCAGGTCTTTTAGTTTCTTATCTAGACAATTTTCATAGCTTTCCAACTAATTTCCTTATCACCTATAAAGCCTCTATCCACCTTGTCCTACTATTGAAGTGATTAATCCAAAACCCTGGATCTACTTAGATCACTTTCAGTTTAAAAATCACTAAGTGATTCTTAATAGCTTTATCAGACATCTAATACCTAACAATAATAGCAATAATATTATTCATGTGGGAGATACCATGCTACGTATTTTGCACCTGGCATCTCTTATTGATCCTCCCCATTTCCTTGTTTTAGGTACTAGGGGGTGAATTTTGTAACAGAAGTAATGAGGTTTAAAATTGAGAATACCAGGGCTGGGAAGGTGGCTCAGTGGTAGAATGCTTGCCTTACATGCATGAGGCCCTGGGTTTGATTCCTCAGCACCACATAAGCAAAAAGAAAAAAGCCAGAAGTGGCGCTGTGGTTCAAGTGGTAGAGCTCTAGCCTTGAGCTGAAGAGCTGAGGGACAGCACCCAGGCCCAGAGTTCAGGCCCACCCCCATGACTGGACCCCTCCCTCCCCCAAAAAAAAGATTGAGAATACCAAAAAACAAAAAAAGTCAATCAAATCATGTTCTAGTATACTTTTAACCTCAATCCAAAGCCATTAAATAGTATCATGATATTACTAATGCAACTGGATGATTTATATCATGAACTTCCACCTCTGGGTGCATCTATGGGCTAAATTCAGAGGAGAATTTGCTGAAAGGGTTTCAATAGATAGATAATTCAGTAAAACAGCCAGGTTCCATATGTAAAAATTGAATCTGGTCCATGATTTCTCAAAAAATGTGGAACAATTTACAGGGAAGAAAGTGGGTTGAAAATCCTTTAAGCCCCATCATTCTACCTCGTATCATTAATCAAGTTGCCCAGTGAAGTTTCGGTGCCTACCATTGTGTTCAAGGTGACACAAGCTTCACCAGCGCACCGAGTTTCTCTCCCTACCTCCACATACTGACACTTGCTGTCTCAGCTCTCTACATTATACTTCTCCCTCCTTTGGTTAGGCAATTTGTCCTTATGTGTTTTGAATGTTTATCTAAGCATCACCATGTCCAGAAAGCCTGCCTTCCCTGGGTACAACTCATCTTCTACTTCATCTCTATATCATAACCAGCACTGCAGCTATTAGTCATTGTGACATTCCTGATTACAGAGTACCTCCTCCATGATTTTGTTTTCCAAGTGTCTGGCCAAGTTTTGACTCATAATAAATGGTAAATATACATTTTTTGTTTTTTGCAGAATAAACAAATGATCGAAGGCAATAAAACTCATTGAAGAATGAGGAGATACATTTTGCCTAGTACTTTCTTCCTCAAGAAGATGCAGTGCTACCTTATGTAAATAGGATTTTTTTTTTTTTTTTTTGCAAAGGTGTATATTTTTCAGATGCTGTTGTTTGGTAGGGTCATGTGGATTATTCTGCATTTGGGTAGAAGATAAAAGCTGTTATATTTAAAGCATTTTCAGTTGTCATTGGTACTTTAAGGTACTTGAGAAAACCTGAGAGTCTGGGGACTCCTTCCACTTCAAATCCCACTTACTTCTTCAAACTCCCTCACCTCCTTAACCAAAGCAAGTCACCATCCATATTTTATTTTGTAATCTTGTGTAAGCATTTTTTTAAATAGAAAGAGTGCTATGGTTCTAAAACATTAATAGTCTATAAGAAAGAAGAAACTCAAATGTATCAATTAACAAATTTGAGTTTTAGTGGCCTTCAATTTGCTATAGGACCTTATACTGGTCATTTATTCTTCTGTGGCCCACCCTCTCAATTTGTGGAAGTAATCCCCTAGGCTGGATGAGGCCTCAAGCCCCATTTATGTCCTACTGTAATTCATAATACATATTATTATGAAAATCTCAAATGTTCTTTGCTTAGAACACTGTAGTCAGAAATTTCTGTTACTCACTACTTTGAATATAGAGCCCTATGTTAAAAAATGCCCCAATTTCAAGTGCCTGAGGTATAAAGAATGAATTCCTTGCCTTACCTTCAAAACCTCTAACACAAGTCCATGTACCTTCTATCCTTCTCATTTTGTTGGTTTGTTTGTCTGTCCACTTGTTATTTGCTCTTTTCTATTAACAGTCATCACCAGCTTTCCATGTCTTACTTACTCTTTTAGACCTAGAAATTCTATGCTTTTTACTCTGTTTGTTTTATTTTAAGATGCTATAAATTATTCATGGTGCATGAAATCAATTTTATCTGACTGTTAAAGAACAACTTTACTTCATTTTTGTTATATGTGTCAGCTAAACACACATGTCACTGTAGACCTTATTAATATAAGAAAATATGCGTATACTTTATTTAGGCACTTGATTTCTATAGAGTGAAATTTATTTATTATGTAGATATCACTGATCCTAGACAAAAGCTCTTTTAGGAAAAACTCTACCTACTGAATAAAGCATACAGTTTATGCAAGCATATTTAAGCATCTTGTGCCCATCAAAATGAAGATTTAAATTACATGGACTTGGAAAACTCTTAGTACAGAGATGCTTTGAAAGTAAAATATAACTTAAAATTAATTTTCAGATGCTAGCTTCTTAGTACGTATCTGTTGTATCACATTTCCTGAAAGTATGAGCCCTGGTAATTTTATGACTATCAGCATGCAGTCTGTACATGTGATAATATCCTGAAAAATGAAAGGCAGTTCATGGCGTGGAAGGAAATATCACTTCTGTCTTCTTTGTTCTTTTGTCATTGTCAAAAGTTCCTAAGATCCAAGATACATATATATATATATATATATATATATATATATATATATGTATATATACACACATATATGCATATATGTATACAAAGTGTCAAGGATACTCCCTTCCTCCAAATCCTGAACATTTTTTTTTTACAATTTAAGAACATTGGCAGAACCTCTGAAGCAGAAATAGGCAGCAAAGTCTTCTAATAGGACCCATCCATTTTAAGTCTCTGTGGCCCCTAGAGACAGCCTGGCTTCCTCCTCAGGGTCCCAGAGATTTATAGCTGGACTTTGTCTCTTCCCAACATCCATCTAATGAGCTGATTCTTCACTTTATCTGGGCTACCTTAAAGACCTCTGTGGAGCATGGCTTCTCTGAATTTTGTTTTTCATTATGGGTGGTACCTCTACCTCTTGAGAAGCCAAATTACTCCCTGAGTTTCTGCCTTCTAGAAGTTTCGATGGCTCTCTCTCCAAGAGAGAAATCCCCTCAGACACTGAACCAGTGTCTTCAGACACTGAGAAGAAGTGTAATGCTTCTGCTTTGGAAAAGAGGAACTCTCTTCTTCTCTATTTTCTTACTTTCTTGCTGGTAGAAAGAAGACACTTTCTGGCCCATAACATTTCTAGTGGTATATCGGGCATGAGTGAGGTAGACAATCCTGTCTCGAAATCCAGTAAGAAGACACCTTTTTTTTTCAGAGATAACCTGTTGAATCATTTCAAAATCTCTATTTTCCTCCCAATATTTCCAGCCCAACACAAAATACCTGAGGATATAAATACCCAAAGTCCTGTACACTTACCCATGCCACTCTTGTAATCTCCCTGTCACTGGGTCATCAATACATAGAAGGTGGCTGAAGGTCCTTTGGTCTGAGCATCTTAAATGCAGAGTGGAAGAAGGGGAGGCCCCACATCAGCCACCTGTCACCCTCCCTCACCACCATCCTCTACTCCCTGTCTCATTCTATGTATCAATTTATTCTACAAGTTTCTTTTCATGAATTAAGTAGAAGAGGCAACAGTATTCCATGCACATGCTCCAAATCACAGCATTAACTGAGACAGATTCTTAACATCATCATGCTGGTCCACAGTTCTTATTGCAAAGGAGATGTGAAACAGTGGGAAAAGAGAAGAGAAATGGACAGTGGGACAGAGACAGAGACAGAGGCAGACAGACAGAAAGAGAGACAAACAGAGAGACAGAGACAGAGGGGTAGAGAGACACTGATATATGCCCACACATCATACATACCCATCCACAGAGGTATGTTCTTAACTTTCATATGTCTGAGACAAGCAGAAAAGGTCGGATAAGATGATGTTAGGCGAAATGAACCCTAAGATAAGGACACAAGTAGTTTTTTTCTTGCTTGCTATTGTTTCTAGCATATTTATCTAACATACTTATAAGGTGATTTTTTCGTTGCCTTATATGTCCCTCCCCCATGGTATTTTCATTGTATTTGATGGTATAATTTGGGGAGGGAAAGGGGAAAAAAAAACAAATGGTTTAAATAGGGATACAGGTTGCACCACTGTAACAATGAGATGTATAATATGCTATGTCAAAAAACGAACTTTACAACTTTGATGGGGGGGGGTAGGAGGTAGAGGGGGAGGGAGTGTAGTCATGGAGATGGGAGGGCAGGGATGGTAGGGGAAAAACAAAGGAGGAGGCAACAATGCTTGATTTAAAAAAATGTACTTGTTACCTTGCTCATGTAATTGTAGCCCCTCTGTATGGTATTTTCACAATAAAAGTATTAAAAATTTTTTAAAACGATTGCAACACATGGTCACAAACGTGTTCATGGGAAATGATTTGGATTTTCCTTCTGTCACTAACTCAAAGTATGTTCACATGGAGACAAGAGAGTAAGGGAGGAGGAAGGATAAACTTAGCTTCTTAAAATTACATTAGCTTCTAGCTTCTCGTGAATGAGAGTACACTCCATGTCACAAACACAAACTACAGCTTTGTTTTATTTCTCTTCCTTTTCCTAACAGCTGTGAGGCTCTCAAGTCCACTGGCTTCTGTCTGCTTTGAGAGGCTTGAATGTAGCAGGCAGGGCATCCATTGCTGGATGTTTATCCCCCTTTCCTTCATGCTTGCCATGCATACTCTGTTTTTCTCAAATGCTGATGAGGACAAAACTCAGGGGAACTTTCTGTAAGTCTGATGTGGAAATAGGTTGAGTTAGTCTTTGGCCACTGTACTTACTCATTCAGGGAGAATCCTTACCTTCCCTCTGTATTTTTTTTTAACCTATAAAAGTCAGTGTGTGCTAGACAATATTTACAGGTGTGTCTCTTGCAATTACTGTGATAGCAATAGTCCCAACTGGCCTGTGAGTTATAAATTCTTAAGATAATAAGGTGAATTTTGCCTTCAAGACAGGAAGCTGTCAAAGTGTTATTTCTTCTCTTATCAGAAAATTCCCCAGAGTTCCCTCTTTATCAATATTTAGTTTAGATTCTAAGATTTAATTACACAAGGGACATGTGAAATCATAATGTGGCAGTCTATGACCAACTTAATCACAACAGCAAAACCCTACTCCTCGTTGTTTATTTTTATGTCACCAGTTAGATACGGGAAATATTGAGCCACTGTGCCTGGATAAACATAGGTTAGCTGTGGCACGTGTCTGATCACATTTTTGAAGCTGATTGTATATAATTATTTTATACATGTTTCTGTTTCAAGCTAATTTATTCAAAATCAATTATTGATTCATAAACACTAAAATTCCAACATAAGTACAGCTGTGAGGCATGAACAAAATCTTTCCTTCCTCCCTCCTTCCCTCCCTCTTCCTTCCCTCTCTCCTTCCTGCCTTCCTGCCTTCCTGCCTGCCTGCCTGCCTGCCTGCCTACCTGCCTGCCTTCCTTCTTTCTGCCTGCCTTCTTTTCTCCCTTCTTTCCTCACTCCTTCCCTTCATCCATCTCTCCTTTTCTTTCTTCTCTTTTTTTATCTAGTATGGGGATTGGAACTTAGGCCTTTAATCTTGCTAGCTGGTACTCTTGTCATTTGAACCATACCGCAAGTACTCAAATGAAGCTTTCTAGCACTCATACATTTTCTAGAAGGCACAACATAGCATTTTTGTGATCAGAAATGTGAGATAGCACTTCAGTACTATGCTCCTGAGCCATTTTAAAAAGTGAAATCACTGATGCAAACCACAAGCAGTTGAAAAAATGTGACACTAAATAGACTACAGTCAGGAGTGTGCTTTGCAATAGTAGAGCTGAATCTAGAATTATTCTCAGCTGAGCTTGGGCATGTGCACAAAATGTCCATGAGTGTGCAGTGGGTCTAATTTGGTAATTACAAATAAATTCTAGCATGTAGCATTTGGAAGTGTATATGCCAGGAATGATACTAAAGTTTAATTTGTAATTTAAACTGAAGGACTAAACAATACAGACTCCAAAACAAAGAAATAAAGAAACAACAGACAATTCCTACACCATTGGCCTCAATGAACTAGTAAACGGCTTTCCTTCTGGAAAACCCTAAGTGGCAGAAGCTTCTTCAACTAGCTCTGGGCTAATAAAGTTTACTTAGCATTACAGACAGCAGTGTCCATCCTTGTCTCATTGCCTTTGCTTTAGACAGGTTCTTGTAATGGTCAGTTTTAGATTAATCAGCCAAACATTTGGAAGAAGCTCTCTGATTCAGTTGTGTGCACACTTTATTAATTTTTCTGCATTGTGGTTTGAACCTAGGGCATTGAATATGCTAGGTAAGTACTCTACTACTGAGAGCCAGCTCCTCTCTCAGCCCAAATGTGTTTATTTTTTTAATATGTGTCCATTTTATGACTCAGCATGTCCATGGGCTTTCAGCCAGAGGTGAAAATAATTAAGAGGTGGCATCGTTCTTCATAAATGCCAGGTTTCCAGTAACTATGGTCATTTTTATCACCACCTCTGCACCAGAGTACAGGAGGGAGTTGAATCTGAGAATGAAAGAAGTCTTGAATGAACTGGATGACTACTGACATCCTGCACAGAGTCTGAGATTCTCCTGTAAGAAAGAAGTCTGGCAAATAAATATTTCAAATGTTTTACATTACAAAGTTATGTGGTGAGATCTAGAAGCTGCTGCTTTGAATTATATATAGTCAAGGTGAACATTGCAAATGGGAAATTAGGTGAACTCTAATAGGATTTTTTTCTTTCATAGTGTTGTTATGGCTAAAGTTCTGAATGCCATAGTCTCTGATAGTATGTCATTAGTCTGAGAAACTCAAAGTCAGCCTTTTTTTTTTTTTTTTTTTTGGTTGGTCATGGGGCTTGAAATCTGGGCCTGGGCACTGTCCCTCAGCTCTTCAGCTGAAGGCAAGTGCTCTACCATTTGAGCCACTGAGCCACTTCCTCTTTTTCTGGTGGTTTATTGGACATAAGAGTCTCATGGACTTTCCTGCCTGGGCTGGCTTTGAACCACGATCCTTAGATCTCAGCTTCCTGAGATCTGAGCTAGGATTACAGGCATGAGCTACCTGTACCTAGCAAAGTTAGCCTTTTTTAACCATAAGGATTTAGGGAAGTTTGCTAGATATTAAAAATAATGTTTATGAAACCCACCCCTACATATTAACAAAATCAGAAAGTCATCCATTTCTTCTATAAACTAATATATTCCACCATATGACAGTTCTAGACAGTTATGCATGAAATGTCATTTTCTTTGCCCCTTTCACAGAACTCTTTGTTCTGCATTGCATCTTTTAGATTTTCCTGTCCATTCACCCTGTTTTTGTTTTTTTCTCTATGTTTTTTTTTTTTTTGTTTTTCCTTAACTGCCTGCCTCCTCTCTGCTGATAGCAGGGTAGTCTCTGATTTTCAAAGGCTTTAGTGGGCTAAAATGTGCAGAAAGCAGAGCAAGTTCTCCCTCTGCTGACCAAAGAAGTGATTGCATGCATGAGTCCTTGAGTTTGAGCCCAGAAAACAAGAGACTGACCCAGTCTCGTCCCAGATGAAAAGCTATGCTTGCTTGTGAAAGCTAAAGTTTAGCCTTTTCCCGAGGTACCCTCATTATTGTAGACATTATTACAACTTCCATGGTGTCTCTGGTATTATCAAGTACCAGAGACAAATACATGCTGAGCTCCTCATGGAATACTACTCACCATTGGCCTTTTCCAAATTGCTTGCTAAATGGAGTCAACAAAAGGATTCCCTAATAGGCACAATGCAGGTCTGTGATTAAAAAAAAAAATCTCTGTGAAGGACAAATGAATGACTCATAACTATGTTTCATTTGACTCTCTAAATCACCTGTTTGCATTATTTTTTTAGGAGAAAAATCAGCATTAAACTGAGCACTTTCTAAATCCAGAGAGGGCTCCTTGAGCAGAAAGGAAATAATTTCTCACAAGGTAGGGGAGATACTAAGCACACTGACAGTGGAGACTGAGGAAACAGAACTATAGTTCCATATAGTTCCTCCTACAGCTGAAGGGATACCATCCAGCCATGTCAGTTTCCTCATTGAAGACAGACACTGCTTTTACTAAGAAGGACTCAGCAGCCAAAGCCACAGTGCCAGAGAACAGATCTGCCTGTAGATTTAAGCTTTGGGAATGGAATGGTGGGCATTTTCTTTATTGGCTTAACTGGGTATAACAGGGGCAATCATTAAGAGCATGCAGGAGTGGTGGTTATGCAAATCAAGTAAATCTATCACTTGCTTAAAAAAAATGAAAGCTTTTCACAATGTTACTTTTCAAATGGTTACCCTGAATACTTTAATTCAGACTGCGGAAGTAGCACATGCAGAGTTGGACTTTTAATGCTTTCAGTAACTTAAGCAAAAAAATTTAAGGGCCAGGGGAGGAAAATGAGGTGGCAGATATGAGGGAATGGGACATTCGATCCTCAATTAGATGTTCCTCCGGCAAGACATATACTTCATTCCTGGTGCATGGTGCAGCTGGTGCAGCTGGTCCTGGGGTTGTGATACCAGTGAACTATCAGAAATCTCAAACAATGAATTCAAGCAGCCTTTTTCCATTCCTGAATTGTAGACTCAGAACTAGCTTCCAAATAAGCATATTTTTGCTTGATCACATGTCATCTGAAACTCAGCATCCCCCCACAAATAGCGAACAAAAATCTAACAATTTTAACATTCTTTGTAATGAATCCAGTTCCCCTCTTGATTTGACTCTCTCTCTCTCTCTCTCTCTCTCTCTCTCTCTCTCTCTCTCTCTCTCTCAGCAACAGAATCATTTTCTTAGAAATTTGGCTTCAGCTGTCACTATTCTCTCATGCTTTTCAAAATAGATTTACCAACGGCATCGTCACTTCTCCAAATTGTCCTCACCACCTTTCCTTCTCATCATCCTTCCTTTCACATGACCACCAAACACCCTGATTCCATCCTGACTGATAACAGAGTAACAGCCCCACAGCCTCCTGACTCAACTTCCTGTTTCGTCAGTGGATGCTCACTGGGTACTGAATGGAAGTCACAATCCTTCTTCTCTCTCTTCGTGTAGTCTAAGGTCTTGAGCGTGGTCTCTGTTGTTGAAGCTCCCGTGGCTGTGATTCCAGCCAACATGCGTAGCTTATTCCTTACGCCTGTTCTGTGAGAGCAAAATACTAAATAGTCGTGGTGTAATTCTTGTTAAGTCCATCTTTCTAGGACAAGCTTGCATCTACTTCATTTGTTGTTAACTTCTCTAGTGGTCAGGTCAAGGAAAGAAAATCTCATGTCCCCTTCATCCAGCTTTCTACACGCAAAGCCATAATATTTTTGCATACTATATAAAAGACACATTTTTTAGCCCAGTGCCTGTGGCTCATACCTAGTTACTTAGGAAACAGATATGAGGATCATGTTTTGAAGACAGCCAGATAGAACAGTCTGCAAGATTATTTTCTCTAATTAACCAGCAAAAATCTGGAAGTAGAACAGTGGCTCAAATGATAGAACACTATCGTGCAGTGAAAAAGCTAAGGAACAGCACCCAGGCCCTATGTTCAAGCCCCAGTACCAGTAAAACAAAAAGATACATTTTTACCCTTGAGCATATTTGTTATTAATTTTACTAGATTGTATGGCGTTCTATGCAGTAGACAGTAAGTAATTCATTCATCATTATGCTTTATCATGCACCTCAACAATTAGCTCTTTATATTTCTATAAAAGCTGTTTCTATTCGTCCTTTGAGCAGACATTTGTTAAAGAAAAATGCATTTGTAAAGAAAAGTAGTCATATTTTATCCTTGGTAAAACTCAAGTTTCTTCTAAACATCTTGCTTAAAGAAAAATACACTCGGATCTTAAATGGAAACAGATTTTAAAGAGTACGAAGGCAATTGTCCAGGTGATTGCTTTCAGGAACAGGTTAAAAATCAAATGTAATTAATGTATTGATTGCTTATAAGTAATTAGGTACTTTAAAAACAACAGCTGAAGGTTTTATTCCTTGATTGTTTTTAAATTTGCATTCTGAAACTTACTAAGAGCAGCAAAACAAGCTTCAAGGTTTGTTCTTTATATACCATCTAGCCCAAATCCAATCAAATCCACGTGTTTTTCAAAATTAGAGATCAGATTAATCAAATTCTTGTATCTTAGTGATCTTAATGTAACTGTGGTCTGTGGTTTCCCTGATAATTTTGAAAAGAATATCAATTGAATGAATATTCACTGATTATGTGAATACAACACAGGGGAAAGAAAAGTTAGGAAAATACAAAAGATCTTTTCCTCATTCTTGAGTTTGATGGTAGGGATTTGCTTTTGTTCCTATACATTTTCAGTTAAAAAAAATAATAACACCATTCCAGTATCCTGAGTACTTATTTTACACAAGAACTGAGGAACATAAACTGTCAGGCAACAATTCCTTCACTGATTACTTCCTTCTAAACTTACACAATGACAGAAAACCTGTTTTTATTTTGCCTCACAGATGGCAAACATAGCTGAAAAAATAAAAGAAGCTCATCATTAATGATACCAACAGATGTGCAAAGTACATTCTGGTTGAGTTCATGTATCTTTTTTTTTTTTTTTTTTTTTTTTTTTTTTTTTTTTTTAATTTAATTTTATTTTATTTGAGAACATACTGTACAGAGGGGTTACAATTACATGGGCAGGATAATGCATACATTTCTTACCAAGCATTGCAGCCTCCTCCTTTGTTTACCCTTCACCTCCCTTCCCAGCCTCCCCCCTCCCTCCCACCCAATCATACCCCCCCTCCCCCCCCCCCCGACATTGTAAAGCTGGTTTTGACATGACATTTTGTACTTCTCATTGTTGCAACAGGTCCACCTGAATCCTTAAACGACTTGTTTGTCCCCATCTCCTCCACATGTTATACTGACTTCAAATATAGTGAAAGCGGGGGTTACACTGTGGGGGAGGGACATACAAAGCAACAAAGAGATAATATTATAAATGCGTTAGAAACACATGCATGAAAGAAACAAAAACATTAAAATACATATTTGAGGTTTCGTTTTCCTAACATCACATTATTTGACTTTTTCCGCTTGACTCATACCTATACTAGATATTGCAAATAAGGGAAACCATGGGACCTATGTTTCTTTGGGCCTGGCTTACTTCACTTAATATAATTTTTTCCAAGCCTTTCCATTTCCTAACAAATGGGGAAATGTCATTCTTTCTGATGGAGGCATAGAATTCCATTGTGTATATATACCACATCTTCTTGATCCATTCATCTACTGAGGGGCATCTGGGTTGGTTCCATGTCTTAGCTATGGTAAATAATGCTGCAATAAACATAGTTGTGCTGGTAGCTTTAGTGTGGCCTTGTTTGTGATCATTTGGGTAAATGCCCAAAAGTGGGATTGCTGGGTCATTGGGGAGCTCTATGTGGAGTCTTTTGAGGAACCTCCATACTGCTTTCCAAAGTGGTTGAACAAGTTTACATTCCCACCAACAATGAAGTAAGGTTCCTTTCTGTCCACATCCCCTCCAGCATCTGTTGTTGTTAGAGTTCTTGATTTTTGCTGTTCTAACTGGAGTGAGGTGATATCTCAATGTTGTTTTGATTTGCATTTCTTTTATGGCTAGGGATGTTGAACATTTCTTCATGTGTCTATTGGCCATCCTTCTTTCTTCTTCAGAGAAGCTTCTCTTTAAGTCTTTCGCCCACTTACTTATTGGGCAGTTGTTTCTTTGAGGATTTGTTGTTGGGTGGTTTAATTTTTTGAGTTCCAAGTATATTTTAGATATGAGACCCTTGTCCGTTGTATGGCTAGTAAAGATCTTCTCCCAGTCCGTGGGCTTTCTATTGATCTTGCTAGCTATGTCATTTGCCCTGCAGAAGCTCTGCAACCTTATACAATCCCATTTGTCCAGCCTTTCTTTGATTTGTTGTGTTTCCGGGTCTTTATTCAGAAAATTTCGGCCTGTGCCAAGGAGACCCAGGGTTTCTCCTATTCCATCCTGTAGTGTTTTCAGAGTGTCTGCTTTGAGTTCAAGGTCTTTGATCCATTTGGAGTTGATTCTGGTGCAGGGTGATATATAAGGATCTAGCTTTAGTTTTCTACATGTAGTTAACCAGTTTTGCCAGCACCATTTACTGAAGAGGCTGTCTGTCTTCCATTCTATTGTTTTAGCTCCCTTATCGAAGATTAGATGGCTATAGGTCTGTAGGTTCATTTCTGGGTTTTCAATTCTATTCCATTGGTCCTGAGGTCTGTTCTTATGCCAATACCAAGCTGTTTTGATTACTATGGCTTTATAGTAGAGTTTGAAATTTGGTACTGATATTCCTCCAGCAGTGTTCTTTCCGTTGAGGAGCGTTTTTGCTATTCGGGGTCTTTTATTGTTCCATATGAATTTTTGGATTGCCTCTTCTATTTCCTTGAAGAATGAGGGTGGAATTTTGATAGGTATTGCGTTGAATTTGTAGATAGCCTTGGGGAGTATTGCCATTTTCACAATGTTAATCTTTCCAATCCAGGAGCATGGGAGGTTTTGCCATTTTTTAAGTTCTGTGTTGATTTCCTTTTTCAAGATTTTAAAGTTTTCATCATAGAGGTCCTTCACTTCTTTAGTTAAGTTAATTCCTAGGTATTTTATTTTTTGTGGGGCTATTACAAATGGAGTTGCTTTCCTAATTTCAGCCACACTTTTCTCATTGTTGGCATACAGAAAAGCCATTGATTTTTGGGGGTTAATTTTATAACCTGCTACTTTGCCAAAGTTTTGAATCAGCTTGAGTAATTTGGGAGTGGAGTCTATGGGATTCTTTAAATACAAGATCATGTCATCTGCAAAGAGGGAGAGTTTTATTTCTTCTTTCCCTATTTGGATCCCCTTTATGTCTGCATCTTGTCTTATTGCTGTAGCTAGGCATTCTAATACTAGATTGAAGAGAAGTGGAGAGAGTGGGCATCCTTGTCTTGTTCCTGAGTTAAGAGGAAATGGCTTTAGTTTTTCACCATTGAGTATAATGCTGGCTGTAGGTTTGTCATATACAGCCTTTATTGTATTGAGGAATGTTCCATGGATTCCTAGTTTTTTCAAAACCTTCATCATAAAGGGGTGTTGGATCTTGTCGAATGCTTTTTCTGCGTCTATTGAGATAACCATGTGGTTCTTATTCTTGCTCCTGTTGATGTGATGAATAATATTAATTGATTTGCGTATATTGAACCAGCTTTGCATCCCTGAAATGAATCCTGTTTGATCGTGGTGTATGATTTTTTGGATGAATTGTTGAAGTCGGTTGGCCAAAATTTTGTTGAGAAGTTTTGCATCAATGTTCATCAAAGAAATGGGTCTATAGTTCTCTTTCTTTGATGAGTCCCTGCCTGGTTTTGGGATGAGGGTTATGATGGCTTCATAGAATGTGTTCGGTAGTGAGCTTTCTCTTTCAATTTCATTGAAGAGTTGGAGGAGAATTGGTGTGAGCTCTGCTTTGAAGGCCTTGTAAAATTCCGCTGTAAAACCATCTGGTCCTGGACTTTTCTTAGCTGGGAGGTCTCTTATTGCTGTTTCTATTTCAATGCTTGATATGGGCCTGTTAAGATAGTTTACCTCATCTTGGTTTAGTTTTGGCATGTCAATATTTGCTAGGAAGAGGTCCATTTCTGTCAAGTTCTCAAACTTATTAGCATAAAGTTTTGAGAAGTATTCCCTTATAATGTTCTGAATCTTGGTTGTTTCCGTGGTGATGTTTCCATTCTCATCTCTGAGTTTATTAATTTGGGTGTGTTCTCTTCTTTTTCTGATAAGATTTGCTAAGGGTCTGTCAATTTTGTTGAGTTTTTCGAAGAACCAACTCTTTGTTTTGTTGATTCTTTCTATAGTTTTTTTGGATTCTAATTCATTTAATTCTGATTTAATTTTGATTATTTCTTTCCGTCTACTGGATTGGGGTTTATCTTGCTGCTCTTTTTCAAGGAGGTTTAGATGTGTCATTAAATTGTTAGTTTCAGATCTTTCCAATTTGTTGATGTAGGAGCTCAGAGCTATAAACTTGCCTCTGAGTACTGCCTTTGCTGTGTCCCAGAGGAGCTGGTATTTTGTGTGTTCATTTTTGTTGAATAGCATGAACATTTGAATTTCCTTTCTAATCTCTTCCATGACCCACTCATGATTCAGCAGTGTGTTGTTCAGCCTCCATGTGATACCGGACTTTCTTTGGTGGCTTTTGGTGTTGAGTTCTAACTTTATTCCCTTGTGGTCAGAGAGAATGCAAGGTATAACTTCAATGTTTCTGAATTTAGACAAGTTTGCTTTGTGGCCTAAAATGTGGTCTATTTTAGAAAACGTTCCATGTGCTGCTGAGAAAAACGTGTATTCTGATGCTGCTGGGTGAAATGTTCGGTAAATGTCTGTTAAGTCTAGTTGATCTATGCAGCTGTTTACATCTGCGGTTTCTCTGTTGAGTTTTTGCCGAGTTGATCTATCTAGTGGGGAGAGTGGTGTGTTAAAATCCCCAACGATTAATGTCTTTGGATCTATATGGGATTTGAGGGAAAGTAGTGTTTCTTTGATAAATTTGGGTGCTCCATTGTTTGGCGAATAGATATTTAGAATTGTAATATCCTCCTGAAGGAGAGATCCTTTAATTAGTATGTAGCGACCTTCTTTATCTCTTTTCACGAATTTTAATTTGAAGTCTATTTTATCTGATATTAGGATTGCAACTCCCGCCTGTTTATGCGGTCCGTTTGCTTGGTAGATTTTGTTCCAGCCTTTAACATTGAAAATGTGTTTGTTTTTACGGGCAAGATGTGACTCCTGCAGGCAGCAGATAGAAGGGTCTTGTTTTTTAATCCAACTAGACAGTCTATGTCGCTTAATTGGAGAGTTCAGTCCGTTAACATTAAGAGATAGGACTGAGAGGTATTTGGGAGTTCCTGCCATGTTATCTACCTTCTTGGGGGCTCCGAAAACTGGGTTCTTCCTATGGTTCTTGGATTCTCAGTTTGGGTGCAGTTTCTTGGCCTTTATTGCGGTCTTGTTGGTTTTCTATGTGTAGGACATCTTTAAGAATCTTTTGTAGGGCTGGTTTGGTGGAGATGTATTGTTTCAATTTTTCTTTGCTATGGAAGGTTTTTATTTGGCCTTCAGTTATGAAGGAGAGTTTAGCTGGGTACAGTATTCTTGGTTGATAGTTGTTTGTTTTTAGGGCATGGCATACATCATTCCAGGCTCTTCTTGCTTTGATTGTCTCTGCTGAGAAATCTGAGGTGATTCTAATTGGTTTCCCTTTATAAGTGATTACCCTTTTCTCTCTGACAGCTTTAAGGATCTTTTCCTTGTTCTGAGTTGATCCTGTGTGGATTATAATGTGACGGTGGGATGTCCTATTCTGGTCTGGTCTATTTGGGGTTCTAAAGGCTTCTTGTATCTGGACAGGCCTATCTTTTTGCATGTTTGGGAAGTTCTCTGCTAGGATCCTGTTAAACAGATTTCCTAGACCATTAACTTCTGTTTCTAGGTGCTCCTCTACACCCATTATCCTTAGATTAGGCCTTCTGATGGTGTCTTCCAGGTGTTGGATAGATCTATCATATTTCTTGGACTTGTCTTGGATGGTTGTATGTTCTTTCTCTATAATATCTAGGCTGTCTTCAATCCCTGAGATTCGATCTTCTGCATGTTCTAACCTGCTGTCAAGACTCTCTACTTTGTTTTTTATCTCTTTTCCTTCTAGTTGGTCAGCTTTGATGGCTTCAAGTTCTTTGTTGAAGCTCTGTTTTAGGTCTTGTATGAATTTCTTTACTTCCTTAATTTGGTGTTCAGTGTTTGTCCTCAAATCACTTAGTTGATTGGTTATGGTTTCTTTGGGCTCCCATTCCTTCTGTTGGGTTCCATTCAGCATTCCCTTTGTGGTCTCCCTGACTTCCTTCATCTCTTTGTTAATGGATTCCATGAATGCCTTTAGTGATCTTTGTGTGTTCTCTACCTGGTCTCTCAATTCCTGTATTACTCTTTGATTAGCTTCCTCCCGTTCGCGGGATTCCTGCAGATCTCTTTGAGTGTTCTCAGCCTGCTCATGCCATTCCTCCCTTTCTCTTTGAGTATTCTCAAGTTGTTCACGCAAATCCTGTATCAGTTTTTGAGTAGCTTCCTCACGCTTATGATATTCCTGTATAAACTTCTGGGATGCCTCCTCTCTCTCCCTATCACGCTCATACAGAGTCCTTTGTACGTTGTCAAACTTTTCATTTATCATGTTTGCCAGCAGTGTTTGTAGAGCTGTTTGGGAACTCTCCTCTGGATTATTCATTATCTGTTCTAACCCCTGATTATCAGGATTGGGAATTGAGATACCCGAATTTGCCATTTTTCTTGTGTTTTTCCGGCTTACTCTGCCCATTTGAGATGAAGATAGCACCAGTTTTGTGCTAGAACACTATCTTAAGGCAACCATCAACCAAAGTTTGCATTTGTACAGTCAATAGTCTACAGATACAATCTAGTTCAACAGATACATCTATTCGACATCAAACAACTATATGTTAAAGGACTTTGAACCGCAGAGAAGAATTTGGAAAACCAGAAATTATTAGGGTTAGGGAGAGATGTGGGTAAAAAAATAGGAATAGATTGGTGTGGGAAGGCACAGGGAGAGTTAACTATGTCCTAATCACAATGCAGGAAATAGGTTGGGTAGGACGTAAGTAGAGAGAGAGAGAAAAGGGAAGAAAGGGAAAGGGGAATGAAAAGAGACCAAAAAAAAATAGAGACGTAAAAATTAATGTTATTTTAGAGATTAAAAGACCATCTATTTATAGAGGGATATGAATATGTTGAGAGAAAGGGAGGGACATAGAGGAGATGAGAAAAACTTTTAAAAAATGCTTAAAATATTATATAGGTATAAAGAGGTAGTACTGTTATTAATGAATTTAAGTCTCAGAGGTTTTGAATTGAGTAATAAGTTTGTGGATTAAGTGTGTACACAATGGGGGATAGGGTCTACTGGTTAACTACGGGTTTATCTGAGGATGTGCAGGACAAGAGTTAAGTCACATAAAGGTGAACAAAGAGGAAAAGTTGGAAAGGATAGGAAAGTGAGAAGAAAAGATCAGAAGTTCAGTAGAGCTAGAAAAAAAAACAAAAACAAAAAGATAATTAAGAATGAATGAAAAAGAGAAAGAAGACAAGAAAAGAAAAGAAAACACACATTCACGTATTCCTAAAATAAAAATTATAAGAGGAGAAAAAAAAATTAATGGAAAACAATTATTTTTTCAGAAGAGGCAAAAATTAAAGATTAATAAAAGTTTTAGAAAAGCAAAAAAAAAAATTTTATATATATATATAAGTTAACAAAAAACGAAAAAAAAACAAAACAAGAAAAAGAAAAAAAGAAAAGAAGAAGAAGAAAAAAAAAAAGTTCTTTGATTTTTTTTTTTTTTTTGGGGGGAGGGGTGGGAAGAGTCCTGTATCTCCCTTTTGTCTGTAACCAGAGTCTGGTTGGAGTCTCTGGTCAGCTTGAGGTCCTGTGGCTTGATTGGTTTCTTAAGTCAGTTTGTTGGAACAGGCAGAAAAATGCTCTGCTTTACCCAAGATTTTGAGATCCCCCTCCCAGGTTAGTTTACTGGGAGGGTGATCTGCTTTGAGAATCACAAAAGAGGGGGATGCAGTGATGAGGCTAGGTTCTGGGTAGAGTTGAGGTCTTTCAAGGAACAGTAGCTTTTCCCTGGGGCTATTTTGTGAAAAAAAAACTCACAGCACCCAGCCTGGAGCCATTCTCAGGGTTTCTGTTTTTCAATTGATTGTGGTGGCTGCTAGAGGGAGGGGCAGCCTCTGGCTCTGGCCACCCAGCGAGGAGAGCCACTCCAATGGCTGGTGCCTGAGCTGGGCGACCCCTCCCTGGATGGAACTGAGTCTGTGAGGTCACCTCGCCGCCAAGTTCCCGTGAACTGCCAAATGACTAGCTCTATTCCAAGGCCTGAGCTGGAGCTAGCCGCTCCTCCGAGCTTTGTCGGTATCCAAGATGGAGATCACCGGTGCTGGGGGGGGGAGGGGTGGCCTTCCCTCCTCTGCTCCCAGAGAAGGAGTGAGGAAGCGGGGCTTCTACTCACGGGGAGTCTTGGATCCCGGGTCGTCTCTGGTCTGCAAAGTGCAGGATGAAGTTGTCCGCTCCTTGTCGGTTCTTGCTGGTGTTGAGTAGAATCCGCTCGTCTGCTGCGTCTGGCTCCTTTGTCCCGGACTGCGTCTCAGGTATGCCTCCGCGGCGGTGGTCGCCGCTGCGACCCTGCCGCCGCAGCGGCAGCTGCTCAGATGTGTCTGCTTGGCTTCCCCTCTCTTGACTAACTCTCTGTCCTGTGATGGCACACTTGGTGTGATTCTCTGGCTTGGGACTGTTCACTGGAACTCTGAAACTGTTTTCTATGCAAGAGCTTGTTCAGATTCCAGCTTCTCCTCCGCCATCTTCCCGGAACTCCGGAATGTATTAGTTCGAGTTCATGTATCTTTAACCTTTGTGTTCCTCTCTCTCCTCATTCTGAAGTACCAATAATGAATATGATAGACAAGTAAAGAAACTAAGCAGCAAGCTGGATGAAAATGGAACTTGAGAGTTGAGAGGAATTTTTTAGAACAATCTGGTACAACCACCTCTCATGTCTTCTACAAAAAAGAAAAGAAAACTTAGAAACTGAAAATGACCCTCACAAGACTTTTCAGAGAATAAATAATAGATTCTAGATGAGAAAAAATGTCTCTGACAACATTTCTGTTCTTTATTTCTTTAAACGAGAATGTTCCTAACAGCTGAATTTTCATCCATTTGTTCATTCATCTCTGTTTTCTACAGTAGGGGCCTGGAAAAATCTTCTAGAAAGAGATGAAACCCTGTCTGAGATTTCTACAACAGACAGATAATAATGACTCACGTGAGAATCAAGCCAAAACATTCTCTTCCGGGGAGAAGAGAAAAGGTCCAAATCTTGGAGCGTGAGACTGGGTGGCCCTGGTATGATACACAGAATCTTCTGGGCACAGTGAAAGACAAGGCTGTGAATGGGGGAGAAGACAGATCTTCAAGCGTCTTGGATGCTATGCAAAAGAGTTTGGGTTTTTTCCTATCCATGATGAAGACTCATGGGTGGATATATGTATTAAGTGATCGAATCTCAGTTTGAGAATCTTAGTTTGAGAGACATCATTACGCTAAGAGTATAGATGTCCAGGGTTGATGGAACCAGATAGTAGATAGCCGTAGTGATTTTAAGAGGTGGTGATGAATATTCCATCTAAACCTCCCCCCTATTGACTCATGCTGAATCCCAGAAGGAAAACAACTTCTCTGGGTATGTGTATCTCTAGGGAGGTAGTTGCGTCAAAATCGCACTGAAAATTTCTAACAGCTATTGAGGCAAAGGTATGAAAGAGTGGGGCACTGTTTGCAGAGTCTAGCTCTCGAGCTAGGAAACTCTCTTTGGCTGGATAATTGCCTTCGTGTTTCATATGGAAGAGGAATGGCTTTTTTCAGACGTGTATCTTTTGGCTGAAATCGATGTCGTAGATTTGTAACTCCGCAGAAGCAGTGGTAATTATCACGATTCTTCCCAGAAGAATTTGAGTAGCAATTTATAAAATTTTAGAGAAATAATCTCTCGGTGGTAGAGGTGAGGAAGTGTTAAAAATGAATATTTCCTTCCCCCCACCTTGGTCCAATCAGAAATTGCAGGAGTTTCTGAGCCACAATCAAGTAATAGAGTTCACTGTATCTGAACTTCCAAGTTATTGGGATATATAGTCTTCTGTTTCACTAACTTGTTAATTGGGAGAGCACAGGGTGACACATGTTTATAAAATAGCCTCAAAACTATGACTGTTAGATAGTATGTCTGCACCCAGTGGCTTACAATATAAACGAGAGGAATATTCAACATCTAGATTGTCTGATCTTTGATTAGAAAACCAATGTCATGTTGATTTCTTTGACACAGGCGTGTGGCACTGAGTGTTAAATATGATACATGAAGACATGTAAAAAGAGATGTAAATTTCCTGATACTAAATGCAAAGTGGGGCATAAATGCTCCCTTACAGATGTTATGTGCTTATTGTTTGCTTCCTATGCAATAAATCCTCCATTACTGAGAATTATGACTATAGTCCTTTAAACACAAATGTTGAGAAGCCAATGCTTATGAATTTTGTGGTTTTACTTAATTTCATTCATTTTTTGCTTAAATAATTTATATGTACATAGATATTTATGTAACACACATATAAAATGTCATATAAGTTACAAAAGGAAGTCTGTAGTGAATATACAACCCAAGGACTAGATAGGGTAGTGCCCCAAATTCACCTTATTCCCATTTCTCTGAAGAGGAAGGATATTTCTCTAAATTTTCTTCTCGTTGTTTGCTTGCTTCTAAATAAAACATTTTTGTCACAGGTTGAAATAATATAATACTTTTCTTTTATTGTTTTTAAGCTTTGTAAAATCATATTAACTATATATATATATATATATATATATATATATATATATATATATATAAAATTACCTGATGCTTTCTCTTCACTGACCATTATGTGTACTTACTTATTATTGATTAGTGTGTAGCATTCCACTTGGTGCACATTCCACCTTGTCACCATTCATTCTTTTGTAGGTGGATAATCAAATTATTTTATTATTATATATTTTTCATTGTAAAGATACTCTACAAAGGGGTTACAATTACGTGAGTAAGGTAATGAGTACATTTCCTATCAAGCATTGTTACTTCCTCCTTTGTTTTTCCATTACCATCCCTTCCCCACCCCAAGTTGTAAAGTTCATTTTTGACATAGTATCTTGTACATCTTGTTGTTTAATGGCTCAATATGTATCCTTGTTTCAGTATTTTGTTATTTCCCTTCCCCTCCCCAAATTAGAAAAATGTATATACAGGATGCAGGATAATCAAATTCTTGTTCCCAGGACAGATTTTTTTTAAATCCCTTAAAATTTAGCATTTGCAAACAATTTATTTATTTATTTTATTTTGTCGGTCGTGGGGCTTGAACTCTGGGCTTGGGCACTGTCCCTCAGCTCTTCAGCTCAAGGCGAGCACTCTACCACTTGAGCCACTGCACCACTTCCAGTTTTCTAGTGGTTTATTGGAGATAAGAGTTTCATGGACTTTCCAGCCCGGGCTGGCTTTGAATTGTGATCATCAGATCTCAGACTCCTGAGTAGGATTACAGGTGTGAGCCACCGGCACTGGGCCAAACAATTTATTTTTATTTTCATCATGTAAAAATTATAATCTAGACTGAAATGGGTACTGCTTGTCTAAGAACTGGTCGAAAATGGTGTACTGTTTTCTTTCCTGAAAATATTCAACCTGTCAGCTAACTTTTGAATCAGCTACATTTTGCTGGGTAAAGATACCCTTCTAGTGCATGTATTAAATCACATGACAAAACAGCTTTCTTTCAAGAGATACTCTTATGATCTAGAAAGATATCATCTTTATTGGGCCAGCAATGGTCATCTGTCACCAATATGAAAATATTTATATTTTCTGTAAGTCTCCAATACTTTTTCTCTATTACTTCCTTGGAGATTTTAGATTACATATGAAGCAAAAGCAAACACATTTGTTTGGTTTACTTGTGTGTTTGTTCATGCTTGTATGGAGGCTTGAACGTAGGCCTCATGTTCTCATTTGGCTTTTTCACTTGAGGTTAGAACTGTACTACTTGATCCACATCTCAACATCCAGTTTTTTGCTGGTAAATTGGAGATGAGTCTCTTGGATTTGTCAGCCTGGATTGGCTTCAAATCAGGATCTCCTCAGACCTCAGTTTCGTGAGTAGCTAGAATTAAACATGAGCAATTGGTGCCTGGCTTGTGTTGTATCTTTTGATAGCACTGGAAAGCATCAAAATTCTAATTACATGCATCAGGCAGTGAAAACTCCCAATAAGTTTATTTTGTTTATCCTTGGGTTATTTTAACATACACCAGAGGTATCCACAAATGCTTCCAAGGGAAAATACTTCAAGCAGCTTTCTCCATAAGAAACATACAGCCTAGGACAGCTGTCTTGTCTGCCTTCCCATCATCTAATAAATCTACCTTCATTGAGGACTGTGGTGATTCTTTTCCCCAGTCACTCTAGAGGAGGTATCCTTCCTTCCAAAGATACATCCCTCCTAAACATCTGTTTCTTAACCCCTCATCTACAGAGCCATGGTCCCCTCTGTTACTGGACATGTATACAGTCTACATCTTCTGTTGTTCTCCTTTCACAGCAAGCACACAGCCCTGATTCTGCAATGTCCTTAATGCTAGACCCTAACTTATATTTTCCTCTACAAAACAACCAGAGCTGCCACAAACTCTCTTCAGTTCCCATTAGTGTTGTTCATGTTCCTTTTCGTTATTTGAAATTTGAATTATAAAAGACTTCCTCCCTTCCATTTTTTGTTCAACTTGGCTGATACCCATGACCACTAGCCTGGTGATTTGCTAAATTCACCAGTGATGAGCATCTTGTCCAACTCAAGAAATTCATTCCAATCCTCATTTTATTGCCACTAAAAATTTCAGTGCAGTTGTTTTTTGCTATCTTCTTACTACACTCTCCTTACTCCCTTCCATGCATGACTCCACCCTTAGGACTTTATTCACCTTTATTCCTCAGCTTCGTTTGCCCATTTCTCCATCTCCTGCTCACTCTTTTTTGTTTGATTTTGTCCTGGTTCTAGGACTTGAACTCGGAGTCTGGGCACTAGCCATTAACTTTTTCACTTAAAGCTGGTACTCTACCACTTGATCTACGACTCTACTTCCAGCTTTTTGGTGGTTGATGGAAATGAGAATTACATGGATTTTCCTGCTCAAGCTGGCTTTGAATTGCAATCTAAGATCTCAGCAACCAGAGTAACTAAGATTGCAGGCATGAGCCACTAATGCCCAGCTCCTGCTAACTTTTATGTTAAGCTCTTTGGGCTTAACATTAATTTAGGGTGTGTGTGTGTGTGTGTGTGTGTGTGTGTGTGTGTGTGTGTGTGCACTTACAAATCCTGAGACCTGAACTCAGGGTATGGGCACTGTCCCTTTGCTTTTTGCTCAAGGCTGGCACTCTACCATTTGAACCACAGGTTCACTTCTGGCTTTTTGGTGGTAAATGAGAGATTAGAGTGTTAGGGACTTTTCCTGTCCAGGATGTCATCAAACTATGTGCCTCTAATCTCAGCTTTGGGTTGGCTAGGATTTTTTCCTATTATTGTAAATAAACTTTATTATTGTGGGTATAATGAATATATTTATGAATGCCTCCATTAATATATGAAAAAATGTACCTGTTTAGCAATAGTGATTTGATTTGAAGCATAATACAACTGGGCATAGAATTCAAATTTGGGAACTGGATTAAAACCATATTATGAAATTAGAAGTGGCATTACGAAGAAAAATATTTGGAGCAGACAAGAATCATAGAGAAACACTACAACGTGAAGAGGGAGTAATTACTGACAATACTAAAAATCTCGTAACTTTTTTTCAGAAGATGGATATTGAACTGACCATTTCACTTTTTTGGAGGCATTATTGGAACATGATTGCATCTCCAGTTCCAGCTTGGGATGTCCTTCTGGGAATAAGGACAGGACGTTTTCACTTAACCTTTTCTGTTCATTTTAACTGGAAAAGGAAAACCATTCCTTGCCAGATTTTTTTAACCCCATCTAAGTAATAAACTTGGTTTCTAGCTAGGATTTTCATGGACCAATGGTAATTCTCATGTGTCTTCATTTCTTATGCAAAATAGAAAATATATTGGAAAGATTGAAAATAAATGCCTCCTTCACAAAACAATAAAGAGACAAAGACAAAGACGGGGGCCGGGGGGAGTGTGATAGAGAGGAGGAAGAGGAAGAAGAAAAAGAAGAAGGAGGAGGAGGGAGGAGGAGGAGGGAGGAAGAAGGAGGAAGAAGAAGGAGGAGGAGGAGGGAGGAGGGAGGAGGGAGGAGGAGGGAAGAGGGAGGAGGAAGAGGAAGAGGAGGAGGAGGAGGGAGGAGAAGGAGGTGGGGCGGGAGTATTTTAAAAAATGAGGTGTGGAAGTAGAAACCAGAGAATTAAATGTACAATATCAGTGGAAAAACAAATAGAATAACTATTAATAGGAATCAGAAATGACTGTAAGACTCTATTTTATAATTCCAACCCCACCCTTTTTTTTTTCCTGGACCTAAGCCCAGGTCTTTTCAGATTTCCTGCTGTGTGGTGGCCAACATGTAATGATTTATTAGTACTAATCTTGGTTCTTGGTAGGGAGGTCAATCTGACTGTGGGCTTCTGTATGTCAACATTCCTTTATCCTCAACTCTGCATGTCTTTGCTGTGTCTCAGCGCCCACAGAGGCTCCTATCTTCCCTCATTGTTCTGGTTCCACGTTTTATCCTCCTTCTGGGAGGGGAGTAGGAAAGACTGTGACTTGTGTGCACTGCTGAGACGTGAGGAAATATAATGGTTTCCAGGCAGGCAAGGTTACAAGGCAGATACATCAGAAGAGACACATAGTCAATCTGCAGCAGTATAACTCATTGAAGACCTGGATGGAAATGAAGGGTGACGGTGGGACCAACTTGTCTCATTGTTTATTGGGATCCATATACAAAGCACGTCTGCACTGAAGTTCTGACAGCAACAGAGGATGTCCGCCTCAATTACTCACTTTCAGGTATTATAGGTGACTAAGAGAAACAAGTATAAAAACAGAAAGAGCTAGAAAGAGAGAGAAACGTTAGGAAGAAAGTGACAGAAAATCATTGCTATAGTGAGTTCCTCTCTACCCCGTCTGGCCACTGCCATTTTAAAACCAAACTTAAGGAACTTTTCATACATTCAAAGGACATTAAAGCTCTTTAGAGGCGTTGGCCTAGTTTTGGCTTTGGTTTTAACATGAAGGTTGTCATCTCATAATGAAAAGATAGGTTAAAGGAAGAGAGAGAGGAGAGAGAGAGAGAGAGAAAGAGAGAGAGAGAGAGAGAGAGAGAGGAAAAAAGAAAAAAGAAAACCTCTTTGGTAAGGGCTTCTGTGAACCAGGAATTTTTTTCCCCCTGACAATCACATGTTATTTATTTCTGGTTTTGCAACTCATTGGTACAGTATGTAATTTCAGGGTTTGGGCTGTGATTTCAAGAAAGATACCAGGAAATACAATGTGCGTCAGACTCCCGTACGGTACTGTGGATCACCCCAGATCCTGCACACTCCTGAGTTCAAGTGGAAACTCACTAAGCCAGTCACTTCCTCCAGGACTTAGCTGTGTCTTCTGGCTATTTTTTTTCAAGACAAGTTAAGAGAAGGTACGTTGTCCTCTAGGTTCAAATGAGTTGAGCTCATGTTTCTATCTCTGTGTTTATATGTGGTTGTCATTGTTGTGGAAAGAAGAGAAATCATAAAGATTATTGACGAGAATGTATGAATTACACAAAGCAAGATATTTGCATTATCTCACACATGAAGCTCCCAGCATGAAAGGTAGCAAGTTAGAAAAGTAGACCATCACAGTCTATCCCCAGATTTGAGAGAAGACAATAGGAGAGAGAGAGAGATGGTACAGAAAAGCAAAGAGGAGTTAACTGACAGGCTGCCCAGGATGCACTGGAAAACAAGAGAAATGGCAAAAGGTTATTTCAATAAGAATATATCAAGCAATTATGAGCAGTGCTGGGGATATCAAAAACAAGAGCTTGAGAAAACATGGGACATACCTTATCTGTTCTCAGTGTTCCCAGAGAGAGAGAAATGTCATCAATGCTCTCCTGGTCACTTTTACAGCCTATTCTCTTGGCATATCGCCTAGTCAGAGAATATACTAGAAACAAATTTCTTTATTAAGGAGATGAGTTTATTTAATTAAAATAATTTCATCTCTCCCTGTTTTGGTTATTTTTCTAAGTTTCATATTTTTAGTTAATTTCATTAATCTAGCCACAGGAAAGGTGAGGAATGAGACAAAAATGGTAATTTATTGACCAGTTAGAAAATCATATTCAATATTTTCTATTTAGGTTCTCACAATATTATTTCCTTCACTTCTCCAAATCAAAAGTCCAATATTCTGAGCAATTAATTAACTCACCCAAGGTAATATAAATTATGCTTTCAGTAGGTGACTGCAAAAGAAACTAACTCAAATTTGAGTATGATATAAAGGTTTATTTCTTAGATTTTACTCTGTGGAAATAAGGAATTAAAAAAAAAAACAATCCTACACATCTCCAGTGATTAAGCACAACAATAAACAAATAAACACTAACATTTATAATAGTCTAGTGCACTATAGGTGTTGGAAGAGTGGTGTGTGTGTGTGTGTGTGTATTTTAATTAGGTATTATCCTTGGATCTTACCTCATTAGCCCTATTCATACATTAGTCACACACACAAAAATATTGAAACTAAAAGCAGTTTAAATTCATATACTGCAATAAATGAAGTGGCCAGCAGAGGGAGGCTTCACCTCGCAATTGAGGCCACTACCAAAGAATGCAAAATCACAGTTTCCAAGACTGCCCTGAGGCCCAGGGAAACAATCACCAAGTATAGCATGAGGAAGAAGTGTTCATCTCTGAAAGCATTTCCCTGCCTATGTGCAATGAGGAATTCTTGAAGTTAGTTGCCCATTATCTAATTAAAATTACAGAAATCCCAAAGAGCTTTAAATGTCCCCCTCCCCCCCCCCCCCCCCCCCCGCCCCAATACATGGTCTTTTTCAAAGGCAAGAAATGGCCAGTATTGTCCTGGCCACTATTGGAGCATTTTGTTCCCCTGGGCAGTGCTGTGGTATTCCCTGGCCTCATTAATATCATGACAAATGTTACACAGTGACCTTCAGTGGGTGTCCTTCTCTGCTGCTCTCATTTCATCAGATTTCTGAAGCAGAGGGGGAATAGATCATGGATCTGGATAAGAAGAAATAGCAGATATGCATAGTTATGTAGTTATACCTCTAGTCTGGAAATCTGGAAATAAAGTAGTATCTCAAGGTCAGGTAGAAAGTATAAACCTTAACTTATTGTTTAGATGCATTTTTATCTAAGAAAGTTTCTGATGAGTAAAAATAAGGAACGAGAGGTCATTCTTTCTAGCCTACGTGGAAAGGAATTCATTACTATGCTCATAAAATCTATATCCTTTCTTCAAGATCCTGTTTTTTTTTTTAATTTCCCTCCGAATATTATGGTTTCCCCTCATTCCTATATCCCACATTTTTTTTTCTTCTTCCATATTCTTCGAAGGCAATCATTATATTTTAGTCTCTACTTTTGCTTCCTAGGTTGATGCTCTACCACTTGAGCCATATACCCCAATCATGTTTTTGCTAATTATTTTTTAAAATAATTTTTTATTGTGAAAATACCATACAGAGGGGTTACAGTTACATGAGTACATTTCTTATCAAACATTGTTGCCTCCTCTGTTTCCCCTTCCCATCCCTTCCCATCCCGCCCCCCCCCACACACACCCCTTAAGATAAGGTCTTATAATGTTTTCCTGCTTGGGCTGGTCAGGAATCACAATCCCTTTGCTCTCAATCTCTGGAGGAGTGCAGTTACCTGTGTTTCTTTTCTTTTAACTGCAGTATATTGTCCAGGACATCTTGCTTTTTGTGTAGGCAAAGTCAGAGTCAGCTCTTTCAGGCTAGTTGCTCATCTTGTTTCCTGAAGGCATCTTCCCTGCGTTGCATAGCACTTGACACGGTGCCAGGAAGGGTGTGGCTCAGGTGCTGCTCCTTGATGTCTCTAAGAAAAATAAAGGAGCCCAGAGACCTCTGGCTAATGGGCTTGGGGAACACATTATGACTGTGTTGTTCCTCTTGCTTCTGATGGTACAAAATTGGAAAAAAAAAAAAAACCCCACATTGTGGCTGGGATTTCAGTGCATGAACTAGGGCAGAAAGGAAGCCAAAACAACTAAAGAGAAAAAGGAAATATAAATGTAGTTCTGGAATGTATTGGGAAAAAATAGTGCTGAGAGTAGTGTCAAAGTGATTAAAAGAATACTATTGACTATACTTGCGGTGTTAGGTAGTTTAGATCTCATATTCTCTAAGGCCAATTCTTTATCTATACAATGCGGGAAAGATCCTCACCCCCATGAGAATTAAATGAACACTGCATCTAGAAATGATTATTAGAACACTTGGCTGGATGTAGTAGCCCAGGCCTCTAGTCCTAAACCCTGTAGCGGATGGAGGTATAGAGGAATGGGATCATAATTCATAACTGGAACAGGCACAAGTATGGGTCCTCATCTGAAAAAAAAAAGAAACAAGAAAAAACCTGAAAGCAAAAACAGGCTTACGGGTATGACTCATAACGTGCTTGCCTACCCTTCCTGAGGCCCTGTGTTCAGACTCCAGTACAGTAAAACCTAATAAAATGAAGAAGAACTTCTGTACAGATATTCTGTTTAAAATGTGCTTTCTATGCTCGGGTGGAAAGCGCAGAGGGCACAGGATCTTTAATGAGAGGTTCTGGTTCCTATTTTACGAGCACTTACCAGACTCTTGATCTCTAACAGAACGCAGAGGGCGCTGCCAGGCTTTCAAACCCATCTGCATGATCTGGAGGAAGATATGTAAGCTTCTGCATTTCTGTTTCTGCATTGGGAAAACGTACATGAAGTCAGCAAGGCGCAATGTGATGATGTAGGTGGAAAAGTGCTGCTGTGGACAGAGCAGACACGTTGTCTCCCCTGCCTTCTCCCACCACCCTAACGTCTTCCCCAGCCCCCTGGAGGACAGCAGTGGCTGTATCTTGTCTTACTTCTGCTGATCACCTGTCCTGCCATTGTCATCTTAGGACCTCTCCAGAATCTAGTTCTTGTCTTGGCCTCCGCTTCATGTACTTTCATTGAACTTCTGCTGTATACAATATTCTGGTGCCTGTCAGGTACCCGTGGTCTGGTTCCTGGTGGGAAAATAAGCAGAGACAGTAACACTCTCAGCTCACCTCAGAATCACTCCAGTTCTCTTGTCAAAGGACCTGTCTTATTTTATCTCAAATAGATGCTCGAAAACTTTGTCTGCAAAGACCACGGTGGAACAATTTTCTCCATGTCTCAAACACATTCCACTTTTAACTAATGTTGCCTTTCGCGTTATTGAAACAATACAAGCCTTCTCACACTTTTTAAAACCTCCCCTTTCATTGCCGAAAATATACTCTTTTCTCTTCTTGTCCTGATAGCTGACATTTCTTCTTTGTCATCTTTGTCATAGGGCTGTTCTTTAAGACTTAGTCACAGAAACATCTAGTTCTCTTGCTCCGCAGTCTCTGTTTTTAATAGGTGTCCTATCCTCTGAGTGACAAACACTTTTGTCCAGCTAATTAGGGTCAGTACCTTTGCTTTGTTGGTTTTTTAAAAAATGTTTTTATTGATATTGTAAAGGTGATGCACAGTGGGGTTACAGTCACTAAAGTCTGGTAGTGAATTCATTTTAAACAGTGTAGCCTCTTCCCTTCTTTCCTCCCAGTTTTTCCCTCCTGACCCAGAAGTTGTATAGTTCATTTTCAACATAGTGTCTAGTGACTATCACTGCTGCATTTGTTCTGTTTTTCTTTGTTTATTTGGGAGGGAAGGTGGTCTTTTTTTAACTCAGGATCTGGGTGTTGTCCCTTATCTTTATTGTTCAAAGATACCACACTACCACTTCTGGCTTTCAGGTAGTGCATTGGATTTCCCTGCATAAGCTGGCTTCAAATAGTGATCCTCAGATCTTCCTCACCAGAGTAGCTAGTATTATAATGCACAGTATTTCACCTGTGCTCTGCTTTACTATGTCCAGCTGTTCTCTAGGTATTTCTAGATTACTCTGGTATGGTACAGAAAGCAAGAAATGTATTGCTTGGTTCTTACAGAGTAGATTATTTTTCCAGTGCTGCTATAACAAACTTAGAAGCTTACAACAACACAAATGTATTATGTCACAGTTCTGTAGGTAAGAAATTCAGCACAGCATGCCTGAATTCTCCGCTGAGATTTTTCCTAGTGTCTAATCAAGCTTTTGTTTGGCTGTAGTTCTCATCCAGAGCCCTGAGATCACTCTCTCTGTGAGAATTCATTTCCTCTCCTATCTTCCACGTCTCCCTCTCCATGTGAAAGTCAGCAATGGCACACAGCTCGCCTCCTCTTCCAGTCTGAGTTATGTTTTGCTTATAAAGATTCACGTGGTTAGGTGGGTCCTGGACAGATAATTCAGGAAAATATGTTTTATTGTAGTAAGGTCATTTTTCGTGCAATGCTAATTACCTTTTCCAAGTTCTTTTGGCCATGTAAAGTGATTCAACAACATTGCTGGAGATTAGAATGTGGAGTCTTATTGAAGGCTATTATTTTCCTACAAGTAATGCACAGGTGCTAAAAAGGATATTAGGGATTGTGTAGCCCAATAGAGTTATTTTCCAGACAAAGGAAATTAAGGTCCGATTAAATAGACTTGCCACCATCACATGCTGCTTAGTGATCACTGTTAACTTTTTCCAGGACTTACCACATGCAAACTCGCATAGATCTTCATTCATTTCATCTCTTGAAAACCTTGCCATTCTTTCATCCTGCTAAAACCACATTCTATCATGAGTCTGTCATCTAAGTTACAAACTACCTTTCCCATCATTGACGTTTTATTGAATGGAAATTTAAAATGTTAACATTTGTGAAAGATTAAAAGAAATGAACACCTGGATAGATAATGCACCAAAAGAAACATTACAATGTAACATGGAGGCAGAGGAATGGGGAGGGGGGAAGCGGGTTCTGTGTATATACAATTACCCATAAATACAGGGATGGGGATTGTGGAACCAATATCTAGTTGGGTCAGCAAAATGTCTGTGGACATGCGTTTTGACAAAAGATAAAATTACATTGGCTTTAGTATGGTCTTGTTTGTGATCATTTGGGCAAATGACCAAAAGTGGGATTGCTGGGTCATAGGGGAGCTCTATGTGGAGTCTTTTGAGGAACCTCCATACTGCTTTCCAAAGTGGCTGGACAAGTTTACACTCGCACCAACAATGCAGTAAGGTTCTCTTCTGTCCACATCCCCTTCAGCATCTGTTGTTGTTAGAGTTCTTGATTATAGCCATTCTAACTGGAGTGAGGTGGTATCTCAATGTTGTTTTGATTTGCATTTTTTTTATGGCTAGGGATGTTGAACATTTTAAAAAAAAAAGTGAAAGGGGCTGAGAAAGTGGCTAAGTGTAGAGCACTTGACTTGCATGCATGAGGCCCTGGGTTCGATTCCTCAGCACCACATAAGCAAAAAGAAAAAAGCCGGAAGTGGCGCTGTGGCTCAAGTGGTAGAGCGCTAGCCTTGAGCTGACGAGCTGAGGGACAGCGCCCAGGCCCAGAGTTCAGGCCCCACTACTGGACCCTCCCCCCAAAAAAATGAAAAAAAAAATTAAGAGAAGTGAGGGATGAGGTGGGAGGGGAGGGGTAGGATGGGGGAGAATGTTGAAAGAGGCAACACTGATCCAGGTCCATTGTATTCATAAGCTATGTCGCCAAAGAACACCTCCTTTGTACAACTACTTAATGATAATAAAATATTTTTAAAAAGAAAAAAATTTACATTGGCTAAAAGTCAAGAAGGTGCTGTCCAGAAATGGGAAAGTACGAATGTGTGAGCTGACAACTCAGCATCACCAAGAAGACAGAAATGTGACGATCCGGATAGGAAGGAGCCTTTTGAGAAGTGAGCCAGGGTGCTGTTGTACACACACTGAAGAATCATTTGTGAAAAGGTCTTGGATCTGAGTCCAAGGAAAGGCACAGAGTTTGGTATATGGAAAAACGGGCTAACTGGTGCAGAGCATATTCTGCTTCTCCATTTGTTTCTTTGAGGGTCAGATGGAAAGAGACCCGAGGGAACACAAACCGGAAAAAAGTTGCAAAAAGCCAGATGGGAATTCTGAAATGAAGGAAGGTTATGGTAATCAGAAATAATGGGGAAACGGGAGGAAAAACCTGGAGGGATTTGTAAGCTGATCGAAGGAGGTGTGTGTAAGAAAGGAAAGATTTCAAATATGTGCAGGATTCTATACCCAGAAGGATGGATATGTCCATCAGAGATGAAGGAGTTTGAACAACTGTTATTTTCCTTTTGTGTGGGTGGGAATTCATTCCAAGGCTGTCAGATATAAATGTGAAAGGCATTAATAAGTGTGGGTAATTATAAAGTTACTAAATTTTCTTATTTTATTCATTTTGTTTTTCATATTAAGACTTTTAACTTTTTTTTTAAATTTGGAAGCTATTAGGCTGAAGTTGTTCTACATCTTGAACTTTACATAATCAAACTAACTTGGGACCTCTCTCATTTAACCACTGAAATACATTTTTCTGGTTTGCTTCCACAAACACCCTGACTACCTTTCTCCCTTGTGTAGCTCTCAGAGACTTTCCAGTTGGTTGGTTGGTACTCAATTTATGAGGCCATGAATGTTCAAGTAAACTGATTAATATTTCAAAGTGCCTTTTAAGAAGAGCAGCTGTTTGTATTTTTTTAATTAAAGGAGAAAATGAGTACTTGGGTTTTGTATTAGTTTAAATGATTTATATATGTGTGTGTATATATATATATATATATAAATGCTTGAAATTTTAAAGCAAAAATAGAAATTTTATTTAAAGGCAGAGAACAAAATTTGCTATTTCTGCATTCTATCTGTAGAAATGTTGGCTACTTTTCTTTTTCATCACTTGCTTGCCACTCTGTTGTTCCAAACAATGCCTACCTGGTCCTCTTTATATCACCATGGCTGCATTTCTATAGAGGTAAATAGTGGTTTAGATTCACTGACTTTGTCTTACTCTTCTTAATCAGGCCAAAGCTATAACATTGTGAGTGGTTAAAGACACAACTTCCTACACAGTAGGACAGGGATTAGCAAATGTGAACTTAGTTTTCCATCTATCCATTAATTGTAATATATTAGAGTCTTAAAACTCCAGTTTCTACTTCTTCCAATCCTTTAAGCCAATTTTCGTAAACCTCCACTTCAATAATACAACTTAAACTATCAAGTAAGCATCAGAAGTTGTTGGTCATGAAGTCCATAATTCCAATTCTTCATGGGGCCAGTTTTGTGTGGTATTATTATTTTTCCACAATATTTACTCCATATCATCTTTGAAGCAAGTGACCAGATTTGTCTCAAGAGAGATCTGTAGTAGAGAAGCAATTAGAAGTCATCCTCAAAATACAATTTTCCCTGATTTCTGTTTTCTAAATATCAGAGAAATTTTGGATAAATGTCTTTAAAAAAAAAAAGGAAGTAGAGGTATAGTTCAAGTGGTCAAGCACTAGCCTTGAGCAGACAGAGTTCAGGGGCAGCACCCAAGCCCTGAGTTCAAACCCTACAATGGACACAGAAAAGAAAAGGAGGAAAGGAAAAGAAAAGAAAGTGAAGGAAACAAAGAAGGAAGGAAGGATCGGGAGGAGGAGGAAAAGGAAAGAACCTCAATATCACTGTTAACATATGATGTTGAGAAAATTGCTTTTTCCAAAGTAACTGATATCCAGCTTAATTCTCTTATAAATTATAACTTTTGATTTCCAAGCTGCCTGTGGATGGCAATAATTTTAACTTAAACTTCTCTTCTTCCTCTTCTGCTTCATTTTTTTCCCTCTTACTTCCTTTGTAGATCCCTTTGACCTGCTTTATAAAGGAAGTTCCTTTCTAACTTGCAATTTTTTCAATGAGTACTTAATTTCTACCATAAAACTATTACCAGATTTAATTTCAAATTTATTTGCATGAAGTTGTACATATACTTTTGTTGTTATGTTAATCCTGGACTTCTGTTGTATGTATGGTTCTTGAATATTTCTGGCAGTTTTGTCCATTTTAAGATCTTTCACAAGAATGTATTTTTGCCTTTATCATTAATGTCCCTTTTTTTTCTTCTGTGATTTTAATAATTTATTTTAACTATCTTTGGGATTATTCTGACTTTTTTTTTCTCTAATCTTTAAAGGTGAACTTTCAGAGTCTGGTCTTTCATATTACCCAAATTAAAGTAGTACAAATAATATTTCTTAGGAAAAAAGATAAAAGGATAGCTCTATTTCAATGACTCTAACCACGCATGAAGTATTACTTGCAGTTCCGTTTATGTCATTTAAAAATGACTAACAAATGTAAGACATACACAGCTAAAAAGTAATATGATGACAAGTTGTTAGAAATTAATGATCTATAAGAAAATACTGAAAAAACTGTTGATTCCTTATCATAAAAATTAGAATTAGAGATGAGACATGGGTTAAAAACTTTAAAGATTTGGAATGATGTGAAATAAGAGTTTGAATTTACATTTAAAAAAATTCTAAGTTGGCAAAAAATTAGATGATGTGATAAAATTTAGAAATGACATTTTTATTTCAGAAATAAATACTGATCATCTACCAACTTGTAGAAAACTCATTCTCATAGGAATTGTCCAAGACTGCTCTACCCCATAACTGAATATTGTGATGGACTGCATGTGATATCTCTACCTCTATGTTATTTTTTTCGATTTTGTGATTTTTTTTTAAGTTCAAAGGTTCTTTAAAAGAGACTTGCTAAAAGAGACTACTTGCTTTTGTTTTTGTTTTGTGTTGATCACCATTATCTGCCCAACTGGGTTCTATGGACAGTGAAAATCAATGTATAAATGAATGAATGTTTAAATAAATTAGTGATAAAAGCAGCAACTATGCTCTCAAAGGTGTCTTGCCTGATGCACTGTCTCTATAATTAATGCAGTGGTGTATTTGTAAAGGGGTGTGTGCTTATGCATATGTGTTGTAGAAAGGTGGGAGAAGATCATTTGTCAGACTTCAAGCCCTGGAAGTGATTTCTTATTCAGAGTATGTAAAATCCTCCATCACCTCCATTCAGTGACACCCTGGGAATGTTTTATGGATCCAGTCTCATCACCTGTTAGCTGTGGGACTGGAAGGCTGAGCTACTTTTGATGGATGAGTTTCCAGAGTCGATCTTAAAACAGCACCCTTGCCTCACTCCTTAACCATTCCTTTTGTGCAGCCTTCTGATTATCTTCCTTCTGCTGGTTCCCAAATCAGTTTAAAACATCTGCTTCCTTTAGTAAATCTTCCCCACTTGACTATAAATTGTCTACCCAACCTATAATTCTGTCCACTTCTTAATCTGTGAATGTTTGTCAAATAAGTTTTGTCACATGCACTATAATTCCAGTCATCAACTTTCCATCTCTGGATTACTCCAGTCACCTCCTAAATAGCTTTGGTTACTTAATGATAGGCTATGTTTACCAGTGTCTTATAGTGCAAGGCCTAGCTTTGATTATAAGCTCAAGGCTGGATCAGAGCAGAAGTGATGTGAAAGTCAAGACAGTTCCCAAGTATAGAGACCCTACTCTTCAATCTAGTCCTTGTTTACCTCTCCACACCATTACCTTCCTGAAACTTCACACTATAGTCATACTTAGTATTTTTACTGTATTGTGTTTATGATTGTATTCTTAATGATGGTTCATTTTTCTTCACATGATATTAATTAGCCTTTGTGATTTTCTTCATCTTCAATTTTTCAAACTTCATCTCTCCTAACAAGTCTGCCTTGTCTTCCTCTACATTTGTTTTGTAGTCTGTATTAGATGCTACCCCTGTGCGTTTCCATCATAAAAAGTATATTGACATATAATATAATATAATACAATATAAAGTTTTTCTTCAGTTAGGCTGAATGGTCACCAGGAAAGTAACCGCATTGTGTCTATACATGTAACATTAATGCTTAGAAAGTTGCTTTTCATTTACTCCATGCTAACAGAACTGCCTCTTTCATTGATTTGTGTAGTGTGAAGACTCAGTTTTAGAGGGCAGGAATATTGTGATTGGTTCAATGCACATGATAGGAAGCTGGACAGTGAACTGGCCAAAAAGGCTTCAGTTATATAGGTAACTAGGAGACCTAAGAATAAATTCTATTCCATGGTAAGGGAAACTAGCCTTTGAATATGTATTTCTATTTGCCTCTATATTTGACTTCCCTAGTTGCCTTTGTCAACAATTCCTTATTTCTCTTTTTGTCTCCATTCCCTTACTCCATTCTATCTTTTCTTCTGCTGTCCTTCTCCAAACCTAGATAATTAAATTATGGCTTTTCATAATGATTTCACCAAGCCAGAGAAGGCAACATAATTTTAATTTCTTATTGCTACAGGTAGAGCAGAATGATGGGACTTGTTAGTACAAGAGTAATTGGAGACAAAGAAGAAGAAATATTTTGTGAAAATGCTACCAAATCATAATATCATCTGTCATATTTGTCAGATGACAGTTGCCACTTGCTTTTACATCTTATGCTTAATAAATCAGTGTCATGAGTGATTCATTGGTGATAGATCCATCCTCCTGCTTATTGAATTAAGATTACAGTTCAAAGGTTCTCCTCCAATTTTCCCCTCAGAGACAAAGGAGTTTTGTTGTTGCTGTTGTTGTTTGCTTGTTTGTTTTAATGCTGGTACTGGAGCTGGAACTCAGGACCTCTTGCTCTCCTTTTGATTTTTTGCTCAAGGCTGGTATTCACCCTACCATTTGAGCCACACCTTTGCTTCTGAAGGCTTTTTACTGGATTAATTTGAGACTCACAGTTCTCTATCTGGACTGGCCTTGAAGGACAATCTTCAGATCTGAGCTTCTGAGCAGAGTAGCTAGAATTACAAGTGTGAGCCACCAATGCCCAGCAACAAGGAAGTGTTAATCCTAATTTGTCATCTTCATAGATACAACTGGTGGTTTCATAGTTGTGATGCTAAATTCAGTAGAGTTTTGATCTGAAGCATATCTACTTTATCTTCAAACACTAGAGTATAAAAATTTCATTTTCCAATGTAAACATTTTGGTGAGAAAGATATTCACCCAACATATGAAATGAATATGTCATACATTTGTGCCATGAGTTATATCTTAGGTTATTATTTATTTCTTCTTCCTGATTTTCTTTTCAAATCATTCTTATTTGAGACTCTACCCCTTCCTCGGAGTCCCTACTAAACTCCCTCCATGCCTTTTTCCTCATACTTACAAGGGAAGGGTTGTTTGTTGTGATTTGCTGGTACTAGAGTTTGAACTCAGGACTTCCTTTGCTTAGCTGGTACTCTATCACTTGACCCATAAATACAGCATGGCTTTTTTGCTGATTATTATGAAGATGGAATCTCATGGATTTTTCTGCTTAAGCTGATTTCAAATCATGATCCTCCAGAGTTCAATATCCTGAGTAAACAGGGTTAGTCATCAGACTCTGCGGCCAGATTATGGGGTCTTCACTTTTGACTTGACCACCTTCAGCTCTGTTTTGCTGTACTTGCATTGCACTCCTAAGACTTCAGGGCATCTCCCCCACCCCCACCGCATCCCGTCCTGGGGGAAAACACAGAGGTCTATTCCTGCTCTTCACACTTTGATTTAACTTATAGGTTTGGATATTTGCCTTTCAAAGGCAAACATGGCCTTGAAGTCATAACAGGGCCTATAGTGCCTATCTGGCTCTTAGCCTACACAGAGCATTTCCCTCCTTCCTGCATGCCTTGAGATAAAACTCCCTCTGTCCTTTTATTTCATTGCCTTCCCCCTTGTGAGGATCTGAAATGATTGCTGGAGTGCTGGAAATTCATGCTAATAATGAATTCTCAAGAGCAACTTTCCTTTTCTCTCTCTCTCTCTCTCTTTCTCTCTCTCCTCTCCCTCTCTCCTCTTTCTCTTCTGAGTGGTGAGCCCTGAAAAGAATAATTTATCAAATCATTTTTATTCAACTTTACAGGAAGAAGAAAGAGGAATGGGAGGAGAGAAGCCCTTTTGCAGTTTTAATTGCTTTGCAGCACACGCGTGGCACTCTGGCTGAGCTTATCAAAGCTCGTACAGCTGAGGCCCTATGCTCGCAGCTCTGAGCTGCTGCTTCACGGCAGCTGGGCTCTACTGATGGTCCAGATAGAGCCTCAGCTATCTGATGGCTTCAGTACTTAGGAGGTTAATTCAAGTGATGAATTAAAAAAAAAATTGGAAGGTAGAAAAAAAATGGAAGGTAGAAGGAGGAAGGGGATGGGGCTACATTGTAGAATATGTTTAAAATCATGGAGATTTTTAAACATTAAGTTTTATTCCATCCTCCCCCTTTGGAGGGCTCTAACCCATATGCACTCATAGATTTTGTATAGTTAAGGAGGGGGGCAGAAATAGTCTTTGTCAGTTCTAAAATAATAATGTGAATTAGAACGTATCAGTTGATTTATTTACTCTTCTTTTCTAGTTCCTGAAGTGGTCTGCAGAACAGATAACAGAAGTTAGATTTAATGTTCCAAGTAAAGTATTTTATAGGGTGTATCAAGGAGAAGAGACAACATGGTCTCATGGTAGAAGAAGGGATAGTCAAGTTCACTGTGGGAGATGTAGGCAAGTAGTCAGACACAAGATGGAAATAAGTGGTTAAAATGGTATAGGAGCAGCTTGTGGGATCACCAACAATGGAAGCACTTAGACACAGAAGTTTAAAATATTGAATCTTATAGGTGAGTACAAGTCAAATTTAGCCTGTCTCTTCTCTCTCTTCTCTCTCTGTCCTCTTTCTTCTGTCTTCTCTCCTCTCTCCCATATTTCTTATCCCCTGCCAGTATTGCAGCTTGAACTCAGGGCCTGAATGCTGTCCCTTAGCTATTTCACTCAAGGAGGTATTCTACCACTTGAGCCGCAGCTCCACACTGAGCATTTTTTGGTGGTTAATTGGAGATAGGAGTCCCATGGTCTTTCCTGCATGGGCTAACTTAGTATCACAATCCTCGAATCGCAGCCTCCTGAGTAGCTAGAATTATGGTCATGAGCTACAAGAGCCTGGCTATTTTTCTTTTTCTTTCTTTCTTTCCTTCTTTCCTTCCTTCCTTCTTTCTTTCTTTCTTTTTCTTTCTTCCTTTCTCACTTTTTTGGTTCATTTTAATGAACTTGGGTTATCTTGATTAGGCTTAAGATTTGTTTTCAAGCAAAGATATGTACAAATTAGCAAAGCCAGAGGAAAGATGAATACTAGTCTATGGGCGATCATCTCTTTATGCTCTACACTTACTTTTTTCCACAGTGAGTAAGAGCATCCATCTGGATGTTAAACAGCCCAGATCAATCCCACTTTCACCACATAATAGCAAAGGTGACTTAGGCATGTTACAAAATTTCTCTGTGCTTCAGAGTTCTAGTCTTTAAGTCATAAAAATTATAATAACTGTATCACCATGTTGCAATGCAAATCAAATGCAGTGATATTTAAAAATCAAAATCAAAACCACTTTATAGCAACAAGGAATCAACTGAGATGCCTGTGAGTTAGGTGGGCTATTGTAAGCCATTGTCATCGTACCAAGTAGTCTAGCCTTTCCTCAGTACAAATAAACTTCAGTTCAGAGTTTCAACCACCTTCAGATGTGCTAAAGCTGAGTAGGATACAGTATGATACAGAGGAGGATCATAGTTACTATGATCTTTGCTGGATGGTTGTAGATAACTGAGTCAGGCCACATGTAGCAGGGCAAGCCAGGAGCCATAGGATATAACAGAAAATAGTAGTGCTTTGGGGGTCCTACAGAGCTGGCTGGCTTCTTTCCCAGCTATTGTTCGCTGTAAGCAGTGTACTTAAGTTTTGTGCAACTATTTCCTCAACTTAGAACCCCTAGGTTGAGGGACAAGAAGAAAATGGTGGTGATTAGAAATGCAGTCAATATTCACAGCAGATTGTGATCTAATTCTTGAATTCGGAGAATCAGGCAATGCCTGCTTATTGCTGCAGAGGCTGGTATAATGGGTAGCCATCCGGGAAAAGGGTTTTGAATGAAAATACTTAAAAAAATAAAATATGCTTTAAAATACCTTATGAATAAGATAATTTATAGGTGTTACATCTGTCAACCCACTTAATATATATTCCACATTTAAAAAATTAAGATACCTTTAACTACTGTTTCCATTAAATTGTTTAATTGGAGGCAGAATGTGGGCTTATTGCTTGTCACTTATATCTGATAAAGAACCTGTGTTTTCTGGTTAATTCAATTTAAATTAAATCCCATCACTTTCAATATATTACAGGAAGGGGGGAGGCGTTCTCTCTCAAAAGCAACAATGGAACAATCTATTATTAAATGTGGAAAATGACGCTAATGCAACCTGATGGCTGAGATTTTACAACAACAAAAAAAAATCAGAAAATTCAGAGTTCTGTATCCCACAGCAACCGAAACACTTCTCCCCATGAGCATGTGTAGCGTTTCACATTACCAAATATGCACTTAACTCTAGATTATTACATATGCACAATGGGGCCGAATTATAGTCACCATGGGCACCAGAAATTTGAAATTCCTGACATCTGTGCACATTGAGTTTAAATTTCAGTAATGCTTCTTTTCTCTTCTCTTCTCTTATTTTATTTTATATTATCATTTAGCATTCACTTTAGAAATGTGGGAAAATGTTGATAATGCTTTCATCCTCCAGTTTCTATATACGTTGTAATCAGTATTTTCAAAAGGCCACAAGGATGATTTCCATCTATATACATACAAGACCCAACTCTATGCTCTGCATTGGAAATGTATGCCCAGAACTTACATCCTTCAGTTTTAAGTTTTATTTTTGACCCTAGGAGCTGTCAAGTATGACTGACAAAGTTCAGCATCCTACTAGATAATTTTTGTGTTTGATAGTAGCATCTAGAAGAATTCACCCTGAAATTACCTATCATTAATATTCCAAGTTTGTTCTCTATCACAATGTATTTATTTTATTAAGTGAGAAAGACACAGCTAAACTTTCACTATTGAGTTTTATGAGAAAACTCTTCATTCTGGTATTAAATGTGCTAAAATTAATAGTATTAGTCAGTAAGAATATCTTCTTTAAGATACTATTCTAGATAAGGACTAGAGAACAGTTTAGAGGGATGCTAGAAAGGGACCTAGGAGGAAAATGAGCTTATTGAAAGCAGGCAGTTAACAGTCTAAAAATTGTATGGATCAGTGGATTACAAGTTTTGCTTCATGGAATTTGTCTAAAGCATCCCATCAGAAGAGACATCAAGATATATTTGTGGAAACAAACATCATAATGTATATAGTGTGAGCATATGTGTGTGTGTGTGTGTGTGTGAGAGAGAGAGAGAGAGAGAGAGACAGTGGGAGAGAGAGAAAGAGGGAGAGAGAGAGACCAACAAAATATTAAGTTATTGGGCACTGGAAGAATAAATATTGACATAATACCATGCTAAACAGCAGAACTATGTGAAATACAAAGAGCTCAATTATACATTATTAAATAAAAATATAAATTTTGAAGCCTTTGGGATATGAAGATATATATGAATATTACATATACACTAGTATATATTACATATATGCGAATATGTGAAATTTATAGTAGTTCATATGTTACATGTGATGTCATATATTATGTCAATATTTCATATATAAAAGCATTTGACATACAGTGCATATAACCTATATTTATATACAATTTTATAATACATGATTGAAATATACAAAATACAATGTATGTAATATATAAAATATACACAACTATATAATCACATTATGTAGAACTTGAGCAAAAATCTGGTTAGATGCATATACAATGTTGACAATAATTCTATCTCAGTGATATCATTCTAGCTTTTAAAAAAAATTTTACTTCATCTGCCAAGTTTGATTTTTCCTAGTAATTATCAGTTTCAGTATTATAAAAATACATAGCTATTTAAAAATAATTATATGTGTTCATGTATATTCTTAAATATAGAGATATTTATGAATATCCATGAAAGGTCATAAATATGTAAATATTAAATATATTTAATTATATGTATAAATCTACATACTTAAATATAGATATCTCATTTGATGCCTTTTCCTACACTAGAGAAAATATTCAACAATAAAAAATTCTGTCATGGACAAAGCCCAAAAAATTCAACACTGGAGCCTTTGCTTCCTAACCAAGTCATTAGCCTTGGTTCTCAAATGAAAATAGAAGTCTATGTGTTCATGGTAAGCTGTGTTATTAGAGGAAGATGAGTAAAAGAAGATTGTCAGAATTAATTCACAGTCTGAGGGAAAGGACCCTGTTCAGGATGTGTGCTGATATTAAAGAGTATTGGCTTGAGTTAGAGATGAGCAGGAGGAAGTATTTTAGAGGAACATGGATATGGAGGGAGTGAAGTTTTGATTTTAAGGATATAATTTTGGATTGATTAGCAGGCAGAGTGGCTGTCAAAGCCTAGCTTTAGAATATCATTCAGTCAGAATTTATGAATGCTTATTTACCAAAAAGCCAGCCAAGCACTGAAAAAGAGATTTAGTAATCAATAGCAAGGAAAAGGAAGACAGCTTAATAAAATGAAGAGATAGCATGCAATGAATGAGTACTGAGACCTGACCTAGAGCATGCTGAAATTTTACACTGACTTTAAGTTTAATACCATTACCATAATCTGAACAGAGTGTTTTGTTTGTTGTCATTGTTGTTGTCTATCTGTTTGCTTTACTCATTCATGCAAAGGTTGGGTGTGTCTGCCATGGTTCAACACTGTGACAATCATTTGCATAGTCTATAGCCCTTTCTTTGAAGATTATAGTTTGATGGGGAAGTTGGGAAAGTAGATGGAAGGTCTCCCAGCATTTTAAATCCAGTGTAACAGAGGCATGAAATGGGTGAGATGCAATGGGAACAACAAATTCAGAAAGGTTGACTGGAATGGTTGATGGTTTCTATTTCTATTGTACTTTTCATTTTTTTCCATATGCTTCTTAATTGCTAGACCACCCTCCTGTCCTTTTATAGCATCATTATACTGATATTTGATATAAGTAAGACAGAAAAGCTTCTTCTGTTCTCCATTCTCACTGTTTTACATTTCTGCCCAATCTCATAGTTAATCATTAATTCATTTAGGTGTTTATGTTTCTTACTATGAAGTACCCTGAGGTGGTTTGCTGGATGCCAGTGGCTCAGGCCTGTAATCTGAGCTACTCAGGAGGCTGAAATCTGAGGATCAACAAAAGCTACACAGACAGGAAAGTCCTGCAGAAGCTTATTTCCACTAACCATTGGAAAACTGGAAGTTGGCACTGTGGCTCAAGTGGTAGAGGGCTAGCCTTGAGCACAACGAGGCTCATTCAGAGCATCCAGGTTCTGAGTTCAAGCCCCACAACTGACAAAAAAGGAGAGGGATTTATGAATATGGGTACCATGAATATATAGTGTTATTGTGGCATGGATAAAAGACATAGGATAAATAAAAGCTATAACATCATCTGCACCAAGTAGTATAACTATGAAAACAGAGGTTGAGCTAAGTCTTGAGAAACAAGTAGATACTTGGAAGTTGAAAAACAGCTTTCTTTGCTATTGAGCTCAAAATGCCTGGCAAGATTAGGGGATACAGACCTATAGAGGCTGAATCATAACAGGCTCTCTTTCGTAACATAACTAGTTTGCAGACATGGATTCCACTGGCTATCTCTCTAGGACAGGAAAAAGAAGAAGGGGGTTCAAGTTCAGTGAAGAATGATTTTAAACTTGGGAAAGAGATCTATGCTAGGGAAACAAATTTGCAAATCATATCAAAATTGCAATTGTAATTACTGGAGTGAAACCATTTGTCCAACAAATACTTAGTGGAAGCTACCTATTTGTCATAGTCTCCTACATGCTGAAGATTAAGAAGTGAGTAACAACAAAAATGACTTCCAGAACTTGCATTTCTATGAAAGAGTCTGAATATAAATAATTAAATAGATAGCTAAGTATAACACAAACAACTAGAGCATAAGCAACTAATGACAAATACTGTACAGAAGAGGACTACAAGTGGAAAAATTACAATAGGGAAAGGGTTGGCATGGGTTTCAATAGCTTCTACAGTCCTAGATGGAAAGGGTAAGGTTGACAATATTAGAGAAAATGTGGATAAGAGTTCTAAGTCTCCTTTGAGCTAAAAATTCAAAAAAGAACTTTGACAGTTTTAATGTAGTTATAACATATTTTGGTGGTATTTTAATCTTAGAACATCATCTGAGCCAAACACTGGGGTAATTTGTACCTGTAACCTGTGGATTGGCAGATCATGGTTTAAGCCAGTCCAGGTAGAAAAGTTCACTAGAGTCTAAGTCCAAAATAACCAGCCAATAAGGGAAACCATGAGACCTATGTTTCCTCACTTAATATAATTTTTTCCAAGCCTTTCCATTTCCTAACAAATGGGCAATGTCATTCTTTCTGATGGAGACATAGAATTCCATTGTGTATATATACCACATTTTCTTGATCCATTCATCTACTGAGGGGCATCTGGGTTGGTTCCATATCTTAGCTATGGTAAATAATGCTGCAATAAACATAGTCGTGCTGGTAGCTTTAGGTTTCATGGTTTCCCTTATTTGCAATATCTAGTATATGTCTGAGTCAAGCAGAAAAGGTCAGATAAGGTGATGTTAGGGAAATGAACCCTAAGATACCCTAAGATCAAATGTTTTTTTTTTCTTCTTTCATGCGATTGTTTCTAACACATTTATAAGATTATTTCTTTGTTGCTTTGTATGTCCCTCCCCCACAGCATAACCCCTGCTTTTTTTATATTGGTATAATTTGTGGAGGGGAAGGGGAAAAACAAATCGTTTAAATAGGGATACAGGTGGACTCGTTGCAACAATGAGATGTACAAGTCGTTATGTCGGAAACAAACTTTACAACTTTGGTGCAGGGGAGCGGGGAGGATTGGGTAGGGTGGCCGGGGGAGGATGAGAAGGGATGGGAAGGGGAAACAAAGGAGGAGGCTACAATGCTTGATAAGAAATGTACTCATTATCTTGCCCATGTAATTGTAACCCCTTTTTACAGTATTTTCACAATTAAAGAAAATTAAAAAAAAATAACCAGCAAATTACTAGGGCTGGAGGTGTGGTTCAAATAATAGAGTGCTAGCTAAATGAGTAAGTGAAAAGCTTAGCAAGTATAAAGCCATTGGTTTAGATCTCAGTATCACTTAAAAATAAAGAATGGAAAAAATTGTCATCTGAATAGTATGTTTATGTCTTTAGATGAAATATAGATTGATTTGTGGAATAATAGGCGGAAATATGGCTTACGCAACATGGAGAAAACAGATTTTAAATTTAGCTTATTTGTTGCTTTTCATATGTTCAAATATATAACTGTCACTCTGGTACATCTTCAAGTAATTTTGAACAATGTCTGACTGTTGACTGCTTTATTATGGGGTACTGGTAATTAAACTCATAGCCCCAGTTGGGTGCCAGTTTTGTAGCTGAGAGGAATAAGGTTCAAAGCAATGTAGGAAATGCCAGACAAGAGACAAAGCTCAAATGGGAGAGAGCTTCTTGTGATAAAGTCAGTGAGCACATGAGGCGTGAGTGTAAGCCACACTACCAGAAAAACAAATGAACAACAATTTAAAAACACCAAGCAAACAAACAAACACCACACCCTCAGGGTCTCATGCATAGTAGGCAATTATTGATCTATCACTGAACGTTACCCACGTCTCTGAATAATATCTTCAAGTTGAATCTCAGAACAAATCTACAATAACACTTTATTAATAATTAAGCGTGGTAGTATGTATCTGTTATTTCAGATATGGAGTAAATAGGAGGCTCACAGTCCAGACCGCAAGAGCAAGATGTGAAAAACTGTCTTACACATAAGCAGTGCATGGCTCAAGCTGTCAGGCACTAGCCTAACCAGCTTTAAAACCATGAGGTCAAGCCCTAGTACCTTCAAAACCCTAAAAATCTCTTTCTCATCTCTATACTGAACTAGATACACAATAAGGACTGTGCTAGAAATATTATTAGAGAATTAGGATGTGTACAATATATCATCTCCCACAATTTAATTACTTGTATGTGCCATTTTTATAGTGAGCCTCACCTGTTACAGATTTTGTTATTTACTAAAAATTATTCAGACATAGTTTTATTTTCCTTGTGTTGACAAAGTAAAATAAAAATTTTGATTATTGGTGATTCATTGTCATATTTCTTTATTTTGGCCCTCCTGACAAAATGTAATTTCTACAACAGAAGACTTTGTATTTTGCTCATTTTCAAGTCTTCAGCATGTACAAGATGATAAGAAATAATCCTTATTTGTTAGACAAAGGGCTACACTACAGTAATTTTAATTGCCATTATTATATGGTTTATAACCTTGTTTCCCTAGTCTAAATCTCTTTCCTTGATTTAAAATCCATATATTCAACTGACCTGGAATCACTCCAAACCACCTCTAAACTCAGACACACAAGAATGAACTCTTTATCTTGTTCCCTAACATCTCTGCTTCACCCCCTATAGCTTCTGTGACCTCATCTAATCTCTGTGGTAAATAATAAGGATCTATCCAGACAGCAAGTGAAAAGGCTTGGATTTATGTCATAAATTTTGGTCTCTGGATCTTTATCTTCCCTTGCAACACTTTCTTCCTTCCTGTAACTTCCCTGGAAGCAAGTGTCAGTAGTTTTACTTCTCTTTCTTATTTTTTTATTAACATATTTCTAACTAATCAAAATGATTGAATGCCCCAATGGTATTATTTTAATATGTCTAGATATGTCCTGTCATAAATTCACTCTCTCAATGAAAGAGAAATCTGTCTAGATATCTTTTCTTTGTTATAAAATATTTATTATATATTATTTATTACTATTAACTTCATTCTTACCTACTAACATTTAGAATATTGTTTGGGCACCCAATTCACTCATTAATAGTACTCAATAAAATTAGCATAAACTATAGATATATGCATTATCTTGAATGGCTTATCTAGTTTTAAACATATTACAAAAGTTAATATTTCTTTCATGTTCATTATTTTCTAGGTTTCAGAGAGTAACATACAGAACCAGATTCTTTCATGTCTACTCTGCTATGTAAGGTCCAACACATTTTTACTCCATTTATGCTTGTTAGGGAACTGTCATTATTATGGACGTTTAAAGATCTCAATTTTTTTTTACATCAGATACAAATTTCATACTGAGCTGTACGTTTCTTTCCATTAAGTAAGTTAGTTGGGTATGGATCTCAGTTATTATTGCTCATTAATTTCAACTAAACCAAGCTTAAATCCTCACTTGACGCTGTTTATACATTTAATCTAAATTATTGTGTTCACTGTCTCAACATACACACTTGCATTTTATGGTGCTCTCTGTGTTGTTGAAATAGACACTTGTAGAGAGTTGTGTAGCCATCAGTTTAAAGGTGTGACTAAATCCATTAATATGTTCATGCCATATAGAGAAAAGCTTTAAAAAATTTTATTTTCCCTTTCAGTTTTTTCTGTACATTGTATTATTGTCTACATTATATTTATATATGCATATTAATGTAAATATAAATGTTCATCATGGGGAAAGTATCTTGTCGATAGTCCACATAATGAGTCTAATGTGAGCTATGATTTGAGTTATACCAAACACAGTTTTGAATGACTATTATTAGCTAGACTAAGGCAGCCCTTCATTGTTGTAGGAAAATATCAAGTGTTAGTATATTTGCTTTTGAATATTGTTGTCATAAATCTCTCCATATTCTTGACCTTTCTAAATATTGTAGAATGAATCATCTGCCAAGGTAATTGTGGCTTTCCCCTTTATTAAAGACTTCTTGAGTTTGGATGCGAAGGAAACAATGATAGTAACATGTAGGCTTAGGATAGACTACATCATATACGCAGAGTAAATATCTCACAAAGATACAGTAATTACACAACAAAAACCTCTTTGCTAAGCAATGAATTATAGAGCCCAATATCCTGTAATTACAAACCATTTATATATCTGTTTAAATTACTGTGGATGCCACTTAGTGTAATCACTTTGATGATTAATCAAACATTATGTGTGGTATGGAATGCTTCAGAGTTCACAGGTGTGCTTGCTTTTTCAAATGCTTCCCATAATGTGTCGAACTGCAGAGTTGCTAGCATTCTATTTGCCTCATATTTTACAGAACAAACAAACAAACAAAAAAACAATACCACCAAGAACACTTCGAGAAATGACACATTTTTCCTTCCACTGCCGTTGCTTTATGCTTGCTTTGGAAATTCCATCCTGGTTTCAATGCTTTAAAAGCCAGATTTCAATAGCTCCAATTTTAACATTCATGCTCCCTGGGGTTACAGCAGAAATAAACTCATCTTGCCAAATATTTGTTTGTAGTGAAGCTTTAGTGCCATGTTCAACTCCTGTCTTCCTAAAGCAAGACCTTTAACAGTACTGCCAGGGAGCATGCAATGAATTAGGCCCAATGCCCACCAAGGTGTTCCTTGGGCACAATACAGATCTGTCCTAAGACTGTGAATGACAAGGATTAGTGCAGGACTACTGATCTGAGCGCTTGCATTTTTGGCTGCCAAAGACATTAATCTTCCTGGCAACAGTAAATAAGGGTCAAATCGGATTATTCTAAACCAATATGATAAAAATGTGAGAACAATAGCTGGCTAGGGAGCAAATATCACGCAACTGAATTACAGTAAATTATAGAGTCTTATCTTGGAAGAAATAATTTGATCACAAGATCTTCATGAAAAAATTATTACTGATTGCAGGAAGCATCCCTCAATGGCTCATATGGAAACCACCTCAGGCAATGAACTACCTGCTCCAGTTCCTCTGTACATTAAGTAATGTGGATGTGCAGATGTTCAGATTACAGAATATTTGCTGAACACTTCTAAGTGTTTTGATTGTATTAACTGTCTATCTTTACTATAATCCCCTCACTACTACATTTCAGAGCTAAGAATACTGAACACAAAATGTTTAAGTAACTGGATCATGACTACTAAATGTCAAAGCTGAATTTAAACCAAGGAAACATGGCTTCTAAGATTTTATTTCTAAATACTGTACTGCCAAAACCTTTCTATAGCATTTAAAAGTGAACCCTGGTTGAAGTTATAGTGGAGCTTTTTTATAAAACCATGTGTTGCACCTAAACTTCATTTAATTTCAGATATCATATTCTTTCTCCGAAAGTAGCCTGGGAAACTTTATTTTTGCAACAGAGCAGAAGTGCCTTCAAGCTCCCAAATTTTATTTCATAGTAACTTGAATCTAACTTACCTGTTGTGTACTATGGCAGAGCAGACCCAGATGGCTAGCTAGAATACAGGCTGTCAGAAAGCTTACTGGAAATGTGGATCTCTAAATTAGGCTCTGTCAATTGTCACTCTTTTCTTTTTTTTTCTGTTTTTTTTTTAAATAAGTTTTTTATTGTGAAAATACTGTACAGAGGGGTTACAGTTACATGAGCAAGGTAATGAGTACATTTTTTATCAAGCATTGTAGTCTCCTCCTTTGTTTGTCCCCTACCATCTCTTCCCTCCCACTTCACAACTACACTCCCCACACCTTGCTTAAATTGTAAAGTTCACCATTCAACAGTGTCTTGTACATCTCAGTGTTACAATGGGTCAACCTGTATCCCTATTTAAACATTTTTTTCCTTCCCCTCCCCAAATTATACAGATATCAAATACATTGAAAACAGGGGTTATACTGTGGGGGAGCAACATACAAAGCAACAAAATAATCACATGGTACCTTATAAATACGTTAGAAACAATAGCAAGAAAGACAAAACCACTTGTGTCCCTTGGTCCTTCTCAGTTCTTTTCCTTTTATATTTTCCCTTTAAAAAATAAAGTAAGTCAGGCACTGGTGGCTCATGCCTATAATCCTACTCAGGCTGAGAGCTGAAATCATGGTTCAAAGCCACCCCAAGCAACAAAGTCTGTGAGAGTCTTATCACCAATAAACTACCAGAAGTGGCTCAAGTGGTAGAACACTAGCCTTGAGGTGAAGAGCTCAGGAACAGTGCCTAGGCCCAGAGTTCAAGCCCTATGACTGACCAAAAAAAAAAAAAAACTTGAACTCCAAACTTCAGATATTTTCTTCCACAGCCATGCCAGGCAGCAATCCTGAGCTGAAAAAGTTACCAACTGTTTTTTTTTTTAATGCTTGAGAATAAACTTCATATAGAAGTGTTTCAGAAATCCCATAATATGATTGTAAAGTTTAGATTGCAAACATTTGTAAATACTTAAAAGAAAAATTTAAACTTATTATGGTCTACTAAGAAACTTCTGACATCATTTGCACATGGCTGTGTGTGTTGTGTGTGTGTATGTGTGTGTGTGTGTGTGTTACTGGGGATTTAACTCAAGGCCTTTTGTCTGCTAAGCATCTCTCTTCTTGGAACCACACTGCTCCAGTGTTAATTTTTCCATTTTATTGTTCAAATGCAGTCTTGTGCCATTTTCTACACTGACTCTAAAATTCTTTAAATTACAATCCTCCTACCTTCCTCAAGAATCTTGGGCCACCACACCCAGTTCATTTTGAAGTTTGTAGAACAAAGGTACAGCCATTTAAATGGTCCATTAATTCACTCAAAACATTACTGGTAATTGATATGAGGCAAAATACAATGCTAAACTTTACTCCTACTTTCAAAGATCAGAGTTGACAGATTACAAGAGACATGTCTTTGTCTAGGAGTAACTGAAATGGCCATATGGTTTTAAAGGATTCCATGTATTGTTGTGACAGATACTGGAACTAATAAGCAAATAATTACACTAACAGATAAGCTTGATAAACGTAGCCTGAAAAGATCATTTGGGAAGGGCAACCACTACTTACAGGTAACATTTAAACAAGGCGTATGCTGTTGAGAGGAAGTTTGGCAAGTGAAGGAAGATACTCCAGGGTGAGAGAATATCATGAAGGAACCTAATACCATTTTGCAAACCACGTCAACAACTTCCATTGTTGGTATTTTTCCCTATGGTTTGGTTCCTAAAGTTGAATGTCTGTGAGAAGAAATTATGTTCATTGCTCCTGTCTTTGTTGAATCTTTTTGCCTCCGTTGGAAAATAGTATATCAGCAATAAGTCTCTGATTGCAATCTGCATCATATAGTCTAATTGTATTACCTTACATCTCAATAAACTCTAATTTTTTATTATTTAAGACAATAGTTCATATATCTTATGTTACACGCCCCATCAATTTAGGTGAATATTGAACTTTGCTTTTTAGTCTGTTCTTTGAGCTGTGAGAATGCATCACAATTAGAGGTGGAGAAACAGAGATGGTATAATTGTATTATGTACTGGTACGCTTTACAACATTTTACTATGGAAAAATTTAAGCATACATAAAACCTGATAGAATAGTTCGTTGAAAACCCTTCATCAATAAATCGAATCATCAATCAAGATTTATTTTATTTCATGTAAAAACCTTATGTCTCTTTCAATCACGTTGAAATACATTTAAGCTTCAATTATATCATCTAAAGAATTTTTATAAAAATATCCTTAAAAGATACAACTATCTTAAAACACAGCCAGAATGCTATTGTTATTTTAAGACAGAGTAAGTTTTAATATCAAATACTCAGCAACAAATTTCTGTAATTCTTAGACTGATAAATAAGCAAGAGTATCTGTTCGATTCAAATTCTGTATTATTTCAATTCCACAGTGAATGGTACATACTATCTTTTCAGTATCATTTAGTCAGGAGCAGGGGTCAGCAGATCATAACCCATGGACCAAATATATATCATAGCCTGATTTTGCTCTTCCATTTATAAGGCCTTCATGACTGCAGCTGGTGGTTATAATGAAGATTATATGAGTTAAAAACTGAAAATATTTACTAACTTGTCAGGTATAGAAAAAGTATGCTGACTTCTAATCTGTAAATTCCATCACACACACACACACACACACACACACACACACACACACACACACACACACACACACACACACACACTCACACACCTGATTCAAAGGGGCAAAATCCTTCCTGCATAGTTGACACAAATCCTGACCATAAAAGAATTTCACCTTTTCCCTAACACATCCAATTTGGTTAACAAAATGATATCCTCCATCTTCCAAAGTTGTTTGGAGAGAGACAGATACAAACAGATGAGGGAGACTACAGACCACCGGTTTGGACTTCATAAAGTGGAAGTAACTTACAAAAGTTTGTACTTTGGGTCCCTCAATTTCTATTTGCCTCTCTCTCAGGCACAGTCAAGCTGTAAAATGAATACCTATCTCTCTAACTTAGATTTTGTTTTCCCCAGTACAATAATTTGCAACAACTGTGATGAGATTTAACAAATGATTGAAACTGGAGTGTATTTCTTCTCTCAAAACTTCATGTGTATTAATTTATTCAATTCACACACACAAACACACACACACACACACACACACACACACACACACACACACACACACACACACACACACACACACTGTTATTAGCTCCTTTTTGTCAATATGGAAACTAAGTCACACAGATGTTCACAGAAGTCCCAGGCTGAATCCTTGTAAGCTTGCTAATCTAGTTTCTATTCTGGTAAAAAAAAAAATCTTCCATGAGGATCCAGTTAGCCTTGACCAAGAGCAATACAGTATATGTCCACCTCCATGGTGGTGAAGTATATTGAGATACAGAGATATAATCTACACTTATTCCTGTCAGTGGACATAAATATGCGAGGAACCCTCTACATTGTAGTATGCTGACATTACAGTGACAATTTCTTTACCTCCTTGGCTTCCTTTATGAGCCAATGTAAACTCTTCTGCTTCTTCAGTTTGGTTAAAATAAGATGAGTGATGGATTTTAAGCTTTCCTTTTCTAAGTTCTGTAATTTTTTTTCTAAGTCATCTTACTTAAACTTGGATATTTCCAAATCTGCTTAGCTTCATGTTTTATGAAATCCCCTTGGAACCTCTGTAGATGACTAATCTTCTCAAGTCTGTGTTGCTTCTTGCTAATTTCACTCTCAGTGGGTAAACTAATTTCCATATTCTAAGAGGCATTTTACATTATCTCTCCCTATTCGCCAAGCTCTTGTGAAGATCAGCTCTGTCAGAAGGACTTCTAAAGATAATTTATTCAATTTTTGAATCCAAAATAGTACACATCAGTATAGACAGAATTGGTCTTCTATTGTCTGCTCCAGAATAAGAAGACAGGAGTTGCCTTAAAAATTCATAGATACAGGCTGGGAAGGTGGCTCAGTGGTAGAGTGCTTGTCTTGCATGCATGAGGCACTGGGTTGGATTCCTCAGTACCACATAAGCAGAAAAAGCCAGAAATGGCATTGTAGCTCAAGGTGTAGAGCACTAGTCTTGAGCAAAGCAGCCCAAGGATAGTGCCCAGGCCTTGAGTTCAAGCTGCAGGACTGGGCAAAAAAAAAAAAAAAAATCATAGATACTCTTAATTCTTAGCATTTCCAAAACCAGGCGTATCAAAGGTGCAGAAAGATACCTGATCCTGACAGAATTGTTATGCAACCACACAGAAAAGATGGCTGCCTTCACATCTATCTGTTCACCCAATCTTCAGTGGGTATAATTGCCAGGAAAAAAAACACAGGAATTTAGTGGTACATGTGGTCCACTCAGACAAGCTGTGTAATCCTTTCTACTTTTCTAAAGTGAATCAAGAAGGAAAGGTCAAGGACAAAAACTGAGGAGAAAAGCTGACCAGTGAGAAATGAAATATGGTGACTGTCATCAAGAAGCACATTGCAAAGAGAGAAGGTACACAGAAAATGGACATTTCCCAAGATAATTTGTTTCCCATGGATCTAGAAACTTACCATTTCAGGAGAGTCCTGTGCAGGCTATCTTTGAAAAACTTTGATTTTCCATATTTAATTTTATGTGGAAAAGGAAAGAAAGAATAAGTAAAAAGGCATGATGAATCTGAGCCTAAGAAAGCAGGACATAAAATGGGCAAGATCTGATTTTGAGAATACAAATCCCATGGTTTTACACAGGTTTTAGAGAATATCAATGGAACTGTGAATTCAACACAGGATTATCTGAAAAAATCATGAAAAATAAACTACAATTTTGATTATATATTTTCCTAATCCCTGTCCTTGGTTTATTTTCCCCTCTTCTATGTTCATTTTGTGTTTGTGTGTGTGTGTGTGTAGTAATTTTTTTTAGTCTGGCTTATTTTTCTTAACATAATGATCTCTAGTTCTATCTGTCTTGTTGCAAATTATGTGATTTTTGTTTGTATTCATGGCTGAGTAGCCCTTCTGTGTGTGTGTGTGTGTGTGTGTGTGTGTGTGTGTGTGTGTGGTGCATGCACATGTGCACTCGACCTTTTTCTTTATCCATTTATTTGTTGATGGATACCAAGTTTGCTTCTGTAACTGGGCTATTGTGCATACTGTGCCACAAATAATGATATCCGTATGATATTCTGATTTAGATTGTTTGGGATATACACCTAGGAATGCTATAGCTAGATCATGTAATAACTATTTTAGCTTTCCCTAGATTTTGAAAAACATTTCTTCTCTAATGTAATTGAAATCAAGTGATCTTGTAGACCTGAATTCAGAGCTCTCAGTTTTACCTGGCAAAAAAAAAAAAAAAAAAATCACACTCATAAGGAGACAGGGCAGTCCACAGGTTCAGGCTTGGAGATCTGAGTTTCTTCAGTAATCTTCACTCAGATGATGGCCCTCATCCTCATCACCTAGGGCAGGATTATCCACCCTTCTACCCCTTCTACCTCCATATCCAGACCATCCTGCATCTTAAGCATCTCAGTAAGTCTGTGTCTGATCTTTCTTTCTGTAACTGCCTTTCATAACATTCTTCCACTTAGATACTGTGGTAGGTTGTTCCCATTCTCCCTGACTTGTGACTGTAATTCTGTGCCTTTAGTCTACATTTCCATTCCCTCTTCTATGAAGATTTGTAAGTTCTTTGGTCTCTAAATCATGTTCTAAAGATTTTAGATGTTGTAGTCATAATTGCTATTTTTTATTGCTATCCAGATATAATGATTCTCTAAGTTTGTCTTTAGTCCCTGACCTTTTGTTTTGTGCTGCTTGGTTTAATCTTCTGTTAATTCTTTCCACTGAGATGTTTCATGTATTGAACTTTTACTTTTGAAGATTTTCTTTAGGCTTCATTTAAAAATCTCTATATTTCTTTTCTTAATTTCTTATCCAAATTGTTAATTGTTTTGTACAGATTGTTGACTTAGTCCTCCTATTTTGAGTTGACTTCATTCAAAATGAGAAGTTTGAATTCTTTTTTAATTTCAGTCATTTTAATATCTTTGGATTCAATTATTACAGAGTTGGAAGAGTCATCTCACTTTGATTTTTGTGTATCTACTGTCTTTGAGTTGAGATTTGTGCCTCTGTTGGGATAGATATATTTTTCAGATATATTCAGGGGTGTTCTAAGTGACCAGCCATCTACTGTAATTAACAGTAACAATATCAAAACAAACCAGTTATGACGTGCAATGAAACTAAATTAAAAACCAATCACTATACTACAAATAGCCAGAGAAAAGAAATATGTAGAAAATAAGCTATGCAATTAAAATGAATGAAGGTAAAAGTAATAGTAAATGAATAAAATTGAGGGGTAGGGAAAAAATGAAAGAAACAATGTTAAGTGAAAGAAAAGGAGAATGTGGATGGAAAAGAGGAGGAGAAAAAAAAGGAAAATATAACCAAGAAAAGAGATTTGAAACTCTGATCACAAAATAAATACGATAAAATTAGATCAAGGGGAAGCATAAAATGAAAACAATTGAGGGAAAGCAATACTAAGATATACTAAAATTTAAAAAGAAATAAAACACAAAAGTAAATTATAATTGACAAAGATTTAAAGATGCTTCTTTCTGGGTCCTCAGACGTACAGGTTTGCCAAGTGAATGGTGAGTGGCAAGTTGACACTTTTGTAGTTCCTGCTCGAGATTTATATTGTGTGTGGTCTGGAGCAGATCAGCCAAGGGTCAGTTGTCAGGCTCAGGGCTGCATTCACTTTAGGAAATTCTGCTCTGGGTATTCATGGTGTGGTAGCCCCAATGAACTCTGTAGTCTCTGGACAGAGCTGTTCCTATTGACTCCGGGTTGTGCCTTCCAGGGGTGACAAATATCCAAAGCTGCATGTATCCCACAAGTGCATGAGAGAGTAGGGTATACAGACAGAGTTCTGAGATCCGTACTTGAATGGGAGACCTCAGGGAGTCCCACCACTTCCTCATCCCACTCAGCAATAAATGCCCTGATTTTGGGGAAATCAAGTGTTCTGCTGGACTTGGATTCAGAGCTCTCTCAAAAATCGCACTCACAAGGAGGCTGGCCACAGGTTTAGTCTCTTTCTTCAGTTATCCTCACTCAGGTGATGTGTCACCATGCTACCTTCCATACCCAGAGCATCCTGCATCTTAAGCATCTCAGTAGGTCTATGTCTGATCACCCTCTCCGTAACTGAGACACTGTGGCAGGGTAACCCCAGTCTCCCTGACCTGTGACTGTGGCTTTTTTTCAGATCCCCAGGTGTTCAAGTCTCAAACAGTAGATGCTCTCTCAAGTTGGCACCTGGTTTCAATTCTCTGAAATTCCAGGGACTGACAAAATGGACTCATTCTCCAGTGCTGACCTGTGGTACAAGAGAAGCCACAGTCACAACAAATTTCCCACCTGGATTTACATATTATGAGAACTGTGGGTCTATCCTGTGGCTAGTACTGCCAGCATATTGTTACTAGGGCTTCAGCGCCCCCTCTTCCTTAGGGGGCCACCGTTGGAACTGTGGACTTCCATTTTTCTCTGTTCAGTAATTTGATTCATCCACAATATACCTATGAAAAAAGGTGTCATATGAAAAATTCCTCTCTTTTCAATGTAGTCTGAGTAAAATACTCTGACTCTTCTAATTTATGAATTTGCAAGGAAGAAGCTTGTAATCAGCCATTTTATCTCAGAAGCCTTGTTTACTTTCCTCTAAAGATTCCTAGCAACCTTTATTCTGACTTTCCATCTGTGTTTGTATCTTGGTGAAACACTCATTCTCCCCAAAAGCAAAAACAAACAAGCAACATGAAGAAGCCATTCATTTCTTAACTGGAGCGCAAAGTGAACACTGTACCTTCCACTCTACCCTCTCACCTCCCCACACCAAGGAAAATGGATGTTAAGGATGTTTCCTGTGTTAAATCTGTGTTATTCTCCCATTGAAGGTAAGTGATTTATAATTTCATGCTCAATTTTGAGTTTTTATCTTCATGATGGCCTACTGGGTAATCAGGGGCTTTGAGAACTGTTTTGTATGGGGGCAAAAAATGATCACAACTTTTAGTTGTGTCTAAAATATTCTTATCCTTTTTCTGAGTAGCTGTCAGATGCCATAATAAAACTTCTACTTTTCACAGTTGCCACAGAAATGACCACTTCCTTCTGGAAGACTTTTTAAAACCAGTGTGGGTATCTAGGTATCTGTTTATGGGTTTTTGTGAAGGCATAGTTGTTTAAACAACCTACTAAAGTATGTGTGTGTGCGTGTGTATATGTGTGTGTGTATGTGTATGTGTGTGTGTGTCTATATCTTTGTTGTGCGTGTGTGAGGGTAAGGATGGTAGAGCTAGTCTATAAAGATAGGTAGAGATGAGTCTCCATGGAAGTTTCTCCATGGTGTTTCTTATAGTTGAGAGCTAATACGAAAAGAAATGGTTGCCTGTTTCCTTAACAACCAGCGTTGCTTGTGACCTTCACTAAATTCCTCTGCATTTTTTAGCAACAGTGCTGAGTAGGAGGAAGGCATGGATTAAGGAAGCATATTCTTGGTGACTATTGTGAATAGCCTAAATAACCATCATAATGCATAAATGTGGGGAAAAAAACACAAAGCTGCCTAATTGTAAGACTTGAATTGAAAGAGAAATCTGGTGGCATCCACTGGGGCCTTTGGCTGTAGGGTTGTTGAAAAGGTTTTGTGTAAGAAGCACTGATTGGTGTGATTATGGGTCCAGAAAGCAAGCTGCCAGCTGTGGCTTTGGATATGTAGTGCTTCAGCCATGTTACCTGGACCCTCAGAGAAGGGACTGAGAAATGCAATTAGCTTTATAGCCAATAAAGCAGAACAGGAAGATATATAAGCCAAAAAGTTCTTGGCTGAAATGCCGTCCTTGTGTCTGTCTGGAATCCTGCTGCTTCCCCTCTCTGTGTCCCTTGCCAGTTAGGTGGCTGATGAAAAAGCATGGTATCCCTGTCACTAAACAGTCTGACCTGGGACTGTTGCATCTAGCAAGCCAGTTCCTTTATTCTTTTTCTTTCACTTGGCAATGCTTCGACCTCTTCATAGATGGCATCTCAAAATGATTTCTAAGCTAAACCAGATAATCCTGTCAATGGAAGAAAAAGAAGCAAACACATTAGCTTGCTTTCTCCTTTTGTTTCCCTCACTCATTTCATGAAAAATGATGGCAAAGTTATTATAAAAGATGACCCCACATATATTACTTACCTGAAGCATATCTGTTTGTTTGTTTTAAGAATGTCAATGTGTACAAAAATTGTTAACTTATTTTCTGCCGTGGAGAACATCTACTTGTGAAATATTGGAGCTCATACAAAAATATTTCTATTTTCATGATAGTTCCCTAGGTAAATAGATATTTCAGTTGAAATGAAACTGAAATGCATAAAAGCATGTGTGCAGTAAGAAGAAAACACAGGGACTGATCTTTGCATATACAGCAATACACAGAGCCACAAATTTCCTTTTGGGCTGATTGAACGAGGCTTTTCCCTCACTATTCTATGTATTAACACTCTTGGTTTGCTATGGGTTTTAGACAGCAAAAATAAATTTGTGATGCTATTCTATATGTTCTATACAATATTGTTTTTAAGTAATTAAATATTTTATAACTATCATAAATACTCTTCATATGACACTTCTCTGTTTTGATTTGTTTCAATATCCTCCAACATTGTGGGACACAACTCCTGATGAATAAATGAGTAGTAAAAGTCATTCATTGTAATGTTGTTTGTGAGTTCATTTATTCAACAAATAAACATTTTGATTATAAAGAGCATTCCAAAATGGTTAGCAAAAGAGAAATAAAATCTGCCCTCTTGGAAGGGATAAGTATTGAACAAAGCAATACATAAAATGAACATATTGTTATTAGTTGTATCAACTAAGCATACAAACCATTTGCATTAGTTGAAAAATAATGTTATTTTTAAGGTGCTATAGTAAAATTATAGGATTATGTTTCAGAGTCAATGAATATATATACTACTAGCTGCTAGGTCTCAAGGTCTATTTTCTTCCTCTTTGTTCAATATAATTCAGCATGTGCTTCCCAGATTTAAAATACATACACAAAAATATACACACACATTTCCAACCTTATGTAGAACAAAGGATTGACTCATTGACAAGTGTAAGCAGAAACATTATATTAAGTTTATGGATTAAAAAAACCCAAAAGGATATGTCCTTCCCTTTCTCATCTTTCATCCTTCCTTCTGGATGAAAGTGTTAATAAATATACTGGTTCCATATCTTAGCTATGGTAAATAATGCTGCAATAAACATAGTTGTGCTGGTAGCTTTAGTATGGTCTTGTTTGTGATTATTTGGGTAATGCCCAAAAGTGGGATTGTTCATAGGGGAGCTCTATGTGGAGTCTTTTGAGGAACCTCCATTCTACTGTCCAAAGTGGTTGAACAAGTTTACATTCCCACCAACAATGCAGTAGGGTTCCCTTCTGTCCGCATCCCCTCCAGCATCTGTTGTTATTAGAGTTCTTGCTTATAGCCATTCTAACTGGGGTGAGGTGGTATCTCAATGTTGTTTTGATTTGCATTTCTTTTATGGCTAGAGAGGTTGAGCATTTCTTCATGTGCCATTGGCCATCCTTGGAACCAACCCAGATGCCCCTCCGTAGATGAATGGATCAAGAAAATGTGGTATATATACACAATGGAATTCTATGCCTCCATCAGAAAGAATGACATTGCCCCATTTGTTAGGCAAAGACTTGGAAAAAATTATATTAAGTGAAGTAAGCCATGCCCATAGAAACATAGGTCCCATGGTTTCCCTTCTTTGCAATAGCTAGCATATGTCTGAGACAAGCAGAAAAGGTCAGATAAGTTGATGTTAGGGAAATGAACCCCAAGATAAGTATTCAAATGTTTTTTCTTTCTTGTGATTGTTTCTAACATATTTATGAGATGATTTCTTTGTTGCTTTGTATGTCCCTCCCCACAATATAACCCCTGCTTTCACTGTATTTGATTTTGGTATAATTTGTGGAGGGGAAGGGAAAAAACAAACCGTTAAATAGGGATACAGGTTGACCCATAGCAACAATGAGATGTACAAGTTGTTATGTCGAAAAACGAACTTTACAACTTTGGCAAGGGGAGAAGGGGAGTGGGTAGGGGATGGGTGGAGATGGGAAGGTGGGAAGGAATAGGAAGGGAAGGGGAAACAAAGGAGGAGGCTACAATGCTTGATAAGAAATTTACTCATTACCTTGCCCATGTAATTGTAACCCCTCTGTACAGTATTTTCACAATAAAAAATATGTAAAAAAAAAGAAATCTATTGGGCCATCACAGAAATCATGACAACATACTAATAAGACCTAAACCATCAACTAGGACCTTTATATAAGGGAAAAATGTACCTCTCTGTTGTTCATATCTTTATAAGTTTGTACTTCTTTTCTAGAGCAATCTTACCTGTGTCCTGACAATATGATATGTGTCTTCTCCTAGTATTAATTAAGCTAGATTTTAGTTAAAAAATTTTCTATTGCAACAAAACAAAGTGCCATTATTTTGTATTATTTTTTCCAAATGAGATTTGGCTGGAATACTTTCATAAATTCTAATTGATATTCTTCAGCACAGTAATAATGTTCTGCTAAATAATATGCATAAACATATGTGATTTATTTGGTACAATGTTTAAAAAAGGCAAAATAAACCTAATGCTAGGGATAATAACAAGAAAATAATTGTCAAAGCATTAAAGTAATTAAATTAGTAATACTGAAGTAATTATCCAAATGATGATGATCATAGAGAGCAGGACTCACTTTTTTTTTACTTGAAAAGAGCTGAGAAATTAAGGAGATAAGGGAATGGATGGAAGAAATATGAATTTATAACTCTTTAAATCTGACTCTTTAGGGCTTTTAGTAGGAGATAGAATGAACCTTAAGTAAATCTTGATAACCAAGAATTAAAAATCTCAGAGAATGTGTCATCACTTTTATCTCCTTCTAGAGTTAGCTTTACTAGATGAATTTAGAAGCATTAAGTCAAGTTAAACCTTGTAGAAGCTGCATTCTAGAATAAATACTAAAAGAACAAATAACTTTCTAATTGAAGCGATACTTTTAATGCTTGAAATCCACTACAATAAAAAATGCAGTTATATAACCTTTGGAAAGGTCTCTACTTATATCATGAATGATAATTACTTTAAAGTTCCATTTGTCAATGTTATATACATTTAATGCTCTTGGTCTCATAGTCTTGTTATCTTTAATCACTGATGGTCTAATCTTCAGGTCAAGTTTCTTCTCTATTGATTTCAATCTTATCCTGATGAGCAAATTTCTCTCACTTACCTATTTTACTGTAATTCTCAGCTTTTTCTTCTGTGTATTCTGGAAAGTCTGACCAATGGCAATATAGCTCTTGCAAATTCTTCACATTTTCTCTCTGCCACTTACCTTAATTGAATCCTGATTCATCCCCAAGCATAATACTTATTAGAAACCTCTTCAAGAAGCAGAAAATGATAATTTTATAAATGTATTCATATTTTTTCCGATCACCATTTCTTATTCCAGAATACTTTTCTTGTGAACTCAAAAAAGCAAACAAAACATCATTTTCCATGGCTCATACCATCTATTTATTTATTTATTTTTGCCATTCTTTGTTTTTTATTTTTTATTAGTTTCTTTTACAATGTTGAACCCCAATTCTTATTACAATTCCACTAGACTTCAGGCTCCATGTGGATGATCATCAGAATGTTTTGATTTTGTAATATTTGTCTTCTTTGACATTTGCAAGTTTCAACTCAATATTAGTTTCAGTGCCCATATTAACAATGGATTCAATTTGACTGTCTCTTAAAATGTTCCTTTCTTACATATGTTTATATTAAGCACCAAAATAACATTCTATAAACAAAATAGCAATTAAAATCCTTTAACTTTCCATCTCGTTACTCCTACCTCATTATCCTGGATCTTATTTCACTTGCTCGATTATTAATTTCTTTGTTTTTCTTTTTATTTCTCTTCTACTTTTGGAGAAACAGGAAAGGAAGGAGGAAATCACCAGTCTCAATGTGAATGAACAATACTGAGACATTTCTGGTGGAAATACACATATACATACTCATAGTACTGAATAGAAATGTAGGCTGGAAACACAATTTGGGAAGAGTTAGCAGAGATATGCTATCTAAAGGCATAAGAATGGATGACATCAACAGACAGAAGTTAATGATAGGGTAGACCTGGAAAGTATTAATTACTTTTCTATCACTTTGACCCAATGCTGTAAGAACACAACTTAATAGGAGGAAATATGTATTTAGGCTCACAATTGCAGAGGGTATAATCTGTGGTTGTTTGTCCCCAATCCCTTGGACAGAACTTCATGGCAGAGGAAGCATGTAGAAGAAGAGGATGCTCACCCATGATGGACAAGAAGTAGAGAATAAAGAAGTTATTGGTATTTGGGCTCACCATCCTGTCAATGACCTGATTCCGCCGCAAAAGCTCTACCTCTATAAATTTTTAGAACTTCTAAAAATAATCCCACCAAGTAGGAATTAAGCATTTAACACATGAATTTCTGTAGATACATTTCAGATTCAAATCATAGAAGAAAAAGTACTAAAATACTTTTCATACATGTAAGTATAGAGGAGAATTAACTAACATGAGACTCTGAGAGAGTAAATCATGGGTTAGAGAGAAAAACTGAAGGTGAAGGGTATCATGGAAGTCAGTAGAAGATAGTATTTGAGGATACAGAATGCAGTGTACTTGGCAGAGTGGTATTCATCGTAGACTAGGAAGAGGTAGCAGGACATTCTTTTAGGGATACAACTTTGGTAGAATGTCAAGCTGAAACAAATATAAAGTGACCCAAAGAAGTGATTAAAGACTGATGAAATTAAGTCATAAAGGAGAACAGAAAAACAGTGAAAGAACCCAAAGAGATAGTAGATTAGATGAGGGTCTTATTTTGCCTTCCTTCTTTCCTTTTATCCTTTTTTCCTTCCTTCCCTCCTTCCTCATTTGTATCTTCTCTCTTTCCATCCCTTCTTCAACTCTCTTCCTCTTACCCTCCTTTTTCCTTTCCTTCCTTCTTCCCTCCTTCCCTCTCTTTTTTCCCTTCTTACCCCCACTGCTATCTTTTCTTCCTTTCCTTCCTTTCATATTTACTCACTTCCTCTTTCCTTCCTCTCTCCTTTCATCCCTCCTCATTTTCTGTTTCCTTTCCTTTCTCTCTCTCCCTTATTTCCTCTTTCTTTCCTCTCCTTTTATCTTTTTTAAGGATTGGAGTTATACAATAGGCTCAATTGATTTTATGGGATTGTTGCCAATGTCTACTGGTGAATGTTTTATCATAAATTAGAGAGAAGGGAAACTTGAAGGACCAAATTCCCTAAATAAGGGTGAACCTTATTACACAGATACAGGGATATTTTTACCAGGAATAAAGTTTTTATACTTAATTTGGCAGGCTAGAGACACAAGTTGCTTTCCCTAAAAGTATAACCAAGAGTATAAAAGAATCCTCTCTATAGTTCATTCTATTAACATAGAATAAAGCAGATATCAACTTACAATAAGGAAAGGAATAGGAATGGGAGAGTGCAGGATAGATAAATGTTATGAAATATTCTATCCAGATTTGGAAAAGGCAAATTTACTGAAGAAAATTATTAACAAAATTTTGACAGTGGCCATGGTCCAAATGACTTTATGATCACAAATGAAAGTGAAAACAATCAGGGTGGTTATCTTTTGCACACTCTCCCTTGCTGTAGGGTGCTATTATTTCTCTTCTCCATAGCCAGGCAAGACAGGAGGGAAGGATGTAGGATAAGTATGATTAAAAAAATAAAAAGAAAGAGAGTTTAAGGCTTTGTGGATCATCATAATGATGACCCATGGGATTCAAGACAGATAGCTAAGAGAGCCACACATAATACCCAGCTCATCTTCCCAAAGTAAAAGTTTTAATTGGCAATTTTAGGCCAGTACTATAATTTACTGTTTGGGTACTCTTTTATAACTTTAAGACTTATTTCTTTGAACAGTTCTCCTCCTTAAGATATCACATTAGTTCCAATTCATTATGAGAGCAGGCATACTGTTGATGCTTGATAAGAGCACTGAATCAATAAAAATGGGGAGGGTTATTAAAGATGATCTTCTTCAAAAGTTTTAGGTGAAAAGTATTATCCTACTGCCAGAAACTTATCCCAAGGAATATTTGTATAGTGTGAGTATTTACAGATATAGTGCAGTAATTTTAGTAGGATTTTAATTTAGGCTTCATGTAGTATTCCCAATCCATCTGTTAATTGCACTGATTACATCCTCTGGCTGATTACACTGAAAATTGCTATCCATGCCTCAGGTCAGGCAATGAGAAAGTTGTAGGCTGAGTTGTGAGGGACGATAAATCTGTGTAAATTGAGTAACAAGCAATGAAAATAAAGACCGGGGATGTTTGGAGAATGTGCTGATTAGTTTCCATGCTGAGCATTTTGCCTTTAACAATGTTAAACTCTGTGGACAGAATGAAAGACTGAACTGCTTACTTATTATGATGCTATATTTTCCCATAAAGTTACCAACTCTCTAAGTTTGATTTGATTTGATTTTCATTTAGCTCAAGAAAACTACCTGAAAGTCCATCCATGAGAATATATTTTTTCCCTGAGATAGCTGGTCCTAAGACTCACAGCGTGAGTCTTGAGCTTTTTTTATTTGACCTTGCCTATCCAGTGGAATTCTCCATAGCTAAGACAGCCAAGAGTATAGTCCTTGAAGCCAGGCATTTAGAGCCTAAGTCCCACTTAGGCTCAATTCTAAGGTTATTTGAGAATTATTTTGAGCCTTGAGTATGCTTACTTATAGGAAGAAGAGAACTGAAAGGAAATGTGATAAACAAATAGTCAGATAAGAAAGTTCCTTTAGGTCTGGTGTATTCTCCCAGACATAGCCTGGCTTTATAAGCCCCATAAATTGAAGAGGAGAGGAGAGGAGAGGAGAAATGATTCGGCATTTAAGCAAATCTGTACTTAGCTGATTAAATCCACTGAAAGCCTCTTTTTAAGCAGTATTGATATTTGCTCTGGGCCATACTCTATTTGCTATTTTTAGCATTGACATGGATAATAAAATAGAGGTTCCTAGTTATCAAATTTTCAAGTCTATCTTGTAGGGAATATCTAATATTCTGAATAGCAAAATGAAAACTCAAGAGTGTCAGCTTAAACAGTGAGCTGACGTTAACAAACCAAAAATCAATGTGGATAAATGTGAAGTTTCACACTTAGATTAAAACATCCATTGCACTGGACAGGTTGGAGGAAGTGTAACTTAATTGCCATTTATGTAAGAACAAACATCGATTGTTGGTATGATTTATGAAAAAACATGGAGTGATCTTATTCAGGTTTAATAGAAATATAGCCTCCAGATTGTAGAAGGTAAAAATCTAAACATTCTCTCAAGTGATTAGATTACACCTGGAGTCTTATGTTTAGCAATAGCCAATATATTTTAATAGAAACATTGAAAACTAGAGACTAATGGGATGGTGCCAACATCTGTACACTAACAGGGAATATGATTCAACTGGGAAAAGAGGGAATGTTTCACAGGAATATAATAGCTTCTTTTTGTTTAACGGTTTGCTATGCAGGAGTAAAACTTGATTTATTCTCCAAAGGTCAAAACTTCTTTCATAAATTTGACCTAAAGTTAGAGTTAAAGGAAATATTTTCTAACACTTAAAGCTTTCCAAGAACTAAGGTTGCTTCATGTAACAAGGAGTGTCTTGCTCTAAGCAGGTCTTGGAGGCTGGAGGACCAGCTGATATGATGGATACTAGAGGCACAGTGGCCTTCAACAGAGCAGGTCCAATATTTATTCTTGATTTCTACTCTTCTCTAACCCTGGGACTCCACATGAGGAATGGATTTGGAATGCTAAATCTGTAGAGTAGCAATGCATTACTCACTATTAGCTCCCCCAGGCAGCTCAGTTATGCACATATGCACTGGTTTTTCTTTGATTAGCTCATTCTTGTCTGATAGACAGGTGTTGTTCCAAAGCTGGCTCAGCTTTCTTTGTTTTGGTTACTTTGAAGCAAAGGGATTAATCCCCTCTGGAGATATTTGCTTGTTTTTGCTGTCAGAGCAGTCACACTTTTCCCTTTGTATCTCTTAGCTTGTTTTTTTTTGAAGTTGAGCTTCACAGAGAAACAGGCCTCATATTTCCTTGGTGATTCACTGCATCTGGAGAGTCCCTTCTCCATCTTAAAAACAGCCACTGAGGGTTTCTGCTTCCTGGTTTGCAATTTTCAAAAAAAAAGACTTTTTTTGGTCCCCCAACTTAAATATTTCTTGCAGAAAATACGCCTCTGGTTTAAACAGGCCTGAGGCAGCCAGGCCCCAGTGGCTTTCACTTGTAATCCTAGCTACTCAGGAGGATCAGATTCAAGGCCAGTCCAGGCAGAAAAGACAGTGATCCTATCTGCAATTAACTAGCAAAAGTCAGGCTGAAGGCATGGCTTAAGTTGTAGTGCCAGCCCATGAACCAGTAAGCCATGTGAGCCAGTGAGACAAGGAGTTCAAATCCTAGTGCCAGCACAACAGCAACAGCAACAACAGAACAGGGAAGAAGTGATTTTCCTTTTGTATGTTATCTATGCAAATGAATATTAAGTTTATAGCTTAGAAATCATTGCATTTGTTACAAATATGCTCTCCAAGAACCTTTGAAACCACAATGACAGAAAATAAGAAAATAAGAAATTGTCTCATCTAGGCAAAATTTACTTCTGCACAAAAGGGAGCACCATCAGCCAACAACAAGCAAGCACACAGAGCAGGCAGGCTTACTCCCTTATTTATCCCTAACACAGCAGACCCTGCCCCTCTGATCAGATTGGTTGAGTTCAGGTTCACAATCTGAACAGGGTAAAATTAAATGAGGTAAAATTGAATAGAGGACAATGTATTTAAATTTAGGTGACTTTGAAATAAGGTAAACAGTATAAAATAGTCTCATATTATACCCACACACTACAATTTCTTTTTTTTCCAGGATATGAAAACAATGATTTTATTATTAATAAGTTTTTTATTGTGAAAATACTGTACAGAAGGGTTACAATTACATGAGAAAGGTAATGAGTACATTTCTTATCAAACATTGTTGCCTCTTCCTTTGTTTCCCCTTACCATCCCTGCCCTCCCATCTTCCCCCCCCCAACCAAAGTTGTAAAGTTCATTTGTCAACATAGCATCTTGTACATTTCATTGTTGCAATGGGTCCACCTGTATCTCTATTTAAACAATCTTTTCATCTGGAAAAAAAGCCAGTTTAAGATAAAATCTTACATTTCAAAAATCCTTCCTTATCCTAAAGCAGTTCCTCTTTTACTTAACAAGAGCCAATCCAGCAGGTCAAAGCAGGAACTTCTAAGCAACAGACTTTAAGAGAAAAGACAGTTTTCCTCATATTCTGATGGGTAATAAATGCTGAAACTTTACATCGACTTAGCTTGCTAATATCATTAATAACTACATTTGTGAACATTGCTATTTTAGAGTCATGGCATATTATCACTTTGGGTTACACCTCCAAGAGGCTCTTTTTTAAAACAGGATTATTGTAAAACAGGGCGTAGAATGAGAAACACATTGATAAGAGTTGAACTTCAGTTAAATGAAGGAAAATGTCACAAAATCTCAATGTAAATAAAACTACAAATATGTGTCTGCTTTATTACTTAAGTTTATTCTCCTGAGGCCATATAAAATGGAGAATTTTAAACAAATTCCAACATTTTCTGAAACGTATCTGTCTAATAAGAATGAGAACATCAGGTACAGACTGAGAGAAAATATTTGCAGATAATACATATGATAGAAGATTGTTATTCAAAGTAAACAAAGAGTAGTTGAAACTCAGTGTTAAGAAGCAATATCTCACTGAAGAAAATACACAGATGGCAAATAATATACTATGAGGCAAATGCATACTAAAATAGCAATCTGATGCTATCACATGTATTTGAGTGATGGATATCCAAAACACTGACACCACCAAATGCTAGAGATATTGCAGAGCAATGGGGAAAACTGGTAATTGCTGGTTATCTTGCACATTTGTATAGCTACTTTCAAAGACATTTTGGCTTTTTCTAATAGAACTAAGTTTGTTATTCCATTCTGTTCATTCGTCCCATTTATTGGTATCTACTGAAAGGGATGGAAATTGTGTGCTCAGACAAAAACCTGCACAAAGATGTTCATAGTAGCCTTACTAATTATTGCCAGTAAGTATCCTTCAAACAGTTGATAGATGAATAAATTACTTCCTGCTTAGGTAAAGGATTATTTATTACTAAAGTAAATGAATGAGCTTTGAGGACAAAAACAAGTATGGAAAAATCTCAAACACATGCTACTATGTAAACACAGACCACTTGAAAGAACCTGCATACTAAATCAATTCTATGAATTTAGGCCTAAACCTAATTAGAAAAAAAAAAGTGTTTATTCCTCCTTCTTTTCTCAATGTTATTATACATTGGAAACATAACATGGAGTTAGTTCCTCAGTAAATTCAGAAGTCAAAAACCTGGCAACAATACACAAATGAAACCTCTTAGCACATTTGAGACCTGTCTCTTATGATTTAGGTTGTAGAGTAAATATCCTTGTAAAAGACAAGGTACCATAGTAAGTGGATGTCAATGGTTTCAGTGGTAAGAGATGTGATATGAAGGCTTCTGTTAGAAATTAGAAGTAGAGACAGGATGGAACTCATCATTCCAAAGAGTGTAGTAACAGAGATCTGAAGAAGGAATCTTTCTCACCTTGAGTCACTTTCAGAATTTTACCCTGAAAGCATTTTTTGTCTAAGGTGCTCCAGGAGAAACAATTGGGAATGAAAAGGAAGAATAAAAACACTACTGTTTAAATCATAACCCTAAATTCCTTATTCATCTAGTGAGTAAATACTATCAAAGTTGAATGCAAATTCTGGAGTATCAATTACTGCAAGAACAAAGGATTTATAAACTCAGGGTACAAGAAGTTTTCCTGATGTTCTTCCTATTTGCATCAATTCTTTTGTTTCAGCTTCTTTTTCACTGTTTATCATCAACTGACAATGGCATAAGATCTTTATATAATTTGATTATGTAATGTATGCAAAAGTGCTGAGAAAGAGCTCCAATATTGTATTGCGCAAATATGACTAATTCCTTCACTTGATGTTTTCTCGCTGCAGGTCAATTCTGACTGTAATGTAAAAGCATGAGATGCAACTTGTCTTTGTACCTCATTCTGTTATTTACCAGAATTTACAGCAGAAAAGCAAACATCCTCTCTCCTCCCCCATCTTCCATCTCATCCTCTGCTCTACTTATTTCCTAGACCTTTCTGAACAGTTCTCTCTCTCCTCTCAGTGTTTACATTCTTCAAACGTTTGTAGACAGTTATCATACGCTGTCTCGGTTGCTGCTTTGCCAAGCTCTACAGATTTGGTCCTTTTCATCTTTTTTCATAAGCGACTGCCTCCATCTCTTTAATCATTTTTTTCTTGCTGTTCTCCAAATTCTATCCAATTTGTAGATATCTTCCTGGATGGAGGTGCCAAGAACAGAATGTACAGTGTGATTAAGAAGCCGTGTCCATCACTTCTCAGCCAGATGGGACAGTTGTTATTGCAGAGGGCACTTCTATAGACTGAGCGCAGAGATAAAGGGAAAGGAAGTAGTAAATCTTGAGAAAGGGATTCTACAATTCATTGTCCCTAGGGAAAATAAAATAAGCATTTAATTAACAGATCTGTTTCTAGCTTTGTGGTTGGCAAGCAGATGCTACTGGGGTGGGGAAGGTAGGAATGCACTATTTTATAAGATAAGGAAACAGAAGCATCAGAAGCATAATAGCACAAGTCAGACCCTTTCTTGTGTTTTGAGAAAACAGTGGTAAACTATGAATACAATTATGCTTAAAATGCTTTCAGCAACTTTACTCCATAGGAAAGCAGAAGGGAAATTTAGATTGACTAATTTAAATCCTTTAACATATTCCTTATACCATTTTAATATATGTAATATACAGTTCATAAAATATGTCCCCCAAAAGAGGTGAAATCTATACATTCATATTAATGTATAGTTTCCATTAAATTTTTTTAGGTTATGTTTTAAGATTTAGGCATAGGCTTACATGCAGAATGAATGACAGATGAAACTATGAATATTTGTTATTTAGGGTGTCCGTAATTAATACACAGAAGCCAGTGTTTTCTAGTGTGTTAGACTGAAGCTGAATATAGATGTTTCAGCCAGATGCTTTATTAAAACTGAGTTTCATTGCAGCCCTAATTTATCTCTAGTGTTTTTCTTTATGCTTATGCTTAAAGTTTTACTGTACTCATTGAACTGTGTTTGATCATTAATAATGGCAGCTATCTTTAATGAGATGCTTGTCACCCTCTAGCAGGTGGTATGGTCTAGTAGTCTGAGCATTGAATTATGAGTCAGAAAGAACATATTTCTTACTACATTCTTGAACAAGAAAACTACAAATATCTTTAAAATGAAGTATCATTTGAAAGGAGAGAATGAAGAAAAACAAAAATCAGGGTGTTGCTTTTGTCTTTTGTTTTCGGAATAATAATCATATCCTGTTCATCCCTGAAAGGAGAACTCATAATTCACATGTTGCTATTATGGAATCGAGCAGAAGCTGGGTCAATAAATGCTGACATTTTTAGTTGAGATAGCCCATCTGTTACTTTGTGTTCTAAAGAGGGAAGAGGGGAGAAGTAAGAAAGGAAGGGGGAAAGGGAGACGGGAGAGGGAGAGGAAGAAAGCAGAAGGGAGAGGGAGAGAGAAATATCAGAGAAGAGAGAGAAAGAGTGTAATACATAGAATGCATGTGGGTTTTCTAATCTTAAATAAAATGAGAAAATAAGTACACATGTCCTTCCCTCCTAAAACCCCATGCACATCTCTAAGGTTGTGTTGGTCTACATATTACCCATATTTACCCAGATGGGAATTCTTGGATAACGGCTCAATAAGAGTGCTGTGTTTAATTACAAATTTGTATCTTCCCTTTGATGCCTTTATCCTAATACATAGTTTGAAAATGAGGAAGCAAGGTTCATATTTATATGCAAAAATTCTAAAGCTACATAATTAGATTCATGGGAATGAAGTTTGGGGTTACAACTGATGCAGTAATGATGCCTTAGGAACTTACCTTTGAGTCTGTAAGTGGAGTAACTACTAGCCATCTTCTACTGCTCAGGGGAGTTGGGACTATGCCAGAGGATAATAATAGGAGATGTTAGGGGAGGTACTGTAGAGAAGAGAACAATAGTTTCTTACTGTTTTTCATTATATAGTAAAAATAATCATAGTGAGATACCAGTGTACCTGTAATCCTAGCTACTCAGGAGGCTGAGATCTGAGGATGGACTTTTCAACCCAGCCCAGGCAGGAAAGTCCTTAAGAGTCTCATCTCCAATAAACTACTAAGAAAAAACGGGAAGTGGCGCTGTGGTTCAAGTGGTAAAGCATTTAGCCTTGAGCACAAAGATTTTCAGGATGGCAGCTAGGCCTTGAGTTCCAGTCCCAGAACCAAAAAAAAAAAAAGTGTCTCTTTGTATTCCTTTCCTCTGTGTTAACAGGTTCACTTTTAAAAGAATATTAGGTTAGAAAAGATTTAACCCTACAAAGAGTTTTGTAGTAAGTTTTGCTAGTAAGACTACAGAATATGAAAATAACTTGCATTGCACGAAAAGCAATGCTTCTATTTGGAATTTTTTTTTCGTGTTAAATGTCATATTTAGGGTTTAAAAAAAATCTTTAGTGGAGGAATGAGAAACAGGAAATTATTCCAGTTTCAGCTAAGACTGCTATTTTCTTATATGGTAAAACCCATGGGTATGGGTGGTCATCACTTTTCTTGGTACTTTCCTTAAAGTATTTTGGATATGAAGAAATTTGTCCCACATCCACTTTCAAATCCTCATTTTAACTGTCTCTTCTGCTCAGGCAAATTCTTCTCTGTCATTCTTGGCTTTACAGTGTGCTATTGCACGCTAGTTGCTGGTGTGTCCATGTGGTTTGTGGTAGAGCTAAGACCCTCCAAAAGCCTCCTACAGGAGGAGAATTCAAGATGTTTCTTCATTCAGTTTGCCCTTGTGGGAAGAGTACTCCAAAAAGTTACATGACCGTCTATACCATACTTCTATGAAAACTTAAAATTAGGAATCTGTAGAAAATTATAGTCCTCAGAGGGAAGTTTACTGCTTAAGGAAAATTTGCGTGAGAATTTAGAGTCTGCTTAGGCATGATCTGCTCCTTCAGACTTGCTTATAACATTGATCTTCCCATTAGCAGAAGATTTTGTGGTTGTTGTTGTTGCTGTGGTTTAAAGCATTGTCAAACATAGCTTATCTACTTTTCTGGAACACATCATTTCCTACTTGCAGGAATTTCCACCTACTCAGTTTATGACTGCTACTAGTCCAAGTGTTTAATTTGGAGCAATCTGGAGTCTATTTCTAAAAGATCAACTCACAGGGGACTTTTTGGTACCTTTGTCTAATAGAATAATCCAAAGTGTCATGGAGTATCTAGAATGTTGTCTTTTTATTTTACCCCAAGAAATCATAGTTTATTCATCAACATGTTTCTAGTGTTTTGTTTTGTTTTTACCAGATTGTATTTAATTACTATATCTCATATACAGGAAAATATATACAACATAAATACACAGTCTGCTTGCTGGAAAAAGAAACATTAATTCTCAAAGACAGATCTTTCTAAGAGAGCTGTCTAATGCATAATACCCTAGCCAAATTCAGCCTACAGACACATTCTATTTGGCCCATACAGTTTTGTTTATTCTTAATATAACATTAAAAACTGGCATCTGGGCTGAGAATGTGGGTTAATGGTAGAATGCTTGCCTAGCATACACAAAGCCTGGGTTTGATTCCTCATAAACACATAAACCAAATAAAAAGAAAAAGCTAGAAGTGTGCTGTGGCTCAAGTAGTAGAGTGCTATCCTTGAGCAAAAGAAGCTCAAGAAAAGTGTCCAGTCCTTGAGGTCAAGCCCCACGGCTGGCAAAAAAAAGGCCCCATTAATATAAAAAATATATACTTGTTGTATTTCTTTAAAACATAGTAAGATACAGATAAAAATGGCCAAAAGACACATAAAGAAATGCTCAACTTCTCTGGCCATAAAAGAAATGCAAATCAAAACAACACTGAGATTCCACCTCACCCCAGTTGGCTATAATCAAGAAATCTAATAACAACAGATGTTGGAAGGGATGTGGCCAAAAGGGAACCCTACTGCACTGTTGGTGGCATTGTAAACTTGTTCATCCGCTCTGGAAAGCAGTGAATGAAAGTAGTCTTTTGAGGTTTCTCAAAAGACTATACGCATGAAGCTCCCCTATGACCCAGCAATGCTGCTTCTGGGTATTTACCCAAATTATCACAAAGAAGATCATACTAAAGCTATCAGCACAACTATGTTGATCGCAGCATTATTCACCATAGCTAAGATGGAGCCAACCCTCAGTAGATGAATGGATCAAGAATATATGGTATATAAATACAATGGAATTCTATACTTCCATCAGAAAAAACGATACTGCTCCATTTGTTAGGAAATGGGAAGATGTAAAAAAAATCATATTATGTGAAATAAGCCAGACCCAAAGAAATATAGGTTCCATGGTTTCCCTTATTTGCAATAATTAGTAGATATCTAGGATAATCTTATCAGAGGAGCAGAAAAGCTCAAAAGCTATGTACACATGACCATGTAAGGTAATGTTTAGTGAAATGAATACCAAGATATGGATGGAAGAGGTTTTTCTTCGTTGATGTTTTTAATGTACTATATGATTTTTTGTTTCTTTTGTTGTATGTTCTACTATGGTATATCCCTGTTGTCAGTGTATTTTTTCTTTTTTTTTTGTTGGTCGTGGGGCTTGAACTCTGGGCCTGGGCACTGTCCCTCAGCTCTTCAGCTCAAGGCTAGTGCTCTACCACTTGAGCCACAGTGCCACTTCCGATTTTCTGGTGGTTAATTGGAGATAAGAGTCTCACAGACTTTTGTGTCCCAGCTGGCTTTGAACGGAGATCCTCAGATCTCAGCCTCCTGAGTAGCTAGGATTAAGACGTGAACCACCAGCACGTATTTTGGTACCTTGCATCTTCTATATACATTTATCTAATTTGGGGAAGGGAAAGGGAATAAAAATGGTGAAAGAAAGACACATGATGACCCATTGCAACAATGATATTCATAAGACACTGTTGGAAATGAACTTTACAACTTGTTTTGGGGGGGGAGTGAGGAAAGTGGGGGAGGAAAGGGATAGTAGGAGAAAAAAGGAGGCGGTAACAATGCAAGACAAGAAATGTACTTATTACCTTAGTGATGTAACTGTAACCCTTCTGTATACTATCTTTACAAGAAAATAAAATTTAATAAAAAAAATTGGCACCCTTAATATAATATATATATATATATATATATATACTTATTATTTTTCTTTAAAACATAGTAAGATACAGGCACACTGCAACTATAATGCTGCATGGCAAAATTAGGCAGGCTAAATTGTGTAGACACTGCTCCTTTTAGACAGTGGCTATGGTTTTCCTTGGACCATAGTCTCTATAGGCCCTTTTATTTTCTTACCATGGAGGTCAGGCAGTCATAAGTCATCACAACACATTTTTTAAAATTCTTAACCTATTTGTTTATTAACTCTGTCTCTCTTTTCCTTTCACACTTGCAACAAAACTCCTAATGCTGTATATAAAAGAGCCAAAGAAATGTTTTGATTTCTTGCTAAACCTATCCAACAGCAGTAGATAATCATGACCAACACAAAGTAGATGCACAGAACAGTTTCACTTTAGCAAAGCACTGTATGAATATAGTGCATATTGATCACTGTCACCCTTTTTAACATTCCCAACCCACCCCTACCCTCACTTTTCTTAATTCTGTGGTATACACAATGAATTACTGACTACACTCTTCCCCCTTTTCCCTTTTTCTCCTTTTCCCCCTTTATCTGTCCACCCCTCTTCCCTTAACTCCACTTCCATCTCTTGCACGTACCCATTTCCTGGTTTTGATGTTATTGGTCTTAGACCTAGTCTTTCTAAAAGGTTATACTATTTGAGCTCTTCATAGAGTCTACTAAACTTCCATTAGTTCATGTATAACCACTTTCATACTGCCCAGCCTATTTATTTATATACATCTAGGTACATTCTATCCAACAAAAATGAAGGAAATCATGCAACCTTTGTTTCTCTGGGTCTGGATTATTTAACTTGTTATAATGTTTTCCAAGCCTTTCCATTTCCTTATGAATGGCACAATATCACTTTTGATAGAAACACAGAATTCCATTGTATATATATATATATATATATATATATATATGTATATATACATATATATGTGTATATATACATTTATATGTGTATATATACATACATATGTGTGTGTGTATATATATATATATATATATATATATATACCACATTTTTCTGATCCATTCATCAATTGAGGAGCATCTGGACTGATTCTATATCTTGGCTATGGTGAATGGTGCTACAATGGACATGATTGTGCTGGTGGCTTTACTGTAATCTTGTTTGTGTTCTAGTGGATAGATGTCCAGGAGTGGGATTGCTGAGTCAGAGGGTAGTTCTATGTATAGTTTTTTTGAGGAACCTCCATACTTTCCAGAGTAGTTAACAAGATTTCATTTCCACCAACAGTGTTCTATTGCACTGTTGGCACCATCTTTGTGAGCATTTGTTATTTGTTTTCTTGAAAGTGGTCATTTTAACTGGGGTGAGGTGGAATCTCAATGTTGTTTTGATTTTCATTTTATGTCCAGAGATGTTGAGAATTTCTTCGTGTGTCTATTAGCCATTTTTTTTTACTTCTTTTGAGAAGTCTCTCTTTAAATCATTAGCATATTTATTGAATGGATCATTGTTTCTTCCAGAGTTTAATCTCTGATGATTTAATTTTTTGAGCTCTAACTATATTCTGGATATTCTGTCTTGGTCTGATGTATAGCTGGTAAAAATCTTCTCCCATTCTGTGGGCTATTTCAGAAAAAAATTTAACAATTCATATGCCAAAATAAGGGGAAAATAAAATCATATTTGCTTCCCAGTTCCTAATATGTCCATTAGGAAATATATGTAGCCAAATATAAGTTTTAAGTTATAAAAATGGAGGTGGAGTCTTTGAGAAGATAGACTACAAAGCAAAATCCATGTTTCCTAATTCTTAAAATGTCAGAGCTTGAAAGGAGTAAACACAGAATATGAGACATAATGTGACAAATGCTTGACTTCCCAGCCAATACTTACATGAGATATATGTGAGGAGCTATTATCTGTGTCACTGGTCCATCACCATCATATTAATCTATTGCAAAGACTGAAACCCAGTATCATCAGCCAAACGATAGTGCTGCCCTTGATACCTAGAAATTATCTCAGGATATAGAATTGGCATTGATCTTTTATGTTCTCAGGCTTCAAGCTGTACCTTCATTATCTTTCAATAAGTCTTAAGTTGGTCAGTGGGAGGAAAAATCATGCCTTGGGCTAGGGAGAATTAAGAGTCTGTCGTTTTCATTTCTGTAGAATGGTTCAACTCTGTGCCTGAAGGTAAGAGACTTCATGAACAGACTGTAATTCAGTGCTCTTCAACCAATCAAAATACTAGAGAGAACAGAGCCCTGAAAGTGAAAGTTGACTGATTTGCAGTTTGGTGCTAAATACTACAACCAGGAAATTTAATCTTTCTGACCCTCATCTTGGTGAGCAAAACAATGGCAATAATGCTATCCAGGTTGAGAGGTGTTCATTTGCTTCCTGAATATGTTCTTATGAAATCCCTACAATCTGTGATATATTGTTGAGGGTTCTAACAAAGAGTCAGAAGATAACCATTCTACATTGTTGTCAGGATTACATGAATTTGGTCCCTGACACAGAGGGCATGCTCAAAAATATCCACTTTCATTTTCTATCCTATTCTTTTCCAAAATTAAGTCTTATTGCAATGAGAATCATAGCTATGAAATTTTAGTATAGGCCATGAGATGACATAAATTGTAAAACAGGACCTTGAGAAGTTTCAAATAATGACTCTAAATATTTTTTTATAATATGAGATTCAGTGATATACCAAAAAAGGTGAATACACAGCATCTTACACACTTTCCTTGAATATCAGATACAAACTACTTTTGGTAAAGAAAAAAAATAACAGCAACCTTGGATTATTATATCAGAATTTGGATTATTATATCAGATACTCCTGAAGCAGTATCATAAACACTTGCTTTATCTTTATGTCTTTACATAAGGCAGAATAATAATCTCACTCTTCTCAATTCCTGCAAACTAGGAGTGGGGGGTGGAAGTGGGTGATTAATTAAGAGAAAAATTCTTACATCTTCTTTTGATCATCATCCCTGAAAGAGAGGAGAAAGTTGAAGCAGAAGCAGGCTGCTGTGAGATCTTGAAGGCATTCAGAAAGACTAAAAAGAGAATTGCTTATATCACCCTTCACCCCTCCCTATCCCCACCAAAGACAAAGATCTGTTCACAACTGAAGGGAGGAATCAGAAGGTACCCTCTGCTGTGCCTCTTGCATATGTTATTTATTTCCAACAACAGCCAATCCAACAATACAAAATATAAATAATATGAATTTTAAAAATCATATAAACTAAAGTTTATGCATATGCATATGTTTCATTATTTTACTTTATGTCCTAGTCTGAGTTTCTTCCACTATTAAGAAAAAATCATTCTATCACAATAGCTATTGTTATATGGCTTTGAAAATGTTGCCTGACCTTTTTGTTATTTCAGCCTAAAGTCTAATCTGTGTGGTATTATGCAGAACGATTTGATGTGGTGACACTTCCCATGTAGCATTTATTTTTATTTTTATTATGACTAGTAAGTAGTAGTAAACAGGGTTTACAACTGCATGAGTCAGGTTAGGAGCAGAATGCTTTTGGTCAATGTCATCTCTTAGTTCTCCACCATTTTGTACTCCCATTCCTAACCTCAAGTTACATAGTTCATTTTTCATATAATATACATTGAATATAATGACTACATTTCTCCCTCCATTCCTGGGCACTCCTCCACAAAGCATTTTAGAGAAATCAAGAGGATATTAGGGAATATCATCAAGTATTTCTTTCAGATCTACCACTTACTGGCTACTGGACATGAGTTGAGTGAGACACATGATCTCTTAGATCTTGCTTTCCTTGTCTATAAAATGGGCTGACATTGAACTATACAACTAGTGATGCCCTTGTAGCTCAAGAAGCCACATCTTCTAGATATATGGAAGTGTGTTAAGTACTTTTACTGTATGATATCTGGTTGTCCTCCACTTTCATAACACTGAAAACTTTTGATTCATCAAAAAAGTAAAGTTTTATTCTGGCTCCTGCACTGATCCTACCCCTTCTCAGAACAGACTCCAGAACAGAATTCAGAATAGACTCAATTAGGTCATATTATACTTATCATTTTTGTATCAAAATAGTAGAAAGTGACTTTCAATTGAGATCAACTTTTGATTGCAGATTTTAGGAGAAAATTTTGTGAGAAAGACAGGAGATAATTTCAGGAATTGAAACTTTCTGAGAAGCCTATATCTTACTGGTGATAGTAGTAAATAAACATAGATAGAGTTGGCAATTGCAAATCTCCAGATAATGTCTAGCAAGAATAGAAATTTAATACATTGTACAACTTAGCATTGTTATTTTGCAATTCAGACTTGCATGTTAGATAATCTATTCTTTTTTTAAATTTTATTCTCTTATAAAAAATCCCTTTGAAGTCTTTGAAACCTGGGAGACTGTTTAGGAGTTTAACTTAATGTATCAGTTCTACAAATAAAACATTTCCCTTGCCCTTTCCTCTATCTTCCTTTGGTTGGCATTTATTTTATTCTTCATTTCTTTATATTCTCGCATTCTTTCCTTTAACTGTACTTTTTACATCTTCAGAATCACCATCCCCTAATATCCAGTGTTACCAGCCCACCTTGCTTGTAGTCAAGTTTATTCCCTGATTTAAGAGAAAGCTTGATGATGTGCAGAAACCACCATACCTGACGCAAGGTGAGGATTTCATACATTTTCTAATTTCTTTTTCGCCATTACCCCTCCTCTGCTTTTGCCTACATCAGAAAACTAACTCAGGCAACCTTTTTTCACTCCACGGTTGTCTTTTCCTCCTAATTTGTTTCCTTTGTTTGATTTCTTTCAGCTTGTGGAAGGCTAAGAACCAGGGGTGTAAGATGAGGAGGAATGTTAGTATGAAAGTGGGGAAAGGAAGGAGGCTTAAGCAAGGGTGAAGGAGACTTGTCAGCCATTTACACACTTCAGCAAGTCAAACGTTACTGTATTCATTTTTCCTTGAAATAAAGACATCTACCTGTGTTTAATTGCTCTCCTCTCTAGATCATTTTCTTCCTGACATCAAATGCTCATTCCCCACCTCTACTATTTTTCTCACATGGTTTCTCTTTCCTAGATAATTACCTTTCTTTTTTTTCTACTTTGTACTTCTTTCAAAAGCTGTGACTATTTCTCTTGCTTCATATATATCACTAATCAACAACACTAATAAAACAGGAATTGTGTATAGCTTTTCAGGGTAAAAAATGTTTTATCCAATTCTTTGGGTTTGCATATGTGGGAGAGGGGATACTGGGGCTTGAACTCAGGGTGTCAGCTATCACTTGGCTTTTTTGCTTAAGACTGGCACATGAGGCACACCTCACTTCTGACTTTTTGTTGACTGATTGGAGGTAAGGTCTCATAGACTGTTTTACAGCCTCCTGACTAGCTAGAATTATAGGTACCCAACTACTGAGTTTGTGAAATAAGCTTATAAGATAACATTTATTGTCCATTCCATTTCATGGACAGAACACCAAGCCAGAGCCCTCCATTGCATGAAACAAGTCTTTGTTCTGAGTCCTGAGACTATGCCTTCTCTGAATGACTGAGCAGTCTTTCCATTTCAATCCTCATCATTCTGATTTACTTCAGCCCTTACTGTCTCTATGTGATATTTAATTATATACTATTCAGGGCTATTCTATTATTCTAAAATTACTTCCTAAGTGTCTCTCTCTCCATATATATATATATATATATATATATATATATATACACACACACATATGTATATATATTAATTTTCTATACTCTAACAAGATTGGTGACCACATAGAAATGGGGGTTTTGTTTTTACCCTTACCTTGTTTCTGGTTGAGTTTCTGATACTTCAAATTATACATACTAAACACGTATTTTGTTTAACTGAATTGAGAAGAAGAACATCCTTTTCAATAAATTGTGCACCTTTATATAACTATAAAATGAACTGATGCTATTTGCAATGATATCAGTAAAAACACTGTAGTTGTCCATAAACTGTTGTCTAAATTCTGAATTCTATATGGGGATTATGGATTGTTTCCTATTGGAATTCCCATTTCACAGATGTGGACTCATGGACAGACAGTGACAAAAATACTCCTTGTCTCATTGAAGACAATGACAGCGGATTTCCTTTACAGTGTATTTCTCTCTGTATTTTGTGAGTGTGGATTAGTCCTGTGTATATAAGAGGAATAAAACCTTTCAATTGAAGTCAAATATGCAGGTTATTGCTGGATGAAGGTGGCTCACTCTTGTAATGCTCATTACTCAAGAGGTTAAGATCTGAGGATCACAATTCAAAGCCAGCCTGGGCAGGCTGTGAGACTCTTATCTCTAATTAAGCATTCCTCGAAAACTATAAATGGTGCTGAAGCTCAAATTGTAGAATACTTGCCTTTAGCAGAAAAGCTAAGAGACAGTACTCAGGCCCTGAGTTCAAGCTCCAGTATTATTAGTGTGCACATGTGTACATGCCTGTACACACACACACACACACACACACATACACACACACACACACACACACACACACACACACAATGGGCAGGTGGTTTATGCCATTGTGTTAACACTACTCTTACTATTAGTCAATACATTTTTATAATTCAATTGTGTGTGTGTGTGTGTGTGTGTGTGTGTGTGTGTGTCTGATGTGATATAGGTGTATGTGTGTGTTAAAATGTCTATGTTTTTCTGACAGAGGTGCTTTAAAGGGAAAGAGCTTCCTTGGATGTTTTCTTCCAGTAGGAAGAATACCTCTTAAAGAAGAAAACTGGTGTTAAGGTGCCTCTTCTCTATCTTATCCCTTACCCTCTTCCTTATATTTTTCCTCCTGTCTTTCTAGTTGGCAAGAGAGTCTTGCTTTTATACACAAGATTTACAGGAAATGTTTCCTCCTCGGCTGAAGAAATATTTAGACAGCAGCAGAGACAGACTTGAATCCCCACCCACACCAGACCTTCTGCTCTCATCCAGGCTTTCATATGAGAACTGAAGCATGAAGAGAGTTTTTTCAAAAGTTTAAAAATTATATTTTTTTAATAATCATAGTATTCTCTTCCTTGGAGACTGGCAGCCTGGAGATTTATCTTACTTTCCTTTTCTCTCTTTCCTCACCAGTTTGAATTTTCCAGATTTCTGCCTTTTTTTCCTCTTCCCTTCCTCTCTGAGGTGAAATAGAAAATCCTACTGTAGATGGCCATGCAAGGTGTCTTTTAGAAAAAAAAAAGCAGTAAAGAGATGAAATACCTGTTCCTCAGTGTTCAAAAAAGAGAAGCTTTCTTGGCGAGAGTTCAGTCTTTGTCCCAAACTGAGATCTCTATGTAATACAACAGACATAAAACGGGGACTGTAAACAGAGCAAACGAATTAACAATAGGGAGAAACAAGACAATAGCCTATAAAAGTTAACACAAAGGAAATCTCAGGTGTACATGCCACTTAGGGATCATGTTGGCAGCTAGAGTTTTCTTCAATGAAGTGCTAACTGGGTGCCTTTCTTAATCTTTGGTACTCCGGTTTTCCGTGATGAAAAGCATACCCTAAATACTTGACACAAATGCAAGATGCAGAATGTTCCCTCCTGCCCTCTGGCCCCCTTGTCCCACAGTTCTACTGAATCATAAAATCTGCATTTGACAAGATGCCAGGTGACACAGGGCACTGCCAAAGGCAATTGGTACTTCCTCTGCTTCCTGTTTCTGCTTTTTCTTCCTCTGCCCTTTGCCTCTGTCTGTCTTTTTATTTCAGCAGGTCTTTTACTGAGGACTCTGATCTGACTTCTCAGCAGCCGGAGCAACGCAGCCTGCTTGTAATAAATTGTATAGCGGAGATTTGTATTTAGCAAAACACAATCCTGATATTGTGGTAACTATCCCTAGGGGCACAGGGGTTGGGTGGTGAGGCAGAGCAGGCTGCACATGCTGCTGGGTGCTCCATAGTTAATAAAGAATTGTATTTTTGTGAGGTGAAATTAGATCAATGTTTCTTTATTTCCTCAAGTATAAGAGTAACACATGTCAGGATTAAAACCTCTCGCTCTGTCTCTCTGTCTCTCTGTCTCTCTCTCTGTCTCTCTCTCTGTCTCTCTCTCTGTCTGTCTCTGTCTGTCTGACTCTCTCTCTCTCTCTTAAAATGCTAAACTCTGTTCTATGTTGTCGGAACAAAAAATAAGTTTACTCTGAGTTCTTTATGGTCAAGTGAAACAATTACTGACTTTGGTCACAAGATTAAATCCTGGAAATTGTATTTTACTGGGAATATAATAATTTTCTTTGCCAGCTACCATGGGTTAATAATGAACCCCCTACAATCTGACCTATTGTTTGTTCTTGATTTTTGCCAAGAAAACACCATGAAATCATCCAGAAAATGCTCACCAGCTGTTTTGCTCAAGTGCCACAGTACTGGTTTGTTCTACATGTGACCATATAATTAAGGCTCAAACCTGTTTGGGCCCCTTATAGAGTTGCAATACTGCAAGGTCTTGCTAGTGAAATTCTTGCTATATTCCTTCATCGGGGCTTGTTTGTTGAGGGCCTGACCTCCATTTTATATTGAAACAGTACTACATGCTGTACTTTTTCTCCCTGTGGCTGACTATAGAAAAGAAATAATATATATTAACTGAATTAGAACAGTATATTATTCAGATCAAAATGAAAATCCATTTTGGCTGAGTTGAGACAACTTTGGAAGCAGTAACATTTCTCTCATCTTGTTATGTCTATCACTGTGACTAAATTAGCTGTGATTTCCCTAATTCAGTATTTTTAACTTTTCGTCATTAATTCTCCAGCAATTCGATCAACTTTGTAGAAATTTCAATCTTTTTTTGTAAATTTTTTTTCTTTTTGTTTTTCTTTCTTTCTTTCTTTCTTTCTTTCTTTCTTTCTTTCTTTCTTTCTTTCTTTCTTTCTTTCTCTCTTTCTTTCTTTCTTTCTTTCTTTCTTTCTTTCTTTCTTTCTTTCTTTCTTTCTTTCTTTCTTTCCTTTCTTTTTTCAATGCTGGGGATGTAACTTAGGGCCTTGTGCATGCTGCAAGCATTCTATCATTCCCATCCTTAAATCTGTTTTTAATGGGGCCTGGAGATAGAGGAAACCTTAGAACCCTATTTTTTGTGACAGGCAAACTCCATGAATACAGTAGGCATTCAAAAACCCTTGTCTAGTTATTAGATTATCAATAAAGATCATGAATTACCACCCTGTTAGCTGTTATGCCTAAAATCAAAGAAACACAATGCAAAGGAATTTGTATCTTCTCTCTATTATTGCAGGTAATATATCATGCTAGAAGAAAAATTCTAACATCAATTGTTCTTTAATCCATTTCTAAGAGATATGCCTTTGCCCAGAGCTATGTTGATTGACCTGCAGGGTAAGTTTAAACCCCAAGCTCCATATCTGAATTAGAATTGAATTACACATCTTTCTTGTTGAGCACAATATTCTTTTCAATTCAACAGGAATTTATCATGTATATAGCATTGTTATAGGACAGCATAGTGGTAAAGATATGGAGGATACAGTCCTTTCTCTCTAGAAAACATATATATTTTATTTTAGGGATCTGTAGCTTGAGTCTTAGTATTCAACAACCTGTATCTCCTCCTCTAGAAAACAGCATATTTGCCACCCAACCCTCAACTCAAATTCATACAGACTCTTCAGTTCTTCTCCACATGGTAGGAAGTCAAGCTGATTCTACTTTTCTCATATGTCCTGACATCCATCGCTCTACCTCTGTGCTGTTTCTTTAAATTGATCTTCATTACCCTTGGCTTGGCAATATCCTTCCCCACTCTGGCATTCTACATAGCCAGCTCCTTGAAATGCAGTTATATTTTTATCACTCACAAGATAAAGTCCAGACCCCATCTTTCTGACCTATATCTTCAGTTTTGTGTCTGACTGTTGTCCTATGCTTAGAAAAGAAGAGATCCAGATGTTTCAGCATCTGGAGTTTTTCTTACACAACTGCCCACTTTTATCTACTTGACAACCAGAAAAACTCTTACCAATGTTCCCTTTAAAGAAATTTATTATGATCATCCTAAGTAAGACTTACTTTGATGTACCTTGGCTCACATCCTGCAAAGTAGCCACTTGACTATTCTAATAATCACAATATTTTAGCTACTCTCATTCAATCATCAGCTCTTCAAAGACAGGAGTCCATATAAGTATTCTCTTTGTCTCCTCAAAGTGTAAGCATAATATGGTGTGTGTCCCAAGATGAATGAGAGATTGTATGAACAAATGAGTATGAAGGAAATTATGGTCAAATGTGGTACTTCTATAAAGGCTCACCTAATGTATTAGTTTTCCTTTGTTGCTGTAATAACTAACCATGAACCTTAGGACTTCAGATATTACAAATTTATTATCTTACACTCCAGGTCAGAAATGTAAAATTGATCAAGAACCTCGTGAAAGTTCTCTACTAGTGATTCTATAGTTGCCTTTCCAACTTTTGGTGGCTTCCTGCTTTCATTGGCCAATAGCTCATCACTTTCACCTCTAGTTCCCTTACCTGTCTTTTGATGTCTACTTTTCACTTTATGATTATATTGGGTACACAGATGTAGTTCTAGATAAACTAGAATAATATGTTTGTCCTTACCCTTAACTAATTACACTTGTGAACTCTTTGTTGTTAGTAAAGTTACACAGCCACAGTTTCCAAGGATTGGTCTGAGATATCTCTTTAAGGTAATATTTTAGGCCATTTCTTACATACATCAACCAGTTCTATGGCACTGAAAGGAAGATGAAAAGTAACATAGCACTGAGGTGATGCGAAACATTGAACAGTTTTGCTGTTGATGATGATAATGATGATGATACTGGGGTTTGATACTGGGCATTGTTCATATTTGTTTTACTCAAGGCTAGTGCTCTACCACTTGAGCCACAGCTCCACTTCCAGCTTTTTGATGGTTAATTGGAGATAAGAGTCACTTGGACATACCCAAGGTGATCCCCAGATCTCAGCCTCTTGAATGGCTAGGAGCCACCAGCACCCATTATTGAACAGTTTTTAAGGTGCACATAAACATTTACTCAAATGGTTTTTACATAGAGCAAGAATCAAGTTAACAATAGACAGAGTAGAAAAGAGAGGGGAGAATAGAGAAAGAAAAAGGGTGAATACCAATAACATATTTCACATGTATATGGGGGGATCACAGAGAAGCTCAACAAAAGCTGAAGATCACTAGGCGGATGGGAGAGAAAGAAATAGACTATGTAGGTGGGCAGGGACTAGTGGGAGTAGGCTGTGCTGGTAATAGAGGATAAAGAAGATTAAATATTGTCAAAAGAGACTATAGACAACTAACAAAGTGTAACAAGAAAATGCACTGGGACTTTTATTTTCGGGGAGGAAAGGGTCAGGAATATGATAGTGGAGGTAAGGTTAATTGTAATGCAGTGTAAGCCTGTAACAATGAAACCTCCTCATATAATTAACATAAGCCAATCAAAGGAGAATAAACAAAATCAAAATTAAAAACCTTTCCTAAGTGTTTAGTCTATTTCCTAGGCTGATATATAGGTCCCACAGACTATGTCTACATGATTGCATTCACACATAGCGTCTTTACTGATCCATCTCAAGGTGAAGGATTTTTTTTTCATCCTTCTTTGACTCTACATGTCTTTGTAATAACTTTATTCTTTTACCGTTCTAGGATTTGAACTCAGATCTTCATGCTTTCTAGATTGCCACTATAATGCTAAGCCATACTTCCAGCCCTTTGATGTACTGGTCACTTTTGAGATAGGATCTGCTTCCTTCCTGAGCATGTGCCTGGACTGTAATCTCCCTATTTTGGCCTTCCCATTTTAGCTAAGATGACAAGCCCACACCATCATACCTATCTTCTTCCATAAAGATGGTCCCTTGTCTGATGTGCTTTTCTGCTAAGACTGTTCTAAAACCACGATCCTATTGATCTCTACCTTCCATGTAGCTAGTGTGACAGGTGTGCACCATTGCAACCAAATTGTGAGTTTAGAAGGGGTCTCCCAAATGTTTATACCTGTTTATATCTGTTTGAATCATGACCCTCTCATTCTCAGTCTTGCAAGTAACAAGGGTTATAAGTATGAGCCACTAGATTTTGGCTCCCCTTGCACTTTTTTTCCGGCAAATAAACTGGCATCATTTCAGGTGTGAAGGTGCCCATGTGACGCAGAGTGGTTTGATTCTTAGCCAAAAACAAAAAAAAGACCTGAGAGGGTAAAAGGCTTTGTTTCTGCATGTTCACATCAGTCTTCAAGGCATGACAAGTGACATCAGATTTCTACTATGGAAAATCCCCTTCAGATACTGGTTGCAGCACTTGAGGAAGGGATATGACAATCCTTAGTGGTTTTAGGTGGTTGTGATTTTCCACAGAATTGCTTGATTTGTTATTCCTTTGAAAAGCCTCAGGGGAAAAGAAAATCTGTCAGATTGATTCCAAGCAACAACTAAGCCTGAAATTCAATTATTTCAATGATATTGACTATTTTTTTAAGATTCCCCATCTCTGCTCTAAAGTCATATGGTGTTTGGAATCATTCTAAATACAGTATTGTTTGTATGGGACTAAAAGGTCCTTCAAATCTGTAGCAGAACTTCCTCATCTTGAATTATTGATACTTGTGAATCAGTCCAATCACAATTTAGTTATTCTGATTCTATTTTCTTCAGATATAAGGACCTACTTAACAATTATTCATCAGTTCCACTCTATGTCCTCACTGTAAATTCTATAAGGATGTACATGCATTGTGTGTGTGTGTGTGTATGCGTATGTGTGTCTGTATGTGTGTTCATGTGTTGGTATAATAAGGACTAAATATCTTCTGTCACTATACACTCAGATTCAGGATGTGCTGATTTTTGAAATATCATTATGAATTCTCTTGCCCTGGAGTGAATGATGTTACGAATCTTGAAATTCCTTCAGCAGACTAAACTCTCTTTCTCTCTAACTATAGTCCTCCTTATATCATAAATAGTTGTCATGCAAATGTCTTCAAGTGACAAGATAATACCCTATCAATCATAAATTTTCCAAGTTATGCAGATGTGTCCTTCTACTCCATTTGTAGTGTCATTTATGAATGGTAAAAGAAGAAAAAGGTCTAATACATCAAAGGGGAATATTATTGTTTATCACCTCTCCACACTTGAATATCAAAGGCATTTTCTCAGTGTTTTTAGCAATTGGATGTTTCTCCTGCAAAAATCTGTTAATAATAATTATTCTCTGGGACCATTGGATGAGAAGAAGAAAATAGCATGAGGTAACTTCTGGCAAACTCCTCTTCTGAACTGTTGACTGAATGTGATTTTTGTAGAATGGCTAACAACTCAAGGGCATTCTCCAGAACTGACAGTTATAGATCAGGGAGTTCTCTGCATTTGGCTAAGCTTATTAGGGACAGGATTACCATTTATAAGAAAATTCTGAAGGTTTTTTTTAAAGTACACAAAGTCCTCAAACACACACACACACATGCATATACACACACACACAGTATGAGAGGGGCAGTCTCAATCCCTGGAGAATGACAGGTTGTCTTGACCCAGGCTGGTTTTGTAACAGAGGCTTGAGATATTGAAGAGCTAAGTTTTAGATCACAATGTAATCCCCTCTGGCTCATCTACTCTACTTAGTCGGTGTCAATTTTTTTAAGGTAGCTGAATTTCATTTTTATGTTGTTCTATAAATAAAGCAAATGTGACATTTTTAATACACTTACAGTTCCTGTAAGTCATTGCTCCTTTCACTTAATTGAAAGGAGGGGGCATGCTTTGAATCTGGTAACACAGTAAAAAAATGAATTTCAAATCTAATTCAGAAATAAGCAAGCATCTTAAAATTTCGGTACAAATAAAGAATCAGTTATGGTCAATATTCAAATTACATCTCAAAATCATCTTAATTCAAGAAACTTACACATTTTACATAAGTGATGATATGTAAATTGATGAATATACCGTGTTCTGATAGAAGACAGAAAGTAATCACCTCATTTCCTTTTCCTTTTACTCTATATCATTTTTCTTTTCTTTCTTATTTTCTCTCTTCTCTCTCTCTCTCTCTCTCTCTCTCTCTCTCTCTCTCTCTCTCTCTCTCTCTCTCTGTCAGTCATGGGACCTGAACTCTAGATCTGGGAGCTGTTCCTCAGCTCTTCAGCTCAAGGCTAGTGCTCTACCACTTGAGCCACAGTGCCACTTCTGGCTTTTTCTGTTTCTGTGATGCTGAGGAACCGAACCTAGGGCCTCATGCATGCAAGGTAAGCACTCTACCACTGAGCCACCTTCCCAGCCCCTATATCATTTTTTATTATCCAGTTGTCTCACAAGCATTTATATATTTTTATAACAAACATCAATATATGGCCACTATGCTCCAGAACTATTCTAGTGGCAGAAAGTTCTATGAACAACATAAGACAGTGACTACTCTAATGAATGACAAAGAGTCTTCTAGAAAAATTCTTAAATTTTGAAGGTTAGGGAGGTCCTAACTTTAGGGGATAGCTATTATAAATGAGAAAGCTTAACAATAATGGGTTGTTTGTTATATGGAACGGAACTGGTAAAAGTTGATTTTTAAGGTACAAAGTTAGAACAATCCAGAAAAGTTTGAGAGCCGGGCGCGGGTGGCTCACGCCTGTAATCCTAGCTACTCAGGAGGCTGAGATCTGAGGATCGTGGTTCAAAGCCCGTCCGGGCAGGAAAGTCCATGAGAAGTGTCACTGTGGCTCAAGCAGTAGAGCACTCACCTTGAGCTGAAGAGCGCAGGGACAGCGCCCAAGCCCAGAGTTCAAGCTCCACAACCGACCAAAAAAAAAAAAAAAAAAAGAAAGAAAAAAGAAAGAAAGAAAAGTTTGATATATCACACCAGAAGTCAAGAATGCTTAATACCAAATTCATAGCCATAGGAAGAGTTTGAAGGACAAGTAGAATATCATCTCACTGGGATTTAAAAAGATGAATCAGAAATAATAGAAAATAAATTGGTGGGGGTGGGGAGGACTGGGAATGTGGCTTAATGGTAGAGTGCTTGCCTAGCATGCATGAAGCCCTGGGTTCAATTCATCATTACCATAAAAGCAGGAAGTGGCACTGTGGCTCAAGTGATAGAGTGATAGTCTGAAGCAAAAGAAGCTCAAAGACAGTGCCCAGGCCCTGAGTTCAAGTGCCAGGAATGGCAAAAAAAAAAGAAAAAGAAGAAGAAAAAAGAAAAAAAGAAGAAAACAAAGAAAAGGGATAGTGGTGTATGATTTTTTAGATGAAGTTGATTGGTCAAAATTTTGTTGAGAAGGTTTGCATCAATGTTCATCAAAGAAATGGGTCTATTGTTCTATTTCTTTGATGAGTCCCTGCCTGGTTTTGGGATGAGGGTTATGATAGCTTCATAGAATGTGTTTGGTAGTGAACTTTCTCTTTCAATTTCATTGAAGATTTGGAGGAGTATTGGTGTGAGCTCTGCTTTGAAGGCCTTGTAGAATTCTGCTGTAAAACCATCTGGTCCTGGACTTTTCTTAGATGAGAGGTCTCTTATTGATGTTTCTATTTCAATGCTTGATATGGGCCTGTAAAGCTAGATCCTTATATATCACCCTGCACCAGAATCAACTCCAAATGGATCAAAGACCTCGGAGTCAAAGCAGACACACTGAAAACATTACAGGATGGAATAGGAGAAACCCTAGGTCTCCTTGGCGCAGGCCAAAATTTTCTTAATAGAGACCCAGAAACACAACAAATCAAAGAAAGTTTGGACAAATGGGATTGCATGAAGTTTAGAGCTTCTGCATGGCAAAGGACATAGCTAGCAAGATCAATAGAAAGCCTACGGATTGGGAGAAGATCTTCACTAGCCATACAATGGACAAGGGTCTCATATCTAAAATATACCTGGAACTCCAAAAATTAAATTCCCCAACAATAAATCCTCAAAGAAACAACTGCCCAATAAATAAGTGGGCTAAAGACTTAAGGAGAATCTGAACAGGAAAGAAGGATGGCCAATAGACACATGAAGAAATGCTCAACCTCCCTAGCCATAAAAGAAATGGAAATCAAAACAACATTGAGATATCACCTCACCCCAGTTAGAATGGCAAAAATCAAGAACTCTAATAACAATAGATGCTGGAGGGGATGTGGACAGAAGGGAACCTTACTGCATTGTTGATGGGAGTGTAAACTTGTTCAACCACTTTGGAAAGCAGTATGGAGGTTCCTCAAAAGACTCCACATAGAGCTCCCTATGACCCAGCAATCCCACTTTTGGGCATTTACCCAAATATTTACAAACAAGACAACACTAATGCTACCAGCACAACTATGTTTATTGCAGCATTTTTTACTATAGCTAAGATATGGAACCAACCCAGATGCCCCTCAGTAGATGAATGGATCAAGAAAATGTGGTATATATACTCAATGGAATTCTATGCCTCTATCAGAAAGAATGACATTGCCCCATTTGTTAGGAAATGAGAAGGCTTGGAAAAAATTATATTAAGTGAAGTAAGCCAAGCCCAAAGAAATATTGTTCTCATGGTTTCCCTTATTTGCAATATCTAGTATATGTCTGAGTCAAGCAGAAAAGGTCAGATAAGGTGATGTCAGGGAAATGAACCCTAAGATATATATTCAAATGTTTTTTTTTCTTGCATGCGATTGTTTCTAATGCATTTATAAGATTATATCTTTGTTGCTTTGTATGTCCCTCCCCCACAGTATAACCCCTGCTTTCACTGTATTTGATGTCGGTATAATTTGTGGAGGGGAAGGGGAAGAACAAGTCGTTTAAATAAGGATACAGGTGGACCTGTTACAACAATGAGATGTACAAGTCATTATGTTGAAAACGAACTTTACAACTTTGGTGGGGAGGGTGGGGAGGTTTGGGTGGTGGGTGGGGGGATGAGAAGGGGGAACAAAGCAGGAGGCTACAATGCTTGATAAGAAATGTACTCATTATCTTGCTCATGTAATTGTAACCCCTCTGTACAGTATTTTCACAATAAAAATAAATATTTTTTTTAAAAAAGAAAAAGAAAAAATAAGGATACATGAATTAGGGAAAAAAAGAAAATGAAAAAAAAAGAAAAAAAAATAGATTAGCCCTGGGAAATGTTCAGAACTAGAAGGAAAAGTATTAAACCTATTTCAAAATCCCACAGATGGGTGCCTAATCTAGAGGGGGATTTTTGAAAATGTAGGATGCCAGGAAAAAGGAAATGAAACAGTTTTAACTTGTGGCTTGGACAGTTGGGTAGATACAATGTGTTTGGTAGGAGGAAATAGAACAGGAATAAGGCTTGGAGAAGAGAAGAAGTTGAGAGAAAAAGAATGTCATTGAGATCAGGATTATGGTGCATAGTAATAACTTCATAAAGAGAACATTCTTGAACAGTAAGTTGCCTTTTCCTTTCAGCAAAATACTTGTTTGAGTTATTTCTCTCTTACTAAAATCTATTTTAAAGCCAGGCACCAGTGGCTCATTCCTGTAATCCTAGTTCCTGAGGAGGCTGAAATCTGAGGATCAAGGTTGAAAGCCAGCCTGGACAGGAAAGTCCGTGAGACTCTTCTCTCCAATTAACCACCAGAAAACTGGAAGTGGCGCTGTAACTCAAGTTGTAGAGGGCTTGCTTTGAACTGAAGAGCTCAAGGACAGCACCCAAGCCAAGAGTTCAAGACTCTTGAGAAAAATAAATAAATAAATAGATTAATTAATATATAATTGAGATCTACTTTATTTGAACTACTCTAATGTCATCAATTACTATGGCTTTCATTTTTTTGCAGTTCATTTCATTGAAACATTTACGACATTCCATCTTTTTGTTATGCCCACAGTTTGACTTTACTTTCTAGTTTAATTTTCACATTTTACTTAATTCTCATTTCTTATTGTCCCTATTATGTATCAGGATTATATCTTAGTATTAGTGATGCCTTACAATAGAAATGGTCAGTCCTTCTGTGAATCTTAGAGAGGCCAAGCAACTTCCCTACATCTTCTTTTTACTAATGATTTGCTATGCCTTGGCTAGTATCAAGTTGGTTTTTGGAAGGGTTTCACTTGGGGCCCTTTAAGCTTGATCAAATTGCCCAAAGTTAGCCCTGAATTTGAGCTCCATATTTTCTGTACAGTTGCAAACTGAGTAGACTTAAGGAAATAAAGAGCGACTGAGGTTCAGACTTACCACTTGATTCAGGATCCTGAGAAATTTGATCATTTTCAGTTGCGATGAAATCCATACTTTTTAACATAATTATACAACATATGCCCTGGTCATTGCACTGGGGAAAGAATTTTATGATAGATATATCCAAAAGTTTTAACTCTTCCATTAGATTAAAATATATAGTAATGGAAATTAAGAAAATGATAATGAGTTTGAAAGGCCAAGGTGAACTTGAATAGAACAATTTATGATCTTAAGGTGGATATTTGAATTCCTCCATCAAAAACAATTCTGCAAAGATCACTTTGGCCTAAGAGTTCCAGATCAGACTGGACCACACTGTGAGACCCTATGTCTGTAAAAGAAAATAAATGGACCCTTATACAAATTATACAGCTTGTATAGACATACTTTTATAAGTGCTCTAATGGAGTCAGAGATGGGCTAAAGAACCTGAGTCTGAGGCTGGGAAGGTGGCTCAGTGGTAGAGTGCTTGCCTTGCATGCCTGAGGCCCTGGGTTTGATTCCTCAGCACCACATAAGCCAAAAAGAAAAAAAAGCCGGAAGTGGCGCTGTGGCTCAAGTGGTAGAGCGCTAGCCTTGAGCTGAAGAGCTGAGGGACAGCGCCCAGGCCCAGAGTTCAGGCCCCACGACCGGACACCCCCCCACCAAAAAAAGAACCTGAGTCTGTCTTCCACATATCTACTTGACTTACTCTCACACCTCTTTGCAATTTTTTAAATTCTTTTTACATAATATGTTTGTAGTAATGTTTTCCTGGTCACTTTATTCAGAACTTGTTTTAGCTCCCATTCATTACACTCTATCTTGTTTCCATGCTTTATTTAACTCTCTGGCACTTAAATTCATTTAACCCACCATATGTTTAACTTTCTTTTTTTTTTTTTTTGGTTGTGTGTCTTGAACTCTTGGCCTGGGCGCTGTCCCTCAGCTCTTCAGCTCAAGACTAGCACTCCACCATTATGAGTCACAGGGCCACTTCTGGTTTTCTGGTGGTTAATTGTAGATAAGAGTCTCACAGACTTTCCTGTCAGGGCTGGCTTTGAACTGTGATTCTCAGATCACAGCCTTCTGAGTAGCTAGGATTACAAGTGTGAGCCACCAGTGCCTGGCATGTTTAACTTTGAAAAAATCAATTTTCTATTCAAGCTCCATTGCTGAACCTATACTGTTTATGTAATGGCATGTTGGAGTTGTATACTTGTGGACAGAACAAGGCATGTATATATTTCTTTCCCACTGCTATCTGCAGCCCCTAAAATAGTGCTGAACAGTCAATAAATATTGATGTACATGAAAACAGTGGTCAATTGTTTTAGGTCTACTTGAAAGTTAAAAAATAATAAATCTCCCGAGAAATTTAATCTTCATCAAATTTTATTCACTTTCAAAATGTACTGGGCAGATGTCATGGCTCATGCCTATAATTTCAGCTGCTTGGGAGGCAGAGGCAGGATGATTATGAGGGTGACTTTCAAAAACAAAGCAAAAATGAAAAGGACTAGTGTTGTGGCTCAAGTGGTAGAATACTTGTTAGGACCTTGGGTTGGACTCGTAATACTTCCTTACCAAACAATTGAACAGAAATCAAAGCACCCTAAAAATGGTGTCTCTCCCTAAAGTGGTGAGCAGGATGATTATCACTGTAACTAGAATGAGAAATAAGCAGTTGCTGCTGGAAGATCTCCTGGGGTACTTCAAATAAAAGAGGAGAAGTCTGTTGTCAATTGCACAGATTTAAGATAACTCATGATTTTTGGCTTAAGAAATTATTTTACAGGATTTTCATCAAGTGTCTTATTTTGCTTGCTTGTGAATTACTCTGTGGATACACACACACACACACACACACACACACACACACATTGGTAGAAGACAGGGAGAGAATATGGGTGAATATTTTACTCATGTTTTTGGAAGCTTTTTGTTCTCATTTTAATGGTTCAGATAACAGTCTCACTGTTATTCCTAATTATCTGATAGATTCAGAGATTTTGGAGGAACTCCAGAAAAAATGAGTTAGTAGACAGAGTGATAATTGATTTTGCAAACAAGTAGAATAACATCAATTTATTATTTTCTGGCACATGGCAGTAATTTTAAGGAGTGGCAATAAAGGAATGCTCTAACCAGGATGAGCTCGTTTAAAAAGAAGTCAACAAAAACATTCATTAAAAACAAACAAACATACCCCCGTACTCTGTGCTTTCCCAGTTCATGCCTACTTCATCTTATTCAACATGGATACTCATATGATTTTCTTTTATCATTGACTATACACCTGTACATCTGAATGAGGAAAAGAGAGAAAGAGCAGAGATTTAGAGATCCAAAGGAAAGCTTCGACTTCCTCACCAAGCTGAAATCTTTTAAACATGTTTTCAATTTTATTATGTTTTACATTCATTCTCTTACACAAACAAACAATTTTTATTTGCTTGTATCCTGCCAGCCACTGTGATCTACCCAGGCGATAGAGGGATTTGCTAGTTATTATTTACTGAATATACATACATATATACACATATAGGCATATACATGTATATATATATTCATATATATATAGACATATATTACACCCTTCCCTAAGTGTCCCAGGGTTTTGTTCTAAGAACTAATGATGGAGAAATGAAGACATCAAGGTCTCTGATTGCCATGAACTCTCAGTACTTGTAAAGAAGAATGACAAAAGCAAGGAAATCACAACCAAAACAAACATGCAAAGAAATATTACCAGGTACAGGCATGCACTATGATGGAAAATATAGCCAAATGAGTGGAAGCAAAATAGGCATGAAGTCCCAGAGATGAATCTGAGGATAAAACAAATATTAATATGAGTCTGAGTGGTTTTGAACTAGGGAATAATTCTTAAAGACTCAGTGTGGGTAGCAGGAAGACTGGGGCCTGACGTTACACATGGCAGTAATGGCGATAACTAGGCTAAGGCAATAGAAGCGGGTAGAGAAGAATATAAGTATATATGCATAAATACATATAAGCATGCATAATTAGGTTTTCTGTAGCTAGATCATATACATAGGATTTTGTACATCATATAAATATATGACAGAAAAAGAATGAGAGAGAATGAGGAGGGAAAGAGAGATGGGATAGAAAAGGAAGAAGGAAGGAGACAGGAAGAAAGGCTGGAAGAATAGAAAGAAGAACGTAAAGGAAAAGTAAAGGGAAAGAAGAAAAAAATATAATTATAAACTACATTTTAAAAAAGCAGAATAGACATAAATACTAAAATGTGGAGCAAGAAGGCACTCAGTCATTCTTCAAATATTTTTTGAGCAGATGTTCAATTCAGGCAATAGATGGATGCTCAGGCCTACAGTATATGTATGTAGGTGCACAGCAGTTCACACAGGAAGGTCTGTTTGCTCTGAAACAGCATGGACTTGCTGTGCTGCAGAGAATACTTAGCAAATTCATGAATTGCGCCTTCCACATTTTATGCATCTTCTCAAAAAAAAAAGATAATTACTTTTTAGAGTGTGTTAGCAAAGGAAAATGTGTTTTTATTTTAGAGTCATGTTTGTATTACATAAGTTAGTTTTCTATTCCCTATAGGCCACCAAGTCTGGTCTGCCTTACTTGTTCTGAAGGCGGTAATAAAGCCATCAGCCTTCCAGTAAAGAAACAATTGCCTTGAGGATGAAAGTGTGAGCTTATATATAATTCAAAAATTTACTGATTGCATTCCACCTACACTACTCCTCCAAGAATGTAGCCACCGATTGAATATACATGTGCACACACATGCACATACCCATAAGCACTAATTTTTACCAACTATTCTTGGGTACTGATGAGAGTCGTTTCCAAATGCTTTCTCTTCTCATTAGATTGAATTACAGAGCCATAGAGTGAATGGTTTGTCCCTTTCTGACCAGGACACTGATGAGCCTCATGAATTAAAATTTATGTCTTTCCTTGTTCCTGATGCACCACCTGGCTCTTTTGAATTATTGCAGGCACCAAATGAATTTTATAGTCCATTGGGGGCTGTCCATGCTTGTTAAGGTGATATTTCCATCTTTGGCATAGCATGGAATCTCATCTCCTACTTAGTGAATAATCACAGAAGCTGAATCCCCCATCTTTTGTTTCTTAATATAATCTTTAAGTTTTGTATCCTCTATGTCTTAGAAAGCCAGTCAAAAATTGGCAGAACGGCCCAACCTTTTGTTGACTTGGTTGTCTCTTCTGAGTAACATCTTCCTATAATAGAAACTCTGTTTTTGTTTTTTGTTGTTTTGTTATTGTTGTTGTTGTTGGTGGTGGTGTTTTTTTATTACATTATTCTCTCAATGGGTTTATTCTATTACCAACAAACTTTCCAATTATTCCTAACTCCTTTCTTCTCTTACTAGTTTCTATGATTTTCCACCTCTTTCTTCTCCTATTAAAGTCACTTGGGTACACTCTACTAGGAGAATTATTTATGTCATCCCACATATATTTTTTTGCCAGTCTTGGGGCTTGAACTCAGGGCCTCGGCACTGTCCCTGAGCTTCTTTGGCTCAAGGCTAGTGCTCTATGACTTGAACCACAGTGCCACTTTCAGCCTTTTCTGACTAGTTTATTGGAGATAAGAGTCTCATGGAATTTTCTGCTTCAACTAGCTTGATCTCAGCTTCCTGAGTAGCTAGGATTATAGGCATGAGCCATTGAGACCCTGCCCATATAATTTTTAACTCTATAGTTCTACACTTACAAATGTAAGAAGATTCCCCAAAGTCATGTACAAAGAGCCAGAATTCAATTTCAGATTATAGTATCCCAAAGACCATATTTAGTTATACCAATACTGTTCCTTAAAAAGCCATACAAATTTCTGTATATATTCTTCTGAATCTTAACCTGCTATTTTCACTATCTCCTAGAAATCTATCTTGGGAAAAGAGAGCAGTACTACAATATTCACTTTACTGGCTTGCTAGAAGTTTTCTTCTAAGTCATGAGAAAATATAAAATGTAAAATCTGGACTACAGAGTTTTGGGAGGCTTTTTGTTGTTGTTGTTATGATGATGATGATGATTATGTTTTCTGTTGCTTTGTTCAGTACTCATGGCTGAACCCAGGGCCTTACATATGCTAGTGCTTTACCATCTGAGCTAGTCTACTGGCCATTACAAAATATCTATCTATCATCTATCTATCATCTATCTATCTATCTATCTATCTATCTATCTATCTGTCTGTCTGTCTGTCTGTCTGTCTGTCTGTCTGTCTGTCTGTCTGTCTGTCTGTCTGTCTGTCTATCTATCTATCTATCTATCTATCTATCTATCTATCTATCTATCAATCTATCTATCTATCTAAAATCTATCTATCTATAATCTATCATCTATTGGTTTAGATGTTAATTAAGAAAGGGTCTTCCTAAGCAGGTCTCCTAGGCAGGCCTTGAACTCAAGATCCTACTGCCTTCTAGTTTAGATTACAGGGATGTTGGGGTTGATTTCTGTTATTGTTTTGTTTGCTTTTTGTGCTGGTATTGGAGCTTGAACTGAGGGCCTTGCTTACTGCTTACCTTTCTTGATCAAGGATGAGCCACAGCTCCACTTTTGCCCTTTGCTGGCTAATTGGAGATAGGAATATTGTGACTTTCTCTGCTTGGGTGATTTGGAACCATGACAGGTATGAGCACGGTGGTTATTTGTTTGTTTGTTTGTTTGTTTTTTCTTTAGTTCTGACACCATCTAGTCAAGTGATTTTAGTAAATCTCATTCAAGTTCAAAGTAGAAAAAATACATAGTATATTTGGGCTGTGTGGACATTAAAGTAAGACTGCTCATAGGTATAGTTTTCTGATGTCACAGGGAATTTGATTGATGCAGCAGCAAACAACGACTAAAGGTCAATGGTCTTAATGACAAAGTCCTGATGACATTGACTGAAAGTGCCTTAAGACCAAATCCCAAGAATGTCTATGTTTTTGGCTTCTCTGAATAACTTTTGCTATTTCTCCTTACAGTACACCCAAAGAAGCTGCTTATTGTAATCTGACTACTATAATAATCAATTCCCAACCCCTCAGGATTCTAATTCCTACGGGACCTTAGTGAAAAAAATATTTAATATATCTGCTCTATGGGGCTGAAATGGCAAATTTGGATACAGGTAGGCAAAGGCTCACTCCTAAGGCCATAGGCAGTGTGTATACAGGGAGAGGCGGGGGAGGGGTAACTCCTGAAGCTAGAATAATTGCATCTGCTCTCCTTTAGAAGCCTACTATTCAAACATGAAGATGACAGATTAACAGGAACCCCTGAGTCACATGTCATTAGACCTATTTTATATGATTACCATTCTTCCTGAATTTTCTTTCTCTTTTCTCTTTTCTCCTTTCTTCTTTCTTCCTTCTTCTTCTTCTTTTTTTTTTTTTTTGGTCATGGAGCTTGAACTCAGGGCCTGGGAGCTGCCCCTGAGCTTTTTTACTCAAGGCAACTGTTCTACCACATTGAGCCACAGCTCCGTTACTCGTTTTGGTGTAGCTAATTGGAGATAAGAGTTTAAGGGATTTTTTGGCATCAGATAGCTTCCAACCATGATCCTTAGATCTCAGCCTCCTAAGTAGACAGGATTATAAGCATGAGCCATGAGTGCCCAGCTCTCTCTGAGTTTTCTAACCCTACTAGGTGCCAATATCTCAGTAACGTGAGAAGACAGTGAGTTTTGAGATAAATTGTTAACTGAATGTTGCCTGCTAGCCTGGGTTGGCTCTTTATGCTTTAAAGAGGAAACAAAAAGGTAGCAGATAATGCCATGGTAAAGGAAGTTATGTGTACCTCCCTTTTAATACACAGATTATGTGGTTCTGTAAGTAAAACTTTAACTCTTTATCCTTGAAAAGAATTACCTACCTTTCTTCCTTGCTTGCTTGCTTTTGTTTGCAATTTACCTCATTAAGATTTGAGTGTAGCATGTGATACAGCATTCCTGAGGGAATCTATTCTTACTTTACATACATTAGGTTACTTGGCTTTATACTTTGAATGAATGAAATTATGCACTAAATATTCTGTGTATCTACAAGTAAAATTGTTGAATCATAATATGTGTTTATACAGGCACTGAAAAGAGTTTTCCAAATGTTATACTAATTTATATTGTTACCAGCTGTTTGGGAGCTCTGATTTCTCCAGTTCCTTATCAAACCTGGTAATTTTACCTTTCTTTTAACTTTTCAATGTTGTATTGAGTGTATAGTGCTATACGGTGAGGCTTCAATTTACAATTTTGGCATAACTAATGAAATTGAACATGTTTTAATTCATATATTGGTCATTTGAATAGCATTTTTTGTGAAGCTCAATTAAAACATTATGTTCCCATTAGATTTTCTTTTCCAAGTTTTGGTTATGATTTCTGAGCATTTGTTATACATTCATTTCAATTATATTCTCCTGGTCGATGGATTGTCATTTTATCTTGGTTTTGGTGGCACCACGTATCAGCTTTTCCTTTTAGCTATTGCTTTTATGCTAATTTAGATTTGCATTGCATCTAAGGTTTGCAAACATTAATGTCGATTTAGGCAAAAACATCTCTTATTATGCCTCTCATACAATTTTAGTGATAATAGAGCCATGTTTTCATTTTGAATTTTGAGTTTTATATTTTCTCTTATTTTACTGGCTATGTTTAGTAACATTTTAATGATTCTTCCTCCCTCTCCACACCGCCCCCAACAAAAAAACAAGCGTTTGGATTTGCTTTGCAATTTTTAGTATATTAATCTTGGCTTTTATTTTTATAAATTCATTCCTTTTGTTTCCTTTAGGTGTATTTTGTTGCTGTAATTTCTTCAGTTGAATTATTAATACATGCATTTTATTAATTCTTTTGGAAAGATGGAAATGTTAATTATATAAGTTTCTCTCTCTCTTTTTTTTTTTTTTTGCTTGGTCTTGGGGCTTGAACTCTGGGCTTGGGTGCTGTCCCTGTGCTCTTCAGCTCAAGGCGAGTGCTCTACCACTTAAGCCACAGCACCACTTCCAATTATATAAATTTCAAGCACAGCTTTCTTTATATGCTTTAGATATAACACATGATATTTTTATAATTATTATCTTATAAAGTAGATACCTGTATAAACATTAGAATGGGAAGAGTGACTTAGCAAAACAAAGTCTTCCTCCCAGATAGATTATCTAGTGAGATCTTTCTCATTAAATTTATGAAATCTTCAGTCACTAGAGCATGTCTTCTTTCATTTAGTTTTGCCTCTTTTGATCAGCAAGAAATAAATGTAGCTTTCAATTAAGCTTGGCAAATGCACAGTCATTCTGTGTAGTGATTAGGTATTTACCCACCTGTCTTTTGTTGCCTCACATCCATTTTTTTGTTGTTTGCTCACTTTTAACCCAGATGCTTTCTGCATCTGCCTCTCGAAAAGTCGGGATATTCCAGTCACCAGAGTGGTGCCTATCTTCCTGTTACTTTCCTCACCCCCAGGAAAAGGAGTCCTGAGTCAGTTTCCCAAATGTCAGTCTCCAAGTCAGAGATTTCTGTTTCATATTCAGCATGATGGCATTCACTTTTGATGTATGGTGTATACCATGGGGAATCTGTCAAGGACAGCTGTGGCCAACCTTTCTTGGCTTTCCACATCTGTTTGTATTGTATCCTGTAACCGACTCTCATATGCTGCACAATTTATAAATTAAAAAAAAGTGTTCCTACAAGCTCAGACTTAAATCTAAGGTCAAGACAGGAAAAGTTTCAATTTTCTAGAGTGTAATGCTTTCTCCTAACAAGTCGGTGCTTTGGGTTTTGTGTTCTCCCAAACAAAGCTAGAAGGCAGGCTGGAGGAAGCAAGCAGTAGAGGGGCTACTTTTGTGTACTGTAGAGTATAAAGTGGGTTGAAGAAGAGCAAGACCAGTAATCAGGAGACTAAGTTAGAGGGAATTGTACTGCCCTTGGAGAAAATCAAGGTTGCCTCCAAGGACAGCAATGATACTGGAGAAAAGGTTTGGTTTAAGGAACTAGACTTCACAGGAGTCAGTTATGGTTTGGAGTGATGGAGTTTCAGAGTAAGTTGAAGCAAGAGTAACAAGTCAGTTGTTGGGTTGGTGATACATAATTGTACATTGTTAAGGGAAACAATGTTAGTTTTGCTTTTGTTCTTTTTCAGAATTTCCCATATGCTTTTAATTAGGCAGTTGGACGATTATGACTGAAGCTGGGGAAATGTGTGTGTTCATGTGCATGTATGTGATAGATAGATAGATAGATAGATAGATAGATAGATAGATAGATAGATAGATAGATGCAGTTGATGCCATAGGATTAAAAGTAACTGTCCTGTGGAGTTTATAAGAGTGAACAAACAACAGAAGAAGCAAGAGAAACACCTATATTTAAAGGATAAACACAAGAAACTGAGGACATATTATTACAGGAAAGCAGAATAACAGGCAGTGTTAGGGATGCATAAGTCAGATTTGGTATTAGTTGTGAAGCCAGGAAAGAATATAGAATACTGTAAGATCAGTAGAAAGCTCCAAGGATATTGAAGACCTTTCCTTCTGCTTCTTTTTCTATGTTTCCATGAGCATCTATAACACTTCTTGGATATCCTTTCCTTTTCTTTCTTTCTTTTAATTTTCCTTCCTTCCTTCCTTCCTTCCTTCCTTCCTTCCTTCCTTCCTTCCTTCCTTCCTTCCTTTCCTTCTTTCTTTCTTTCTTTCTTTTTTTCTTTCTTTCTTCTTCATCCATGGGGCTTGAACTCTGGGTTTGGACGCTGTCCCTGAGTCTATGAACTCAAGGCTAACAACCCTGGGCCACAGCGTCATTGGATCTCCTTTTCTACTTCAACACCATTCCATCTTTTCCTTACATATTTTGTTCCTATCATATGTTCTGCCAGTAGGTATGGGCTCCATCCAACAAAGTACAGCCCAATGTTTTTTAAATGATGAGATCTTTGTAGAGATTGGGAGTCTTCATTGTACATCTTTGAGCGATGGTCTGCAAGATGTAATCTTCAGAACAGTGCATCTATAGGAATAAACATTACTTTTTTCTTGTTAATTTCTTATTAATATTAGTGAATTCTTATGGCATAGCTTTGATGTGTTATGTTTTGCCAAAAAATATGTAAGTTTTTGCTTTACCAAATATATTTTCTGTCCCAGGAAGGAAATAGGAAGATTAAAAGGAAATTTATAAAATAAAATAGTCATAATCTGAATATTTATGGGGAGACTATACAAACAAATGGACATTGTGAATAGATGTGACTATTTTAGAACACAATGCACACACACACACACACACACACACACACACACACACACACACACACACACACACACCAGTTCACAAATGCTATCACATTCTTAACTAATCTCATTTAATTTCCAGCTGCTTGTTTCAAATTCTGCCTTCAAATAACCATTAAATTTATGTTACATTTTTAAATTAAAGGAAATATTATAATATTTGCATTAGGAAATTTTGCTCCCCAAAGGCAGATTTTGTAACTTTCAGCTCAACTTTATATGCACTCAAGTTTATAAATCTTTTACACGGTGATGATTTTAACTACAGCAATGGGACTGTTGATATTTTATCTTTCCAGATCTATGCTCTCTGATTTTTTTCCTATTTTTATTTCATCTAACTTCAAGCTCCTAATTCATTCTGATAATTTGAGTAGATGCAGAAGGAAGTGGAGGTGGCTGGTATTATTACTTTTCTTTTCTATGGAATCTAATTAATTCTTATTTTATTTTTCCATTTCATTTCCATGTTTTCCCTCCTCCTACTCAATGCCAAAAAAAAGAAGATATAGAGCATTTTAATGTTAAAAAGTCCTTAGAAATGATACCTTCTTTGTCACTTTACTCTCACTTTTTAAATTATAAACTAAAATAAAATTTGGCATATTGATAAAAGCTTCCAAGGCTGCTGCCTGCTGCTTCCTGGTGATTAGGTGTGAGAAGGTGGCCATTCTCAGGTTCAGATAAAAAATATGCAAATGATGATATTTAAATCAAAATGACAGTGCAGTGGAGGAGGGAGGGGCACATTTCCTTTCTTCACCACCTATGACTATCTAAGGAGCAGTTTATAATTCCTTGGATGAGAAGCTGAAGATAAAGGAAGCATTCACACACACCTACAAATTACTTCTCCACCTTGAAGAGAGAAAACAGTCCTGACCTTGGTTCAAGTTCTCTAGACTGTTTCCTCTTTGTTCAGACAATACATTAAGGTTGTGATTTTTCTACATGGAGAGAAACTACAGAGCGTTTGAGAACTTGGTATGGGAAAAACTTTGTGCCAGGCTTTCAAATTTGGTCTTGTTTACATCTATCAATTAATTCTCCAAAGCCAGAATAATCCTTATTCTCATTTTCATATACATGAAATAATCCAATAGGTGTGGATAGATTTCCGAAGCTACATCCCAGACCACTTACTGGAAAGTGAGGATGGCAGAAATGGATCCATTTGATTCTAAATTTTGTAAAATTGTCACCAAGAAAGAAGACAGATGTACCAGTAGAGTGGCCATTGTCCTTTGCACACAGAGTCTGTTTCTTACTATACATCAATTTTTCAAGTCTATTTTAGTGATTCCCAGTAACCAACAAGAATGTTGCCTAGAAGGTGAACAAATAATTTACAGATACTAAAGGGAATGTGAAGAAAACTTCTCCCTGGCCTACAGACAAATGCCATGGAATTTCAGTATGAACTTGTAGTCTCTCCCTTGTGTATCTCATGTACTCTAACATATTAAGAGTTGCAGTCAATTTAATTTGTCACCCAATAACTTGATGCAGTCATAACCTTTAATATGAATATATACCACAAATTGCAGTTTTCCAGTGTAAATAAGATCTAGGAAGTGTGACTTCACATATGCAGTGAAACTTAATAGGTAAAGGAGTAGAGTATGACTGTAGTTTACTGCAGACCCTGGCTGGATGCGATGTGTGAACCTGCATGTCTCTAGAAGTATGTTTCTCTACATTAAAATAAATAAACAAATAAACAGATAAATGGTGAAGAAAGAACTAGAGACTTGAAAAGGTTAATGTCTTTTTCCAAATAATAGCTATATTTGTGGAGTGAACGTCAGCCTGACTACTCAAATGCTAAATTCCCATTTCAGGAAGCAAGTAACACTCCCAATAATGCTAACTGGGATTTCAGGAACAGTTCAGTTCCAGCATACAAGCACATGTCCCTGTGAAGCCCCACAGCCATGTGGAAAATCATCCCTATGTTATATCTCGTGTGATGGATCACAGACAATACACGGCTGCACCAAAAATTCTGTAGGAAATTAATTTATGCATACAGTTAAGATGAAGCATAAACAAATTTCACACTTAAGACTTAGGTTTCATCATCAATATATGTCACAAGACATAGGCAAATATTCCAGAAACAATCCGATATTGAAAATATTTTTGTGTCCCAAGCATTTCAGCTTAAGTGCTTTGTCTATATAAACTGACCTAAGCTTCTGATACTGTCACGTGATGGGAGTTGATGTTTGTGAAGTTTCCCTTGAAATAAGGATCTCTTCAAGTAGGGTCCTTGATGTCGATCTCAGAATAGGAATTTCTGGACAAGTTCTAATGGTAAGAAAACTTGGCAGAGCTTTATTGAGTAAGTAAACAAGGAGGCAAACAAACAGGCAAAAAGCAGACAGGCAAGCAGAAGGTCATGGCCACACTCTAACAGTCTGTGGGTGATCTCACAAGGAGAGAGAGACACACACAGACACAGATACAGACAGATACAAGAAGAGAGAAACCAAGAGACAGGCATGCAGCTCTTGGGCTGTTGTAGGTTTTTATATGGTAAAAGCAGGGGTTCTGGCTTCAAAGTTAGGTAAAGATTGGTGCTTTGTCTTTTCTCTAATCTCATCTGGTGTTACTTTCCAGGTCAGAATGCATCCTGGCATAAACAGATCCTCATCCTTGAGATAAGGGGGTACCCTGATATCAGGGGACAGGAGATGGCTTAAGTTTGGGGAATCATTTTTCTCAGGAAGGCATACATCCTGTCAGACAAGTGTTAATGATTGGGTAAGGAATGCATTTCCCAGGAAGGAATGCATCCTGTTGTCTCTCTTTGAAGAAAAATGACACATCTATATTTCTAAATACCATATTTCTGAATTGCCTTCACCTGGCCTCAGTTTCCTTAAGTTATCCTGTTTCATTTTCCCCTAAATGACTTTGTTCCTTTTGTTCTTACGGGAAAAACATGTAGGAATATCTCCCGTATTTGCTGTAAGTTTACCACACCCCATCCACCCACCCACCCCAGTCTATCTGGCTTTAATACCACCTAAAGACTAAATAAAATGAATGAACATAGTATAGCTGAAGAATCTGGGATTTGCCCTTTTCAGCAATGATTCTGATAATAATATTTAAAGGGTTGTACTTCACTCTCATAGCTTCATTATGCAGCTTCTGATGAAACTTTTGTCTATCTCTTTTTCTCACACATGTTCAGTCCTTCAAGTAGGGAGACAAAGTAGTCGATCTCTCTAGTTTAAAGAAACTATTGGACATCTGTGTCTTTCATTTGAGTCACATGGAAGGGAAGAAGCAAGGAGGAGACAGGAGATATGGAGTGCTGGCACTTTGCCTGTTGTGAAGACCATGGGAACCCCAGCAGCTTCCTCTAGAGACAACACATCTCTTTATTCTTTTATCAAAGAGAATTCATCATGTTGAAAGTCTAAATTCCTTTAGTAAGAGACAGACCTGATGGCATTTTTTTTTGTCTCTCATCATTCACTACTGTTTGATCTGTGAGGCTTTTGAGAGGTAGGAAGCATGAGACCAGGAACCTAATACTACCCCCCTCCTCCGTATTTCTCCACCCCCTCCCCGTTCTTTCCCTTCCTCCCCCTAAATACTCTGAGAAGAATGAGAATGAGGCCTTGTGAAGTTGGAATGTTTTTAGCAGGTTTCACATTAGGGAGTTGATCACAGTAGACATCAATCAGATAATAAGCACTATTTCAAGTCTCTGTGAGACACAAATGAAATAGTATATTGAGCATGCTCTGACTCAGAATCTACTCAGTACATTTCTAATGTTCATCCTAAAGACAGGTGATTGTCTGAAGGACTGTGAAAGTAAAAGGTTTCAAGGCTTCTGTAATATTCCTTGTCCATAAACTTCAGTTGAGATCAGCAAAATCACTACATTTACAGGTAGATAGACTTTTAACCCTAACTTGATAGCAATTGGCAGGTTTGTTTCAACCGTAGCTCCCTTTCAAGACTATGTGTTAAAAGTGAAATGCAAGAATGGTCTCGTCTTTCCTGGCTCCTTCTTGGCTTTAATTATTTCTCATTTTGCAATGAAAATTGTATTTATTATGACAACAACTATTATACCACAATTTGATACTGTCACTAAACTGAGTTATCAGTAGACTCCGATGTAAGGATGTGCTCACTTAATAGCTTTTCTTTATTTTAGATATAGATGACCATTCAGAGGCTATGGGCCACTCACATCTCTGATTAGAAATGTTGGACTTCCTAGCACCCATTAAATTTCAACAATTCACTATAACAACGAAAGTCAGGAAAATGCTATACTTAGACGTTTATTGTAAAGTACACATATCAAGATCAGACAAATAAAGAGGCACATAGGGCAATGATTAGAAGGGTATCAAATTCAGAGCTTTTGTTTCCTTACTTTGTAGACATCTACATTTGTAAAACCATATTGTAGATCCATATTGAGGATTGATATTTTATTATGAGGGCATGATTAATCCATCTCAATCTCCAGTTCCTTTCCCTACCCAGAGATAAAGTTGGCTCCAAAATTCTAACTCCAATTAAATAGTTTGTCTTCATGTTCACCAGGTCCTATCCTGAATCTTTGTAGGGGCTTACCTGCCAGGAAATTTCTTACTCTGGTGGGAGCCAAAGGCTTTGAAAATAAGTCAGATTCTTTGATCACACAAGTAATTGAAAGGTGGTGTAAGTTCTATGCTAAGAACCCATAATACCATCTTTATTACACTAGAATGTTAGAGGTAGGGGAATAGGAAGTGTTGTACTGTTACAAAAGTGTTATTGTTTTAAGCGAGATGCTCCTTAGCTTACCTTTGGTGAAAATCTCACACAGCAGAATATAAGTCACACGGTGGCCTGCCTGTGTCCTGTTCTTTTGTCTCTGGCCACTTTTGCTTACAGTGCAATGCCCTTCTGGAGCATTGTGAGATGACACATTTGAAATTAAACACAAAATAATTCAACATGAGGCAAGTCCTTCTCTTTTCTCCCTCTTTCTTTGCAGTGACACATAGCTTTTACCTCACCAGAATGGAGACATAGCTTCTACAGGATAAACATTTTCAGTGCAGTAGAGTGTTTGAAGCAATATGTAATACATGATATTTTGAAAAACAATATCCAACTTCTTGCAGAGAAAAGTTAAAAATTTTAATGAACCTTGACAGTTGTTGCCATTCTCATTCTATACTGTGTGTATTCAAACCAGTAATTCTTATGAACAATCCTGCATAATGGTTTGATTTTCAAGTGGATATATGGAAAATGGCTTTTCCTTGATGATGTACTATTCAGAGCCATTTCTTCTTCTGTTCATTCTTCTAGATAGAAAGACCAATATTGTTCCATTTTCTGAGAATTCATCAATCTACAATCCAAATGCCTAAATAGAAATGTTACTTAGCTTGCCCTTTAGGGACTTATCTCTCTTGTTCTAAATCAGAAAATTTTTCTTTTTCTCTCTGGTGACTCAATTCCAAGGGAAATTTATGAGCCTGTATGCTTTCACAAACACATATGGCCATATCCCCACATTAGCGAGATTATAAAGTTCCTCTTGATCATTTGTGCTTACAGATAATTGTGGCTTATATTCCAAGTCTATTTTGGTTTGATTTCAATTGTTTCTATTTGCCTAGACTCATTTAGACAGCAACTCTCTTGTTTCTCTTCTATCATCTCAGATACTTAGTATAGTGAGAGAATTTAGTTTTTTAACATTATTTAGACATCAAAATATTCATTCTTATTCTACATAATGGCGTTAACTTAATTTTCATAAGCACAATAAATCATGTCATCTCGTTCAAATATTTTATGATCTGTCATTGCCCTCTATTAGCTTGAAATGCAAATTTGGTTTGGCTTTTAAAGTCCTTCATAAAATTTTCTTCCTAATATCATTGTATATTATTCTTTTCACATGTATTTGATCTGCTTTCAGGCATATAGTGTTTCCCCTAAATCCTGAGAATGTTTTGCCAATTGATTTTTATTCTTTTTACTGTTGAAAATAATTGAAAATATTTGGCCGTCTTTAACATGTAGCTCATATACCACCCCCACCAGAAAAGGATTCATTCTGTTTGTATGACCTTGCTTTCCAGGGGTAGTAGATTTCTACTGATAAATCACTACATTCTAGGCACAGCTAGAATACAATGGTGAATTCTATAGCAAGAAGAGCTTGTTACCTTTTACTACTATCATGGAGGATACTACCATGGAGGAGGTCTGAGTTTCTATGGGGACTCACAAAAAGGGGACTTAGCAATGAAATAGGGATATCTAAGGAAGGATATCTAAGGATATCTAAGATTTCAAAGCTGGAATAAGAATTTCTTCAGTATGAAGAATTAAGAAGAGGGTTCCATGCTTTGCTGGTCAAAGCAAGAGGGGGAGTTGGCATAAGAATTTTCCTAAAAACATTTTCTTTAAAACCGTGGTCAGACTAGCCTTAAAATGTGCTATCCCCTACAAAATAATCATATACATGTGGTTTATCTAATTTTAACTGATTTTAACATCACTCTGTACATATTCTCCTTATATTTTATATGGTCTTGAAGCATAGACATATCTGTTTCATATAAAATCTATAATATATAATATAAAATAGATAATATCCCTTTAATATAAAAATATCCCCACTATATATGGTTTTCTTTGTCATATCCTGCCACTGGATTCCCAGCCTAATTCCTGAGTCATTAAGATTCAGGCCTGGTGGTATATTAGAAACTAATTCTCCACCAGCAGGAATAAGAAAATTAGTTTGTAGCCCTATGCAGGTGTCACTATCTTCCAACAACTGCTTCAGCATCCAACTGAGATTTCTTTTTCTAACCACTCTCTTCCCTCTTTCCTCTGAATTTTCACTCATTCTGCTGAGCTTGCTGCCCTCCTGAGCCCTTTGCAACAAACCTTAACACCAAAATTCATCTGTGTAAGGCTATAAACCTCCTTCTCACTCCTACAGGTCCCTTCCTATATCTTATTCTCTGAGATATTAGTACTGCCTTCTCCATGCCCAAAGCACAGTAGATAGCAGTGACTCCATTGCTCACTTTTCTTACCCAATGTCAGATGACAAACCAACAACTCTGAGCCTGCCCCATTTCTCTTAGAAACCTGACCCAAATCCGGAGGAGCTATTATCTCCGAGACTTGGACTTTAGATCCTTTTCTCATGGTATTATCACATCTATCCTAGGATGAATGATTTTTCTCATCCTTGAATTCTTTGTCTCTAGACAGCTTCCACTCTCCACTCCTCTTCCTCAGAGAAAAGTGAACTCAAGTTAAAGTTATACAGAGTACCAGACTCTGGCTGAAGTTATTCAGATTATTAGAATCTTGCCATTGTTCAGAAACAGAATAAGAAATGCTTGTACTCTAATATACCATCCCATTTCAATGGACCCTGGAAGTCTTTCTGCAAAGTTATTAGGATTTTAGTATCTTTGATGTATGCCTCAAAATAAATTTAATCATCTGCACCTAATTTTAAATATCTAGCTACTTTTTGAAACATTGGCTATGTTAAACTCTCACAAAAACGAGAAAAAATATTTTAATGTTGTTGAATCTTATGAATGTAGAAAAGATTTTTCTCTATTGTCAGGTGCTCAGAATTGAACCCAAGGTTCTCAAATTGCTAGACAAGCATTCTGAGCCAGACTTCTAACTCTGTTTTCTTTTTTGCTCCTTTTCTTCTTCTTTCCCTTCTCTTCTCCTCCTTCTCCTCTTGTACCTTCTCTTCATCCTTCTTCCTTTTTGGCACTTTTCATGGCAAAAAAATCTATATAAACTCCAAACAGATTTTGTAGCTATAGAAATCTCTATTATAAGGACCCAACACATTAGAATACATCCTGGCTCCATCTATTAGCCTGCAGAGATTTCATCATATATTAAGCTGAAGCTGAAAATAAAATGTGTTTATATAGCTATTTGAAAATTGTCAGACAATATATCATTTGAAGGCTGTCATATAAAGTAAAACATTAAGAAGAATATTTATGGCTTTTTTTGCACTATCATAACATTGCGATTTTAATAAATCATTTTTGCAGCATGTACCCCCTCTTTCTTTGGCTTTCTGTCAAAGTTGTGAAGCGACATAGATGTCTAGAACTTAGACAGTTGCAAGCCTGGGAAAATCCTAAGTTGGTAGGTAGTGAGTGAAACTGTTATTTGGTGGAATAAACCTCACTAACCCAGTTGCACAAAACCAAAAATATCCCCTGTGCATATGTTGTATACGCTTTGCATGCAATTATAATGAGTTTGTCGTGGGAAAGTGGCTAAATAATTTTAACAGGCACTCCAAATTCCCACATTGCACCAGAAATCTGTAAATTAAAATTAATATCAAGCAAGAGAAGTAATTTTCATATGACCATATAAGATGATGCTAAATAAAATAGACCCCAAAATAGGGGCACAAGAGGTTTTATCTTTCTTGCTATTGTTTTTTAACGTACTTATAATAGACTTTGCAATTTTTTTTGTTTCTCTTGCATGTTCTTCCCCCATGTTATAACACCTATTTTCACTGTATTTGATTCTGATGCCCTGCATCTTGTATATACATTTTTCTAATTTGGGGAGGGGAAGGGAAATAACAAAATGCTGAAATAAGGATACAGGATGACCCATTGTAACAAGGAAATGTACAAGATACTATGCTGAAAACAAACTTTACAACTTTGGGGACATGGAGGAGTTGGAGAGGTGGGGAGGAAAGGGATGGTAGGGGAAACCAAAGGAGGGAGAAACAATGCTTGATAGGAAATGACTCATTACCTTGCTCCTATAACTGTAACCCCTCGGTACAGTATCTTTACAATAAAAATATATTTTAAAAAAGAGCAGTAATTTTGACAGTTTGATCCACTACACTAGCAGTTTGAGTTTAAGAAGTGCTGTTCATGAGTAGAGTTTTCCTACTGTTGCTAGTACAACGGTACTGTCTACATCTGTATTTGTCCAGGTGCAGACTCCATGCAGTTCTTGTTGAGAAATAAAACATCAAAATAAAACACAGCAGCTGAATTGGTTACATGCCTGCCATCCTTGCTAATCAGAAGGCCTAAATCTGGAAGATAGTAATTCAAGATCAGCTTTGGCAGAAAAGGTTCTAGAGATTCCATCTCCAAAATAATCAGCAAAAAGTGAGGCTGGAGGTATAGCACAAGGGGTAGAGCACTAGCCAAATAAAATTCAGACCAAGCATGAGGCCTTGAAGTGTCTTTCCTTCTGGTAGATGTTACAGTTTAAGAAGTATGAAATGGTAAAATGTATTTCTAGGTGTGATTTCTAATGGTTAAAAAAATGCCACAATGTTGGCATATCTTTCAATGTGTGTGTGTGTGTGTGTGTGTGTGTTGTGTGTGTGTGTGTATGTGTGTTTTAACCTTTACATTAGGTCCGTGATAAAAGGGCTGCTAGGTACAAGTCAAATGAAGGCACTAATGTATTCACAATTGAAAAAAGGAAAAGCAAAGGAAATACACTTAGGTTTTGAATGCCATTAATATTCAATCCAGAGTTGTCATGGTGGGACCCCTGGTCAACATGACAGACAGATGTGGGGGGCATCTTTGAATTCAGGAGAAGTGAGTGGCACCCAGGCCCCTGCCTTCATTTATATTTCATCTTTGTCCATTAGCTCTTGTGAAAGAGAAACTGGGAAGAAATCCACACTGCTAATAGCTGAGTCTTTTTCATTGTTCAGTTGTACATTTATACAGAAGTAGAAATGGATGTCCTTCCCTTGTCAGAAAGTTTCACATCTCCTCAAAGTTGTTAAGATAGAAGACACAAAATGCAACAAGGAACATAATAATAGCAATGAATTAAAGCAACCAAAAGAAATAAATTAACACCAAATGTGAAAGGCAGCTACATGTGATCCAAATATTAATTTTTTCAGCTTTACTGTTTTGTGAAGCCACCCTGATTGGTTTGTTTTGTCCTGTTAGGAATATTGTAAAATCCAGGCAACAAGTTTTCCATTAGGGCATATTCTTTGTGTGTGTGTGTGTGTGTGTGTGTGTGTGCGTGTGTATGCGTGTGTGTGTGTGTGTGTGTGTGTGTGTGTGTGTGTGTGTGTCAAGCTCCAGTCTTGGAGCTTGAACTCAGGGCCTGGTCTCTGCTCCTAAGATTCTTTTGGTCAAGGCTAGCACTCTCCTACTTGAGCCACAATTGCACTTTGGTGCTCCTGCTGCTGCTGCTGCTGCTCTCCCTCCTCCCCCCTCCTCCTCCTCCTCCTCCTTCCTCCTCCTCCTCTTGCTCCTCCTCCTCTTCCTCCCTCCTTCTCCTCCTCCCTCCTTCTCCTCCCCCTCCTCTTCCTCCTTCCTTCTCCTCCTCCTCCTCCCCCTCCTTCACCTCCTCCTCCTCCTCCTCCTCCTTCACCTCCTCCTCCTCTTCCTCCCTCCTCCTCCTCTTCCTCCTTCTCCTCCTCCTTCTCCTCCTCCATCCTTCTCCTCCTCCTCCTCCATCCTTCTCCTCCTCCTCCTTCTTCTCCTCCTCCTCCTTCTCCTCCCTCCTTCTCCTCCTCCTCCTCCTCCTCCTTCACCTCCTCCTCCTCCTCCTTCACCTCCTCCTCCTCCTCCTCCTCCTCCTTCACCTCCTCCTCCTCTTCCTCCCTCCTCCTCCTCTTCCTCCTTCTCCTCCTCCTTCTCCTCCTCCATCCTTCTCCTCCTCCTCCTCCATCCTTCTCCTCCTCCTCCTTCTTCTCCTCCTCCTCCTTCTCCTCCCTCCTTCTCCTCTTCCTCTTCTTCTTCCTTCTCCTCCTCCTCTTCCTTCCCCTCCTCTTCCTCCTCCCTCCTCCTCCTTCGCCTCCTCCCTCCTCCTCCTCCTCCTCCTCCTCCTCCTCCTCCTCCTCCTCCTCCTCCTTCTCCTCCTCCTCCTCCTTCTGCTCCCTCCTTCTCCTTCCCCTCCTCTTTCTCCTCCCTCCTCCTTCTCCCTCCTCTTTCTCCTCCTCCTTCCTCTTCCTCCTCCTCCTCCTCCTCCTCCTCCTTTTTCTTCTCCTTCTGTTACTTTTTAAGTAGTTTTATAGTAGTAGAAAATAAGGCTTTTATGAACTATGTTTCCCTGACTGGCTTTGAACTGTGATCCTCAGATTTCAACCTCCTGAGTAGCTGGGTTTACAAGTGTGATCCACTGCCTTCTAGCAAGGATGTATTCTTACTAGTTCATGATAGTGAGCAGAACTCATTTTGCTGTGACCCTACAAGAAAATCATGTATATTTCAACTGCACATTAATATGTTTACTTCCTCAGTTAAAATGTGTTTCTTGGATCTCTAGATTTTTCCTAAGATCTTTTTTTGAACCAATCCTAAATCTTCTGAATTTAGAGAAGTGTAGTTTAATATAAAATAGGTCAACATTTGCCTTAAAGCTCTAAATTGGTGTAACATAATTTTCATATGCAATATAGAAGTGTTCAAATATTCTGGGCATTGGTACATTTGCTAATTTGTATATTACTCACAAATGGCACTGAAATGGAATGTTACCAAAGAATAGTGCTAAAGATGAAAGGTAGCAAAACAGGATTTTCCATCCCAGAGCCAGATACGTAAATTCTGTAAGATCTCTGGTCTTACAGAGTTCTCTAATTTTCTCAGCACAAATATTTGTAAATTAAATATCTGATAACAACACAAATGCTATTACAGGTGGATGATAGAAAATTGACCAAAGAAGCTGGTGAAATTATTGCCCTGGATATTGCCCTGTGAATCTTTTGAAAATAAATAACATAGCAATGTGATCTTTGACCTAGCATAGTGATTGGGAAACAGTAAACATTTGATAAGGATTATTAAATTAATGAATGAAAAAGCTTTTAGCTTTGTAGTCTTAGAGCTCTCCAAACAGAAAATGCTTGGATCACATAGAATTCAGTGCTCCCTTGGTGGACATTGGTTTCAGAGAGAGAGAGAGACAGACAGACAGACAGACAGACTGACTGACTGACCTACAGACAGACAAACAGACACACACAGAAAAAGAAGAAAGGCATAAAAAGGAAAACTATGTCTTAGGGAAATTGTGAGTTTTTAATAAAAAAAGGTGTACATCAAAAATATTGGTATATTGTAGATTCTTTCCTTATTGCCTATACTCTGTATTATTGGAATACAAATTGGAATTCAAATTCTAAGAGATACTTGCTAATATATGTCTTTGCAATTTTTCCAAATAGTCTGTCTTTTCTTTGATATAAAACTATAAGGAGAATTTGCCTGGGAGCAGGTACAGTGAGTAGCCAGAGAAAGACAATTATGAAATGAGGGGAAATGTTAATTTGGCATTTGGAAATTCCATTAAAGTGGGAGGTCCATGCATTAATGCCAAAGATAAGCTCTGTGTGTGGATCAGACAACACTCAATTCCCTGATATCTGTCTCTTTTTTTGTTACTCTGCTCTTTCTGGCACTTCCAGTTTTTCCATCTTTATTCTTCTAGCCCTCGACTGGTCAATGAAACCGCAAGCTGTTTCTAGAACACTCTCATGAAGCTCCCTGCCTAGCTCTTCTTTTTTCCCTCGAAATCCCTTTTATAAGCTATTCACTACTTCAGGTCTTTACTCTTTCTTTGCTAATCTGATGAATAACTCTGGGAAGACTTCCTAAGGAGAAAATGGTTTAATCAAATTGTTCTTCTTTTAATATTAGTGTTTCTAGAAAATATAACAAACTTAAAAAAATTCTTATTATGGCTGCAGGCTGTTGGTTCACACCTATAATCTTAGCTACCCAGGAGTTTGAGATCTGAGGATTGAGTTCAAAGCCAACCTGGGTAGGAAAGTCCATGAGATACTTGTCTCCAATAAACTCAGAAAAAGGCAGAAGTGGCCCTGTGGCTTCAGTGGTAGAATGCAAGCCTTGAGCAAAAGAAGCTCAGGGACAATACTGGGCCCTGAGTTCAAGGCCCTGGCCAGCAAACACACACACACACACACACACACACACACACACACACACACACAAACACACACACATATTATGATGCTATTTGGATTTGAACTCTAGGTCTTATGCCTGCTAGCTAAGTACTTTACTACTTGAGCTACTTTACCCCAATTATACCAAATCTTTTCATGAAGAGTTTTGGCTAGTGTTTCTCAGTTCTTATAAAACTTCCATTTGGGACTTATTTGTGCTGACATTGTTAAGTGTTAATGAGGTTGGTGGGAGCTGTTGGGGCACTTGAGAGAAAAGTTCTACTGAGGACATTCTTTTCTCATTTAAAATGAAGATAGTCCTATTCATACTTATTAAATCAATCTATAAATTGTATGCCAGCATGGATAAGGTACAGAAAGGAATTATTTATAAGAACCCATCCTCTCTAACATTGCAGAATGTGTATTTTCTCAGTATGTTTCCTTTGTAACTAAAGCAAAGAGATCATATGATTTTGTTCTCTCTTTTTTCAATAAACAATATAATATGTAGAGGTTTCTATGTCAATAAAGTTAGGCTTAAGTAATCATTTTTAATGGCTGCATAGAATTCTATTGAACACGGTCTTATTCTTTTTGACAGCTACAGAAACAAATTCTATCAACTGCCTGGCTTCTAAACCACAGAAAATTATGACCCACAATTTGACAGACTCAGTGCAGTCTCTGGTTCACAGAGAGCACTTTCTTGTTGTGTTCTCGGTTGAGTTTCTCAGCAACCTCTTTCAGAGCAGCATTATTCTTATTTATGAATACTCCATCTTCATTAATATGTCCCTTCCTAACACCATTACTTTCAGACAAAAGTTTCAATAAATGATTTTGAGGGGACCATAGCATATGTTAACATAAAAAATGTTTAACCTTTTCTTATTAACAAGCACTATGGTTTGTTTGGGTTTTTCACATGAACTCCCTGAAAATATGACTTTGATATTGGTCTGATTATGCACAATTCTTTGCTGATTTGTAGAGTCTAGAGGACTTCTCATAGGTAACTATTATCCATTTTTCAAGATTGTTCTTTCATGTCTTGGAGTCAATTTTTTCTTTCCAGTAGAAGAACAGATTCACTCATTATCATGACCTCATATATTACCCAGTGTATGTATGTGTGTATGTTACAGTTTGGAGGATCTGGAATGACTCTCAAGGCTTATATGTTGAAGCCTTGGTCCCTAGCTGGAAGCACTGTAGAAAGACAATGGATGGTTTAGAGGTAGAACCTGGTTGGAGGAAGTAGGTAATTGGAGGAATACCCTTGAAAAGTATATTGAGACTTCAGTCCCTTGTTCCTATTCTCTTGTTTTCCACTGCCATATGATGAACAACTTTGCCTTTCCACATGCTCCTCCAGCCCAAACATTGTGTTTTGATTCACTGCAGGCCCAGAAAGAATGTAACCAGGTGACCATAGAGTGAAACCAAAAACCACACACCAAAATAAAACTTTTTTCCCTAAGTTGGCTTCCTCAGGTGTCTGGTCACAGTTATTAAATTAAAAAAAAAAAAAGAGCTGTAGAATAACCAAGCATGGTTTGGTATTTATGAAATGCTTCCTCTTTTATTGAACTATTTGGTGCTTATAACCATTCTGGGAAGTAGGTAGGGAATGAAAAATAACCAGTATTTACACTAGAGTAAACCAAAGCATATGCTCTTTGCAGTGATCTTACATTATCATCTCTTCATAAAGTGGTTAAGGCTCAGTCTGTGTTATGCTGCTGTATCAGACCACAGAGACAGCAATGGATAAAGAATTGAAATTTCTTAGTTATAGTTCTAGAGGCTGAGAAGCCCAAGACTGGGGTTCTGGTATTCAGTGATATTTTTCTTGCTGTGGAGTTCTGGTATCCAGTGATCTTTTTCTTGCAGTCATGACAGGAGAGAATGAGAGTGAGGCACCTGGAGAAAGGGGAGAGAAGAGGGTCAATTTCCCTTTTTAATGACAAACTCACTCTTGCAATAATGACTAATTCCCAAGAAAGTAGCGTTAATTAATTCACACCCCTTCTATATTCTAATCATCTTTCATTAAACCCTACCTCACAATACACTTTTGCATTGTGATTAAGTTTCCCATGAATCATTTTTATTTGGTACTTTCAACTATAGCATGGAGGTGTAGCAATATTATAATTACAGTGTAGATATATTATTTTAAAAATCTGTGTTCTCTGCTAAAGGAAAATAGTAAGTGCTAGTTGACCTTCATTTGCATATCATTTGCATCTAAGTCCTTGGGTGTTGTTTTGTATAGAAATTCTCTTAGCCACTTATTTATAAAAGCCACCTTTTTTTTTTTTTAAAGTAACATTCAAATTACTAAGACTGGCTCTGTTAAAATGAACTAGAACACAAAATCTGAACTATACAATAATATCCTTGTGCCTTGAATGGCCACCTTCCAGTAGATTTTCTAACTCAGAATTCTGCCATTTCAATAATATGTATGATATTTGATTTCTTCCTTAATAACTTAGCCATCACCTCGATAAAGAACCCTTCATTAAATACCTATAGTATAGCTGCGACAAGTCTGGAATATTTAAGCATGACTCTATTAAAAGAAATCAACGGGAGACACATGCCATGTGGTCCTTTTCCTGTTACAGACACTTGAGAAACTAATGTAAACGGTAGATTCTCTTAATGATTAAATTACATAAAAACATTCACGCAGAAATCTTTCCATATTGACAAAATTCATGAACTCCCTAGAGTTCACATATGGATTACAAATATCAATCTTAGAATCTCTGCTGGAGATAAACCTGATTTGGAAAACTAATGGACTCTTTTGGGTTACTGTTGACTTCTTAAAAATGTGAAAAATATAAAATATTTCTTCTTCTTAATAGCTAGTATCTCACCCTATACCAGCGTTTACCTCAGTTCTGTAAAGTACAGATCAAGAAAGTCCCATGGTTGGGCTGAGAAGGTGGCTCAGTGGTAGAGCACTTGCCTTGCATGCATGAGGCCCTGGGTTCAATTCCTCAGCACCACATAAGCAGAAAAAGCCAGAAGTGGCAGTGTGGTTCAAGTGGTAGAGCGCTAGCCTTCAGCTGAAGAGCTGAGGGACAGTGCCCAGGCCCAGAGTTCAGGCCTCATGACCAACAACAACAACAAAAGAAGAAGAAGAAAGTCCCATGGTTATTTAATTAATGCCCCTGTTCAAGCATTTACAGTTTCTTCCCTGCCTCACCTATCAACTAGTTACCTGGTTTTCCACAAACATCAAGAAAATAGCTAGGTTTCTATGTCACTCAGCCATTAATAATGCATACAACAAAAAGAGACACTTGGAGAGATTAGGTGAGGAAGACCTTCCATCTCTACTCTTTCTGTTTCCTTCAGCCCTTTCATTTTATTTTTACACTTGGACTCCAGGCCTCATGTTCTTGTTTGGATTTTTTTTTTTTTTACTCAAGGCTGGCTCTTTACCACTTTAACCCTATCTCCATTTCTTGCTTTTTGCTGTTTAATTGGAGATAAGAGAATCAAGAATTTTTTCTGCCTGGGCCCATTTCAAGCAGTGATCATCAGATCTCAGCTTCCTGAGTATCTAGGATTACAGGCATGAGCCACAACCAAACTGGCTCCTTCAGCTCTTTCCTAATATATATGGTCTTTTCTTTTCCTTTCCTGAAAGAATGTGGAGTTCTATGTTATTTGTGTTTTGAGATACTATAACTTGGAAACCCTTTTTCATTGTATCTTATAGCAGTTGCTAGGAGACACTGGCTAACCAACTATAAGTCAATAAACCTATGGTTTCCTGTTCCCTGGATGTGGAGGGATAGTGTGTCCTTCTGCAGCAGTGAATAGACCTGAGAGAACTGAGCAAACTACTCACAGGCAAGATCTTTGAGTTCTTACTAGACGATGAGAGATAGAATAACAACAGAAAAATTATCTTAAGAGATAATATTGGAAGCTATGATTTGATATTGAACTTGAAAGTTGATATTAACAGGTAAAAAATGATTCTGTATAAAACCAAGAAAAACCTTTCACCAGAAGATAAATGAGGTTTTTTTATGTTTTGTTTTGTTTTTTGTTTTTTGCTGTCGTGGGGCCTGAACTCTGGGCCTGGGCGCTATAGCGCTATAGCTCAGCTCTTCAGCTCAAGGCTAGCACTCTACCACTTGAGCCACAGTGCCACTTCCAGCTTTTTCTGCTTATGTGGTGCTGAGGAATCAAACCCAGGGCCTCATTGCATGCAAGGCAAGCACTCTACCACTGAGCCACCTTCCCAGCCCGATAAATGAGGTTTTTGATTTAGACATTTTCCACCATGCTTTCTACTTCACACTTTGCTGCCATAAGGAATCCAATGCAGGCCAGGTGCTGATGGCTCAGTCCTGTAATCCTAGCTACTCAGGAAGTTGAGAACTGAGTATCCCAGTTCAAAGCCAGCCTGGGCAGGAAAGTAATCTCCAATTAACCACCAAAAAGTTGTGGAACTATAGCTCAAAGTGGAAGAGCACTAGCTTTGAGCAGAAAAATTCATGGACAGCACCCAGGCCCTGAGTTCAAGCACCAGGACCAAAAATATAATAAAGTGCTTCTTTTAGTAGACTATTTTCCCAATTTCTTCTTTTTAAGGATTTTTAATGACCCTTTGTTCATCCATATCTTCCCACCAAGTCATTAGATTATAAATTTCCCTTTCAGTAAACCATACTTTTACTGTAGTTTGTTTGTCTTAAGTTTTACAGTACTGGAGTTTGAATTCAAAGCCTTTCAATTGCTAGGTAAGTACTATACTATTGAGGCACACCTGCAGCCTTTTCTCTTTTAGGTTATTTATCACATATGTTTTTTTAATTTTAATTTTTGTTTTTGATTTTGCTTAGGGCTGGCTTTAAACCCTGATCATTTTATTAATGCCTTCCAAGTAGCTGGGATTATGGGTCTGAGTCACCGTACCTGGCCTAAATTTAGGTTTTTGAATAATGTCTTTCCCAAATATATGGATAGGAAACCCCACCAGTATTGTATTCAAATATGATGAGTAAAGTCCTTATTTCAGATCATCCAGATATAGAAGGCAAAAGCTTTGTTTTTGATGTACCTTCATGGTAAGTTTGTAAAAACCTGCCTGGATTTGCGGATGCCCAGGGATCTCAGACTCAAGGCTTTGCTAATCCCCAAGATCTCTACATTGCTCTCAGGATCACGCAGAAGAATAGTTCCCCATACATTATCTTTGAGAGAAAGCTGAATTCCAACACTGCTGATCTAACATTTTAACTTTGGTAGGTCATTCCTCTTGTGTAGGACTCAATTCCCCATTCATAGAGGGAGTATTTATTTAGTCCGATCAAGCAATAGCTCCCAGCAGTTTTTCTCCTGTGTACAGGGCACACTGTTAATGTGGATAGATAATTCTCAATTCTTACTAATTTGTAATCTTCTGGCTTTATTAGTACTACCCCAGGGTATGGTTCTATGAATCCAATTGGCTGCTTATTCTCATTCTATGTTCTCTGTGTCCAGACAAACCATTCCTTATTTCCCAGAGATTATTAGAGGTTCTATCTTCAACCTTCTCAAGAGACCATATTTCCTCTTTATGATTGCCATTATCCCTATGATTGACATTATTTTAGCCCTACTTTCCAGCTGCTGTTGGAAATTCTTGCTTGATATTGTTTTCCTGTCTAATAAGATTTGTTTCACCTGCATTCTAGTTTTGGGTTTTCAGGGTCTAATCCTGCTTTCTTTTGTCTGATGAAGGTCTTCATCTCTGAATAACTATCCTTTCCCTGATCAACTAATTTTTCTCTTCAGGATACAGATAGGCTCGATTGGGCATAATAATGTTTTGCCACATTTTACTCCCAGGTCTGACAAAATGCTGATTAAATACAAAATCCAAAATAACAATATGGGCTGGGGAGGTGTCTCATTGGTAGAGTGCTTGCCTTGCATGCATGAGGCCCTGGGTTTGATTCCTCAGCACCACATAAGCAGAAAAGGCTGGAAGTGGTGCTGAGGCTCTAGTGGTAGAGTGCTAGCCTTGAGCTGAAGAGCTGAGGGACAGCACCCAGGCCCAGAGTTCAGGCCCCACAACCAACCAAAAATAAATAACTAACTAAATAAAAATAACAGACTATGTCTGTGGCAAATTTTAAGGCAAAATACAGCACACTAGATTTGGTTTATTGCTGCCTACCTAAGGTAGAAATGCCACAGTACAAGATTTCTTCTTCTATTTGGTAATGAACCAAAAGGGGAACTCAGAGCCTCATGTCTGCTGTCTCATCATCCCCTTTTCTCTGTTTTCCTTTGCTTCTTTTGATTCTGTGTCAAATACCTGCCTGAGCAGTGCCTTTCTGCCTCCCAAGCATAGGCTGTCTTTAGAGCTTTGGTTTCAGAAACATGCACACAGATATATGCAATTAAATGCAGGCTTTGACTTTTCGCCTGGGAAGCTGGAAGGATAAGGTGAACTAAGCTTTTAATTACAAGTACCCATTCTGGGAGGCAGGGAGTTTGAGCTTCTGACAGCTACTGCTGCTCAGCCTAATCCTATCTTTCAGGGAAGAAAACACAAAGCTGACATGTATCTATCTACAAAATGTTGACTCAATAGATTTGGCTTTTTTAACGTATATGTACATCTACTAAAGCAAACTCTGTTTTTAAAAACCAGAAAAAAATATCGTTGTTGTTAAGGTAGAAAGGCTTGTATTCTTCTGATTTTTTTTTTAACTCATTTTACATTATTCTCTCTGTCTTTTGTTTAAGGTTGCTATGTGATATAAGAAAGTGCAAGTATTCTGCACTTTACTCTCATCCAGGGCCCCAAATCTCTTTACAAACATTAATTACTGTGGTCTAATGTCACTGAAAATCATTAAATATGGCCCAAAGAGGTCTAACACATTAAATCCCAATTTAAAAATTAAAAGCAAGGATGTGGAGAAGCAAAGCTTCACGTGGGCATTTAAATAAGATTTTTGGTTGAAACAATTAGAAATGACAGCTGTCAACACTGTCTGCTAGTCCTTGAACTCCATGTGATATCCTGTACTTCTTTAGTTATCATACATGCAGAAAGACAGGTTGGCACTGAGAATTCAGACACTGAAGATCTCTTCTCCTCCAAATAATATATAGCATCTAAAAATACCACTGTAAGATAGTGATATCTTTTCAGTCAAACTTAATTTTTTTTTTAAATTGAAGTGATTCTTTTGAACCAGGAATTGCAATCAGTGAATCATATTACCTTTCTTTGGCACTTTCTAGATAGCCACTAGGTTTAGTTTAATGAGTTAAAAAAGAGAGATTCACATATCTATTTTATCTTCTCAAATTCACATGCATGGACACACATGTGTGTAACTCAATATGATGACATATGCAAATGTGGGAACACAACATGAAACAAGATAAACAGAAATCATTACCTTGAAGACCTTGATATTAAGGACCAAGGAGATGAGAGTTTCCTGTGTGCTATGCAAACGCATGTCAGTATATTCCCAGAATTGCTTTTCAGTCTCCAAAGTCTTGTCTTTATCTATAACTTGTCTAAAGGGCAGAACTCTCTCTCCCTCTCTCATTCTCTTTCTCTCTCTCTCTCATTTTCTCTCTCTCTCTCTCTCTCTCTCTCACACACACACACACACACACACACACACACACACACACACACACACACAAACTATTTTTGGCATATTTGAAAAAGTTGATTAAAGACAAAGTATACAATACAAAGTAGCAAGCCTTCAGTTGTCACAAAACTGGGCCCTTCTGGAAAAAGACACCAATAGAATCTATATTCACAAAAATGGAAGGTAGTCACCTAGATACAAAAAATGTTAGGCCAGTGCTATACTGTACTATGGAGCTACACTCCAGCCACAGAGCATAGAAGAATAGATTAACCTAAGGACAGTAGAGCAATGCTATAGGAACATCATGTTGGGTAGAAAAACACTTTTCTGAGTAAGAAATGAGGTGGTTAGCACTTCTATTTTGTAGACTCATCACTCCTCATTAGCACCCCCCCCACCCAAGCAAAACTATCTGTGTCTACTGTACTTATTTAATGGTGAATAAAAACAATGATGAAAATATAAATGTCTGCTTTCCAAATACTAATCATTACTCACCAAAAGTTTTTTTTTACTTTTAAAGACACACAAAAAAATGAAAGGATGCAATTCTTTGTGCTCAAACACATAATTTCTAAGAGTATTGCAAAAGGTAGCATGGTTATGTTAGACTTAGAGAAGAGATTAGCGGGACTCCATTCTGGGAAAAATCGTTATAGTGATAACTTGTCATTTGTCAATACACTTAAGTACTGTTGGTCTTGCTTCTGTTTCAGCTTTGACTTAACCGATATTTAAGAAGTCACCCTTTATCTTCTTCTCTTATTCCAGAATTTGTTGTAAATTGACTTACTGTCAATTTACCTTGACTATTCTATTACTCACCTATAGGGTCCTTTTTTGTTCTGTTTCCTAAAACCAAAAGAAATAATAGCCTAATATTTGTAAGAACCAGTAGTGTCTATGCAGTTTTTTTGGAACAGGATGCCGCAAATGATGCAATATTTGAACAAGGTACACTAGACAGCACCGAACGAATAAAATATTATTGACGAATACCTAAAATATTTGTGTCGGTAGATTATTTAAATGCACCATAAGCAGTTAAATCCATCATTTCTGAATATTATAGTTGGATTTTCTTTTCTTAGGAAATGAATATTACTCTATATTAGTCATTGTTCTCCAGAGAAATAAAACCATATAGCAGACACATAGGTAGTTAAATCGACAGATAGATCATAGATAGACAAATGATAGATAGGTAGATGATAGATATGATAATCAGATAGACAGGTAATAAAGGGTTACTTATGTGATTACAGAGTCTGAGAATTACCAAGATTTGTCATCTGCAACCTGGAGGCCTTAGACTGCTGGTGGCATAGATTCAGTCTATGCCTGAAGGCCAGAGAAAAAAGAAAGCCATAGTCTAAGTCCTAGTATAGAGAAAAGCAGGATCTCAGTAGAGAAAACCCTCATTTCTCTACCTTTTATCTTATAAGGAGGCTGGATAGGTTGAATAATGGACACCCACATTATTGAGGGTGATCTACTCTAGTTAGTCTAAAAGTTTAAATGCTGACTTTTTTGGGAAATACTATCAAAGGCACAGGAAGAAGCAGTTTCTACCCGATATGAGTATCCTTTATTTCATCAAATTGACAGGCAAAAGTAACATTTCAACCCAGAAATTGTTATAAAATTTCACTACAATATAGGTATGAAAATGACAGGTATTTAGTTAGTCTCTAGTTTGTTAGGCAATTCTTCATTAGCTACACTCCTATGTGACTATACATGTATGTGACTGTACATGTATTCAGCCCTTAATGGATCTATGGTTTTAAACTTAGCTCCAGTTTAAACAAATCTCTATTGTTGACCAACCTTGCAGTGTTAGACATATAATGAAATCTCAGTGTCCATTGAACAAGTAGGTGAACAAATGGAAATGCATAGTTATATATATCAGATGTAAGAAAAAGAAAAAAAATAACTTCTCTACTCCTACTTTACACTTTGTACACACTATAAAGCAATAACTTAAATGTCTTAAATGAAATGTAAAAAATTATGTTGTTTAATAGGTTAGTAAATTAGCTGCTATAAGGCATTGGAAGAAACTCCTTATTTCAATTCCAATATGGTTAAACCACTAATAACTACTGAATTTATTTTAAAATTAATTAACATATTTTCTCATACCAACATAATACTGTAACTTTCTCTACTCTGTAAAAATACTCCATGCCCAATTATTTTAAACTGGATTATTTTTCCTTTTTTGTTGTACTTAAGTAGCCCCCTTTCAAGAAAGTATCCATTTCTAAAGTTCTGCAACAAAATTTATTCACACTAATCTGACACAGATAGCTATAAATCTACCTTTTAGTCTTGCCTGGATCTATTCATTGCAATCTAGGATTTTCTTTATGTTAGTGGAGAAAGGAGGTATAAATTGCAGTGAGTTGACATGAAAACATAAGTTAAAAGTTATGTATCTAATGAAACAGGTAGGTGTATTAGATATGGTGGCAAGCCATAAGCAAAATCAGAGCTGACTCGAATGAGATGCAGGAATTGGTGAACTAAGGGTAAAGAAGGCACCAGAAGGCTGGTTCAAACATAAAGGTAGTGATGAGCACACACATTTTGTCAGGCACAGGACATAAACAATTTAGTAAGGTGAATTACAAGGTACTGTGCGTATTAATAAGATAAATATGTTCTCACCTGCAATTGATAGCTTGCTGGAAATGAATAATACCTTCTTCTTGGCAGTAATTTCTACTGATTTACTATTAAGACAGCAATTCTGAGTAATCATGATTTGTATCAAACATGACAGATAATCTTTTCTTTCTGTCTCTAAGACTATACATAGAACTCTATAATAATACAGTCAAATACAGCCGGACTGACTTCTGAGATCTTTGAGCTCTATGTTTCCCAAATTGAAATTCACTTTGCACTATTTTCAACTCATGTGTTTTTTCCCTTAACACTTTCCACCAACCCTCAAACAAGAAACCTTATAATATATGTAGGAAGAATAATTTTATTCTCTTATGAAACTTTTGTCATAACCTGAATTTGAAATGACACATCTATCTGTTCAGCGTCTAGTATGTGTCTCAGCACTGATTAAACCACAAGACTTTATAACTTACCTGCTTTTGGTTGGTAAAAAGGAAATACCAGAGACTAACCTATTTATCTTACAGTATTCAGTATAAGAAGCATTTCCTTTCCTCTGTGTTGTCTCTTTCACTTGTTCATTTATTTAATTTGGTTTCTTTGTGGTGAACAGGTGTGGCTCTATGAGATACACTCCCAGCCTCAGTAATTCCGCTTTAAAGTATAAATGACCACCTTTTATAATGCTGTGATCCTGGCTTGACCATTTGGAGAGTAGCAGAGATTTACTTTAATTCAGGGCAGTTGTATGGAAGTAGCTTATACTTTGTGGTTCAGCAATCACATTCTACTTGTGTCCTAAGAGTTTTCAGTACAGTGAAGTACACACTGGGCTCTGCATAGCCCGATTGTTATCATTCTGACTTTCCCCAACTTTTCCTCTCTCCTTCACCAGCCCTGCAACTTGAATTCAGTATCATTTTGTTTTCCTCATAACCAGACATGTGGCTTTTCCTCAAACCTATTTACATCTTCTCTGGCTAATTTTCTCAAGTCTCTCTCTTCCCACCACTGGTGGGACTCAGATGCCTGCAAAGTCAGTCCAACCCCTTTTATTCAGATTGAAAGGTGCTTTTCTCAATTATTTTAAATAAAATTTCTTTTCAGACATAGATTCCTCTACTTCCTATAGCTATAATCTACACCTTCTCTGAGATCCATAATCGTAGAATAAGTTATTTGTTTAGTGGTTCTGGCAGAAAGGCCAGGAAAGTCCAAAGCTACTCACCAGAGTATGTACCTGTGCTACGCTTTCATTGATGAAGAAGAATGAATCCTAGCTAAGATATTGGCATTATAGTTGTCTGGTACCTAAATAGTACTGTTCGTAAGAATAAAGGTTTATATAAAGAATGTGTTTTTCTTAGATGAAAATACCACACTAAATGATTTTTAAAAATTTTAAGTGTATGGATTTTTAATTTTTCCTTTTTATTATTATACATGTGATGTCCAAATGTAAGTTAGGTAAAGAATGATTTTTCTTGGATAATGTCACCCTTTCCCTTGCTCTCTCCCAGTTTTTCCCCTCCTGTTATCCCCTAGATACTTTTTTGAGTGTGTTTTTGTGTTGTCTAAATGCATGTACTAGAACCTTTTTCTATCACAGTATTCAACACAAATAATTTACATTAAATAATTAAATGCCTTGCACTAAAGAAATCTATGACTCAAGCTACAGTAGACTATATATATATATATATATATATATATATATATATATGAAGAATAACTCAAGAGAAGATTATTTCCTTGGTAAGGATCTCAGAGAGCCTTAGGTTAATCCTAGGAGATACTGCAACTATAGAACAGTGCCAATGACATAAAAGACACTCAGTAGTCAGAAGATGGTGGCTTAAGCCTGTAATACTAACTACATAGAATTCAGAGAACAGGAAGTGTTGTTGTTTAGCTCAGCCTGAGAAAAGTTTTCAAAATCCCCATCTCAACAGAAACAGCTAGTCGGTAGTCGTAGTGGTGTGTGCCTGTCATCCAAGGAAATATAAATAGGAAGATTAAGTCCATGCAAACCTGGAGACCTTATCTCAAAAATAACCAGAACAAGAAGGGCTGGAGTCATGGCTCAAGCGGTAGAGTGCTTGCCTAGCAAATGTGAGTCCTAAGCTCAAACCCTGGTATTGAGGGGAAAAAAATCTCATTTCATGTTAGTCATGATTGTTTTATAATTTCTTCTCATTACCTCTGTAGATACTTTAACAAACTGAATATTTGTGCTAAGATAGCATAAATATTTCTCTTTAAAATCTGAGAAGATTTAATGACTTACATATGGAAATTAGACCTGGCTTTCTGAATTTCAAGTTCAGAAATGATCCAAATCACAAGATGAAATTAGGTAATGGGAAGCAGGAGATTTCCTGCATTCAGGTCCAATGATGCACAATAATTTCTAATAATTCTACCTTCAGCAATAGTAGATGAAGGCCATTGCTCTATCTGTGTTTTGGCTTTAGAATTAAAGAGAACCACAACAGAGTTTAGTTACCTCTTGGCAGCACACACATCCTTCTTTTCTGGTAAACATCCTTCTAATTTTAAACATCTCAAAATAGTGTTTCCGTGACTACCTCTTGCCTCCTACTCTTTCTGCAAGGTTTCTAATTCAATCTCCCAATTTTAATTTTGGTGGTTGAATTACGAGGGTATGAAAAAATGATTTTATTGAGGTGATTTAGTAGAATTTGCATAAAATACTTTTACAACATCCTTCACCTTCTTTGTAAAGTCCTAGTTTCATATCTTTGATACCTATGATCTTATTTTGTCTTAATATTTGTGTTGTTTGGGCCCATTGTTTTACCCATTATGAAATATCACTACACAAAAGAAGCACACTTCCTGCTGAATTATGAAAGCAAAAAAACAAAGACTGCTATCTTCTAGCAGTTGTAATTTGGATTGTTAAAACAATGCACAATTATGTATGAAATAAAGGTCTAAACAGATTTACAGGTAGTCTCTATCAAAATCCAAAATGCTTGATTTCACTAAAACGAGCATAATGATATTATCATTTTATGACCTTGAGTAAAACTTTATGAATTAAAAAAAAAACCTCCTCTCCATAGTCTCTGCTTTACCTATCCACTCAAAAGGACAGAACTCCAGGGTCTTTTCAGTACTTCTGACGTAATCACATACATGGTCTCAATAGAGAAATATATTCTTCCTAATAAACCATTGCAAAAATGTATGAGATCCACTTACTTCAACTTTTGAATTTTGATCACTACCAGAGTCTCAAAATTTTACTTTTCCTATCACTGTCAATTATATTTTTAGTTCTGTTCAGTCTTGTTCCTGACTTCTGTTTTTTTTTTTTTTTTCTAGGCATTGTGACTCAGTTAAGACTTATAGGAGTTATGTATATTGAAATGAAATTCACTCCACAAGTACATGTCAAGAGCTTTTTACATACATGTCTTTTCAGTTCACACTGGTAACAACAAAGTACCATGAAATGAATGGCTTCTAAATAATGTACTTCAATTCGTTTCTCACTGTTTGGAGGCTAAGAGGCCTAAAATCATGATGCCAGTAAATCCAGTGTCCAGTTAGGGCCCACATTAGTTTGTAGAGAACTAACTTCTCTTTGATTCTCTTTATTTCTTTTTTTTAAAATTGAAAACATAGTACAAAACCTTTTCTCCCTCACCAGAAATGCATTTCTAAAATAAAGCCAAATGAACAAGGCTTGGCAAATATGAGAGTGGACAAAATTCTCTTTGAGTCTCTTTCTAGGGGCATCAGTTCCATTCCTTGGGCTTTTATGATCTAGTTATCTCACAAAAGCACCATCTAATGTCATCTGGTTGGGGGTTAGAAGAATTGTAGAGGGACACAAACATTCCTTAACATTAGGGTATTGATTTAGACTCGGAAACAAGTAATACAAAGACTTCAGCTCAATAAACACTCATTCTCCCTTAGGTTGGTTTTTTTTTTTGGGGGGGGGGGGTATGAATACAGGAACAAAAACAAGAAAGGAAACAGGTAAATTTTACAGTAAATGAAATGGCATTAAGCATCATAAAAACAAAGTATGTAAGGAGGAATAAAGTGTGTAAGCAAGTATGTAGTTACCTGTGTTCCCAGGCACATCTGTGTGGATGGGTAGGGTTAAACAGGAGTTGTAGTCGGGTAAACAGGAAAGGAGTTATGACAGATGACATCAGAGTAGATGTCAAACTGAAATAAGGGGGTTATGTATCGCTGGTGCCATATTGGCAACATGGTAGATGGTAGGGACTGACATCTTGTCTTCATGCTGGGGAAGGAAACTCCGCCTCCCAGGTGATGGGCATGCCAAGATTCCTGGAGGCAGGGGCAGGCACTTGACTGATAGGTTACTGAATCTGTCAGTCCTGTGCCTGTGCCTGGGAATTTCCTGTTGATGTGCCACTGCACTGACCTATTTAGGCCCAGACCAGCACAGGCGCCATTACACCATGACACCTGTGTCTCCATGATTGTTACCATTGTGTTCTGTCTCCTGGTTCGTCTCCAGTCATCATGGCCTCCCAATTCAGTTCTCCATCAGAGCTGAATTGGTTTGTCGGTATTTCCTTTCTTTCCTCTCTGGCCTGTTCCTAGCTGGGTTATGTGTATTTGCATGCTGTAGGCCTTTGTAACAACTGCAGCCTGCAGCCTGCTAACTGTATAATAAAGACTCCAATATTCCATCTTTCAAAATGTGGCTTCTGGGATAATTCACCTTACAACAAAAGGACTTAGTAAAGTGTATTGTTAGGCTCTCAAGAAGAGCTTTCCAGGGGAAGATGACAGCAAGTATGAAGAGCAAAAGGAGGGACTGACATCAAGGGACACAAAGAAGGCTTCCTTAGCTGAAATAGAATGAAGGACCTGTGTGTGAAAGGAAATGAGACCCTTAAGCAGAACTATGCACTAGGTGAAGGAGTAAAGATCACAATCATAGTTTGAAAGTCTTTTGTAAAGTTGTTGCTTTACTGATAAAGAGGAAACCGAGACTGGATGGATTTTTTTCCTTTTTTATTTTGACGTATAACATAAATAACAAAACAAACTTGTCTTAAGTTTCTAGCTCTAGGTCTCTTGACAATTATGTATTTAGATCTAAAACCCATGCGACCATCAGCCAGAACATATAACACATTTCCCTCATGCCAGAAAATTCTTCTTTCTCATGGTACTCTACTATATTTCTCTTAAAATTTATTATCTTTAAGTAGTTGTACAAAGGAGATGCCATTTAACAAAGCAGTTTCTGAATACAATCCATCTGATCAATCTTACCCCTTTCAACATTCTCACCCATCCTCCCTTCCTTCACTGTTCCTAATTTTGTAGTACATGTATCATACTCTTGACTGCATTCTTTCTTCTCTTTTTTCATTGACTACCTTTTCCTCCCTTGATTCCACTCAATCCCTTTCAAGTATCCACTTCCTGATGTTTATTTTGCTGAACTTTGCTTTTCTAAGGACCTACATCATTTGAGTTTTCCCTTGTCCCTACCATACTTTAGTCAATACATTTACAGACACTTGCATATCACCCAGAATATTCACTTGTAAGTTTATAAGCTAATCTAGTTTCCACATATAAGAGAAAACATCTATCTTTTGTGAATCAGGGCCTGATTTTACTTCTCTAGGTCTTTCTACTTCTTTACAAACGGGACAATATTATTCTCTCCAATTGAAAAGTGAAATTCCATTCCACATTTTCTTACTCCATTTTTTCCATTGAGGGGCATCTGTATACCTTGGATACCTTGCATATTTTGTGTATCTTGGCAAAGGTGGTCGAACCATGTAGTATGGGCATACTCTTTTGTATTTGGCATCTACCTTAATGTTTGTCTCAGAGATTCATCCTTATTACATGTATTAATAATTAATACTTTTTATTGCATTTATAGCATTCTAGCATTTCTGTAAATTGTTTATGAGTTGGTTTCCTTATGAATACTTGGATTGTCTCCAATTTGTGGTATTACAAATAAGATTGCCACAAATTCTTTTTGAGGATAAATGCTTTTAATTACAATTAGTACTCACCTAACTGTTAAGCCATGTCATAAGTCCATGATTTATTGAACTTTACAGTATGTGTGAAACACTTTAAATTGGTTGGACCATTTTGGTCATCCCTCAGGATTGTATCAGAGTTGTGACTATTACAGTATCTTCTTTGGTATATGCCTATTCATATTTTTTGTCTAATTGTATTAGTAAGTTAGCAGATAGTCATAGTATTATTGATTTATGAAATTTTACAGATGTTTGCACGGCACATATATTTCCCAGTGTTTAGTTTGCCTGTTGTATTTTCTTAATAGAGTCTTGATAAACAGGACTGTTGGCTTTGAATGAAATCTACTGTATGATGTTTGCTCTTTTCAGGTCAGTACTCACATGTTCTGTTTAATAAACATTCACAAGTGTTCAAACCTTTCCTTTCTATTTCTTACCAGAAGTATTATAGTATTGGTTTGCATCTAGTTTTTTTTATCTTGGATAATTCTTGTGTCCAATAAGGTAGTAGTGAGAAATTCTACTCTCTTTATAGATTCATGTGTTAAAAAGACCTTGTCTTCTCCGTTGTATTGGTTTAGTATGTGGTTGACATCAACTGTCCATATATGCATTACATATTAAAGATATATCTTTGTCTGCTCTGTTGTCAGTAAATAATCATAAGCACACCAAAGGATAAAACCAGATGTCACTGTTAAACGACTATTGAAATGTTTTTCTAAGCCAAGTGATAAAACTTAGAAAACAATGCAGAAACTCTAGTTTTGGACACCTCAAGGTAAATAAAAAAGATGTCCTAATAGATTACATGGGGTTTTTGAAAGGAAAAGCAACAACTAGGTTGTAGATAACAGATGGCAGAAAAGAGTAGGGATGAATTGTTTTCTATTGTGCACTCAATTGTATATATTTTTGAGACAAGAAGAAAAAGTTTTGAAGTCTATGTAGCTTGAAATCAATCATTAGTGAAAGAACAAGGGAAGCTACATAATTGTCCTCTTTGTTCTCAATTAAGTCAGGACACAGACCAAAGGAAAGCAAGCCACACATACTGTAAGCACTTTTAAAACTTACATATTTTTATTCTGATGCTTCGGTTAAATGTTTTCTACTTTTTGAGTTTTTGTTTGTTTGCTTGTTTGTTTTATGTCAGTCCTGGGGCTTGAACTCAGGGCTTTGGGCGCTATCCCTGAACTCTTTTGCTCAAGGCTAACGCTGTACCACTTGAGCCACAGCTCCACTTCTGGTGGTTAATTGGAGACAAGAGTTTCACAGACATTTCTCCCTGGGCTGGCTTTCATCTACCATCCTCATATCTTAGCCTCTTGAGTAGCTAGGATTACAGGGGTGAGCCACTGTTGCTTAACCTAAAGTTTTCTATTTTTGGATTCTTGTGGAGTAGGATTTTAAGGGCAAGAGACATAATACCTGGAGGTGTTAACTATATGTAAGCATTTACTTTTTGCTCCAAAAACCTCAAACTTCTCCTCCAATTGGAATATAACATCCCTCCCATACTGGAAACAGATGCTCTGGTAGAGCCCTACTTCTGAAACAGGAAAGAAAGGCATCATCCTCACCCAAGAATGCCAATCGTAAGACTGATTCACTTTCCAAATTGAGTTGTTTTGCCTTCCTTAGATTTCCGTTGAATCTGTTTCTAAGCTATAATCTGTAGACAAGGGTTCGCCCACGTACCTGTGGTTAGGGCATGGTGAGACAGCTTTGCTTTTATTTCATATTAAATGCAAAAATTACTTTAATGTAGCACTGAAGTAAAAATGCTGTAGGCACTCTAGAAAAAATAAAAGCTAGAGATTTCTAGCATAATGGTCCTGCAAAAGAAAAACCTCAGCTTCATTGTGTATCCTATGCATATCACAATGTGCATTTGACAGAAAGCTGAAAGATAAATAAGATAAGCCACTTTCACCCTACTACTTATTATGAAGGATTAGAAAAACATATCCAGGGCAAGTTGGATCTTTATTGTTTCTCCTGTTTTCTCGTACATATTTCTCTGCGTGGGGGAGTTCTTAAGTCAGATATCTGATAGGAACACAGAAGCAGGGCAGAAAGAGAATAGGCTCAAATACACCACATGGCTGAATATGTATCTTTTTGGTAATAGAAAATATCAACTTATGTTGATAGTTTAGAAGATTTTTCATTGAATCAAGAGTGTTTCTTCAAAATTTCCTTTGGTAATAGAATACTGAGATATCAGATTCTCAGGTAATAGATATGATTCATTATCTATTTGAAGAAAATAGACTCAGAAGACATTGGCAAGACTGCATAAAATTAAGTACTGGATAAGTCATAATCAGTTGTTTACACAAATGAGTACTGATGGCATTTTGTATTATTCAATAGAATCTTCTAGAACTACTGGTTCTTGTACCTCAATCATAATCTAAATCCTGTGCAAGGCAGTGCAAATATGCACCATAGTAATCATACACATATACACAAAGCAGTGCCAAGTGTGCAAAGAATATTACAATGAATTATATGAAAATGCTTTGGCTCTGAGGAATTTGAGGATTAGGATGAATAAGTAGAAGACAATAAAAAGATAGCTTTAATGTCTCAATCTTTGACAAGGGAAAACAATAATAGATAAACAGAAGGAAGGAGAAAGGTTTTGTTTGGGGACATTAACTTTTAATACAATACATTAATCACTTTCAGTTGGACACTGGAAGAGTCATTGTAAGGCTTGGTTAATGGCCAATGATATATGAATAAGTATATTATTATCCATATCAACACAGAAGTGATGGTAAAATAATTGGATGAATTATCCTTGACAGAGGATGGACAGATAAGCACAGGGTGGAGTTTTGATCATTAAAGTATGATCATTGGAAGAATAAAACATGGGAAAGGAACAGCGAAAGATAAAGAAAGAGCGAAAGACAGAATGGTCCAGTAGCTGGATGATGGTGGAGAAGGCAGTGTTATATGTCATAAAGGGAGAAGTAGGAAAGTATCTACAAGCAATTTCCTGGGATTTTTTTTTTAATCAAGAGCAACTGAAAAGAGAAATTAAAAGTAATGTTTGATTGGAACAACAATAATAAACAAAAGAGGCTGGCAGGACAGTCATGTTGAAGAGGAGTCTGGAAAGATTAGGGAAATAACAGGAATCATAGCAACTGGATCTAATTGCTCCAAACCATCACTTGCAAGGTCTTTTCATTGGATCAATGGGAAAAAAATATCTAAGCAAGAAGTTTTTCATGATTTGGATCCTCAACCAAGCTTACCTTCCTCACACGCCCACCACTCTATTGGAAAGAAAGTAACTGCATATGTGAAGACAGAAGATAAATAAAAAAAAATCTGACTTTGGCATTGTCACAAGCAGAGTCAACATTTCCTTTATTAATTTTGTCCTCACTTTCTGCTTTTGAAAATGACCAAAAAAGTTTTATTTCCTAGTGTCGGATATGTATCCAATGTTTTTTCAAATGAACATTCATTACCTATTAGTCACAAAGTTGATAAAAGGGATGGAACTACAAGGGATTCAGGGGTCTACAATGGACTACAAGAAACTACAATGACTCATGATACATCCTAAACAGAGTCCCCCTATTTTGTGCAGCACAAATATATCTTAAGTGCATCAGTGTGCAGCAATTCAGAGTGTTAAGGAATCAATGTTTGAATTAGATATTTTCAAGTGAGGAGGAATTATAGGTAGAACCCAAACCTACAAACATCATCAAAAGCACAAATATTATTTTACAGAAAGATGGGGCAGGAATATCAGTGAGTAGAGATTTATGGGGAGATTATGAAAAGTTAGGTTTTATGTTTTTAAAAGTAAGTACAATGGCCTGACATCATTGGCTCATACATATAATCCTAGATACTAAGGAGGCTGAGATTTGAGGATCATAGTTCAAAGCCGGCCTGAGCAGGACAGTCCTAATAACCCTTTTCTCAAAATAACTACATAACAAAAAGTCAGAAGTGGAGCTGTGGCTCAAATAATAGGTGAAAAAGGTCAGAGTCCAGGCCATGAGTTCAAGCCTGTGGTGGGGTAGGGGTAGGGGGAGTAAGAAAGTAGCAGAGAGCCTTTTCTCAAGAAGAATTTATGTTTTATGTTAGTGAGAAGGAGATGAAAAGCTGAGATAAACAAATATATGGGTCTCCAAATGCCAGATAAAATAGTTGCAATTTCATTCATGGGCTGTGTAGAAACTGAGAAGTAGTGACATGTTTAGGAGAATTTAGAAGAGTAGACAAAGGCACTGAGATGCTTTCAGGAAGAATAATTACCTCTATTTTCTTTTAATTTTAAGAGTTATATAGATGTAAAATAGCCTAAATTCCTATAATCTGCTTAGCCAATGTAAATAATTTTATTGCAAACTTGAAATGAAGTAAATCTGTGTGATGCGTCCTTCAGATTTATTTGATAATTTATTTCTGGATTCCTAGGGACATTTTGTAAATTGGATACTTTTCACATGAATCCCTGCTTTTTCATCCTTGTAATGTAAGAAAACTCAAGTACACACACTGCATAAAAGTCAACAGTTATTAAAATGAATTTATAGTGATCATTGCTAAGTATATTGTCCTAGTATGTTCCTACTCCACTACTTGAAATTAAGTGATGTTAAGACTGTCATAATCATATAGGCTTGTTTAATTTGAGAAGCTGGGTTGTCACTGAATGATATGAACAAATCAGTGGCTAATCAGTTTAAATAGCAAATCACTACTGAATATATTTATGGGAGCTTAATTACTGTACAGTTGTGCCATATCAAGTGTGAAAATGCATTAAAATATACTGGGATGTGTCAACAGGCAATGTCAGAAAGTGCATTGGACTACGAACACATTAAAGTTGTATGTTTTTAAGCTCTTCAGTTGGGCAAATCATCTAATCTCAGTGATAACCTGCAAAATATGCAAATTAGTAATATTTCACTTCCTGGCAAGCTACAACACATTCTAAGCCTATTCTGTATACACTCACAATAGTCAACATAAGTTACCATTTGAGCTGTTTTTTTAGTATAAATTATAAGATTGTTGAAATTCTGATGATGATATGGGTAGGTTGTAGAAAAATTACATTTAAGCAAGTCTGTCTAGAGCTGAATAATTCCCTTACGATGTTGGGTAGTTTATAATCCAGCTTAGTTTATTGGCTAGATTTGCCTTAAAAATAGAAGGACATCATGTAGGAAACAGTGGAGAGGCAAATTATACGGAGAAGGTTCCATGACAGATTTTCACATGGCCAGGAAAGACTGCCTCTGAATCAGAGCCTCTAGGATAATGAAGAGCAGAAGAAAGTGCTTATAGAGGTATAAGAATAATGCAAGGAGGGGCTGGGGGTTTAGCCCAGCGGAAGGGGGCCCGCCCGGTGTGCGCAAGGCCCTGGGTTCAGTCCTCAGTCCTGGGGGGGGAAAAAAAAGAATAATGCAAGGAGGAATACACCTACTTCAAAATCCTGGAATCCTTTTGCAATCAGAGACCACAGATGCATTCTTAGTAGGACGGCCACATGAATTGAGAATGGTTTTTATAGCTATTAGTTCTGTGCATCCCTCTTTCTGTGTCTCATAAATAAGCACACAAATGTCATATGCATGTGCACATACACAGACACTGGATATACACAGGCCTGTTTCCTTTTATGGCTAGATAGTCTTAGTTCCCTTCTCCTTACCCTACTCCTTTTCCCATATTATTCAGCTGAGGTTTTATTATAATGTCTATTCCAAAAGATATCTTATCAATTGAGGGGAGAAATTTTGCTATTAAATAGAACTCCTTTTCTCCTATTTTAAGTCACAGAAGAAGGAAGTAATAAATGCAACATTTTTCTTTCAGTTATTTTTTTCTTGACAGTTTCTGGAACTTATTAACAAGAATACTCATATCTTGAGGGCTTTTCATTTTTCATCTGTTTCTTAAAATGTTTCTATAACTGGTACACAATCTCTCTATATTTTAATCTTAATTAAAATAGTGGTTGGAAAATGAGAAGAGGAGTAAGGAAAAAGTAAGAAGAATTTATTTTATCCAGAAATAGATTAAAAGAGAGAGAGAAACAAATGATTGATAGGAGAGGCAAAAGTTAGAACGGAAGGTGACTGGGAAAGCCAAAGGAAATATAGTACAAAGTTTCATAAGCTTTGCCTGATAGTTATAAGACACATTTGATACAAGTTTTCTATTTCCAAGTCTAGCCTGCTCCTGCCTTCACACAGTTTTTACACCCTTCTTACTCCACTAAAGGAAAAGAATAACCTCTTGATGGACTGTTATTGTAATATTTGGACTCCAAATAAAGCTCTTCTTTCTCAAGTTGAGGCTCAAGTCATGATCATTAAGGTATTTTGAAGATTGCTGGTTCCTGGTCAATGTTAAACACCTCTCACTCCATCCTGACAAATGGAAGATTATGCCATCTCTTACATGTGTAATCACTTTTCAGTTATATGATGATGTGGTTGCATGATAACTCATGGTTTTCACTTAACACAGATTATCTTCCTGAACATTTTTGAGAGTCAAGCCTTAGAGTAACACTGTTGGAGACCACAACATAGTAGTCAATTCTACCAAATTGCAAATTAACACTTAAAAGTAAATAAAAAATAAAGCCAAGAAAAGACAGGGGAGAGAGTGAAATCAAACCAGTGTATTACTGAAAAAAAGAAAAAAAACTTGACTTCTAGAATTTGCAGTTTGAACACAAAAAAGTAATGACACCTACAAAATTTTGTTCATCATCTAAATATATTTATATTTATATCATACTAATATTATGATTGAAATATATGATTAGACAGATGAAAAGAGAAAATGGAAAGCATTCTCTTAAGCTCAAAGTAAGTTCTGGAAACTGCAGAATGATTGCAAGTCATATTACTTCCAATATTTTAAACAGGCAATGGAGAAGAGCTGAACCAGCTAGATACTGAAAGCTGTTGATTAAAAAAAAAACATCAAACTTTGACTTATACAAGCTAACGTTCTAATAAATCAGGCTCCTTGAAATTTTTTTTCCTTCTCTCGCCTTTACGCTAAAGACCTGAATTCTTGTGATTTGCCCATTTAGTAAGAGTCCCATGCAAAGAGAAACACTCTGAAATTAAATTTTCAGTCTCGTTGAAATCAATCTCTCCTGAAAGGAGCTACTGCTGTCTCTCAGACCAAAAGTAAAACATGAAATCCATACTTGCTCATTAAAATACTAGTCTTCTCTAGGCCATCTGTAATCATGACAAGGAGTAATCAATGTGATTGCAATGTGTAGTTAATTCTTTCATATATCAGCGCATGCATGCATGTAGCATGGTTTGGAGATATTGGAAATATTTCAGGGTTGTTTTTGAGTTCGAGGATTTCAGACTGTTTCCTGGTTTCTATTATTAACTATAATTGAAATAGGTGATGATCTAGGTCCAAGAAGAGAAGCTAGTAATATAATGTTTCCCTGTTGTGGGCTTTTTTTAGGTTCTGGCAGCCCAACACTCTCAAGCCCCAAGGTGAAACCCAAAGATACACAACATAAGCCACCTGCTAGCTAGTGATAGCGCTCATAGATGATATACTAGTAAATGCTTCTTTTCCAGAAGCCTCTGAGGATCCCAATTACTCTGAATCAAGAGAGAAGTCAGTCAGGCTTGAAGTTAGGGGCTTGCATTTCAAATCAACAATGATGGAAAAGTGTGATGAACAGATGAAGTTCTGTAGCTTGTCAGAGCTGCTGAAAACGATTACTGTCAAATTTACCACCTCCCTCTCTGCTGCTTCTCCTTTATGGTATCGATAGGAAATGCAATCAAATACATTCATCTTCATCTTCCTGCAAGAGCATGAGGTTACTTATTGACATTCTCTAAATTTCAGTCTAAGAAATTATTTTTTTCAGGACAGGATCCTGGAGAAGGCCTCTAAATCTCTTCTCTTTAGAAAGAAAACTGAGGAGGTTCTTCTCAGGAGCAAGAAAAGAAATGTCTATAACTGTATTTGATGCCAAATTGCTAAATGAAAGATTGCAGGTGCCACATCCTCTCTAATTGAGTCTCATCTTGTTTCACACAGGGAAGTCCAGTTGTCACATGGGAATTATAAACAGACACTTTGCCCTTCATAGTGGTGCTCTTCATGGCTATGAAGACCACCAGAGTTAAGAGGAAAAAAGCATTAATCAGGGAGATTTTCTATGACACCTTCAAAGGAGACAGATGACAGGAGGCCTTGAAGGTGACCTTGGAAATCTGCTTGTAGGACGCAGTTGACCCCAGTCTAACCAGCCAAGGGCTACTCATGTTTTAGATGCTGCATTATTGAAGTATCATTATTCAAGTAAATTACATTCTGTTCTTTTTTAATTTTTACATGTTTATTTTAAATGAGAGATAGCTGTAAATCATTATATGTGATATTTCCAGTCCACAGTGATTATATCAGTGTAATTAGGTTTTTCATCTTAAACATCCATCATTTTTTTAATGTGTGTGTGTGTGTGTGTGTGTGTGTGTGTGTACAGGGTTTGAACTCAGGGCCCTCTGCTCGGGCTTGGTGTTTTCCCTTACAACTGGTGATCTCCCATGTGAGCCACATCTCCAGTCCTGCTAGGTAATTGGAGGCCATTTGTTGGAAGCTAATCATAGACTTTTCTGCCCAGGACTGACTTTGTACCAAGATCCTCAGATCTCTCTCTCCTGCATAGCTAGGATTATAGGCATGAGGCCACTGGCACCTGGTTTATTATTTCTTTAGGCGAGTGCTTGGATATGATGTTATGTCAGGCATTTTGTGCATCTTGGGCTAGAGATTTAAAACAACAAGTAAACTATAACTTAAGCAATGTTTCCAAACCTCAGTTGAAAAACAAAAGAAGTTTCTTTATTTTAAATGCACTAAATTGTACAATTGAGAATCTTCCATCCAGTCATTAATTGGAAGTAATTATACTACAGTATAATAATAGCATGTTAAAAGGTAATTCTAAGCTGAATGCCAGTGGTTTCTACCTGTAATCCTAGCTAGGAGACTGAGATCAAATCCAAGAGCATCTTACTCTCAATTAACTAATTAAAAGAAAGCCTGAAACTGGAGCTGTGGTTCAAGTGGTAGACTCCAGCCTCTGCACCCAAACCAAGCAAGAGTGTGAAGACTGGAGTTAAAGTCCCAACATTGGCACAAATGTGTGTGTGTGTGTGTGTATAATTTCCAATGTGATATTTGCAAGTCACTTGGTAATTTGGTTTGGTGGGGGAGCGGGGAGGAATGGGTTGGGGAAGACTCCCAGTGACAAGCCTGTTCACTTGTAGAATGCCTTTCTATATTGTATATAAGTGCAAATGAAGGAAACATGTCTACCAAGCTAACCACCATGTGTCCAGTTTTCCTAAAATATTGCCTGCAACATGATATATGTTCAATAAATATAAAATGAGTGAAAGGAAAAGTGAATGATTGAACTTCAGGAACGTAGCGATTGTCTGCCGGCTGGTGATTTGTCTTCTCCATTTCTCATTCCTTGAAGACATCATTAGACTGCAAAGGGTTAGTAATTAGGATTAATTTGCATGCTTCTTGCCATAATTATTGCCTTGTAAAGGAAAAAAATGGTTTTGAGGCACCTTTCTGTAAAATTCAGTCTTTGCCTATATTTTGCATTTCCATGATGTGGCCTGTTTTCTGCATTCTGAGATGGGCTGACATATACCTCACCTGGTGATGCACACCTGGACATATCCCCACAAAGGTTCATCTAGACCCAGGGCTGCTGTTAGCAAACGGTAGTTTTCTTGTAGAGCTGCCACCCATAATCCAATGTATAATTTCACTCTCTGCTTGGGTGATGGAGTGGTACAGAAGAGATATATAATTGTGAATTAAACATATACTGGATTATTTTTTATTTAGTAATTACTTCAGGGTAGCAAACAGAACTGGATATCTGTGAATGTTGACATCTAATTTTCAGGTTTTGAATTGCTTGGAAAAGAAGCAAATCTCTTTGTTTGCATCTACTAGCTTTTCATTGCCAGGTAATTATGCAGAGCATGGTGTGGTCTTAGGTCATGTTTAATACAGGCAGGTTATAACTAGACAGTGAATAGACCCTTGCTTTAAGTATGGGAATAATTAAAGGCCTATTATCTTGGAAGAGCAGAGGTGATGTCATTTAATAGACACACTTACAGGGAACTGCCTGCTGGAAAGGCATATTTTTTTGCTATTCTGGTTTATTCGTAAATTGACAACACAATTTGGGAGCCAAATCCCTTTTGCCTAACTCTTTATCTCATTGCTGGTGTATGTTTGTATCTTTATGAGCAAATTTATGCTTTATGGCATTCATATGTCTTTGTTTACTTGCAAATGTATGTATGTATTCATTCCAATATGTTGTTTCCCTTGGCTTATGAATGAATCAAGAAATCAAGAGAATGGGAATATAAATAGAAAGTGGCATAGAATGACACAGTTATGAGATTTCCCTACTATAAAGAGCTTTAGTGGTCATATTTTTAATTCATTTTTATGCATTACAAAAGGGAAGACTGTCCAGACTCTACTGCCATCTCTTATGACATCAGTTACAAATTTATGTGGTTTTTGTGTCACTCTTCTTTCAGATTAGCTAATGATTAGTTTCATCACTTAAAAATCATTGCATCATCATAGGATATCTTTTATCTTATTCACAAGTAGCTGACTACAAATGTATATGAATATTATTTGCTAAATAACTTATCACAATAAAGAATAAATAAGAAAATATTGTTGATTTTTTAACCAATGAAATATAGTAGCTATAATGAAATAAATGAAGGAACTATGTATATATATATATATATATATATATATATATATATATATATAAGCAAATGACAGAAGGAACAAAATTTAGGAGATAAGGAAGAAGGTAATAATTCTCTTAGCTTAGATTGGAAATCTTTTGCAACCATTATAGAACAAGTATTTTTATACAAGAATCATCAATGGATACTACATCTAAAAGGTTGATAGGAAACAGGCTATTTGCATAATCTCAAACTGTTTTCTCACAGACTGCTTATTAGCGGCAAGGGGGAAAAATAGTTACTATAGAGTGTAAAAATTAGACAAGACTTTAAATTGACAATCCAAATTAATGTCATCACTGAGAGACCGATGTTAGGTAGGACGTCCTAAGAAGGACACATCACTCATGTCAATTCTGACCAGGAATACATTATCTGAGTGGAATTTAGGAAACAACTTAATGTAATTATGGTCAGATACCACTGAATTTGTGGTGAGACTGATAGAGGAGTTAAGAATGATTGGGATAGAGTGTATACAAGTGCGTAAATGTCACAATGAAATCCCTTTGTACAACTACTATGTAACTAATATATCCTAATTTCAAAAATACCTACTGAATATTATAATGGAGGAAATATATTTTATAAAATGACATAGCTGTGTTATTGGACAAAATTGGAATATGGGCAATAGATTAACCATCACTGTATCAATATTGAATTTCCTTAATAACACAGGCAGCTTATTAACTATCATTGTATCATTGTTGAATTTCCTGAATTTGAAATATATATGTATCTATAAGAATATGCATATATCTATGATTATATATATATGTGTATATATATATATATATACGATGCTAGGAAAATATTGAATTATGTATTTTACTGAGAAAGAGAAGAGAAGTAGCAAAGTAGTATGTTAGTAGAACCAGTAACAACATTCAGTACTTGCTAATTTAGCACTCTTAAAAGTTTGAAATTATTTCCAAATTGGAATTGAAAAGGAATACATTTTTAAGAGAGGTATCTCTATATTCCGACAAGGCGATAGATTTTTATTTTTATTTGAATACATTAAAAATCCCTGTTTGATAGTTTAACAAAGTAAACATCAGGAAACCAAATCATGCCTTACCTCAGAAGATAAATGGGAATGGAAGGAAACTAACAGGAGGAGAACAGACAAATGGAAATTGTAAACATGGGTAATTGTAGTCATTTTACTCAATGTACCTACATGAGACTAGAACCAAAAATCAACAAGACTGATAGAAGGAAGCAGCAGGAAGGAGGAGGGAAAAATCATGGAAGGGGTGACCCCAACCAAGATGCATTGTACACATGAATAGGTAAGTTAAATTGAACACCTTTTGTACAATTATTTGAAAGGAGTAAGAATACTGGAAGCATTAAAAAGACTGAAAGTATAAAATTCCCTTTAAAACCTTTCATTTTCTTATCGAAAGCTACCTTTTGTACATCTTGTCTCAATTCTTTCTTTCTTCATACTGTATTGATCCCATGGGTAATGTGGGATTCTTCATTTGCTTCCTCTTGCATTGTTGCATTCCAGAGGATGCTCTCAGAGGAGTACAACCTACAGATGCCTCACAGGCTTGGGCAGATTCCCAGGTCATTCCCTCCTCTGGGGACCCTTTTCCCTTTCAGCTCCACATCCAATTTTTCCTGAAGGTAAGCAACCAGATGGCTCTCTGAGCCTCCAAGGGACCTCCAGTGTAATGAGAACTCATTTTACATCTTGTAGAGCTGATGAGAATTAACCATCCTAACAGGCCAACTCACATTTTTTCCTCCTCACATCTGCGATGTTTCCAGATAACTAGAGAGAACTTTAGGGACTTCATTTGCTCTCTCATGGTCTTTGAGAAGTAGATAAGGAACAAGTATCACAAACCTCATCTTTCAAAACAACTGAAGCCTGGATGTATGACAGATACTATTCACAGATCAAGCTAAGCTTTCTTTTTAGAAAAGGAATATCCTGACAATAATATATTACTTTAAAATAGCCTTTGAAGTTTTAAAACAAACCCACAAAGATTATTAGTGTGTCTGCATCTTAGGACATCAACTAAAGTATGTTCTGGAGTCTTCATCTATACAGATGATTTCCAGAGTATGATTCCATGTGTGAGGATAGTTGCATACAGATTTCTAGTTTAACTGGCCCACTAGTAATTTTAGTGTGACTCCATTTTGAGAGAGATGATCAAACAGCAACAAATAAAAAATATCATATATAACTCTGGGTTATCGATTATATTATTTGGCATCAGATTAAATCTGTCATCTTTTAGTGGCAGTATAAAACTAACCAAATTGTTTAACCTCCCTATATCTCATTTTCCTTTTCTGGATAAATAGGATAATAATAGTACTCATCTAAAAGGATTGTTGTTCGAATTACATTAAACAAGTTAATATATGCAAAGTACTCGGCACGTTGCTTGTTACCTAATGACCACTCCATACAGTTACAGAAGTCAGCAACAATAATAACCACTCACATTTGCATAATGATTCCATTTTACAAAGCACCTCACGTACATGATGCCATTTAAAGCTTAAAGTAATTGGAGAGGCTGCATTAGTTGCATAATTTCATGTGGCTCAAAGAAGTCAAGACTGATTTAAAAAATATTTCTACACCTAAAAAGCAGGATATATTAGAAGGAAGAAGATAAGGAAGTCAAGATCAATGGTTTAGGGACCAACTAAGAAGTAGGAGGATTCCATCTAGAGTTATTGTTTTTAAATAACCTATCTAAAATGTTTCATTTATGGTGAATAGATTGAGCAATCAATTTTGTATATTAATTAAAATTATGATTAATGCACTAACTTTCATTTGATTAAAGAGAACTCATGCTGAAGATTCATAGGCAAGCTGAATTTCAACCTAGATCCCTTCACCTTCACAGATCTATTCTAGAATATATTAGAAGTTTATATTTCTATTTATTTCTTCAGCCTATAGCTACTGAGAGGCAACATGACCTCTTCATCAGATACGTAACTACATAAATGCTTCCCATAGAAATGGAAGAAGAGTGTCCTATTTATTTAAAATGACAGGGACATTCGGGATGATATCACTAACAGAAATGTATGATGTGCTTCTTTGCACGACATTCAATATTGTGAATAAACTCGATAAGTAGTAAAGTATTCCAACTAGGCTTTGAGTAATGAATGCTCTAGAAAGCTTCTTCTCTTCCTGCAAGCACATTCTTTAAGTGGGACTAGAGGCAAGGGTAATTGAAGTGTAACTAACTAGGTTGATAGAGTATCTCCTGCCATCAAAATATTTTCCCCAAATATTTCCCCTGTATTGGAACTGTATTCTCTTCATTCTCATCACCTTACCTTCAGACATTCTCCATATTTTTTGCTCTAAGAATATGACTGCAAGAAACGTGCCTTCCTCGACAGCTTTGTTATGCCTTCAGGTCACTGCTAGACACACAGAGGTCATTGGCATACAAAGGGAAAACTATATCTTGCTCTGCCTCGGGCAAAATACAGGACTGAACAGCTCAGTGAACTGCCTTTATGTGTTTTCTTTTTCTTTCTCTTTTTTTCTTAGCTTGAGTTCACCTTAGGCAAAACTGTAAAAGAGTTGAAGTCCATAGTCGATATTTGGTTTCTACCTCTCTAGATTTCAGTTTTCTTCTTTGGACTTCTTGCTATTGCTTAAGATCTCCATTTTACAAGACACTGTGGGGAAGGTGATATCATAATACAGAGAGTTATAAGAGGGCAGCGTCTGTCTTCACAGAAAGAAGGTGACACATGAGAAGCCAAGTACCTAATGTTAATATTTTGGGCACAATAGCACCTGCTTGGGGGGGGCTGATTTGGGATAGAAGGGTTTCCTCCAATTTATATTCAGCAGAGAGCCACTAAACCTGCCTCCAAGTGAGAGAAGCAAAGGGAAATTAAGAAATTGCTATAAATGACATGGCCTCTAATGATTTGTTTAGAGAAGAGCCATTGGGTTGACATACATATTGCTACTTAAACCATCTCCTGTCTCTGGGGAGAGTACAGATATTTTAAATCAGATATCATGATTTAAACACCTTCAAGGCATGACAGTAGTTTTAGTTTATAACACTGGACTGCTGCTCACATGGTAAGTACTGTCTAATATTTGCTGATTATTTTGAACACAACTACTAGAAAATGCCATCTGTTTCTTAAAAGCCAATAATATACTTAACAGATAGTACCCAAAAAGAAAAGAACGAGAATCTGACATAAATAGTATAAAAATATAAAACCTATTTTCAACTAAAGTTATAAATGAGATAGTCAAGAGGTTTTATTCGTAGATCTAGTCTGTTATCTTGAAATAGTTACACAGAGGGGTTTCCATTCAGCATACCAATTTACGCATACAGTGGGTCTGGATCAGTGCCACTCTTCCCATCATTGTCCTCTCTCATTTGCCCCAAACCCACCCAGCCTCACAAGTTTTCTTATTCCAACTTTACGTCTCTACATTGAATGTTATCACTATATTTTCACACCATTCCTCTCTCCACTGGTCTGCCTCTTTTCCCTTAAGCCTTACCCTTTTCTTTTTTTTTTCTTTTTTTTTTTTAAATTTAATTTAATTTTATTTGTGAACATACTGTACAGAGGAGTTACAGTTACATGGGCAGGATAATGCGTACATTTCTTACCAAGCATTGCAGCCTCCTCCTTTGTTTATCCTTCACATCCCTTCCCAGCCTCCCCCCTACCCCCCTAATCCCAATCCTTTCCCCCCCCCCCCCCCGCACCAACGTTGTAAAGCTCGTTTTGGACATGACAACTTGTACTTCTCATTGTTGCAACAGGTCCACCTGTATCCTTAAACAACTGGTTTTTCCCCATCTCTTCCACAAGTTATACTGACATCAAATATAGTGAAAGCAGGGGTTATACTGTGGAGGAGGGACATACAAAGCAACAAAGAGATAATCTTATAAATGTGTTAGAAACAAATGCAGGAAAGAAAAAAACATTAAAATACACATCTAAGGGTTCATTTTCGTGACATCACATTATCTGACCTTTTCCGCTTGACTCATACATATACTAGATATTACAAATAAGGGAAACCATGGGACCTATGTTTCTTTGGGCCTGGCTTACTTCACTTAATATAATTTTTTCCAAGTTTTTCCATTTCCTAACAAATGGGGCAATGTCATTCTTTCTGATGGAGGCATAGAATTCCATTGTGTATATATACCACATTTTCTTGATCCATTCATCTACTGAGGGGCATCTGGGTTGGTTCCATATCTTAGCTATGGTAAATAATGCTGCAATAAACATAGTTGTGCTGGTAGCTTTAGTGTGGTCTTGTTTGTGAACATTAGGGTAAATGCCCAAAAGTGGGATTGCTGGGTCATAGGGGAGCTCTATGTGAAGTCTTTTGAGGAACCTCCATACTGCTTTCCAAAGTGGTTGAACAAGTTTACATTCCCACCAACAATGAAGTAAGGTTCCTTTCTGTCCACATCCCCTCCAGCATCTGTTGTTGTTAGAGTTCTTGATTTTTGCCGTTCTAACTGGAGTGAGGTGATATCTCAATGTTGTTTTGATTTGCATTTCTTTTATGGCTAGGGATGTTGAACATTTCTTCATGTGTCTATTGGCCATCCTTCTTTCTTCTTCAGAGAAGCTTCTCTTTAAGTCTTTCGCCCACTTACTTATTGGGCAGTTGTTTCTTTGAGGATTTGTTGTTGGGTGGTTTAATTTTTTGAGTTCCAATTATATTTTAGATATGAGACCCTTGTCCGTTGTATGGCTAGTAAAGATCTTCTCCCAGTCCGTGGGCTTTCTATTGATCTTGCTAGCTATGTCATTTGCCCTGCAGAAGCTCTGCAACCTTATACAATCCCATTTGTCCAACCTTTCTTTGATTTGTTGTGTTTCCGGGTCTCTATTCAGAAAATTTCGGCCTGAGCCAAGGAGACCCAGGGTTTCTCCTATTCCATCCTGTAATGTTTTCAGAGTGTCTGCTTTGAGTTCAAGGTCTTTGATCCATTTGGAGTTGATTCTGGTGCAGGGTGATATATAAGGATCTAGCTTTAGTTTTCTACATGTAGTTAACCAGTTTTGCCAGCACCATTTACTGAAGAGGCTGTCTGTCTTCCATTCTATTGTTTTAGCTCCCTTATCGAAGATTAGATGGCTATAGGTCTGTAGGTTCATTTCTGGGTTTTCAATTCTATTCCATTGGTCCTGAGGTCTGTTCTTATGCCAATACCAAGCTGTTTTGATTACTATGGCTTTATAGTAGAGTTTGAAATTTGGTATTGATATTCCTCCAGCAGTGTTCTTTCCGTTGAGGAGCGTTTTTGCTATTCGGGGTCTTTTATTGTTCCATATGAATTTTTGGATTGCCTCTTCTATTTCCTTGAAGAATGAGGGTGGAATTTTGATAGGTATTGCGTTGAATTTGTAGATAGCCTTGGGAAGTATTGCCATTTTCACGATGTTAATCTTTCCAATCCAGGAGCATGGGAGGTTTTGCCATTTTTTAAGTTCTGTGTGGATTTCCTTTTTCAAGGTTTTAAAGTTTTCATCATAGAGGTCCTTCACTTCTTTAGTTAAGTTAATTCCGAGGTATTTTATTTTTTGTGGGGCTCTTACAAATGGAGTTGCTTTCCTAATTTCAGCCACACTTTTCTCATTGTTGGCATACAGAAAAGCCATTGATTTTTGGGGGTTAATTTTATAACCTGCTACTTTGCCAAAGTTTTGAATCAGCTTGAGTAATTTGGGAGTGGAGTCTATGGGATTCTTTAAATACAAGATCATGTCATCTGCAAAGAGGGAGAGTTTTATTTCTTCTTTCCCTATTTGGATCCCCTTTATGTCTGCATCTTGTCTTATTGCTGTAGATAGGCATTCTAATACTAGATTGAAGAGAAGTGGAGAGAGTGGGCATCCTTGTCTTGTTCCTGAGTTAAGAGGAAATGGCTTTAGTTTTTCACCATTGAGTATAATGCTGGCTGTAGGTTTGTCATATACAGCCTTTATTGTATTGAGGAATGTTCCATGGATTCCTAATTTTTCCAAAACCTTCAGCAGGAAGGGGTGTTGGATCTTGTCGAATGCTTTTTCTGCGTCTATTGAGATAACCATGTGGTTCTTATTCTTGCTCCTGTTGATGTGATGAATAATATTAATTGATTTGCGTATATTGAACCAGCTTTGCATCCCTGAAATGAATCCTGTTTGATCGTGGTGTATGATTTTTTGGATGAATTGTTGAAGTCGATTGGCCAAAATTTTGTTGAGAAGTTTTGCATCACTGTTCATCAAAGAAATGGGTCTATAATTCTCTTTCTTTGATGAGTCCCTGCCTGGTTTTGGGATGAGGGTTATGATGGCTTCATAGAATGTGTTCGGTAGTGAGCTTTCTCTTTCAATTTCATTGAAGAGTTGGAGGAGTATTGGTGTGAGCTCTGCTTTGAAGGCCTTGTAAAATTCCGCTGTAAAACCATCTGGTCCTGGACTTTTCTTAGCTGGGAGGTCTCTTATTGCTGTTTCTATTTCAATGCTTGATATGGGCCTTTTAAGCTGGTTTAACTCATCTTGGTTTAGTTTTGGCATGTCAATATTTGCTAGGAAAAGGTTCATTTCTGTCAAGTTCTCAAACTTATTAGCATAAAGTTTTGAGAAGTATTAAGCCTTACCCTTTTCAAACAAGAAAATTTTCAGCTTCCTTATATTCATTTTGATAAACTGTCTGTTCATTGTTGAAAGGAATTACACCATAGGAGAGCACTCCATTGTCTACCATACCTATGCCAGTCATATACATATAACTCTGAAAATGTTTTCATATTGATAATATTTGGGTCTAACTTATAGGAGAGAAAATGAGCTCTGTTTCTCACTGAACTTGACTTACGACACTTAAAAATAATGCTTTCTGGTTCCCTCCCTGAAAAATGACATTATGGTCTTATTATTATTAATGGATGAATAAAATTTCATCGTATCTATGCATATATACACACATGGATATATAAACATTTTTTATCCATCCATTGGTTAAAACCCATCTTGAACTGTTTTAATCACTTAGCTATGTTGAACAATACAACAATGTACATGCAAGTGTAGTTGTCTTTATTATATTCTAATTTGTAATCTTTTAGATAAATACCCAAGAATGACATGGGTCATAGGGTAGTTACAGCAGATTTCTTCTAGAAGATTTCTCAGAATAACCTATAAAAAACTAGAACTTTGCATGATGAATTTCAATTTCATCAATTCAATTATGTATTACTTAAACAATCGCCAATCCAGAATACTCTACCCAGTGAAGTTTTCATTCATATTAATAGTTAAATAAAAACTTTCTTATGTTAATGGTAAAACAATTTATCAACACTAAACAAGCACTAAAAAAGATACTCAAGGACATCTTGCATGCAGAAGATCATCATGAACATGAAAATAATAGAGAATGCAGATCCTACCAGTTGACCAGGTAAACATAAGAGGAACAAGAAGAGATTAAAAAAAACTAAATTTTTCAGGGAAAAATACAGAAATGACCACATATTTCTCAATTCATTAATGCTTTTAGTAGTATTCTAATGATCATGAAGTTTACACATAGAGGAGGACAGACTTTTGAAAAGTTAGAGCATAAAATAACCAAGATTTGCAGGACACCAGTGGCTCATGACTGTAATACCAGCTTCTCAGGAGGCTGAGATCTGAGGATCATGGTTCAAAGCCAGCCTAGGCAAAAAGTCCCTGTGAGACTCTTATCTCTAATTAACTACTCAAAAATAAAAAATAAAAAAACAGAAGTGGAACTGTGTCTCAAAGTGGAGCATTTATCTTGAGCAAAAGAGCTCAGAGATAGCACCCAGCCCTGAGTTCAAACCCCACTACCAACAAAACAAAACAAAACAAAATAAAAATACAACCATATTTACAGTAAGTTTCCAGGGCTCTATTTTAAGCCATTTTTGCAGTGGCCAAATTTTTCTACTTTCATTCCTGAAGTCTGTGAATATACTTGCTATTACTCTTGAAAGGCCCCAGGAGCAGTATATTTATATTTCTGGCTTCAGAAAATTTGAGCTTGCATTTTGATTAGACATTTATTAGCTTTGTCCTTTAAATAATTTGCTGTCCTCTCTGACAGTCTGTTTCACGTAGAAAGAGAGGTTAATTGTAGCTTAACATTATTAAATAAACAATCTAAAATTATGCCATGTATGCAATAAGCCTCACTCCAAAATTAGAAGTTGGATGTTTTGTGATTGTATTGGGTCTAAGTTGAGTGGAATTCAGAGGCTATTATTGTGGTTATCCTGACTGTTTTTGACACCTTTCACCTGGTGATTAGAGACATTAGAACACTATGGATGAATGTCAAATTCATGTGTCAGTTCACTAAGTTCATTTGCAAATAATGGAACACTTATTTTGTGATGACTTATAAAATGAGGTTTGATTTCTCTCATAAATAGGGAGGGATGGTTGTGGGATGTAGGAGCTGCTATTCTTGCTTGAGTATCTCCTTGCAGCAGGTCCAATACATCTGCAATATTTTGGAGGTTTCCTGTGTGATTGAGCATGCTGGCCTGAGCATGAAATACTGTTTCAGTGAGGAAGAAAAGAGGGTGGATAATGACAGCTACAAGATCTTCTTTCACCATATGCAATACAAAGTGGTGCTCTGACAAACTTTACATAAAGAGGACTGAACATAATCAAATGTTTACCTAACCAAAATACCATTTCAAACATAATGTGAACCTTTTCACACAGAAGAGGCAGGAAAAGAAAACTGGGCCGTGGATTCAGTTTCTGCCATAAACTAAAGCCTCAATGAATTAATTTAAAAGTGAGTTTATTTGCCCTAAACAAGGAACCAATATTTTATTACCGTGAGACTAATGTAGGGGCATAAATATAGATGTATACAACAATTCTATTTATTCTATACTGGTTCTAAAGATAGCTGCTTTTGTTGCTCAACTGGTTTTTACATTATTTAATCTACTTGAGGAACATTTGTCTTCTTGGAAGATTTAAGCTGTGTGTGTGTGTGTGTGTGTGTGTGTGTGTGTGTGTGTTTTCTGATATATCTGTAATTGTGGAAGTGATCAAATTAAAAGAACCAAACCAGCAAGGAACTGCCTTGTACACGTATATGAGTTTATTAACACTTCCTAATATTACTTGTAGCTAGATGAATAGAAATGGTGAAAACAATACAAATTAGCAACTCTGAGTCATACATAGTCAGCTGAACTTGTTGCATTTATGAATGTGACAAGAACAAGTATATTACTTCTCATGGGACAAGAACAAGTATATTACTTCTTATGGGTTTATAAGGAAGCATTCATGGTTTCTGCTTTGCATATCTTACTCTATTGCTTCATTAGTGAAGAAATTTCTATCTGTATCCATAGAAGTAAATGCTACAGTATTCTGTGTGATCAGTAGATAATGTTTCAGAATAAGAAGTTCACTGTTTCAAAGATGAGCTTGAAGAAGAGCTCGTGTGCAAAGGAGAATATATCCTAGAGGAAAGTGGTGTGTATCGCGAGAGATGCTTGTGACAAGAACAAGAAATATATGACCCTGGCCTAGAACATATTTTTTCTTAAAAAAATTCTTTGAGTAGTTACCAAGGGGTTTAAACTTTTGATGACAATTTATGATAAATACAACTCATCTTGATTAATATTATCCCTTCCAATCACCTTCCCCCACCATCCCAACCCCACCAAATATATTTCTTTCATTTCCTAGCTTATCATTTTTCTTGGGCACAAGTGTAGACAAAGAGTAACATGAATGCAGCTTCAGTTTGTGGGTGAACAAGAAGTTTAACTATAGCGTGGACACTTTTGGAGTTCTTGAAAAAGCAAAAATATGCATAGCCCTAATTACGTTAAAAATGTTTAGTTTTTTTGAAAGTTAAACTGTTTTTGAGCAATTTGATTCACAAAGAGGAAAAATTAGAGGTTGAAGTTTTTAATATTAGAACAACTTTATATTTCATTTAAATTACTAGCACTCAATCATCATCTGATTATCTTCATTTCATATATTGATTTGATTGAAATCATGCCTGCATAAAATAGAATAGTGGAGAAACTTTGGTTAGTATCCTGGTAGAAATTTTCTGAACATCATCAATAATAAGCCCATGATCAATAAGACATCCTTGGGAATAAAAGAATAGTTGACTATAATTTATTATGTGATTTTTGTCATAAGTTCAAATTACATAAAAATGAAAGACTAATTCACTCTGCTAACTTTTAAAAGAGGAGAACTTTATAGACCTAGATGTAGGTTTGTTTCCCAAAACTCACCAAAGCCATTTTATGGATTTTCCTAGCTCAGCGTGCCCTCATAATTAGTGAAGTGGCCCTGTTAGTATGCCAGGACCCATTGCACATTGCTTGTCTGGTCAGAAACTTTTTAGTCCAAAAAATGGGAAGAATATTATACACACTAGAGATATTTTACCAGGTGTATCCATTGCCAAAGGGTGTCCTTGGTAATATTCATACCGCATAGCATGAAAAAAACTTCTTCAGTGTATAACAGAAGAACATGGAAGTTAGACATTAACCTGTATAAGAGAAAATCTACACACAGTGTAGCTTCCTTTCAGGATGTGAAATCAGGCTGAGACTCAAACAATGACAAACTGATTGACTATGGCCTATAAAGTCAAATATAATTGTTTTGATGGTCAACCTTTCCTTTCTTTGGGTAGTCATTCTCTTACAATCCAACCCTTGCTTATGCATATCTGTCTCAAACTGAGTGTTTATCTCAAAAGAATCCAATTAGAACCTGTCACTCAGATGTCAATTGTAAAGTAATCCTTGCTATGCTATTTATGAAAACTGTAGGGAAAAATGCTTCCTGAAACTGCCGGTGACAATTTTTCCCTCTCTATGGAAAGAAAGTATGTTACAATATGAAGCCAGAGGAGAAAAACAAGTTTGAGAGATGAAGGAAGAAAAAAGAGAAGGAGAGAGGGAAAGGTCATTGAGAGATAGATACAAAGACAACAAGAAGAAAAACTAATTGCCAATAGGTACTCAGCCATATCTGATACTGATTAGCATGTTAAGGTATTTTGACTTGAGTTTCCCTTCACTTAGTATTTTGAGTACACTGTTAAACAAAATTGGCCGTACAATGAATTCTAGAAATGGACATTTTTTTTTTTGGTCGGTCATGGGGCTTGAACTCTGGGCCTTGGCACTGTTCTTCAGCTCTTCAGCTCAAGGCTAGCGTTCTACCACTTGAGCCACAATTCCACTTCCGACTTTTTCTGCTTATATGATGCTGAGGAATCGAACCCAGGGCCTCATGCATGTAAGGTAAGGACTCTACCACTGAGCTACCTTCCCAGCCCCGGGCATATCTTCTATAAGGTTTTGAGCCGAATCAAATAATAAGTGAACCAGAAACTGACTTCATTATTGCTAAAGAAATGAACATGCCTGATTCCTTAATCTCTTCATTGTTATGCCATACCTCCAATAGTGTCCAATCCGTTCACACTATGTTCTAAGAAAACAGAACAACATTTTGCTTAATGATTTCAATGCAGATCCCCCCCCCCCATAGGAATGAACAGGACAATGTTTATAACTTCAGACTGGAATTATTGTTGCTAGAAATACTGAAAACTGAAGTTACTCTTGTAGAAACACTTTAGTAAACTTGGTTTAGTGCTCACAATCTCTGTGGTGTGATGAAATTGTGCAATGCCATCTGTGCCAAGGCAGAAAATGATTATATCCATCCAGAGCACTGTACGGTTTCAAGAATTGGACCCTCTGCCCACCAATGCTTTATGGGGGTCCTAAAATTGAACCTTACATAATTGTTTCTGTAAGCAGCATAGAGTACAAAGATGCATGTAAATATAGCAAGCAAAAGATGGTAATTCTGAAGCATGACTATAAAACAAAGCCTACGGAAAAACACAACCATCTACTTAGTAGAGAAAAGGATAGGTAACAGTGCTTATGTGTCAAAACTTTTAATAAGAGAGCCACAGGACAAAAGGGAAAGACACACTTTAGATCACAGGTTAAAACCTTTTCTAAATCTACTTTCCTTTGCATCTATCCACTCGAGGACATTAGTCTATTGATTTTTTTAAACTAAATAAGCATGTTGTGTGGCTCATCAAGAAACAAGAGTCTTGCACACATTGGCTTTTTAACAGCTCCATGAGGGAATTGATTAGAGATACTCTCTAGTTTTAACCTCAGAGCATGGGGTGAGCCTAGTTAAATGTACTCTGTCAATATTTTTTCTCCATACATAATGCAGGCCAACCACTCCAAGGCCTAACTGGGCAATTCAGAGTGATTTCTTAAGATAGGGGAAGAAGGAAACACTCATGTTATGCTTTTTAAACACTGTCATTTAACACTTAGATTGAAAGCTTTACCATGATCACACCTTGGGTGCATTCTACTTACACGGAAGTGACTAGAGGTGATTTATTTCCATTCTGTCCCATTCTCCATGGAAAAGACAGTAGATGTGACTGGCCAACGCATTAACACATTTCATCCTCTGCATAGTTGTCACAAGGCTTGTGACGAGGCAAAGACAGGGTGTTAGTCTATGCCATGCTAAGTCACCTCTGGCTATAGGACTATACATTCTAGTTTGGATAAACAGATAATACCTCCACTTTTTCTTTTTCATCACAGATGTGTATGTATGTGTAAAGAGCTATATGAGCTGGAGCTTTAGGAATATATTGCTAGGAATACATTGCTCTTACTTCATACCTGGAAGTCCTGCTCTTCCTCCATTCTCACAGGTCTCCTGTTGTTCCTTGACTATTCTAAACAACTATTGTACCAGGTCTCCTCCCAGATGTTACTGCCTCTTCTATGGATCTCTTCTGTTCGAATCCTTCTTAGTTCTGTACTTATTTGAAGCTTAGCAAAAGGTTTTGCATGTTTAGTATGTAAAGAGTGATTGGAATTCCCCATGTATTTCTTTTTTGGGTTAACATATTCACATTTTAAGAGAGATTGACTGTCACTTATGTCTTTATATCAGATACAGTGATAAACCTAAAGAGGGAAGGAGATAAAGGGAAATCCTGAAGTTAGCTGGTTCTATAAATTTCACATGGAGAAGTCAGCTCTCTGATCAGGGCCTCTCTGGGTCTGGTTTATGTATCACTCATCTTACTAGATCCCTCAAACATGGAAGAACAAATTCAAACGCCTAGGTCCCAGTTAATCTAAAATAATTTGTGGTTGAAATTTAAGGCCAACATTTTGATGCTCATTGCTCTAGAGTTAATTCTAAGTCTCTTTATAATCTCTCGCAGACAAGTTAATGTAATAATGTGTTAACATTTCTCATGAAGAATGTCAGGACCATCTTGCTCAGATGTATGTGGACCCTCAACTTCCAAAAACTTGTATGTCTCTTGCATAAAGTAGTAGATAAGTTTCAAGTGTATAGAGATGGCTTATTCTGCAAAATTTTCCATCCTAGTTGAGGTTTTAATGACATTTTTTCTCTTGGTCTTTGTAGAGCCTATTGTGGAATGAATCCATAAGGCTATCCCATTGCTGTTCTAACCTGTACTTTTAGAAGATGGCTAGTTGATTAATTTCTACTTTGTTTTAAATGTTGTTATTTTTTACTTTTGATGAAAAAAGCAAAGCTTAATAGAAACCTGGAGATAAGTTATTCATAAAGTAGGGATTTCCAGCGTCCTTTCTGTAAACCCTATGACAAGCAAAGAATGAAAGAAAGCTTCCTTTATATCTGACAAGTTTCCCAAGCAGTCAGTGAGCAGGTGGAAAGGGTTTATTGGTGCAGTGTTTTTCTGACATGGTACTGAACCTTCACATAGGAGCTTTTCCTGTGGCTGAGAGCACAGAAAACAACCAACCATCCTAGAAGCATTGAGGACTGCTGAACCATGCCCTCTAAGCAGCCAGAAAAATTGCAAGTATCTTACTTCAAAGGTGTTGGAAAACTTTCAAGTGTGAATGCCAGAATCCTAGGACCCTGAGTTGAAAGCACTGGTTTTGTTTGTATTTTTTTCCTTCGCAAAGGAGAATTGTATTTTCTGGAGTGACCATGAACACATTATTTAGAGTCAGGGTGACTTCCATTTTACTAGTTTCCAAAGCCAGGATAGAATATATAAAAATGATTGTGACACTAAAAAGCTATTCCATTCCCCAGGATCTATTACATTCCAAACCAATTAATTGTCTTCTGGCCCTAGGGTACAGGATTTGACACAAAACCCTTCAGTCCCAGAACATTTCTTTCAACTCAATTTCCCTTAAAGTTTGTCTTGGCTATTAAATTGGAGATAGAGTCTAAAACCTTACTGAAGGAGATCCATTCATAAGGACATCTGCCACTCCAAACAACTGTGCTTGTATTATTAAGTCTCTGGTCTATAAAGCACTAGAATGCCTATATTCACAGGAGAACACTTAAGCTTTAAACTTTGGACACTGCTCACAGGTGGATTCATATTTTCCAGAGAGCCCGTTGTTTTGAAGAAATTGGGAGCTGTTCCCTGAAGCCCCTTACTCATATAATTTTAAAGTTTCGGAGTTGCAAAAACAAAGTGAATGATGTCGTGGGTCAGTGGCTACACTGGTGAATCACTTATTTAAAGAGGCTTACTACAATAAAAACTCTTAGAGAGCTATGAAATATGAATAGAGGAAAGTGGTTCACACCTTTTAGAAGTTGGGGCATCGACGATTCTCTGCTAATGGATGTTCTCCGGTAGCTTCAGGTTTTAGCAACTCTCTTCCTTCCTCTGGCTGGAGGCACACACTAGGAAAAAACCCTTCTGTATTGTGGCTAGTGTCCTGGGTCATCTGGGAAAAGTTTCAGGAACACACTGAGAACAGATACATCACAAATTTGAGTGGATGGTTCATTTTCCAAATGAAAAACCTTAGAAAGAATTATTTAATCATGACTTGTTATGATCTGACAGAACCCCATGTCTGGTCGAGGTTCACCAACTAACAGTGTTATTGAGATTTTTCTGGTTTAATTACTTTCATTTGGGCTGTAGCAATATTTTGAGATTTTTTTTATCGACTTACAATATATTCCTGTGAGATTTCACTAGAAGATTAGTAGTTCCTTTCTCTGTTTTAGGTAGATAGATTTAGGGGAGTTCATATTCCCCAAGCTATGGTCTATGGGGCAGGGTCTGGTGCTTATTCATACCTTCAACGCGAAGAATGGTAGTGCTCATTTCCTACTGATATGTTAGAGAAGAATCTTTCATTTATTCATTCAACAAGTGTTTCATGATGTGTCTAATATATGCCACCAGTAATCCTCAACATTGTTGTATAATCACAGTCCTAAAATTTAAAAGTCCTTCCTCAAAGACACACATTCTAAGGTGCATCCTTTAGATACCCCTTAGAAGAGAAGCAATAGAAATTAATAGGTACATACTTAACTGTAGGGGAGTAAAACATTTTTCCCTTTATCTGCCTTAGTTATCTAGCTGGATCCGTAAAAATGAATTCAACTGAAAACACATTAGCAAAGAATATCAGGTTGGTACACGGGGTTACACTTGTAATCGCAGTATTTATTCAAAGAGAAATGATCCAAGGCCAGTCCAGGCAAAATGTTAGTGAGATTCTGTCATGACACATAAGCCAAGAGTGGTTGCAAATACCTGAGAGGTGTAGGTAGCAGCATCATGATCTGAAACTAGACAAGGCAGAAAGCAATGGACCTTATCAGGAAAAACAAAATGAAGCAACAACAACAAAAACTAAAAAAGGGATGGGGCTTAAGTTTAAACTTCACTACAAACTAAAACAAGAAAAGGAAGAAAGAGAAATGAAAAAAAGGAAAAGAAAGGAAAAACAAAAATGTATTAACTTGAATCTGTACACTTACAAATAGAAACCTCCAGATATGACTCCAAGAGATACTTACGACTTACAAGTTCAGATCCTCTTTGGCTAAAACAAAAACAAAAAACAGAGATGTTGAGACTTACGGTCTTGGAGTCAAGTTACAGGAAGGTGAAAAGGAAAGAGAATACAAGGATGTCTGATAAGATTTGTGACATGGATTTTTCTCCAGTGGAAACTAAGAGTCCTATTTTTGCTGGTATAGAGGAAGAAGACGTCTCTATAAACGGAAATTTTATTTGTAAATGCAGATTTCCTTTACAATGGGAAAAATCTCTGTTTCAGAGAATTCCCCCAGTCTCCTAGTTCTTGATGGCTTTAAGTTCAAAATCATTCGTATGCACAAGGGTGGCATACTGTGAGTCCTCCTAAACCATAGAGTGACATAAAAAATGGAAGGTGGATGGTGATAATGTAGAAAGCAGTCACTAGGGCTATACACATGCAACTATATTTATCATCTGAAAGGGAAGAAGGCTTACAATCATAATTAGAAGGTACAAGCCATTGTCAGATACATGCAACTCTTCAAGATGCTAAAAATGTACAAAAATAAGTTATATTAAAGTAGAAAATTAAATAATTATACCATGTAGTTGGTTGTCAGGAATATTTTAGTGATACAATGATATTTAAGTAGAACTCAAGAAGGACTGGAATAGGAGACGTGAATGGCTATTGGAGAAAAGTCTTTCAAACATAGAGGCCAGCAGGTGCATCATACTGGAAGTGGAAGTATAATTGTATAATTTGAATATTCATGTTAAAGAAATGGCAAACAAGTTCATGTGACTGGAAGAGAGTGGACAAGAAGACCCAGTTGAGCCTTCTAGGTCTTGGTAAAAAAAAAAAAATTAAGTTTTACTCCCTGGGGGTTGTAGGCCCAGTGGAGGCTTGGATTGGAAGAGAAACACAATCTGATTTAGTATGTCAAATCCTCCATGTAGCATAGACAGTACAAAAAAAAAGGTCAAATTAGAGGAAGAGTAAGCAGGATGTTATGGAAATAATCTGCATAAGACAGCATTATGCCTTTGAGTAATAGACTGGGTGCTACCAGGGAAATTAATAGATGATGGTTGGATTCTTGATGTATTTCAAAATGATCATCTTTGAGAAAGTACATACAATGGAGTATTTAAAAATACCTGTTCTGTACCTTGCCCAAGGCTTGGCAATAACTGAAAAGAAGAGATGATTACCTCTTCTTTTTTCCATTTACAGCTCTCAAAACCAAGAATTTCTGATCACCCATCTGCTTCTCCCAATAGTGTGCGAACTCCTTCAGAACAGGTTGTATCACATCAATTTTTGAAAACCCAGCAGGAAGCCTGGACACGTAATTAAAATGAATAAACAAAATGAATGAAATTGCTAAAAAGTCATAAGATCAAATAAAATAATAAAAAAGACTGTCTTAGCTTCCAGCGATACCAATCACATTTATTACACAATGAACAGTACTGGCATTCTTTAGAAAGGAAAGACAAAATTGGTTGTCAAAATTCTGAAGGAAGAGAACTTGAAAACAAGGAAATGTCAGTGTTCAGGACTTTGGGTGGAAGGCTCTGATGGATTCCCCATCTGGCATAGATACAGCTTGAAACTATGGATTGAGAAGCAACATTTTCTTAGAGAGAGGGAGAGAACAGATTGTATGCCTAAGTAGTTGACAGTACTGCAGAGAAATAAAATGAATTGAAACTGGGTGAGGAAAAGCCCTGAAAATCTGTGAACACAGCATCTTCATCTAGATCCTAGTTTACACTCTATTTTGATCAACTGTCTATCTGGTAAATTGACCAAATTATTTATTTTTGTAATTTCTGTAAAGACGATATTGCCTTGCTATCTCCCAATATTATTACAGAACAGTAGAGTGTGATACAAATTTCAGTGTAAGGATTTGCCTACTTGAAGGTGTTGGGCTACAACTTCTTGTTTACCTAGGCTTTGGAAATTGAGTGAACTACTCTGAACTCATCACCAACTATAATGAACTAATAGTAAATGAGCTAATAGTAGTATCTTCCTCTTGGGACCATTGCCAAATGAAAAGAGAAGCCAGAGGTGTTGGTATCTTTTGCAATAGGTGGTTTGTGGAAATTATAAACTACACATACATGATGACACACATAATACCCAGGGTGCCAAGATGATGGTAATACCCATATTCCAGTCTAAGAACTAAAGAAATCTACTGGTCTACCAACAGAAAGAGGTAAAAGAAGTTCACATCTTCAAAACACAGCTCTTTTCCCACCTGGGTTTCCTTCCCTCCACAACTCTGTATATGTTCTTAACATGAATGTCAATAGGATCTCCATCTAGTGTCTTTCTTGACCTTAATTTTTCATTAGAATTTCAGAGTTAGCCAATGAGATTCTGCTGAGTTAATTATGCAATCAGGTGAACAATCAGGTCTAATAATTAAGTGCTTTCTGTTGTGGGGTCCTGAGGAGATCACTTCATTTCTCACTTGTGGATCATTCTTTGTTATAATTGTGCAAGCTTGGTGGACATCGAGAGACCTTGCTGAATTGAACTGTATCATATTTATTGAGCTAAACTCTGAATTCAGCTTGGTGACTTGCCTATTCTGTCTTCAATGCTTGTTTCCTCCTTCTGTTTCCTGCATGAATCATTATCATAGTTTCCTTTCATGCCTTTCTCTCTTTCATTTTCCATCTGCTTGTCTCTCACTTTTCCACATACAATATTGCTTTGTGTCTACACATTCCTAAGGCAACTTCAGCAGAGATTCTGGGAGCTTAGTGCTTAGTATTCAGGGGGCTTCGAAAACACTCATCAGGGGTATTATTATCAAAGGACCAGTTATCTCCTAGCGACACTTCCCCAACCTGTGACACAGCTAACTCCATGCTGGTCCTGGTTAGTTGAAGGTAGCAGGGAGCAACTTGGAAAAGGTGAATTGGTCAACTCTTTATAGGATGGTCACAGGTTCATACCTTGCTGTTAAAAGAACCTATTTTTACTTACTTCATGGCTGATTACCACCCTGCCTGTAATCTACTCTTATGGCAAGAAAGATGCTGTCAAAGCAGCTCCAGGCAAAGTAAGATAATACAGTGTTTTGTGACACCTTTCAATGTAAGTTCTGGCTTCCTTAAGTAATGTAGACAGCCTGAATCATTATTTTTAAGGAGAAAGATGTCACTGTATGGCTTAGTTTGTGCTCACTAATGCACACATTTGGGAAGCCATCATTTTCTATTTTTCTCAGATGTGTTGTCAAGAGCTGGATAGAGAAGAGTGGGCCCTAATTTACATCTAATTGCTATAGACCATTGAAAATACAGGCATTCTCACAGAGGATATGATTTACACACAGTGTATTCACACTCACCTTTGCACTTGTTAGGCTATAAACACTAGCATTCACTGTGATATATATTAGACATATTCATAAAAATGCTAAGAATAGGCAACATAGATAGATATATACATACATGCATACATACATAGGTAGATACATATACATATATATTTAAACTCAAACTCAAGGCCTTGAGCATGCTAGGCAAGTGCTCAACCTCTGAGCTACATCCCTTACACCTTACATTCCTGATATCAGATACATTATTTTCTTTTTGGTTGGCCTGGGGACTTGAACTCAGGACCTGGGTTCTGTCCCCGAGCTCTCTTTGAGCCACAGCATCATTTCCATCATTCCTGATATTAGTAAGGAAAATATGCAGAGTAGCAATGTTATCTTATTCCAAAGAATCAAATTATTAACATTTGCAGGTTCTTCCTTTACAACACATATTATAAGATGCTATCAGCAAAGAGAATGACAGTTTTCTTTAACAAAATATACACTGTAGGTATAAAACAAATAATAAACAACTCTAACTGTAGTCATTGTAAGATAAGAGGAGATTTTGTAGAAATGATTAACTGATTTTAGTTATCAGGGACATGACGATTCCTTCTATCAAAACACAGATCGGTATTTCATGCATCCATGCACACATGCACACACACACACGTACAGGCACACATACATGTACACACACCTATACACACTTCTCTTCTTCCCCTAGCTCCTCCCAAATGTTCCTATATCTCCATCTCTGATAGCTGTCATTTTCTCTAACCTTTAGGAATAATTCAAAAGGTAACAAAAGTCTTTCCAACTTCTCATTAATCCTTCATTTCAACTAATTCTTTACAACTTTTAAACACGATTTCTAACTTTCACATCCTCCACCTGAGGTGGGCATTCATTCTGAGTTTTGGCCTGATCATAAACCTCCTTCTCATCTGGATAATCGTTATTTTTATCTCCAGCTCAACAGCAAGGTTCCTAAATGCCATAGGTCCAAGCCCAGACTTCAAGACGTTCCGTTAGCTACCTACCTCATCTTTCTCTGTGGTATCACTTGTTACCCTCAGTACCCATCTCTTCTGGCTACATCTGATAGCCTTCCACCCCCTCATCCTCTGACCCAAGTTTCCTTCCTGATGTAGCAGAACACGTTGCACAAAGCCTTGTGTCTGTTCTCAGATAATATATAAGCTTCATATTTAGATGAGTTGTTCAAGCCCCTCTACTTCCTGGAAGGGTGAGCACAAGGTTATCCGTGTGAAAAGTCATTATAAAATGATTATTCATCATTTTACCTTAGGAATAGATATCACCAGCAGCCAGCTTTCTTTTGTTTCTCTGTAACTCCATGATCTTTCTTAAGTACTTTTCTATGCCTAGCTTCTATTCAAATTATAACCAATGCTTATCATAGACCTCATTTACAATTTTTTTTTAGTTTTACTTTTCCTGGTATAGAATTGTACACATGAACTAATCATCAATAAATTCAACTTAACTGATACTTCTTTGACTTTGTGTCACTGTTCCTTCTCAGAGAGCTGGGAGAAATTCTCTTTAACCAGATGTCAAAAATGCTGAAACTATAAACTTTTTTAAATTTTTTTATTGTGAAAATACTGTACAGATGGGTTACAATTACTGAAACCATAAACTTTGTATAAAACTTTGTATCCAATGAGTAACCAAGTTTACCTTAATATACTGCAATAGGATAGTCAAATTAAATAATTTTCATTTTAATTTTTATTATTAGTAGAAATACATATATTTGTGGTACTGCTCCTACAGACAACCTTGATATACTTTCTAGTTGTTTGGCATACTAATAAAAACTGCTAGCTCCATTAGTGAAGGAATAGTACACGATTTCTGTATAGAACACAATACTGAAAAGATAATGAGCTGAAAAAGCAATACACTAAGTTGTATTTTTCTAGATACCTTTAAAGAATCAACACTGTCTTTTGTCCAGCAAACAACCTAATGCAGTTAGCAGAGATGAATACTGTTTTAGTCTATAGCACAACTGTATTCGCATTAACCTGGTCAAGTTATTGAACATTTTTGCCTTGAGTTATGCATTTATAATCACAATAATATGCACTTCCCAGAGATGACATGAAGATGAAATGGAGAAACCATGTGTCAAACACTTTTTAGAGAAAAATAAACATAGTGAGCAATAATTGCCAAGGTGTACTCACTGTCACATCTGTCCATACACACTATTGACAATGGGGTTACTAGTTTTCAATCTTATTTTACTCTTTGATAGCTAAAATAATCAGCTTCTGCTTTAAAAAAAATACCTGTTAAAACATGTGTTATGGCAAAGCAACCCTATGTTTTCCTTTAAAATGATGTTCAGGATTGATTATCTTAACATAAGCAGATCCAGAAATACTTGCTTACAGAATAACAATAAACAGAAAGTACAGTTAAATAATATCTCCAGAAAGCATTTAGAACATAGATCTTGAAAGTCCAATAATAACTAGTGTCCAAATTGCCACCAGAGTATTTTGAGATCTTGACAAGAAGGATGTATAAAAAGAGACAGTGGCATTTCAGGATGATGATCTTTAGAGAGGTGCTGGCTTTGAAGGGAATTATAATTTGGACCTACGCCCTATGTAGTTGTATCATGCATGATGTATTTGCCTGCAACCTTAGAATACCCTCCTTTTCCTATACTCTTCTTAAGCTTTTATTCCACCCACTAGTCAATTATTTTTCCATATTTCAAAACTTAACTTGGTGTCATTTTCTAATTCTTTGTTCCTCTACCTATAACTCCACCCTCTGAAAATAAATCAGTTCTCAAAGATACTTCTAGCACTTATTTATGTTCCTACCATTTTATTTACTACCTGTGCTCTAATTTATTTCTTTACTTGCCTGTCTCCTTTTGACTTAGTTATTTTATGGGTAAGTTCTCTTCCCTAAGTTCCCAGACTCATTTTGAGTATAGTTTAACTATCCAAAGTCTTTGTTTCATATTTTGTTTGTGTATTGAGTTTTTTTTTCAGAATTTCAATTCACTGGCAGAATAGTGGCAGCATTGTTAAATGAACAAGGAAATGAAGTATGAAGAGTATTAATATGGTATTTGCAACCAAAACTCACAATAAATAAGAAAAAATGAGAATTTACAAAGAAAAGATTCTTAAAATGAAGCTTCAAGAAGGGAATTCTTTGTGATATCTAGTACCTATGCATAGAGAATGGAGTAAGCCAGGAAAAACCATCTACAATTTTTTACAAATGGAAAAATAAGTGATTAAAACCAGAAATTGTAGGAAGGCATAGTAAAAATGGAAGGAATGTCAGATGTTGATTTTCAGTCATTTGTCATGCTACTTTCATTATATAACTCATCAATTTATTTTAATTAAATTTTCACTATCTTGAGATAGTTGCACAAAGGAATTGCCATTTGGGCTGGGAAGGTGGCTCAGTGGTAGAGTGCTGGCCTTGTATGCATGAGGCCCTGGGATCGATTCCTCAGCAACACATAAGAAGAAAACGCTGGAAGTGGCGCTGTGGCTCAAGTGCTAGGGCACTAGACTTGAGCTGAAGAGCTGAAGGACAGCACCCAGGCCCAGAGCTCAGGCCCCTTGATAGACCAAAATTAAAAAGGAGATGCCACTTAACATAGCAATTTTATAAATAAGTTTTTTTATTGTACGGAGAGGTTACAGTTACATGAGCAAGGTAATGACTACATTTCGTATTAAGCATTGTTGCCTCCCCCTTTGCTTTTCCCCTACCATCCCTTTCCTCCCACCTCCATGACTACACCCCCCCAAATTCTAAAGTTTGTTTTTCAACATAGCGTCCTGTATATCTCATTGTTACAATGGATCAACCTGTAACCCTATTTAAACATTTTGTTTTTCCCTCCCCTTCCCCAAATTAAACCAACGGGGGAGGAACATACAACAAAACAAAACAAAACAAAAATCACATGGTACATTATAAATACATTAGAAACAATAGCAAAAAAAATTGTATCCCTATCTTGGGGTTCATTTTGCTTAACATCATCTTATATGGTAAGACATACATAGCTTTTGAACTTTTCTACTTGTCCTATACATGCAATAGTTGTTGCAAATAAGGGAAACAATGGGACCTATGTTTCTTTGGGCCTGGCTTACTTCACTTAATATAATTTTTTCCAAGTCTTTCCATTTCCTAATAAATGGGGCAATGCCATTCTTTCTGATGGAGGCATAAAATTCCATTGTGTATATATATACCACATTTTCTTGATCCATTCATCTACTGAGGGGCATCTGGGTTGCTTCCATATCTTAGCTATAGTAAATAATGCTGCAATAAACATAGTTGTGCTGGTAGCTTTAGTATCGTGATCCTTAACAGAAAGAACAGTCCTGGAGGAATATCAATACCAAATTTCAAACTCTACTACAAAGCCATAGTAATCAAAACAGTTTGGTACTGTCTCAAAAACAGACCATGGGACCAATGGAATAGAATTGAAAACCCAGAAATGAACCTACAGACCAATAGCCATCTAATCTTCAATAAGGGAAATAAAAAAAATAGAATGGAAGAAAGACAGCCTCTTCAGAAAATGGTGCTGGCAAAATTGGTTAACTACTTGTAGAAAATTAAAACTTGATCCTTATATACATCACCCTGCACCAGAATCAACTCCAAATGGATCAAAGACCTCAGAGTCAAAGCAGACACTCTGAAAACATTACAGGATGGAATAGGAGAAACCCTAGGTCTTCTTGACACAGGTTGAAATTTGCTTAATAGAGACTCAGAAACACAAGAAATCAAAGAAAGGTTGGACAAATGGGATTGCATGAAACTGAAGAGTTTCTACATGGCAAAGGACATAGCTAGTAAGTTGGATAGAAAGCCCACGGATTGGGAGAAGATCTTCACTAACCATGCAACAGACAAGAGTCTTATAGTTAAAATACACCTGGAACTCAAAATATTAAATCCCCCAGCAACAAATCCCTAAAGAAACAACTGCTCCATAAATAAGTGGGCTAAAGACTTAAAGAGAAACTTCTCTGAAGAGGAAAGCAGGATGGCCAATAGACACATGAAGAAATGCTCAACCTCTCTAGCCATAAAAGAAATGCAAATCAAAACAACATTGAGATACCACCTCACCCCTGTTAGAATGGCTATAATCAAGAACTCTAATTAAACAACAGATGCTGGAGGGGATGTGAACAGAAGGGAACCTTACTGCATTGTTGGTGGGAGTGTAAACGTGTTCAGTCACTTTTGGAAAGTAGTATAGAGGTTCCTCAAAAGACTCCACATAGAGCTCCCCTATGACCCAGCAATCCCACTTTTGGGTATTTACCCCAATGATCACAAACAAGACCATACTAAAGCTACCAGGAAAAATATGTTTATTGCAGCATTATTTACCATAGCCAAGATATGGAAGCAACCCAGATGCCCCTCAGCAGATGAATGGATCAAGAAAATGTGCTATATGTATATGCCTCCATCAGAAAGAATGACATTGCCCCATTTGTTAGGAAATGTAAAGCCTTGGAAAAAATTATATTACTTGAAGTAAGCCAGGCCCAAAGAAACATAGGTCCCATGGTTTCCCTTATTTGCAATAACTAGTATATGTCTGAGACAAGCAGAAAAGGTCAGATAAGTTGATGTTAGGTGAAATGAACCCCAAGATAAGTATTCAAATGCTTTTTCTTTCATGTGATTATTTCTAACATATTTATAAGACGATTTCATTGTTGCTTTGTATGTTCCTCCCCCACGGTATCACCCCTGCTCTCACTGTATTTGATATTTTTATAATTTGTGGAGGGGAAGGTAAAAAACAAATCGTTTAAATAGGCATTCAGGTAGACCCATTGCTACAATGAGATATACAATTGAAAAACAAACTTTACAACTTTGGGGGGGGTGGGAAGGGATGGGAAGGAGAAACAAAGGAGGAAACAACAATGCTTGATAAGAAATGTACTCATTATCTTGCCCATGTAATTGTAACCCCTCTGTACGGTATTTTCACAATTAAAAAAAAGAAAGTAGCTTCTTGATTACAGGAAAAAATGGGGCTTAAACTCAGGACCTATGTGCTGTCCCTGAGCTCTTTTGCTAAAGACGAACACTCTAGCACTTCGAACTACAGCTCCATATTTGGGTTTTTAATGGCTATTTGGAGATATGAGTCTCATGTGGACCTTTGTGCTTGGTCTGGCTTTGAACTGTGATCCTCAGATCTCTTTTCTCTCTCTCTGGCTGCTCTTTGCTAGCTCTCTCTGCTCTCTCTCTGCTCTCTCTGTTCTTTTCTAGCTCTTTCCTCTCTCTTTCCTTTCTTTCCCAGCTCTCTCTCATTCCCAGGCCTTTCCCAGCCACGTGGAGTGCCAACCTTGCTGGTCCCAGCAGGTCTACTGAATAAAACTACCCCTTAAAATAAAATAAAAATTAAAAAAATAAGAAAATAAAAAATAAAACAAATTTGGTAACATTTCTAAGGTCCCAGGTGAACTATAGCAGAAATTTCCATAGGCAATGACACTATGTCAGAAAGAACACTGAACCATTCTGATTTCCTCATGATTCAGAGATCTAGGGAATTTATTCCTACATAGAGCAAGATCAGAATGTATTTCAGAAAGCTAAAAATTCTTGTCATAGTCAAGTTTTCTAACCATTTTCCATTTTTACTTTATCAGATAACTCCCTTCCCTATCTCCCATACAGTTTTCCTCATGAAAGAGGTGACCCATGCTTATCATACTCTTCACACGCTCATACCCAACCTTTTAGAGTTGGACAACTATAAATCAATTAATCATTACCTGGTACTGATCCTGGTGGCATTTCACTTGGAAGAAGGCATAAAATAATAATATGTAAGAAATGGAAAATATAAAACCTATTTTACTGATCAAGCCCTTACTTGTATCTACCATCTCCTTTCTTGCTTCTGAATAAGGATTTCTAACTAAAATGTCGAACTGACTTTGAGGTTCCAAAACTTCCATAGTATGACAGTAATAGAATAATAACATTTATTTTTATCTAATAAAATGCTCAAGTTGAAAAATCCGAATGAGTTTAACACTAAAACAGAATTAAACCCTAGTATTCCTCACCCCTCTTTTTCAACAGGATCTTAGTGTATATGATGACCTCTTAGAATTCTTAATTAGAACTTGTCCTTATTTTCCCTATTTTGGCACTCTGAAGGCTGATGCTATATCGCTTTAGAGCTTACCAGAGACAAGTTTCAATTCCTGGAAGTAGTAAAATAAATTCTCACTTGGGAATCTACTAAGGTGGAGCTTCCAACTTTCTTAAATATCTGGGACAGGTTCCTGAAAGCCTTCAAATGGTTAATGTACTTGCATTGTTGAACTGAAATTAACCTGTTAATAATGCTATTTGCTAAAGGCCACCATAAAGACAATCTTCATGATAGATGCGGTTATGTATGTACCTGGGTAGACCACTGGATTCAACATGAACTATACTCTCAAATCTAGTTAAAAATAAATATGACCTTTCACAGTTCTTCCTACATTTACAACTCTTCCACATTTTTACATTCTTGGTGGTCCAAAGTATATCAGAGTTCTTATAATGTCCTTGTTTATATAAACTACTTGTGAGGGAACAGAGATCTTAGAGATTACAGTTGTCAGAACACACGCTTGTCTTATTTTGGCATATACCAAATCCTTCCTTGAGTACAAGTATGTCTGATTCTCATTGTGGGTGCCCCGGGAACCTAAGACATGCACTTTATATCTCTGTCCATGGTTCTGAAGCAAACCATTTTAGATGCTAAGCAATTTAAGGTTCCATGATTGGGTAAGATACTTGACAACAATGACAACAACAGCAATTTCAAAACTGCATCTTTAGTAATAGGGTGCGAATTTCTCAGGTTAGCTTAAAGGTGTCTGAGAGAGAATGAGGAGGAAAGGTAAAGAGTAGGAGAAGTAAATTCAGCAGGCTAGTTTGACATGCAGTTGGAGCAGATGCTCAGTTGGATGCACTGCTAAGTGTCAGTGTCTAAAATTAAGAAGTATTTTTAAAGTGAAAAAATACAGAAGGTTGTATAAATATTGCCTAAATCCTTAAAAATTCAAAGTAGAATTAGAAAATTAAGACAAATTTACTCAGTGACATTTGTAGATTTTACCCTGTTTTTGTTTTTGTTTTTAAATTTTGAGCAGCAAAATAGAAAAAAAGAAACTGATATTTTTGTATTTGTGAAAATGTAATATTTGAATTATAGAACTTAATTCAAGATATTCCAGTGACCACAGCAAGTATGCCTGAAGTAAGGATTCATTGATTCTACAGTAGGCATGGATAATGTGTTGTCCGTTTTAATCGCTTCTGTCCTTTATGGGAAAAGCAAATAAAACTTTCTCCTAGGGTTCTACTAAAATAAAAAGTGCAACTTTCCACCCTCTGTCAGGTACTGCAATGATTGTACCAGCCTCCTCTTTAAGGGGCCACTGACCAAAATTGCAGTCCCCACGGTTGTAGCTTTGCAAGGCACTTCTTAAATTAAGTTTGTGCTCTCCTTTTGATATCTGCCTACTGTCCTTCCCCTTGCCACATCAAAGAAAACAGTGTGTACCAATACATCGGATGCATCTATGTAAAAAGAGAAAAAGGAGGTGAATGTCCCTCATGATATTTGTTTCTTTTTCCTCTTTCTCTTTTTATTTTCATTTAGTTTTTGTTTGTAGTTTTTGTGATGACTCCCTCTTAGTCATAGCTCTCTTCCATGGCTTCAGAGGTGGCATGTATTTGAACTGAGGCTTAAACATACATCTTAGTTCCTTGTTCATGGATGAAAGAAAAATGTTTCCAAAATGTTTCCAGACACTCTTTTCATATTGTGATTTTTTTTTTCAACTTTGGCATTTGAACTCAAAGTTTCATGCTTGGTATGGAGGTACTGTACCCTTTGGGTCACAAGATCATTCCTTTTTTGTGTTGGTTATTTTTTTTGTCAATCATGGGGCTTGGACGCTATCCCTCAGCTCTTCAACTCAAGATGGGCACTCAATCACTTGAGCCACAGTGCCACTTCTGATTTTCTAATGGTTTATTGGAGATAAGAGTCTCACAGACTTTCCTGCCAGGGCTGACTTTGAACCATGTTCCTCAGATCTCAACATCCTGAGTAGCTAGGAGTACAGGTGTGATCCACCAGTGCCTGGATTGTGTTGGTTATTTTCAAGATAGGATCTTACTTTATGTCTGGCCCAGCTTGGACCATGATTCTCCAATTTGTACATCCCTTTGTCATTGGGGTGACAGGTGCACATCATGGCACCCAGCTATTGTGCTTTCCTCTTACTTTGGATAACATGTGCTTAACATCACACCCAGCCATTGATATATATGAAATCTTGCTAAATTTTTATGCCTGGGTTGGCCTAGAACCATGATTTCTCAATTTCTGGCATCCAAAGTAGCTATAATGATGATAGGCTTGAGTGATCACATCGATCTCAAAATTATAGAAACATTTTCTAACTTTGAGGAGTATTTTCTATTACTTTCTGAATAATTTTAAAAGTAATTTGAATTTCTTTGTAGCTTTGTATGTCCCTCCCCCACGGTATAACCCCTGCTTTCACTGTATTTGATGCTGTTATAATTTGTGGAGGAGAAGGGAAAACACAAATAGTTTAAATAGGGATACAGGTGGACCCATTGGAACGTACAAGTCATATGTACAAGTCATTATGTTGAAAACGAACTTTACAACTTTGGTGTGGGGGGGAGGAGGGTTGGTTGGGGGATGGGGGAAGGATGGGATGGGAAGGGGAAACAAAGGAAGAGGCTACAGTGCTTGATAAGAAATGTACTCATTATCTTGCCCATGTAATTGTAACCCCACTGTACAGTATTTTCACAATAAAAATTAAATAAATAAAAGTAATTTGAAAAGGGGAAAAATCACAACCCTGACCACCAAAGGATTGTTAGGGAAGGTTGACATTATTCTAAGCACAGCCGTTAAGAACTATTATGTGACTTGTTCAAAGATTTCAGGACATTGAATCCATTATTTGCCAACATTTTAGAAAAATATAAAATATATTTTATGCATTCACAGTTTAAGAGGCAATTTGGCTTTTTTGCATGAAATTTTAATCTGGGTTATGTTTTATCCTATTTTTACTTTCTTGCCCTTTTGAGTTTATACATTCCAATCATAAATAGCAGAGAGATGTGTTTTAAAACTAATTTCCTATACTATTAGTTCACGAAACACTTTTATACTCATTTTATGTCTTTGGTGGCTTGTGATCAATTTTTTACCCATCTATAATACTTTCAAAATAACCAAAATACTGCTCATATTAATCATTATTGAAATTTGACTTATTTTTACTTCTCCTTATTTGGATCTACTCTGTCTAATCTTCCTAGTAACTATGCCTTTTTCTCTGTCTCCATAAAGCTTTTCATTCTATTCCTATAAAATAGATGCTTACTACCAGAGTCCTACATTATTGCAATGCACCCCTAAACTCTTGCCTGACTTTTTAAATGTGGATTTTCAATCAACCTTATTCCCCATTCTTAAATGACATTTACTAAAAACATTTTCCTAATAATTCTCAATCTCTTGAAACATTTTAAGAGATCTGCTCTTTTGGTAGAATGTTTTAACCTGACATTTAAGGTCCTAATTTATCTGATCTCGCTGTTTTCCCCAATATTCAATTGGGATAATTTTCCTCATGGATCCTTTTTCTCTGGAGAGAGTCCTCTACAGACTCTTTGCTGGCATTCCATTCTTACCCCCTAAATGTTTGGATTCAGTATGCCTTGTCTGCTTTCTCTGTTCACTTAGGAACATTAAGTACAAACCTATCTTCCTTTCCATTGTTTATTCAAAAACCAAAGTATGACTGAGTGTGGCTCAAGCCTTCTATCTCAGCTGCCTGAGAGTAGGAGATTAGAGGATAGAATTTAAAGGCCATCCCCCAAAGTTCTCAAGGCTCCATCTCAACAAATGTCTGGGTACAGTGGCACATGGCTGTCATCCTAGGTGTCACAGAAAACTCAAATAAGGAGATTCATATCTTAGGATGGCATACATAGCATAAAGCCAGAACCAACCTTGAAAATAACTAATGCAAAAGCAAGCCGGAAGTGTTGCTCAAGTGGTGGAGTACCTTCTTGGCAACCATGAAGTCCTGAGTTGAGTCTCCAGTACCAATAAAACAGAGAGAGAGAGACAGAGACAAAGAGACAAAGACAGAGACAGAGAGAATAAAAAACAAGAAAATATAAAGATGAATAAAGAACTTCACAGTTCAATCACATTGCTCATAACTTTATCATTCAGTGTGTATATTATTTTATCCTGTAGTGTTTCTTGTGACTAACATCAAAACTAACAATTCCTCAGCATTTCTTTCACATTCCTAAAATACCTAGAAAAATGCTGAGAAAGGCAATTTGTGCAGTTATATACATGGATGGAAAACTGATAATAAGATACTCTAATGTTTATTAATTCACAAAGTCCCAAGAAACTGCTTGACACAATGCATTAGCACTAGAGGTAGACATTTTTACCATTTGCAATTGTAAGATAGTAAAAACTTATATTATTTTTTTAGGGTGCTTTGCAATGGTCTTTATTCATGTGATCTAGGTCCAAGTCAGGAGATGCTTATATTATTTCCTTTTTTGGTATTCATTTCATAGAATATCATTTTATACGATCATCTGTCCATAGCTATTGAAGTCTTTGCCCACAACTCCTATACTTAGCCTCCTTTGGCATCTGTATGTTAATGACTAAGGTCCTATATAATCATATCTCAGTTTTATTTATTTGTTTTGATCGTTCAGTGTGTTTACTTGTAGATTTATAAGCACATTCTAGTACCGCAAGTGACAGAAACCATGCAGCCTATGGTTCAGGCTTACTTTGCTTAATATACTTTCCAAATCTAACCATTGCCTTACAAATTGTCAATATAAGGAGGGTACATAAAAGGCAGAACAAGGATGAACAAATACAACAGTGAAACTCACCAGACACTATGTAGAAAATGAACTATATATCTTATGGGTAGGGATGGAAGAGAACCATGTGATGGGAAAAATGGTTAAAAAAGAATTACACTGGTTGCACCTGATTCATCTAACTGTACCCCTCTGTATATCAACTACACAAAAACAATTTTAAAAAAGAACTAATAATGGCTACATAAAAATACCTGATATTGAGTCTTACATGGGTTTTTATTTGCTCTAAATTAAGAGCATTTAATAAATTCAACACTATTTATTCTCCCCATCGATGTATCTTCATAACAAACGTTTCCTTTTGTTTTCTTCATTCTATTTCTAGATCTTTTCAAGGTATGATAAATACTTTGTTGTGATCAGTTCATACTCCATTCAGAGCTAATTATTATGTATCCATTGCATTTTGACCTGTAAGATTTAAAAGCTCACCTGCTTCCAAAACCCATGATTTTAACTTTAAGGTAAAGACACCACGTTCCATGAATACCGCCCCTCCCTGCTTTTTAAACCAATGCCTAGATAAGAAAAAGGAAAGGCTGTTATTTTAATGTTACAGTCATTGATGTAAAGGCTAACTTTCTAGTTTCAAAATGGAGTTTATGCTGGGAATGTATAATGGCTATTAAAGACTGTTCAATGGTTCATCAAAATGTTGAACATAGAATTATATATAGCATTATGATTCCATTCCTAGGTGCCTTTTCAAAAGAATTGCAAATACTGAAACAGAAACTTGTTTATTCATGTTCAAGGAAGCATTATTCACTATATCCAAAATATAGAAACTGCTCAAATGTTCATTAATGGAGGAATAAACAAGATATGGTATTTCTATAAAATGTTGTATTATTTGTCCACTAAAAGGAAAAAATACTGATTCATATATGATATAATATGAATGGAAATTGAAATGTATTAAGCTCAGAGAAATAAGTCAATTACAAGATGCCCATATATTTTTTAATTTCTTTAAATGAAGTATTTTGAATAGGTATATATATCAAGCCAGGAAATAGATTAGTGTTTCATTAGAGGAAGATTAAAGTATTAGGAGACAGAGATGATATAGCTAAATAGTATAAGATTTTTTGTGGTGCCGGGCACCAGTTGCTCACACCTATAATCCTAGCTACTCAGGAGGCTGAGATCTGAGGATCACGGTTCAAAGCCAGCCCAGGCAGGAAAGTCCATGAGACACTCCTCTCCAATAAACCAATAGAAAACTGGAATTGGTGCTGTGGTTTAAATGGTAGAGTGCTCGCCTTGATCTGAAGAGCTGAGGGACAGTGTCCAGGCCCAGAGTTCAAGCCCCACAACCGACAAAAAAAAAAAAAAGATTTTTTTGTGTATAAAAAAGAAATTTTCAGGGCTTGGGAAGGTGGCTTAGTGGTAGAGTGCTTGTCTTGCATGTATGAGGCCCTGGGTTCGATTCCTCAGCAACACATGAGCAGAAAAAGCCAGAAGTGGCTTTTCCATAATAAAGAAGCAAAACAGCACAAACGTGTTTCTATGCTGCCTATCAACTTCTTATTTTATATTGTAAAGAAAAAAGAGAGTTGTTTGTAAAAGAGGGCAATCTATGAAATTTTATGAAAATTTTTTTGCAGTTGAGGGAATACATATTGATATTACCAAAAAAAATCCTCAAAAATAAACTTCCAGGAAGAATGTCATATACTAGCACCACAAAGGGCTCAAACCAATAATCCTAGCTACAATAGTGAAGAGTATGGTTTGAGGCTAGCCCAGGCAAAACATGTATGGGATTCTATCTCAACAAAAACAATTGATTATATGGTGACTTATACATATCTTCTCAGCTACATGGGGAGTAAAACTCAACAGGGATGGTCTGGGTTCATCAGGGTCAAAATAACAAATTCTACAAGGGCTGGAGAGGTTGTTCAGTTGGTACAGTGCTGAGCAATCCCAAAACACAGTACTGAAAAAAAAAGGAAGGAAGGAAGGAAAGAAGGGTGGGGCGAAGAAATGAAGGGAAAGAAGGAAGGAAGGAAGGAAGGAGATAAAGTAAGGAAGGAAAGGAAGGAAGGAAGGAAGAAAGAATGAATGTCATCTTAGTTTGGACTAGTTTCAATGAGTACTGAATAATACTGTGTTATTGCTCACATGTGTCTAGTTTCTGTCCCTGAAATACCTTGCTTTCCTGGTTTAGCACGATTGTTCTTCATACATATCTCATATTTTCAGCAAAGAGGCAATAAATGATATCCGGGGCTGCAACTGTTGCTCTATCCTTCTCCTTCTGAATCTATTCCCAAATAGAGAAAAAAAATCAGGAAATTTAAATGTAAACACCACCTGTCACCAGTTACAAATCATCCCCTCCCACTACCAGAGGCTTTCTCTGACAAAAATGAAAATCAAAAAAACACAAATTCTCCACATGACATTTTTTTTAAATTAAAAGAATCAGTGAAGGGAGATCTTTAACAGCTCCCAATTTTGATTAATTTTGCTCATTTCCACTATTGTTGAATAAATTGGATTATTAATGCAAAGGTTAATGAAATTTTCTGAGGATGACAGTAGAATATAGTCCACAAGTGACATAAGCCATCATTTCACCTACAAAATTTAAAATGAAAATATTAGGACACCACAGGAGAAACTTAAAAACCCATGCTTCATTTTCAGTTTAAAAACACATTGCTGGGTTTTTTTTTCAAAATAGTACAAGATTGGTCATGTACATCACTCAGAAAAGCAGTTTTCAATTGAAACTTTTAAATTCCATATACAGATACACAAACACACAGCATAAAGTGTTCAGATCTGTCTGTCCCTTTTTCTTGCCTGTTTCTACCACCCTTATTATTCTTGATCTATTAATATGTTGAAATGCTGTGTGTGTGTGTGTGTGTACAGGTACTAAGGCTTGAATACTCTCTATGTGTGTGTGTTTATGTGTGAGAGTGTGTGTATTACACATTGTAATTATCCATGGTTAGCTCACCAAGAAACATCCCAACAAGCTTAAAATTATTCAGCTTTTTTCATATTAAACTTTTCCACTTCTTTAGTTCTTTTTCCTGTTTTGAAAATTTATATATTTGAATATACTAGTCATTTTTATTGATATACAATAAAATTACACAGTTATGAGATATGATATGTCACATTCTATGTAAACATTGTATAATTATCAAATGAAGGTAACTAGCATTTGGTATTCCTTTAAGTTGAGAAACTCCAAACCCTGCTTGTACTCTGTAGTACTTTATAAAATTGTTAATACATTGTTGTAGCATTACTCTAGTGGGCTTCAGATCGTAAGAATTATTTATCCTATGTCCCTGCCTTTTTACACTGTTCCCAATAATTTTCTAACCATCCTGCCCTTAACCCTTCCAATCCTCTAATGACTATTACTCAAATCTGTACTTCTATGAAATCAGTGATTTTTTTAGCTCCGACATCAGAATGTGAACATATGGTATTTATCTTTCTGTGCTAGGTTTATTTTACTTAGCATAGTGTCTTCCAATTTCCTTCATATTCCCACAAATGACAGGGTTTTATTCTTTTATTATAACTGAATAATATTCCACTCTGTATGTATACTACACATTTAAAATCCATTCATCCATCAATGCACTAACCTTAGTGGATACCATATTGTGGCTATTGTTAGTAATGTTGCAATAAATGTGAATACATGTACCTAATTCATATACTGATATTATTTCCTTTGGGTATTTTCAAAATTCACAACATTTTTATGCTCAAATAACACATTTACTGCAAAAGGAAAAAAAAAAAAAAGAAAGCCATCACACCAGATGCTATGTCAAAAAACTTTACAATTTAGGCCAGTGGGCTTGGGGGACGGGGTGGGGGGTGTAGCTGAGGAGGTGGGAGGAAAGGGATGGTAGGGGAAAAACAAAGGAAGAGGCAACAATGCTGGATAAGAAATGTACTCATTACTTGCTCATGTAACTGTAACCCCTTTATACAGTATTTTCCAATAAAAAACTTAATTTTTTTAAAAAAGGAAACAAAACAACAACAGCAAAAAATCTAGGAATACTTTAGCCAAGGAAATAAATGATCTCTATGATTAAGTTTTTGTTTCAAGAAGTAATTAATTAATGGTGTGAAGGAAGAAATAAAAAAAAAAAACATGAAAACATCCCATTTTCATGTTTTGAAAGAACACTGTTAAAATGTTCATACCACAAAGTGATTTACAGATTAGTTTCTCATCAAAGAAGCCATGACATTCTAATAGAAATTTTGAAAAAAAAATTCTGTAATTCATATGGAGCCACAAATGATGGAAAATAGCCAAAGCAACACTGAGCAAAAACTACAAAGATAAATATATCACTACCTGACTTCAAAACACACTACAAAATTGTAATAATCAAACTACATTGTACTGGCATCAAAGTAGACATCAAGCCCAATGAAAAAAGTAGGGAAGCCAGAAATAAACCTGAACGCCTATTAAGAACTAGTCAACAAAAACATTGCAAAAGAATAGTCTCTTCAATTGAAACATATAGAAGAAACTGGGTGTACATATGCATAAAAACTGAAGTAGAATACCATCTCTTAACCTAGGCCACAGTAAATTCAAAATGAATCCAAGATATTAATATAGTATCTGAAACTATGAAGCCACTGATGATTCTTTTTCAGGAGTAAGAAACTCTCACAACTCCCTTATAATAACAGAAATTTATTATTCCTTGAATTTTAGTTCCTCATGTTCCTCATCCCATAACAATCTCAAAAGTTGAATGAATTCCCCACTCCTATTCATTGTAAACAAAGGCAGCACTCTACTCAGCTGTGTTTAACAAGAGAACAAGCTCTTTGGACAAAACCCTTCTCTATAGTGGTGGCCAACATGGCACTCTGAACCATACAGTTCTATTAAAAGGGGCATCCTAGGATGTGAACAGCATTAGCAGACCAGTCAGACAAATTAGGTGTTTATCATAAATGAGACCATATGGTGCCTTCCTGAGAAGATTATGTAAGTACTTAAAAAATGTATTTGATTCCATTTCTTGTTGCAGGAGAAATACTGAATCAACTTGATACTTCCACATACCCTATGACTGTACCTGTAAGCATCTTGTCCAGTGCCCTCAGTCACTCTAACATCCCCATTGAGAACATCGAAGCTCTGGAGAATGCTCAGGTCTAAGTGTCATTTTCTAGATTCCAGCCATCTATATATAGAGAGAGAATCATCCACTGTGAGTTGCAATCAAGTAACTTCCTGAGTAGAACAGATAAGGCCAGACACTTCCATTAGGTACCCAATGTTTGGCAATCTGGGAGCCATTTTTGTTTTCTCAGCATGCAGAATAGAAACATGTTCCTTGACTTTTAAAGTGATTTACTGAAATTGAAGGAAACTTAAGACATCTCTGTAATTACTTTCCTTTTCTTCCAGGTCAGGGTGAAATTCTATTGACATTCTGTGATGACAGTATGATTGGATGTTATGTAAACCTTATTGTTTCTCTTACCTGAAAAGTCTAGGTTAGTGCCATATACAAACATGATAGCTCACAATAAAGAATACAGAAAACAGGGCTGGGAAGGTGGCTCAGTGGTAGAGCGCTTGCCTTGCATGCATGAGGCCCTGGGTTCGATTCCTCAGCACCACATAAGCAAAAAGAAAAAAGCCAGAAGTGGTGCTGTGACTCAAGTGGTAGAGCGCTAGCCTTGAGCTGAAGAGCTGAGGGACAGCGCCCAGGCCCAGAGTTCAGACCCCATGACCGGACCAAAAAAAAAAAAAAAAAAAAAAATACAGAAAACAGAAACAATGATCAATGGTTCTTGCAGGAGGTTAAGGCAGGAAGCAGAGAAAAGTTTTGGTGAAAGTCTTGAGTGCTAGTGAATTCAAATCCTGGGGAGAAGAAAACAAGAAAACTAATGTGACAAATGTGGTATACTTATTAAGTCTATTAAGGTGGATGTAATTGGGATTTAGTTTTATAATTGTAAGAGTTTTCTCTGAGTCACTTTGTTTCCAAAATTTACTGTGAAAAACTTTATAACAAAAGATACAGGTTTCCAAATTTGTCCATACATTATATGACAAAGACACATTTAAATGATGTAAGTGGTTCAAAATATTTTTCTTTGAATAGGTGGAAATTTGGCTGTGAATGAATGATAATACAAAAAGAAACAATTCTTGATTAGAAAAGGATTTTCTATATATAAGCAAAATAACTCACAATCAGCAATCAAGTTCGGTCGTTTCAAGCCAGAAAATACATAAACATAGTTAAATAAACAAATCAATCAAGCCAAGAACTGTCTTTCATGATTGGAATTTGGAGAAAAAAGGTGATTCTTCAATAGCCCTTGAGATTTTCACATGCAAAGTTGTGTGTGTGTGTGAGAGAGAGACAGACAGACAGAGACAGGGAGACAGAGATAGAGAGACAGAGAGAGAGAGAAAGAAAAGAGAGAGATTGTATTTACTTGTTATCAGTTACAAAGACTTAGGCCTATTTGCACGTTGTTCATAGGATTATATATAGACTACATCTGTTCCACAAATATTTATTGAGTACCTACTTTGTGCAGAGCTGGCTGCTACACTCAATGAATTACAGAGTACTACTATGAGCCATGAGAACATCAATAATATTATACTATTTCACAGAGAAAAAAATTCATGTCCAAGTATTTGTCCACTATCACAATGATTTAGAGGTAGAAAGTGGCACTATGGCTCAAGTGCTAGAGCACTGGCCTTGTGCTGAAAAGCTCAGGGAGAGAGCCTAGGCCCAGAGTTCAAGCCCCAAGATCCACAACAAAAGAGGTAGATTCAAGATTTGCAGTTAAGCTCCTGCATTAATGATTTTAACCAAAATGTTATAAAGGAAAAACAAGGGCACAAAGAAGAAAAGTTGTAGGAGGAAAAAGATAGAATGAGATAAAACACAGCTTCTATTAAATGTAGAAATGAAGGTGAGAAAGTGAGAGAATGATCAGGGATGTATTTTCCTAGCTATCATTGTTGTTAATGAGGCTTCCATAAAATTGATTTGGCTAGTTCTGTTCAATCAACCATAATTCAATTAAGTAGAGATAAGCAAAGAGTATTCTTCATATATTATGCTAACATAAGTGGGTAAGTGTGATACAGTGAAGAAGGTAGTTACTTTGGTTGATCAATTTCTTGGGAGGGTGTCATTAATTTGATGCAATATAGTAAGTGATAAGAAAACATCTACATGATGTAAAATATTTCTGTCTGTAGCCTATTTAGGTTGTAATGTTACAGCATTGAAGGCAGTAGATATTATCTGCAAAGGATAAGCCCTCTGATGCTCATTATCATATTAGCTTGTATTATTTTATTGGGTCTCTAACAGACAACAAAGTAACTGAAAGCTAAGCTAATGAATCTTTGGGCACACTGGTTATTAAGGCTGCAATTCACAAAAAGAAAACTGTGAACACGGACCATGCCTTCAGGACAACCCCAGGCCTAATTAGGCTGGTCAGAGAGTGGGCAGGGCAATTTGTTGATCTCAGTTGCAGAGCCAAAGGTTGTACTTAAATACCCAGAGTGATGATGCTGTAAATATAGCACCAGGAGAAATGGAATATTTCTTGGGTGGTTTTCCCATGATGGAAGAACCAGCATATTCCTGTTTTCTGAAGAGGCAGGATGAAGAAGAAGCAGATTTTAATGTACAGATTCCTTATTTGATTGATTGTGTATATAGGAGGGAGAAGTTCAGGAAACATTAGGGAACTCCAATATCTGCTTGATTTAAGATCGGGATTACTTCTTCCAGTTCAGTTGTCCCTCCAATATATGGTTTAACTTCCATCTTTTTTTTTGTCCTTGGTGGAGCCAATTACCCCATCAGCTGCTAGATATTAAACCATTGTATAAGTACAGAAAATCCTGATCCTCCCCAAAGCACTATCCATTCTTCAGGAATGTGCCTACCGTGGGTGGGATAGAAGCCTCACTCAACTTTTTCTATTTTCCCTTTTATAGTTTTGCTCCTTCTCAGAAATAGACAGCTGGATCCAGAGAATATACATGGCAAAGGCTCCCAGATTTATCAAATCAAAAGAGAAGATGATCAGTTAGGTTTAAATCGCAGTAAAGAATAACACTTTGGTACTATAAGTATATCCCATGCAATATCTGGAACACAACTGATGTTAAATTATTTATAATTTACTTGCAATTCAAATTTAACTTGACGGCCTATATTTTATCTGACAGTCCTCTATAGGAAAAAGCATAGTGAACATAGACCTTGGTTGGTTTGTAGAACATGGATTCAAATCCCAGTTCAACTACCTAGAAGATGTGTGCCTTAAAGATATTGATCTCTCTTTTTAATAGTGTCTGACATGAGAGTGTGATGTGCAATAAGTAAGTCAACACTTGAACTGAGCAGTAGAACACCCACACATTGAAATATTTTATTAACTCATGGCGCTACCTGGAACATAGACATGAGCCTGATAAAAACAGATAACAATTATCATTGATGATACTTCCTCTAATCCATGAAAACTTTTCATAGTCTAGATTATGATTCATATTTAATATTCATGTAAAATTCAATATATTTTTTAACTCAGAACAAGATGGGGGTGTTTTCCTATGTGAAACATTTACTATTCTAATGGAACTCCCTCAGCATTGGCATTTCTCTGTGAATATAGCCTCAAAAATTTCTAGTTTGGGTCTGGGATGTAGCTCCATGGCAAAGAGCTTGCCTAGCAAGTACAATGTCCTGGGTTTCACCCCCAGCACCAAAAAAGAAAAGATAGAATAATACAGTTTTTTAAATGCTACTTTTGCTCAAGTTTGATTCCCAGTGCTGGGCACTGACTTTACCAATAGCCACACTCCTTTTACATACAGTGGCGCAACGAATTCTTCAATAATGCAAGTCCTCTCCCAGTGAGTTTTCTGTTTCTGTCTGTTTGCTTATCCCTCTTTACCTCAAACATCCATGTATAGATGCATACACACACATACTCAGTCACTCATCTGCCCTTGCCTAGGAAAAAAAAAAGAACTCATATGTCTGTCTCAAAGAGAGTTCGAGAGGCATTTAGCAATTTTTAAAATGTATTTTCTCTTTAGAGAGGAGAAGGCAAGAGAAAGAAGGAGGAGGAGAGATAACCCCCAAGAAAGTCAAACTATCTATTTATTTAGTTATGTGTTTTGGGTTGCATTTTGCATTAATCGCCGCCACACACAGAAGCCCTGCAATTTATTATTAGTGATAAGTGTGGACAGTAGCTATTATTTTCTCTCCCTGTTCTAAAATGTGGCATAGTGGGACACTTAGATTTATGGAACATGCATTATTCAAAACTCTAGTTCTGGGATGGCTCAGCAGGAAGATTCCCAGCTATTTCTTTAAGCTTTTTTTTTCCTTCAAGATTTTTTCTCCCTGGCTTTCTTCATTTCCATCTCATGGTGTTAGAAATCACTCCAAACTCAGAACTGGAGAATTGGTCATGGGAATATATCAGTACATCCAGTTTTTTTCACCAAGGATAATCAGTAAGAACCCTCTATTCTATAAAATCTAAAGAAAAGACCCAGCGAAAGCACATAGGAATTTCACTGAGAGCAGTACAAACCAATGAACACCTTAGTCTTTAGCAACTTCTTTAGGTGTTAAATATCCAATTATATATTTTCCCTTAAACTTGAGAAGGATAGTACTAGGAATTATTTATACCCAATCATTTTAAGATTTTTTAAAAAAATATTTTACTCAGCATCCCAGTTGTCATACATGTGCAAGTTATTTGAAGGGGAGAACCAATTGCGAATCAGCGAAGGATAGACATTAAAAAAATAAATCAAAGAACACAGACCACATCACTCTGTATATATAAACAAAGGTATAAGTCCAGTGAATGAATTGGCAAATATGAACCATTTGTAATTGCTGCTACAAGGAATCATCACTGTATGTGGATAATTTTTTTTGAGAGACTAAGTGTGAATTGAGCATAATTAAAGACTATTTGGCTTGTTTAGCTTCAGAAATCCATCTGACATGACTCTGAACTAATGAGAGAAGTACAAGCTGTAACAAGGGTGAGTTCAGATTCCTGGCAATGAGAAGAGATTGAAAATGACATTTCAATGTCGTGGTAACCTAAGAAGAATCAACAGGATAATGTAGTCCTTGGCAATAAACAACACAGAAGAGACAGATGATCTGAAGGTGTGGTTAATAGCCTGAGCTCAAGATAGTTGCTCAGTAATTTAAATACTATTTGATTATTATTTCTTTAGCTTTGAAAAGATTAGTTCTTCCTGGCTTTCTTCAGATTTGTGAGGCTATGAAATTCTTTTTGTAGTTGTTATTGTTTTAGTTGGCCGTGGGGCTTGAACTCAGGGCCTGGGCATTATCTCTAACATTTTTGCTCAAGGCTAGAGCTTCTACAACTTTGCGCCACAATGGCACTTTCAGCTTTTTCTGTGATTAATTGGAAAAAAGATTCTCCTGCACTTTTCTGCCAAGGCTGGCTTGGAACTGAGATCCTCAGATCTCAGCCTGCTTAGGAGCTAGGATTATAGGCCTGAGCCATCAGAACCTGGATTTAACTATGATTTTCTTAAGATCACAAGTTGTATCTCAACAGCACAGCTTTGAAGAGTCTGACTGTTCCCTTGACTACCTCCAGTTGTGTTTTTGTGTGATGATCATCAGCACATACGAATCACAGGCTAGCCTCATGCTGTGTGGGCACCTCAGTATTAAGATCTTTGTGAAGTTTTGTAACACCAAATAAGTTTTTATTAAAATCTTCACTGTAAATATGGAGAAAGATGGGAAGACATTTGACTGTCAAAATTTTAATATTCTCAATATTTTCTATCCCCCATGTTGAAATCTGTTTCTCATTATTGGTAAGAAGGTGTAAGATTTTGGTTTACAGAAAACAGAAATTGAGAATTAATGCTCCAATTTACTGTAATTCCCTGAGGTGGATTGGAGAATAAAAAAATAAGGAAAGCACTATTCACAGAGTTTAGGTTGGATCTTAATTCTGATATATAATTTGGAGACTTCTCCAGGTCCACGTCAGTACAATTAGTCAGGGCTGCAGGATTGTAAACAGACTGCTTTGAGTTGAATCCCAGTAATGACAATGCTTACACACACTACCCAGCTGGGAAGAAGCAGAGAAGCCATATGATTGGTTTGTTGTGTAGGTTCAATGACTGAACAGCTATCTATCACTTAAAATAGTGTTTGGAACCTAGTAAGTTCCTATGTAAATGTTAGTTATTTTTAATTACTTGGGCTGTTATGGTAGCCTGGGAAAATGGAGACTTCAAGAGGATTTTATTTATTGGGCTTAAGTATGGGACTTCACTCAAGAGCAGCAAAGGCTACCAAATTGACATAGAGGTTAACCTTGGACTGTCACACTTTTCTGCTTAGTCAATTCACAGTTTCATGGGAGAATTAGGAATGACAATTCAGACTATTTGAATACCTTATGATTCTAATTGGAGAAAAAGAGAACATGTGACCAATCAAATGTACAAAAAAATCAAATGTGACCCCTTTCATGGCATTTCTTCTGGAAGAATCTCTCCCCAAATTAGAAACTTTGTCCTTTCAAGAGTCTGTTCCACAGAGCAATAACCATCCTTAACACAGAAAAACTTTATATTACTGTTCAGTTGGGTGTGTGTTTCAGGGAAAACTGCATTTGTAGGAAATGAGAAGAAACAAAACAAATTAAAAGTATTTAGAAAATTCACCTCAGTTTTTGCATGGTCATGTTAGAAATCCAAGGGAAAGAAAAAATCTCAATATTGAGCTGAAGAAAAAAGGACTTTACTAATTTAGTGGGATGAGGAAACTGTTTTCATCAAACACAAGAGAAATTATCTTCATTTTTATATTTTTATTATAAAAATACTGTACAGAGGGGTGACAGTTACATGAGTAGAGTAATGAGTACATTTCCTATTGAGTATTGTTACCTCTCCTTTGTTTTTCCCCTACCATCCCATCCCTCCCCACCTCCTGAACTCCCCCCACCCCCCGCCGAACTTGTAAAGTTCGTTTTTAACGTAGTGTCTTGTACATCTCATTGTTACAATGGGTCAACCTGTATCTGTGTTTCAGCATTTTGTTATTTCCCTCCCCCTTCAATTTTAAAAATGTATATACAAGATGTAGGGCATCAGAATCAAATACAGTGAAAACAGGGATTATACTGTGGGGGGAAATCATAAAAATAAACAAAATAATCACATAGTATTATAAATATGTAAAAAAAAATAACAAGAAAAACAACACTTGTATCCCTATCTTGGGGTTCATTTTGCTTCACATCTTATATGGTCATATGTATGTAGCTTTTGACCTTTCCTGCTTGTCCTAGACATATAGTAGTTTTTGCAAATAAGGGAAACCATGGGACCTATGTTTCTTTGGAACTTACTTTGGGCTTACTTCACTTCATATATTTTTTTCCAAGTCTTTCCATTTCCTAACAAATTGGAAGGTGTCATTATTTCTGATGGAGGCATAGAATTCCTCTATCTATCTATCTATATCACATTTTCTTGATCTATTCATCTACTGAGGGGTATCTGGGTTGATTCCATATCTTAGCTATAGTAAATAATGTTGGAATAAACATAGTTGTGCTGGTAGCTTTAGTATAGCCTTGTTTGTGATCCCTTAGGTAAATGCCCAAGAGTGGGATTGCTGGGTCATAGGGGAGCATTATGTGGAGTCTTTTGAGGAACCTCCATACTGCTTTCCAAAGTGGTTGACCAAGTTTACACTCCCACCAACAATGCAGTAGGGTTCCCTTTGGCCACATCCCCTCCAGCATCTGTTGTTATTAGATTTCTTGATTTTAGCTTTCTAACTGGGGTGAGGTGGAATCTCAATGTTGTTTTGATTGGCATTTCTTTTATGGGAAGAGAAGTTGAACATTTCTTTATGTGTCTATTGTCCATTCTTATTTCCTCTTCAGAGAAGTTTCTTTTTAAGTCTTTAGCCCACTTATTTATTGGGCAGATGTTTCTTTAAGGATTTGTTGGGGGATTTAATTTTTTGAGTTCTAAGTACAACTTAGATATGAGACTCTTGTCTGTTGCATGGCTAGTGAAGATCTTCTCCCAATCCGTGGGCTTTCGATTGATCTTGCTATCTATGTCCTTTGCCATGTAGAAGCTCTGCAGTTTCATGCAATCCCATTTGTCAACCTTTCTTTGATTTGTTGTGTTTCTGGGTTTTTATTAAGAAAATTTCAGCTGGTGCAAAGGAGCCTTAGACCTTCCATGCTCCTGGATTGGGAGGATTAACATCATGATAACGGCAATTCTGCCGAAGTCTATCTACAAATTCAATACAATATCCATCAATATTCCAACCTCATTCTTCTATGAAAGAGAAGAAGCAACCCAAAACTTCATATGGAACAACAAATAGCAAAAACAATCCATAGCAAAAAACCAGTGCTGGAGGAATATTAAGACCAAATGTCAAACTCTACTTCAAAGCCATAGTAATCAAAACAGCTTGGTAATGGTATAAGAACAGACTTGAGGACCAATGGAATAGAACTGAAGACCCAGAAATGAACCTACAAACCTATAGCCACCCAATCTTCAATGAGGGAGCTAAAAAAATAGAATTTAAGAAAGACAACCTCTTCAGTAAATGGTGCTGGCAAAATTGGTTTAACACCTATAGAAAACTAAAGCTAGATCCTTATATATCACCCTGCACCAGAATCAACTCCAAATAGATGAAAGACCTCAAAATCAAAGCAGACACGCTGAAAACATTACAGGAAGGAATAGGAGAAATTATCTTCTATCTGATGAGCCACTTTAAAAATGTTTAAACAAATATTAGAAAACAAGTCTGAGTTTTAACTTACCAGTCAGACTGAAGCTATATTTTTAAAGAGGACCTGGTTTATTTTTTTTCACACTAATGGACACATGTTCATTGATGTGAGTATATAATATGTATCTATTTTACAATATGTGTCTATTTTACAATCTTAATATTTTTGCTAATGGGTTTTCATCTTGGGTCAACACATGTATGCAGTGGTACTATTCATATGATAGCAATTAATATAGCAATCACATTAATATATAAATCAGTATGCAAATCCAAAGTGTTTTAATGCCATCTCATTTTCCAAATATATTTATCCACACATTACAAATCTGTTTATTAAGCAATATGATTTCTAAATTGAGTTATTATTAGAGATAACTCAGGTCCACTGCTATCCTACTTGTGGGCTTTGATTTGATACCACAATAACAAGATAATGATGCTCCAATGTTTGTCATAATTTGCAATGGCAAACCCTGTCAAACATGCTGGTGATATTTCCATTAAAGTAATAGTACATCAGATGATCATGGCCCCAATTAGAGGATCTCTTAACATCAATTGCAATGTCAATTCACATAATCATATTTCAGTTACTTCTCAACTAATAGAAGTCATAATAAAAGTACTCCATTTTCAACATGTTGCTGATATATAAAATGTAGTATAAATATCTTTAGTATTGGTTCAATCCAAAATTCAATTCAATGGATAGGCATATGTCAATAGATGGAATCTGTCTTGATAATCTCAACAATCTGCTTTGAAAATCTCAAAGAGCAGTCTCAACTGAGACTCACTGTGTCTTGAAACACAATTATTTCTGTGCTATTTAAGTTTAAATAATCATATGTTCCTTGGATTCCTCATCTATGAATTGAGGTATATTGCTTATCACATGATCACTATATTTATGAGAGATTATATACATATATATGTGTATGGGTTATATGGATATTTCCACATGACACTTTCACTGGTTCTCAGTGGGAAAGACTGCCAAGTGTCTCATTTCTCCCTCTCAGCTTTTTCCCTAATATTCCCATGTTGTCCATTTTATCACAGTCTGAAATACCAAGTCAGTGTCTCCTATTATTCCTCTATTATTTACTTCCTTCCTTAGTTTCCCCAAGTCTTTTAAAAATTGAACAGGTAAGGCTGAGAAGGTGGCTCAGTGCCTTGCATGCTTGAAGCCCTGGGTTCAATTCCTCAGCACCACATAAGCAAAAAGAAAAAAGCCGGAAGTGGTGCTGTGGCTGAAGTGGTAGAGCGCTAGCCTTGAGCTGAAGAGCTGAGGGACAGCACCCAGGCCCAGAGTAAGGCCCCACGACCGGACCAAAAAAAAATAAAAAAAATGACCAGATAAGCATTAAACACTTGACTACTAGGGATGTTCTTTCTCCCACTAATAGCTGGCTGGCTGGTCGTCAGGAAGGAGTAGCAAGCAACAATATGGCTCTAGAAGTACACACTAGTGCTCCTGGACCTGGCTCTAGTGGTCTTTAAGGGATCAAAACAATGGTTATTTACTAAAATATAAGGGACTTCCACAATATAGTAACAACTGCTTGCACTGACAGCCCTGAAAATGTGTAAATTTAGGCTCCCATGATTCTATACGAGTTAACATTATATGATAAACTACATAACCCATTTTATATTAAGACTCCCATGATTCTATAAGAGTTAACATTATATGATAAACTATATAAACCATTTTATATTAAATAAGAAAGTAGCTTGGGTAAAATTGAGGTTTTCTCTGTCTTATTCTTCTTAGAGTGATGGGTTACATGAATTTGTATCTTCCATCTAAGTATAAAGGCTCTTTTATAAAAATATCAAGCACATATTTGAAACATGAACTTTATTAGAAGCTTCAATTATAAGTGCTATTAGAATTAACTAATTACTCTACTTGGAGGGACAGTTGAATATCTGACCATACAGCAAATACCACTATAAAGAAAAGACAATGGCAAAAATGCTGAAAATAGCTGGATACTAGGGCTCATACTTGTAATCCTAGCTGCTCTGTGTTCTGAGATATAAGGATCAGGAGTATGGCTCTCCAGCACAGGCAGAAAAGTTTATGAGACTCTTATCTCTAATAAACTACCAGAAAGCCAAAAGTAGAGCTATGACTCAAGTGTTAGAGTGTTAGCCTTGAGCAAAAAATAGATAGATAGATAGATAGATAGATAGATAGATAGATAGATAGATAGATAGATAGATAGATAGATAGATAGATAGATAGATAGATAGATAGATAGATAGATAAAACTCAGGGACAGTGCCCCGGCTCTCAGTTCAAGCTCCAAGAATGGCATGAAACAAAACAAACAAACAAAAAACCTGAAAATAAAATTCTGTGATCTCTCATTTAAAGATTTGACTTTTCATAGTTTCCTGGACTTGTATTTGTTTTTTAACTAGGGAGATATTGTTGTAGCCAGGACTTATGGTATGCAAATGTTGTTCTATATCATTTATTTGCTTCTACTTTTCTGGTCATGAATATGGATGCCACTTACTCCTGCAATTAAAATATAGTCTAGTAATTTACACCTGAATTCAATTATAGACTTAAAATAGGTTCTCCACCGAGACTTTAGAAATTGCTCTGAGTTATTTTATTTCTGTTCTCATGCTGAGTAATAATCCTGGCAAGTCTGGTCCACCATGAACCCCTTCTTTTTGTGATTGTGCTTACAGCCCCAGAAGCTCTTTATACAGTTCCGTCTCATCACTGTAATGGGTGGACATTCCATCTACTCGCAAACTCATAACACAAGTAAAAGACCATTCGTTTTCTATTTTGCCATTACATTTTCCAAATTTCTATGTTGAAACTTAGTGTTTGTATGTGTATTTTGTTCTCTCTGTGCTTGTTGTTTTTCTATTTTTAACCTTTCCTAAATTGTGTGGTTGTGGAGAATGGCTATCTATTCAGTTCACGTTGGCACCTCTGTGTTTGGCATGGTGGCTTATGTACAGACAGGATTTAAGGTGGCTTTGTGTCTGAGTAAACAAGCAAGGATTGCAATACAAGAAATACTACCCTGGATAAGCTATTGTTCTTTCAGTGCTTAATTTGAATTGTAGGTTTTAAAAGCAGGAATGGTGCTCTTAGGCAGAAGAATGTTATGATTGTGTCAGGCATATATATATATATATATATATATATGTATATATATACATATATATACATATATATATATATATATATATAATATCTGCAACTTCCTCCCCAAAAATACTATGAATACTATTCTTTCACAATTTTTCCTAAAGACTTCATATTATCTCTGCCTAGGTAGAACACTTGTAAAATAGCCCACTAGAAAAAATAGGTCAGGCTGATAATTCACAAATGATACAATTTAATTTTTTGAAAGTTATATAAGCTGCAAGGTCCCTGCATTTGGTACTGTTCCTAAAAACTAAATTTGCCTAGTGTTAACCTTATGTATTGCTTTTCATTTGTATAGGTTTTATCGATCAGAAGCCCTTTGCTGAGAAAGTGAATCCATGGACCACTCATTTTATAATGTTTGTATTTGTTTTATGATTAAGAATAAAAAGTGCTGGAATACCTACCTGTTTTCCTTGGTCTTAGTTTTCTTCATGAAGGATCTGTTTCCATTCAAGCCCAGGCTATCTATGTGGACATCACAATTCTGCCATGCTCCTCTGAGATTGAAAGGCTGTCATCATCATACTAACACTTGCATAATTACACATAATGTGTGTCCAATCTGCCAGTCTAAATGCAGAGAGCTGACATTCTGGCATGCTTGTACGTATATTCCAGCCAGTTCTCTCGACCCTGCAGCTCTTCTCAGAACAGCAATTGAGTAATCCATAGATCTAGGAATCAGAAGTGGGAAGGTAACAGAATAAAGAAATGGAAAAACAAAACAAAATTACTTAGCGACTTAGATCTGATGTTTAGGATACAAGTTTCAAGCAACTACAAAATATAGCCAGGTAAAGATTACATTTTTTCTAGTTCCATAAATTACACAGATATTTGGGTTGAAAAATTATAAAAATGGTTTGCTATCAGTATAAACATGATATTACTTGTCACAAAGCAAAATAAGAGAATGAAAAGTAATCATTTGTTCTACCATCATAATCCAAACAACTAACAAGGTATTATTGTAATATATAAAATTATAATATATATATTATGTAATAATAGATAATGTAAATAAAAATATAATTACATATTATATTATAACATATAATATAAGTAACAAGTACATTATAATATTTGACTCTCAAGATAATTTTTGTAGGCACACATAATTTGATCTAGCTTGGAAATGAAGAGTTCTACCTTAGAGATGTTAAGTGGATAGGCCAAATCTATATACTTGAAATTTGAAAAATAATACTTCTGTCCCTAAAGTCTTTGAGTGGTTTTTTTTAATTATAATGTTTGCTTGTTCTGGGGCTTGAATTCAGGGCCTGGGCACTGTCCACTGTCCCTAAGCTTATTTTTCTCAAGGCCAGTACTCTACCACTTAAGCCACAGTGCCACTTCTGGATTTTTCTGTTTATGTGGTACTGAGAAATCAAACTCAGGGCTTCATGCATGCTAGGCAAGCCTTCTACTACTCTCAGCCCTATGGGTGTTCCAAACATACAGTTCAGTCTCCCCAAGAATTTTGTAGATAAGGATGTATTCGTTTTAGGGATATAATCGAAGTGGCAGGGAATACACAAGTGAGAAAGTGGAAGGCTGGGAAGGTGGCTCAGTGGTAGAGTGCTTGCCTCGCATGCATGAGGCCCTGGGTTCAATTCCTCAGCACCACATAAGAAGAGAAAGCCAGACGTGGTGGTGTGGCTCAAGTGATAGCACGCTAACCTTGAGATGAAGAGCTGAGGGACAGCACCCAGGACCAGAGTTCAGTCCTCATGACTAAAAAAAAAAAAAAAAAGTAAGAAAGCAGAAATTTCTTTAGATAATTTCTAGCAGAATGATGTTACCATTGCGTTCCTCCCATAGTAGTCCTTGAGGAAGAAGGCTGTTCCATGAGTAATATTGAAAGGAAAAGGAAATGGTTGAGCAGTGGATAGGAAAGAAATTTGGTCCACTTGACCTTGTACTGAAAGTTCTCACCTTGAAGTTGTCCCAAGTCTGCCTGAATAATGAGGGCTGTCATGTAGGAGACTGATAAAGACTGAATGTCTGACACTGACAACAATAACATTTCATCATTGGTAAAAATGTTCCACAAGGGGCTGATAATATACCTAGGTATCATGCATGACTTATTCCCATAATGGCAGTGGCTCCCATTCAGAGCAGCTTCTAAAGACAGTGGAATATGGGCTGGCCAAGTGTTTCCGCTCCATCAGCAAAGACATCTTTGTCCAGCAGAAAAGCTGATGATATAACACTACTTGAATCCTTGAATCCTTTTGTGTGTGTGTGTGTGTGTGTGTGTGTGTGTGTGTGTGTGTGTGTGTGTGACAGAGAGAGAGAGAGAGAGAGAAGCTGGAAGATTAAAATTTTAAGGCAAGGTTTAATAGTCTCATGCATTTTTATGCAAAATTTGGAATCTGCTGGTTCTTCTTTATGTGGGAATCTGGAATATACTTTTTTAAATAAAGAAGTGAGAAGTAGATAAGGTAATTTGGTGTTCTAGAATTGTACCAAGATCCGCTTACATCTCAGGACAGTACAGTGTACTTTGAACATTAGCAACATAGCTACACATAGAGAGTGGAGTGTAAGTAGGTAGATAAAATGTCTTTTACCTAAAGAGTTTGCTTAGACTTTGAGGTAAAAGCAGACCAAAGACAGTAGTTTAGCTGTACTCAATCTATCTATCTGTCTATCTATCTATCTATCTATCTATCTATCTATCTATCTATATCTATCTATACCTACTGTTGTGGACAAATGGAAAGTTTCTTTTTCTGTGGGTAAAAATATAACTGGTTTAGTAGTTTTAAATCAATTAAGAAATAAAATGTGTTTTAATATAGGAATAATTTTTATAATAGTTATACAACTGAATGAAAATATGCATGTGTACGTATGTATAATTTCCTGTTTGTATAAGATAATATACATTTATATATATTTCTATGTATTTACATAAAGTATGTACATATGTACCCATGATTGCTATATATCTATATTGATATGTATCTGTACCTATATAGATATTTGCTACAACATTCATCACAATGTCTGAAAGATATTGTAAATATCCCCAATTAATAAGAATTAACTAGGTACAATTTGGAGGATTTATACAATAAACTACTAATTTACTCTTATAAAACATAAGGTAAAACTAGGCACCCATGTCTCACACTTTTAATATCCTTTTTAGAAAGCTCAGATCTGAAAGATAACTATTGGAGGCCACCCCAGGCAGAAAAGTTGCTAGATATCAGGTCCAAAATAAACAGCAGATATCAGGGCTGGAGGTGTGGCTCAAGTGGTAGTGTACCAACCTAACTCAAGGTGATCAAAGATGAGGACCTGAGTTCAAACCCCAATACCACCAAAAAAATAGATAATTTCCATATAACCAGATGCAAATGAACCTTCAAAATATATGAGTGAAAAAATGCTATGAAGAAATGTTAATAAGAAAAAAATCATAAGATAAATTATGTACATGCATATATACTATTTAACAAAAAAAAGGAAATTGAATTTGAAAAAATAAAGAGGTTATGCCAGATTATTTTATAAAATAATATATGATAGATTTTTAAATTTACTCTTAATATATTTTTATATTATATATCTTCAGAATCATAAAATATATAGACATCTGTAGATATATAAATTTTAGATTTTATATATAGCTAGATAGGCAGATATAGATTTATATATATCATATGTAAGATTTTAATATATGTACTTATATTACATGTATTAGATTTATATATATCTAAGGATATTGATATCTAGGTATAGATGTATTTATAGAATATTGATTATATTTATAGAAACAGTAAACCAAGAAGAAAAGAGTAGGAACTTTAACCTGTAAAAGCTTTTAAAGCGACTGTGTGTGTGTAGTGTTTGGTGATACTGTTCAGGTCTCTAGTGTGTATTAAAGAAAACACCATAAAACCCCAAAAGCACAGGTCAAAATTCCTAAGATTTAGAGTTGCTTGACATTTCTCAGCTCTCCCCAAATAACTTTTTGAGTGTCTTCATATTTTTCTATACTCTTTCTGTGTTTCTTGCTGACTGGCATTCTTACCAGGCTTTTGATGGATCAGAGGATAAGCAGAAAAAAAATCCCCCATAAGAACAAAGTAAAACTCAACAGTGGCAGAAAAGCCACTAAAGGTTTTAAGATATGTAGCCTAGAAGGTGTTGCGGCTGATGCTACTTCATATTTCTAGGTCATTTATAAAAGATACAACTCCACAATGTTGACCTCTATGAAAAAAAATGAATGGTCAAAATTGTCCCCCAAAATGTAAGAATTAGTGAAAAGTGGCCTGGGATCTCATTCAGTGTCAGATCTTTCCTAGCATGTGCAAACTTTGCATTTGGTTTGCAATATTGTAACTAAAAAGAAAATAATGAGAAGATGTACAGATCATTATTAATGTTTTTCTTTTTATTTTAATACTTTTTATTTTAAAATACTGTACAGAGGGGTTACAGTTACATGAGCAAGGTAATGAGTACATTTCCTATCAAGCATTGGCAGCTAATTATTCAGAATTATCTGGAAACCTGAATTTGGCCATCATTGTGTGTGTGTGTGTGTGTGTGTGTGTGTGTGTGTGTGTGTGTGTGTGTGTGTGTGTGTGTGTGCATGTGTGTGTACACACACACATGTGGGCTGGTCCTGGAACTAGAACTTGGCCTGGGTGCTGTCCCTGAGCTCTTTTGCAGAAGACTAGCACTGTACCACTTGAGCCGCAGCTTTACCTCTGCCTTTTGGATGGTTAATTGGAGATATGAGTCTTATAGATGTTTCTTCCCAGCTGGCTTCAAATAGCAAATTACAATCTTAAAATTCTGATATTGGTATCACCCACAAAAGCCAGTCCCCATAATTCTCCCTCTATCTGGGCCTTTCAGGATTTACTCATCTGCCTATTGTTACAGTAGATTAGCTTTTAGTTTTATAATTATTTCTCAAACATATGTTCTTTTTTGAGACTCTGGGGTTCAGTTTATTTTATTTTTTAAAATAAAAATAAAAATTGTACAGGTGATGAACACAGGGGTTACAGTCACATAAGTAAGGAAATGAGTACATTTCTTGTAGAACAGTGATACCATTTTTCTGTTTTTATACATTTGTTTTGTCTGATGTTCTCTACACACTATAAAGATTTTGAGATTCTCTGTATTTTGTGTATATCCCCTTACAATTGTGGAGCAATATAGTTACGTGGATATATTATAATCTGTTTACTCAATGGAAGTGTGGACTATTTCAAGTTTTAAGCTTTTACAAATAAAGCTGCTATTAACATATGAACATGTATTTTCATTTGTCTTGGGTAAATGCATAAATGTAGTTTCATTTCAAACTTCTACAGGTAAATGAAAATTTCAGTCCTCCAAATCTTGACCATTCTAATGAGTGTAGAATGGAATTCATACTGGTTATAATTTGCATTGCTCTTATGAATAATAATACTTAACAAATTCTTATGCGCCTAACGTCCATATGCATATCTTTTTTGTAAATTTTCTTGTTCAAATCTCTGACTTTTTTCCAAGCATGACTGTTCTTCATTTTCTTATTTTTAATAACATTTTTTCCAAGCATGATTGTTCTTAATTTTCTTATTTTCAAATGTGTGAATTATTTCTACATTTTGCATATGAGTTCTTTGATATGTGTGTTTCAATATTTCTTCTACTCTAGAAGTTGCTTTTCTTCTCATAATGGAATCTTCTGAAGAATAAAATTTTCTAACTTAGGGGAAGTCTAGGTTAGCAGAATTCACTTCATACTTTCATATTCCCTAAGATTATGAAATGTATCATCTATAATTTTCTGTGAAATATTAATGGTTTGGGATTTTTAATAAAACTCACTGTAATATGTAATAGGTCTCCTGTACTTAATCATCTTGTAAGCAAGGATTTAGATTCTTGATGAATATCTTCCCATTTCCCATATCACTAGTTCAAAACTCTGGTAATCATTTACTCTAACTTCTTGTTTTTGGATTCCACATATAAGTGACATCATAAAATATTAGTGTTTATGTATCTAACTCATTTCATTTAGTATAATCTGAAGGTTTATCCATGTTGCAAATTATACTTCTTTCTTCTTGAGGCAGAGTATGCATATACTGTTATCTATCTACCTAATCTCTTTATCTACACATTCTATATATAAATACTTGTATGTATATATTTTTGTTATCTATTCACTGACAGATAATCTAGATTTTCATATCATGGCAATTGTGAATAATTGTGAAATAAATGTGGAAGAATATATATCTCTTCAGAATAATGACTTTGAGATTGCTTGTGTTACATGAAATCTTCAGAACCTGTACTTTATCACTCAGGGAGTGACTTTATGACTTAGCCCAAACTCACAAACTGAAGAGTCTATACAATGTTTAGTCTTTACTTAGTACTGTATTTTATTCCTTTTAAACCTACTATTTATATACTCATTTTGAAGAAACATTTTCACTTCAGGAATGTAAAACTGTAAACTGCATCTTACTTAATTTTATCTGTGGATTCCAGAATTAAATCAATAGGATAAACAATCCCGTGTTGTACCTATGGTCAAATTCAAATTTTGCCACATAATCCCTGACAATAATGCCATAAAGGGAATTCATTTATTTATCTTAGAAGTATTCTAGTAAGAAGATACGTTTCATTTCTTGAAACATGGGAGGAATCCCTTTTGAAGGTAATGGAGGTTTGAATTCAGGGCCTTATGCTTGCTAGGCAGAAGCTCTACCACTTGAACCACACCTGTAGCCCCTTTTGGCATCGCTTATGTTATTCAAAATAGGGTCTTGCTTTATGCCTAGGATGACCTGGGCTATCCTGGCATAGCTTGGATTATATGATCCTCCTTTTTGTGCTTTCTTATATGTCCAAGAATGACAAGTGCCACTGTACCAAATTATTGTGCTTCCTCTGTAGTGGAGATAAAAGACATAGGCCACCGTGCCCAGCCATTGAGTGAGATGTTGAGTCCTGGCCAACTAGTATGCCTGGGCTGGCATCAAACTGCAGTCTCCCCCACAACTTCTTCCAACCCCCCCCCACTCTCTTCCACCCCCACTTTCTCCCACCCCCAAAATCCCCACCACCACCTCACATTCACATTTCCACCTTAGCTTCCAAGGTAGCTAATATTACAGGCTTAAACCACTATTCTCTATTTTGTGAGAAGGTCATAATGTCTTCCTAGATAACTCTCCTTGATGGAAAATTCCTTTGCATTAAAATGCTATACCAACATCAAATACAGTGAAAACAGAGGTTATACCATGGTAGAGGGACATGCAAAGCAACAAAGAAATATTTTATAAATATGTTAGAATCAATAGCAAGAAAGAAAAAAAAAACATTTGAGTATTTGATGTTGGTATAATTTGTGGTGGGGAAGGGGAAAAAACAAGCTGTTTAAATAGGGATGCAGGGGACCCATTGCAATAATGACTTGTACAAGATGTTATGTCGAAAAATGAACTTTAACAACTTTGGGGGGTGAGGGTTATGAGAAGGGATGGTAAGGAGAAACAAAGGAGGAGGTAACAATGCTTGATAAGAAATATACTCATTACCTTGCCCATGTAATTGTAACCCCTCTGTATGGTATTTTCACAATAAAAAAAAAATTGGAAAAAATGCTATGCTGTGATTTTTAATCTCTCTGATGATCTAAGACCAGATCTTAAAAATCTAATAATGATAGTAAATTGTTTTGACTGAATGCTAGCTAGCAGCTTTCATAACCCTTCTATTACTTCATGCCATTATCAAAATATTTAGGGGAAATGATACCTGCCTGTCTCTGCTTTTCATTCCTCTGGCTAGTTTGTAAACCTCTTGAGGGTCAGAACTATATATTGTTTATCTTTGACAATGTATAACTTTAAAGTTTTGTCAGATATACCCTCATATCTTTTGGGGGGGGGGGGGGGATCTGGTCGTGCGGCCTGAACTCTGGGCCTGCGCGCTGTCCTTCAGCTCTTCAGCTCAAGGCTAGCACTCTACCACTTGAGCCACAGCGCCACTTCTGGCTTTTTTTCTTTTTGCTTATGTTGTGCTGGGAAATCGAACCCAGGGCCTCATGCATGCAAGGCAAGCGCTTTACCACTGAGCCACCTTCCCAGCCATACCCTCATATTTTTAATTGTAATAGAAATCAATAGTAAATGGCTATACCAAAAATACAATTACCAGTTCATTTCAAATTCTGAATAAATTATGTATATCCTATCTATTCTTTAGATTTTTAAATCTCAATGTAATTCTATGTATCAAAGTAGCAAGAGCCATCAAGGAGAGAATAAAGAATTCTCATTTTGGGGAAATCTTGGAAATCTCATATAACTTTTTTGTAGAGTTTATATAATAGAGCAATGTCATTTCCTTGTAAACTTTGAGGAGTTCTTAACTGGACTGCTATCTAAGTAAATGTCAGTGTCATTTGACAGTCGTATTATCTTCAGTGCTAACAATGGTGTCTAATATATAATTGTGAATTATTTATTGAGCCTTTCTGCTGACTGTCATCCGTTCTCATTCTAATGATGATATGAAGAAACTTACATGATTAGATAAAATACAAAATAAATGTATTTTAAAATGAGGGAAGGGAAAAGTGGATACCAAATTGAAGCAAGAGGTACATAGTTTATAACATAGCATATATTTTATATGTATATTGAAATGGCATATTAGCACCTAAGTATTCAATAATCCAGCTACTGAGACAATCTTTATCTCATTGTTAGATAAGAGCTTGTTTTATTCTGTATTTTAAAGAGACGAAAACAAAATGGAAAAAAAAAGTCACACTAGCAGTGGCCATTAGTGTCCCTCCCTGATGTATAAAACTTTTGTTGTGTTCCAGGCTTCTGCTGACCTTACCTTCATCTGTGTCTTGGATTCTTTTCTTGGGAATTTATAACTACAGTGAAACCTCAATCTGATTGTATATATGCATATATCTGTGATATACATATTTACACAAACATGCATCTTTTATATATATATGTATTATTTGTATATGCTCACATATGTATCTTTGTGTTTGCATATATACAACATAAAGAATATATGAAGGATATATATACATATGTACATATACATATGCGTATATATATTCATATGTACATGTATATATCCTTCTACTATTTGTATCACTTATCCCTCCTAGACTAGTGTAACCTGTCCTTCCCAAATAAACTATCCTTATTGTGATTATTTTCTGTGAGCATCCTGTTGGGGGAACACTGAATTCAGATAATCATATAAGTAAAAAATGAAATTTCCAGATATGATAAATCAAACCACACTGACAAGAAGAAACTTTCTTGTCATAAGTACATGCTGGATGGTATACACAACATCTTTTATAGCATCGATAAAAAACTTTCTCTGTCTCATTTGGCTGTCTTCTGTGGCTGTGACTCTGAGAACAAGAGGAAAGAAAAGGTGACAGATCAGATATGGAAAGTTGAAAGGGACAAGCTTCCGTCTCTTAATCCTGGAGTCTTCCTAAGATAGAAATGAGGTTGTTCTGGATTGGTCGATGGGCTGCCATTCCATTTTCAGACTTATCGTGGTCTGACCTCATCACCTGAGATTCCCTCATTAGAAAGCTGCTGTTCATTACCACTTGGTTACAGCTTGGGTTGACAGGAGACTCGCTTGCCAAGTCCCTCCACATATTTGGTGTCATATATTTTCCCTGTAAATATACCTTTTCAAAGAAAATTTGTCAGGCATGATCTCTGAGATAAGCAGCCATTTCTTTGTTTTCTCCTAGAGAAGGAAAAGAAGTAATACAAGAAAGAACAGTATGCTGACACATCAAATCCTTAAGCCCGACAGTCCACTAATGAAATGGGAAGACTTTAATCATGGGTCTGATGGATGGGGCTAGCTGGTGCTTGTTTGTTTCTCTTGGGCACAATGAGTTGTCATGCCTCTTGAGCTCATCACATACCATGTTCGCCAGGAGTGGTGCTTATCTTTAAACAAAAAAAAAATTCTTTTTCTTTCACTATTGTCTAATTAACAAAAAAAAAAAAAAAAAATAGGAAAGCAAAGTTCCAGGAAAGGGAGAGTTAACAAAGAATTGAATGAAGTGAGAGATTCAGGCCATGCTTTGACACTGAAAATCAGCAGATTGTGCCATAGTTGGTCTACTTATTTTAGTTACTTTGACAGCTTGTTCCAAGCACTGTAGTCTGGCTGTGATTAATTGTTTGGCTATCACTTGCTAATATGGCAGGGTTTAAAAAAAAAAAACAGAAAGAATCAACTATGTTGCAGTAGATTAGGTATGTCATCTAGGCAGCAAAACTTGGATTTATAGGCTCAAAATGAAATATTTCCCTGAATAATTAAGGGGTGACTAATCATCGCAAAGCACCGGTGTGTAGAAAAATTGAACTGTCCTCACACCCCCTCTGCTCTGCCCTCCTCAGCAAGCCTTTTCACAGGCCAGAATTTGTGCTACCTTGGGTACATACTAAAGCTGTTGTCTTGTTTATAAATGGAAGATGATATATCTAAATGTTAATGGAGAAACAGCCATTGCCAATGCCATCTTGTTTATCAGAAAACAGTAGATTGAAGGAATACAAGTTTCAAGATGTATAGATCAGTAGTGGGTGGATAGTAAGAGACTGTTAGAGAATTTATTAATAAACATGGAAGACTCATGGGGTACTAACGTCACCATCAAGCCCACTTCATTCTTATTTAGTTATCACAATAATCCTAAAATAAGCACTATTATTGTCCTTCTTTAACAAATTAAAGAATTGAGCCAGAATGATCAGTTGCTCTGATAATAAAATTACAGACAGTAAATAGTAGAGTCGAGATATTCATCAGGTAGATTGATTCTAGAACAACATCTCTAAAGATCCCCAACATGCAGGTATCCAGGTAACTTTTCAAGTAAATATTTCATTAGAAAATAAGAGAAGAGTCTTTTGAGGAACCTCCATACTACTTTCCAAAGTGGTTGAACAAGTTTACACTCCCACCAACAATGCAGTAAGGTTCCCTTCTGTCCACATCCCCTCCAGCATCTGTTGTATGACCCAGCAATCCCACTTTTGGGCATTTACCCAAATGTTTACAAACAAGACCACACTAAAGCTACCAGCATGACTATGTTTGTTGCAGCATTATTTACTATAGGTAAGATATGGAACCAACCCAGATGCCCCTCAGTAGATGAATGGATCAAGAAAATGTGGTATATATACACAATGGAATTCTATGCCTCCATCAGAAAGAATGACATTGCCCCATTTGTTAGGAAATGGAAAGGCTTGGAAAAAATTATATTAAGTGAAGTAAGCCAGGCCCAAACAAACATAGGTCTCATGGTTTCCCTTATTTGCAATATCTAGGATATGTCTGAGTCAAGCAGAAAAGATCAGATAAGGTGATGTTAGGGAAATGAACCCTAAGATATGTATTCAAATATTTTTTTCTTTCATGCGATTGTTTCTAACACATTTTTAAGATTATTTCTTTGTTGCTTTGTATGTCCCTTCCCCACAGTATAACCCCTGCTTTCATTGTATTTGATGTCGGTATAATTTGTGGAGGGGAAGGGAAAAAACAAATTGTTTAAATAGGGATACAGGTGGACCCATTGCAACAATGAGATGTACAAGTCGTTATGTCAAAAACGAACTTTACAACTTTCGTGCGGGGGGGGGGGGGTCGGGGAGGATTGGGGGGACAGGGGGAAGATGAGAAGGGATGGGAAAGGGAAACAAAGGAGGAGACTACAATGCTTGATAAGAAATGTACCCATTATCTTGCCCATGTAATTGTAACTCTTCTGTACAGTTTTTTTCACAATAATAATAAAAAAAGATAGAAAAGAAAATAAGAGAAGAAAAATAAAAGAATATTTAATTCCATAGTGTTATAGTCTGAGGAATGATAAATACTACTTTATGTATCTAAGCAAGATTTCTTAGAAATTCGAGGTGGATATTAAAATATTGATGGTATGGGTCTGGACATCAATGTCAGATACTCAAGAAAATCTTATATATTAACTAAGTAAAAAAAATCTGTATGCATTTGTTTAGTTGGTTATGAATAGATTTCTGAGATGGCATTAACAATTTAAAATTAGCTCCTCCATTGAAGTTAGGTCTGTGGTTTTCTCTAGTCTGGCTTTTTTTCTGAGTTAGAGACTAAGTTTTAGGAAACCTATCCATCCTGACCATGTTTACGGACTATGGTACAGTGACTCCATTGCTTTTCATGAGATTTTCTATTAGACTCACTTTAATAAATGCTGTAGATCTCAACTTTCATCTATTCAAGTTTGTAGAAGCAGTCCAAGTTTTCTTTTGCTATGTACTCCCTGTATCTATAAAAATGAGAAGTATACATTGGTCTCATATAAATTGCTATGAGTACTTAAAGACAATAAAATGACTTAACATGTTTTTAAAAGTTGAGGAAGTATTTTTAAATATAGTAAGCTGTGTAGGGTGGTTCACACCTGTAATCCCACCCACTCAAGAGGCAAAAAGATTATGAATCAAATGCCAGCCTATGGAATGTTATTTATCTTAAAAATAAAATGCAAATGAAAGCACCAGGGACATGGCTCAAGTGGTAAAGCAATTGCCCAGCATGCTCTACACTCAATCCTTAATTCTGAACACATGCACAAATAGAGTGAGATTGAATAATTAGCAGAGTGGAAGTATAAGTTATTTTTGAAATGAATCATTGGATGAGAAAGAAGTTAATTTATGTATCATCATTTCTGCAGATTTATAGACAACAAAATTTGAAATATGTTACCTGTGTTTATATTCCTTTGGTTATGTATCATACACATTTATATATGGAATGCCTACTAATTTTAATTTATTTTTTCTAAACAAATTCAACTGTAGAACCTTCCCCCCCCCCCGAGAGAATTCTATTAATATCTGTCTCATGTTAGTCAGATTCCATTTTCAAGAAAACTTCTATGATTAAGTCACTATCTCAGAAAGAAGAAAGAAGTAATTCTGCCAAAGGTACTGCCTCTTAGTAATTCTAATGACTCGGGAAACAGAGACAGGGAAGGTGTGGTTCGAAGGCACCTCTGGCACAAAACTTAATAAGATGCCAATTCAGACCAAAAAAAGCTGGGTACAGCGGTACATATCTGTAAGCCCGGTTATATGGGGAGCATAATAGGAAGATTACTGTCCAGGCCAGCCTTGGCATAAATGCAGGACTCTATTTGAAAAGTAATAAAAGAAGAAAGGGCCAGGAAGAAAAAAAAAAAGAAATGGAAGAAAATAATAATAATAAGAGTACCCTGTATAGAAGAGCCAGGCCCTGAGTTCAAACTCAGTGCTACAAACAAAGAAGGAATTCACTGTAAGTATAAATGTGTACATAATGACATATACATCAAACCTTTAATTTGCCAGGATATATACACTTCTAGGACCTTGGTAATGACCAAGACCCTTTAGAGAGACTGAAGATCTCTGTGTTAAGTTGGCTTATTTTAGCCATTGTTGGCTGAAGTAAAGAACCTCATTGATAACCAAACGACTTCAGTCTGTGACTTTGATAGTCTTCCCAGAAATCAAACTGACATTTCAAAGAGATTAAAAAAACTGGAGGGAACATATGATATCCCTTCAAAGCCGTGACTTCAGATTTAATGAATCAGAATGAGATATGATTCAGATATCAAATTACATTTGTTTAGCCCAGCACAGCTTAATAAATCACAGCCACATTTAATAAATATTTATCTTGTTGTAATCACCATTTAGTGTGTTTCAATAGTCTCATCTTGCTAAATGGTTCACTTCAATATTTATTAAATACCATTTCCATTTCAAATATGATCTATACATCTTTATTTTATGTTCATGATTCAAATTCACTTCGCCCATTTCTGAGAGATTTAATTAAGATTAGGTTTTGATCTCTCATTTTTAAACATAAATTCCTCCATTTTCACAATTAAAACATTTCTTAAAATTTTTGGTATTGATATTCCATAGGGCAGTAATGAATAGAAGACATATCATTAATTATTGATGGTTTGGAAGTTCTTATTAAAGATGAGCTAACTTTGTCATCATTGTATTTCCAGATTTAAATATGCAAATATGTGGATAGATAGTAATGATTAAAGAAGTAATAAAATGATCAACAGTAATATTTTCTTTTATAGTTTTACTGAATTCCCATTTAATTAATAAATGTCAAAAGAAAATACTAAACCATTTCATGGGATGCTATCATACCAGGGGTCATTTGTTAAGCATTTTTTAAGATTTTATCTTTCATGTACTCTTAAAACCTAGTCTGGCTAAAGATTTCATTGTTTATTTATTTTTTTATTGTGAAAATACTGTACAGAGGGGTTACTATTACATTGGCAAAATAATGAGTACATTTCTTTTCAAGCATTGTAGCCTCCTCCTTTGTTTCATTGTTTATTATTTACCTTAAATTGAGATATATTGCTTTCACTATCTGTGGGTTCATGGAAATTTTATTAGTAATACCCAGAAGCTTAGAAGTTGTTACGATGTAAAACTAGATGATTGTAAAATGGTTGGAATGGTTTAGGGAGGGAACCAGTAGGAGTGGAGGGGGGCAGGAAGAGAGGGTAATGGAGGTGAATGTGGCTTTTGTGAGTTATAGATGTCTGTATGAATCATGAAACCCACTGAAAACTTTCTAATAGAGGGAGAAGGGAAGAGTGGCAAAGAAAGTAATAGAGGGGTGAATTTGATTCAGTACATTATATGTATGCATGGAAAAACATGAGAAAACCTTTTTATATAATTAATTTATACTAATTCAATGAGGAAAATTGTCTACACAGTAGCTAAATAAGATTACTGAGGGCATATCCTGAGTCATCATTATGTTCTTCCAGAGAATTTTGTTTGAAGAGATTTAATGAATGTTTGTGGACGCAATGAATGAATGGTCACAGACTACAACACAGAATCCTAACCACTTCCATAACTTCTCTCCCAACTTTCCTATATTCAGAATTGTAGGTGTACAATGTAAGGTAACTTGTTTATACCCCAAAAAGTAGATTTGATTTTGGAAATGCTTGCACATTATTTATCTGAAAATATTTCATTTTCATCTAGGTGCTCTAGCTAAAATATCTGGTAAACTACCATTTCATTCATTTGAGCATTGTTTTAGATCCTATGAATACGGTAGTAAATAATAATAATATGCTTGCTGTTAGTGAGGTTGTGGGAGTTGACATAACAACCAGCTAATAAAAATTGTTACATAAAACTGAAGTGGAATAAAGAACATAAAGAGTGAGCAAGCAGTATATCTAAAATAAGATCTTCAGGAAAGGTCTTTTGATAGGATTTGAATAGAATCCTCAAGACAGTCAAGAGCAGGCCATTCAAGAATCCTGGGGAAAGAGTATCCAAGGATAGAAGTGAATAAAAATGAAGTTGGCAAAGGCAGAAATTAGCAAAAAGGCCAAAGTGTCTAGGAAAGAGTAAGTGAAAAGAAGTTAATGGAAGATGAAGTCAGAGAAGTAGCCAGAAGCGGATAGATAAGGTGAGACTTTGACTGAAATTGGAAGCCAGTGAAAAGTTTAACTCAGGGTAGCAACTCTTAATGTAGTTTTTCATGAGTATTCTCATTGTTCGATAGAGACTAGAAAATATGGCAGGGGATTTAGTGGACAAGGATATATCCTATCTAGGATTGTTAAAATCATTCAGATGACTAAGAAACAGATAACATGTTGGGAACATGTTGGTAGTTATAGTGATTATAAGAAATGGTCAAGCCAGGTACCAGTGATTCACATCTGTAATTCTAGCTACACATGGGACAAAGATCCAAGGACCACAGTTAAAAGCCAGCCCAGGCACACACACACACACACACACACACACACACACACACACACACAAATCTGTGACTCCTTACTCCTTTATTTACAATTAACAACCAAAAGGCCATTGGTAGAGCTATGGCTCAATTGGTAGAGTGCCAGCCTTGAGCACCAAAGCTCAGGGACAGCACTAAGGCCCTGAGTTCAAGCCCTAGGACCAACAAATAGAAAAAGATGTTTATTTTACTTGGCACAACTGGGGTTTGAACTCTGGACCTCATGCTTTCCCAGCAGGCACTCTACTTGAATGTATAACCAGAGCACCTTTAGCTTTATTTCTTTTCATATGGAGATTTGTGAGTTTTGCCCAGTATTAGACTTGGACCATGTTCTTCCTGCCAAAAGCCTTTCAAGAAGCTGGGATTGAAGACATGAACCACCATGGCTAGCATGTTTGTGGAAATCGAGGTTTGCTAAATTTCTGACTGGGCTGGCTTGGTACTGTGATTCTCCTAATCTCCACCTGAGTTGGTAAGAATGCAGGCAAAAGATAACTGCTCCCAACCAGAAAATAATTATATCTAGATTAACTTGGGCTGAATAAATGAAAGTTTTCTTGATCATGGATTAAAAAACATTTTTTATTCATTTATGCGTCCTAGTCAACAATTAGCCGGAATTTTAGTCACATCTATAGACTACTTGTTTTCTGGGAAATAATGAGAAGCATCCTCCCTAGCTCACAAACTATACTTTGCACAGTCATGCCTAATCTGTCCATGGTTCTTTTTGGGCCACATTCATGTAGTATCCAGCAAATGCCTACATCCAGGCTCTTGGAGAACTGAGAGGTACTTGTGGTATAAGTAGAGCTATCTCCACTTTACATGAAAGTACATAGACTATTTGGACAGGGTCTTAGTTTCCTGTACTGAGCATACTTGTACTCTGCAGGCCTATACTCAGTAATTCATGAAAAAGACAAGCATGCCTCCTTACCAATATTTTTTTTTTTTTGGCCAGTTGTGGAGCTTGAACTCAGGGCCTGGGCACCGTCTCTGAGCCTCTTTGTGATCTAGCATTCTACTTCAGACATAGCACCACTTCTGGGTTTTGAGTGGTTAATTGCTGGTAAAAGTCTCATGGAGATTTTTCTGCCTTGGCTGGCTTCGAACTTCAATCTTTAGATCTCAGGCTCCTGAGTTACTAGGATTATAAGCTTATAGGCATGAGCCTCTGGCACCAGCTCCAAGAAAATTTAACTTTTCCTGATGGTTTCTCACAAATTCCTTCACAAAATATTCTGTTATTAATTAGAAATTCATAATATTTGGCCTCATGAAACCGTTAGTATTTTATGTATTTGTAGATATATATTATATACATATGTAATGTCAGGAATGCATAATTTGGGGTAGATTTGTTGAATTTTATGTTCATCATTAATTCTTGGAGAAGTAAGAAACAGTCAAAAGTTCCAATATCTTCAGGGCCTAGTGTTTAGGACTGTTCCTTGCAAAGGTTTTTTTCAGTTAACCAGTCATTACATGAGTATTAGTCATTTCAAGTGAATTCTTGAAAATGAGCTGTAAAACCCACACCATAATGCATTTCCTTTTGTAAGATGAACATATCTGAACTAGATTGGTTGTTCATTTATTATAAGGAAAGATATGTTTCACTGCTCCTGGAGTTTGTTAATACTGAAAATTAAATTACGTGTGATGCTGTTGCTAAAATTTCGTTCATTATGAATTCCTTGCTCATGACAAGGGGAAACAGACACTACAGCCCACAGGCTTGTCTACCTATGCCACTGGCTTTATAAATAGATACATTTTTGGAAGACAGCCCTATTTGTTCATTTATGTATGGTGCATGGCTGCCTGGATGCCTGAAAGCTAAATATTTAGCTTTCTGTCACAAAGTTTAAAATGTTTATCAAGTGAAACTTTACAAAAAAAATGTATCTTGTCACCTGACCTAGTAATGATTTAAAGGGAAGATAGATTCTGTATATCTTCCCAGTTTATTCTGGATTCATATCTTGGTCAAAAAATAACATTTTTAGTATTTAATGAACAGTGGAATTCTGAATCAAACTTTTGAACATTATGATGTAGAGAAATATGTCTTGATTCAAATGTTATTATTCTGCCAGCTTTTATATTTTTAAATGATATATTAATTCATCATTAATCTTTATTTCCATGAGGATATATAATTTACCTGTAACTCTTTTTTTCCATTCTCCTTTTCCTTCCTGTCATATCCTTTCAACAAATAATTTTTGCTTAGGAATGCACATGAGCTGTATTTTAACATGAGGAAAAAAAATCCCCACATTCTCTTTTATTAGTTTTTAATATAGTGCTCTCTTTGCCTTATCCTGAAAATTATCCCTATTTTTAATCCTTAGCAGGACACTTTAATTCAATATTTCACTGCTTTTATTATGTGTTATCACCCTCTATTTTACTAGTCTCTTCAATTCACAGCCCCTTTACTTTTCCATGTCATACTTGGTCTTCTCCAGTCCTGGGATGTACGTCCTTTGAATATATAATTCCATTTGAGTAGGAAAGATAAAGCACAGCAATCCAGGTCGGTGAGCAAAGTGTCCTTCAGTTCTCCTGGCCTTTAGAGACAGGTTTCTCTTAATTGGTCTCTGGAGCTTTGCATTTTATTAACTATTTTAAACAAACTTTCTCTTTTGGAAAGAGATCTAGAAGTCCAGTATTGGCTAAGTCTCTCATATTAATGACCCGCTCTAATGTCAAACCACTTCCAGTTGGACTTATCACTGAGTAACCTGCTGCTATTAGTAATGGACATAACAATGTGGGCAGTAGAGCATCATCACCTACCTTGAAAAAGTTCTGTTGGATGGTACATGAGCTGGAAAATCCACTAACAATAATTCAAGAAGCACACTTAGAAAAGTCGCAAACAGGGAACTGTAAGTTTCTTGAGGGCGTGGAGCTTGTATATAAATTTCCCAATTCACTAAATTAGAATGAAACAAACTTAAACTCAGGGCTTGCGTACTGTCCCTGAGCTCTTTTTCTCAAGGCTTAGTGATCTAACACTTTGAGCCAAAGTGGCATTTCTGTCTTTTGAGTGGTTAATTGAAAATAAGAGCCACAGGGACTTTTCTGCCTGGACTGGCTTTGAACCGTGATCCTCAGTCTCCTGAATAGCTAGGATTAAAGTTATGAGCCACTCTTGCCTGGCCGAAACAAGCATTTATGAGTTGATTCATGTGGCATGGAAATACCAAATTTAAATTAAATTAAATTTGGTATATTTAAATCAAAATTTAAATCTTTTCTTAGTTGTTTGTTTAACTACATTGAATCCTTTCTAAGGGTAACTAGCAAAGCAGCTGGCAGTGGAGCTGTGGCTCAAGAGCTCCAGCACTGAGCACAAGAGTTCCAGGACTGAGCACAAAGCTAAGGGACAGAGCCCAGTCTTTGAGGCCAAACCCCAGTATCAGTGCATACACACCCCCCCCACATACACACACACACACACACACACACACACACACACACACACACACACCCCACATACACACACACCCCCCCACACACACACCCACACACACACACCCACATACACACACACCCCACACACACACACAAAATTTGGATGAAAATTATTTTCTTATAAGACGTTAAAAAAGGTATATATGTCTATCTCACCCCAATAAGAATGACTGTTACTAGAAATACATTAGGGATCGTGAGAATGGAGAAGGAACCTAGGACATGTTTTGAGGGAATGTAAATCAGATCAACCACTGCCACATGGGAAACAGCCTGGTAGTTCCTAAAATCCTCATGTCCATATGTGTGTGTGTGTGTGTGTGTGTGTGTGTGTGTGTGTGTGTGTGTGGTGCCACATGATTCAGCAACCTTCACTACTGAATAAATTCCCCAAAGAAATGAAATTAATCTGTCAAAGTGACAACTGCTTTCCCATGACTATTGTAGCACCATTCACAGTATCCAAGAGACATAAATAAGGTAAGTCTCCATCAACCAATGAATGGACATAGAAAACATGGTTCATATCTACAATGAAATACTGTTCAGCCATACCAAAAAAAAAAAAAGTCCCATGACAACATGGATGAACTAGAAATCATTAAGCCAAATGAAATGAGCCGGGCACTGAAAGACAAGAATCACGTGATGATCTCACAGCTGTGTGGTTTTAATACCAAACAAGTTTATCTCATGGAAGCTGGGACCAGCATGGTGGCTGCTAAGGGCTGGGAACAATAGAAGGGAGAGGAAAAGTTGGTCAAAGCAGCTTAAGTTATAATTACCCAAGAGTAAGTGTTTTTTATTTTTTGTTTTTGTTTTGTTGTTTTGGTGCTATTTTTCAGTAGGGCCAGTGCAGATAGCAAAATATTTGAAAAAGCTAGCTAGATTTTAAATATTTTGACCTTAAACATATAATAAATGTTGGAGTAGAGAGATATGATTTACCTAGCTTAATTCCAACACTGAATACCTGGATCAAAACCTCACATAGAACCACATTAAAAATGTGTGTGTGTGTGTGTGTGTGTGTGTGTGTGTGGTGTATAATTGTATGTTTTATGTCTCAGTAAAACAGAAAAATAATTTAAAAGTAATCAAAACAAATATGATCACTTGTGCTTTGAATTAATAGAATTTTCTGGGTTTTTTTGACATTATTTTAAAATGACTAAATTCTGTTTACAAACTAATAGTGGTATACTTCCCAAATTAACTACAAGAGGTTAGTCCCCTCCACACTCTGTAATTGTTTTGCCATTTCATTGTAAGAAAATGTAAATAACAACAAAACATTCTGATTTTTAATAGTCCAAATATTTGCCTTCTTTAAAAAAAAAAAGTCACGCTGTCTTTATTAACTCTCTCCCCCTTTGATAATACAGTATTATTTTTAACTTTCAAAAATCATCTTTGAGTAGTTGTACAAATGTGGTACCATTTAACAAAGTGGTTTATGAATACAGGGCATCTTGAACATTGTCACTCTTTTCAACATTCTCACGCCCCCTCCCTTTCAACCCATCCTTTCCCTTACTTTTCTTAATATATCATAAACTCTTTTTTTTGTTTTTTGTTTTTTTTTGTCAGTCGTGGGGCTTGAACTCTGGGCCCGAGCACTGTCCCTTAGCTCTTCAGCTCAAGGCTAGCGCCCTACCACTTGAGCTACAGCACCACTTCCGGTTTTCTGGTGATTTATTGGAGATAAGAGTTTCACAGACTTTCCTGCCTGGGCTGGCTTTGAACTGTGATCCTCAGATCTCAGCCTCCTGAATAGCTAGGATTACAGGCATGAGCCACCGGCATCCGGCTATCATAAATTCTTGACTGTACTCTCCTCCTCTTCGCCCCCCTTCATTCTACATTAAGGTGTTAGAGTGTGTCATAATTGTTACATTTCCATACATGTTTATAAGTATTATAATTAATCTCACCTTCCCTCTTTCCTCTTTCCTCCATCAACACCAAAGTTTCTTTCTTCTATTTTCATAGTTGGAAACAACCAATTTCCACCATACTTAATCTCCTCCATTCTTTTTGTTAGACTAACACCCTTCCATTAGTATCCACCCTAAAATAGTCAATTTCTCTTTCCCCATGACCCCATCTCTATTGACCATCAATTTTTATTGAGATAACTTATGCTGTTTTCATAATATTCTTGAAATGTTTTCCAAAATTATTTCCCCCCTTTCCCTCTTCCCTTTCTCCTCTTAAGTAGCTATTCTAATGCAGAGTACAAAGTGAAAGTACAAATCCAGTCTCCAGGTTTTAATTTCAGACAAATAGAAATGGCTGCTCTTTCTTTGGGCTGCTACTCTCTGTACTATTTACCCTCTGTATTTGTGTGCCCTATCCAGTTAACTCAACCTTTCTTTTGAGTGACTCCTTGTTACCTACAGGAGGATTTTTTTTAAATAATACTTTATTCTATTTTATTGTAAAGATGATGAACAAAAGGGTTCCAGTTACATAAGTAAGGCAATGAGTATATTTCTTGTTGAACAGTGTTACCCCAGCCATTGTTTTCTCTCATTTTCCTGCCCCTCCTTAACTCCCCACCCCAGCCCCCCAGTTGTTAAGTTCACTTCCAACATAGTGTCTTAAGAGTATCACTGTTGCATTGGTTCACCCTTTGTTTTTCTTCTCACCATTTCATTATTCCCTTTCCCTTCCCCAAATCAGATAAACATATATACAACACACAGGCTATCAAATCAAAAAGAGGACAAAAAAGTGACAAAAGAGGATAAACCACAGGGGGAAAACAAAAGGAAAAAAAACTTTACACAATACATTTTAAAAAGTAAACAAAAACCTTTTTTGTTTCTGTATCTTAGAGTTACTTTCAATTAGCATCATTTTATATGATCATATTTACATAGTTGTTGAGCTATTGTGATCCTCTTTTAAGACTATTCTAGATATATACAAAGTATTACAAATGAAGGAAACTTTGGAGCCTATGTTTCTTTGGGTCTGACTTACTTCACTTAATATGATTTTTCCCAAGGCTTTCTATTTCCTTACAAATGGGATGATGTCAGTCTTTCTGATGGAAGCATAGAATTCCACTATGTATGTATAACACAGTTTCTTGATAAATTCATCTACTGAAGTGCATCTTGTTTGGTTCCCTATCTTAGTTATGGTAAATAATGCTGCAATGGACAGGAGGTTTGGAAAATATTCAAGCATCACTTTCCTTGATTCTCTAGATAAATCCTTTCCTTCCTTTGGACATGACCACATTACTCTTTGAGGGGCTCATTGTTCTTCCTATATGCCTAAAAAGTATGTGGGAAAAAAATAAAATTTTCTTAGCACTTAACTGAAATTAGATTAAACTATAGTTGAGTAGAAAATAAGTTTAAATACTCGCAAAAGTATAAAAGCAGTGAACATATTTAAAGAACAGAGCTTTCTGGTCTGAATGATTCGCTGCAAATGCATTAACTTGATTGCTTTATTATATGGTGATTTTTTTCCCCTCAAAGTGAATAAAATAGAATTTCATGTGAAGAAATACAAATTTTGCTGAGCCACTCAAGAAGCTATTTAAAAAAAAGACTCATTTAGTTTCACAGCAAGGATATGGGTCTGCAGACCCTCTCAAAAACTATTTTTATTTACAGTCAGGAATTCCAGGGATATTCCTTTCAGCTCATTGCCTGGCCTTGATCTGACTGTTCTTTATTTAGCACCAAAGATATATCTTCTCCCCTATGGTTCTTTATATTTAGAAACATTATCCAATTTCCTAACTCACTGCACTTTTTCCATTTGATGTACCTTCTAAAAAACATGTGTCCAAACAATTGCTACGACTGATCTTATTCTATGGGGTATTTACTTCAGGCTTATCTATAAAAGTCCTATGGCCTTCATGATGGAATAACTCCCTTTCTAGAGAGTGAGAAAATATGACATCACCTTCCTATAATTGTCTCCCTTTGCTCTCAGTTATCAGCTTCCCACTTAAAATTATAAAATTCCTAGTAAAAACCTTTTGTATGTAAGTTTATGTGATTTAGAGAGGAAAGGGAAGTACTTTACAACTTGTGGGGGGCGGTTGTGGGGGGGAAACTGGCAGAGTCTTGTACTTCTTTGTTTTAGAACAAAAATGATTTTCTATTTTAATAGCAATATTTTATTTCTGTTTAGTATTTGTACTGAAGAGACTTGAGACATCATCAACCTTTTTTGCAAATAAAAGGGAATGTACCAAGCATTAATTTGTTCTCACTCTTCCAAAGTTAACTCCTTGACTGGCTCCTGCAGGCTGTATCTCTTCTTTGGGAAAAAGAGCAGTTCTAATCTTTCTTTGCTCAAGAATGTATTTACCAATCTGAACCGTTTTCCAGAACACAGTATTGCACTTACAGTTTGGCATTTGCATTTTTGAAGACTTAGTGAGCCTCTGGTTACAATAGAGATTCAATGCTAGCATGTTCTGTAGATCCTTTGGTCAACCTACTGAATTTTACAGAAGTCCTCAGTGTATAGTTATTTTAACATCAAGCAGTATATTTACTATTTTTGTTCATTTTTAGATTTAATGTTTTTATGACAAATTCCCTATTTCCTTTTTGCACTCCTAACCAATGTTTTCTTCTATGTAAAGCACTTTATGGCCTATTTTTCTTACCAGTATGTAGATTTTTTGTTTTCTTGGCAATACTAAGATTTGAACTTAGTAATTTGAACACTTACTAGGCAGACACTGTACTACTTAAGCTTGAGCTTCACCTCTAGCACTCTTGCTTTGGTTGTTTTAAGAGACAGAGTCTTGTGTTATGCCTAGCCAGATTAGACTGTGATCCTGCTATTAATGATTTCTGCTGTAGCTGGGAATGGCAGGAGTTTATCACTATAAGTAGCTAGACTGCTTGAGACAATGTCTCCTGAAATTTTTTCTCAGACTGTCTAGAAACTGTGTCTTCCACTTTCTACCTCAAGTACCTAGAATTAAAAGTGCCAGTTACCAGTGATTGGCCAGAAAAATAAATCCTCTAGCTTATCAATATGTAATACTGCCCGGTAGTTAAGAACATAATTTTTGGAAACACTTAAATTGAACTCCGAGTCCCTCACTGCTTTTTATAATATATGTGACTATGGACAAGTTACTTAATCTCCAGCTTTTTGTTTAGTAGCATAAACTCGTAGGATTGTTGTTTATATTAAAGGAGAGTATACTTGTAAAATACTGCAGTGCATTGTCATCTTAGATACATCATCACTTGATTATATATTATAACTATTATCACTTCCCAGGCAGTTGTATATTTCATAAGCATGCTTCCAAAGCCCTTCTACATGAAATATCTCTGGTTTAAGGCACTGCCTCCAGAAAGTCATTGAATAGTTAGTACAACATCCCCCAATTACCATGATGGAACTTGTTATAGTAGCTGATTTACTTAGTTTCAAACAAGACTACTTAAAAAATAAAAACATGAGATTGAAGGGTATATAGAAATTCCAGCCCCTGGAATAAGAGTATAAGAGAATAATTTAGGGTAGAATAGCATTGTATTCTGGAATCCAGCAAGGCTAAGATATCTGAAGCCCAGAATTCTTATCCCTCACTGACCCTACCTCTTCTGTTAGCTAATGAGCATTGCTTGATGTAAACACTCTTATGTAAAACACAGAAGATCAGATGTTTCTAAATTACAGTGAAATTTACTCAATTCATGAACAAAAATAATCAGTTTAAATTTAACAAGTAAAAACATCTATTACTATGTTAACTTGAATAGCTATTGTCACTGTGTACAGAATAAAAGTTCAGAGTATTTATTCTTTATGGTTTAGCCAATAAACTCACTATATTTCCCTGAGATGTTGAAACGGAGATTCAGTAGCCTGAATATGAAAAGGTGATAGAGAATATTTTCCCTTGCAATAGTTTTTTTTTATATAGTTGTATCTATGAAAATCCAAGTTTCATTTATTCTTGCAAAGTCAGGAAAGTTCTGGCTTGCTTGCTGGTTTCATCTCTATATTGAATTATTCCCCTCCTTTTCTCTATTCTCCATCTGCCCATTCACTCATTTATTCACTAACTTGTAATTTACTGAATTCCCTTGCAATTTTCTCTTTTCAGTTTATTATCTCACTTTTTTGGGGTCAACATTAGACATTTCAATAAACATTTTGATAAATAGTTGACATTCTAATAAAACTAGTGATGAGCATGAAAAGATTCAGATTTTCCAAATCTTGAGACTTCCAATCCTGGCCACCATATTTGGCTGTTCTTGCTATCTGAAATATGGCTATTACAGATAGTCATTCTTGAAAATCTCTGAAAAAGGAGAAAATCAGCCAAAGAAGTATTTTCTATTTTTCTACAATTATGAACACAATACAATCAAAGAAGGGGATATATATATTTGAGAAGACACAATCAACTCTACTAGTCCACACTCAGTTTTCAATAGTTTAGCATAATAGCTATTTATCTCATGGATAATATTAAGGTCATCAGAAAAAAAAAAAAAGGTCTGCTCTAAGTTGTCATTAGGGACTCCAGTTCTTTCATCTACTTGATTAGATTAGACCATAGGGTCATGCCATCACAATAAGCAGCCAGAGGAAGAATAAAAAGCAATAATCGAGGAGATACAAATAGCCTTAACCCAGAAATGATCCATCTCACATGTGCTCACATTCATCAGAAAAACAAAGGGAAAACACAATCATATATGTATATATGTGTGTGTGTATACATACATATAAGTATATATATATATAGTTATAGTTATAGTTACATGTCTATACCTGACTATAGGCAAGTGGACCTGTTATGGCCTGTTATAGAAGGAGAAAGCATGACTGGGTTTAATATGTAATGACATAGCTCTGCCATAGAGTATGAAGGGAGAAGCTACATTTCAGTGGTCTTTTTGTTTACTCTCAAACAGTAACTTGCTGGTCTAGTGATACTTATTCCATTTTGCTGAAGAATCCTTCCCAAGGAACGGTAATTTAAATTCTGCCTCTTCCCAAATGGATAAGGTATTATGGTAGTATGATGACATTCATTCTAAAAGGTGGACGATCATTCTTAATGTAATTTTAAAATAACAGACCCGATTTAATGCAGCACCAGTAAAGTATTCAATTTAAATCACATTATTAAACTAAAATTAATGTTTTGTTGCTGAATTGCTTGGCTGAATGCACCAATTATAAGTTTTCTTATCTTCCTGACCTCTTCTCAATTCACTTCGTGAAAGACAAGACCCAAGTACACAAATGCACACAGAAGTATACAACTTCTTACTACATAAACTGAGTCTGACAATAAACTTAGTCCCAGACACATTGTAATTATACAAGTACCATTTTATAAGACATGTAGTGTGACAAGAAACATGAAAAGCACATGATGCAAGTACTTTATTAAAACATGTATGACACTGGGCTCCGGTGGCTTATGCTTGCAGTCTATTTTCTCAAGAGGCTGACATCTAAGGCTGACATTGCAGTTTGAAGCCACCCCAGGCAGGAAAGTCCATGAGATTCATCTCGAGAAGTGAAACTGTGGCTCAAGTTGTAAAGGGCTAGCCTTGAGCAAAAATGCTCAGGGATAGAGCCCAGGTCCTGATAGTGCCTAGGACTGAACCAAAAAATAAAAAGCAATGCGTGACTTCTGCATTCTTATACATCAACGTTGTTTTTTTTTTTTCTTTTAACTTATCTGTATATGCTACTTTTATTTCCCCTCTGGTTGTGGGGCTTGAAATCTGGGCCTGGGTGCTGTCCTGAGCTCTTCAGCTCAAGGCCACCACTTTACCATGTGAACCACAGCTCCACTTCTGGTTTTCTGAATGGTTTATTGGAGAGATGAGTCTCACAGACTTTCCTACCTGGGCTGGCTTTGAACCATGATCCTCAGATCTCAGCCTCCTAGCGCCCAGTTTAAATCCTACCTTTTAAAGCAGAATGTGATTTGGGCAATATATCTCCACATACAAGCTTTGCAGAGTGAATTTAATGGCTTTACAACACACCTAGGGAATGTTACTGTTATTCTTCTAAATATTGCTTTTCTCAGGAAAATAAGCCCTTTGGAATTCCAAAGTTATTTTTCAAAATATGTTTATCCTAATGTCTTCCTTCCTTTACCTGTCTTCACAAAATAACTTGGGTAGTCACTAACAAATAGATTGAAATCATTGACAATAAGAAACATATTTACACTGGGGTCGCTGATGATCAATTCAGCATTTATTCTCCTTTAAGTAGATGAGGAAAGACACCAAAGGACAGGAAAGACATTATCCTGTAACCATTCTATAAGCAAGTCTTAAGTCCTATATGTGCTGGATCAATCTTCCCTTCCCATTTGCCACATTCTTTGCAGCACATAGTATCCTCCAGATTTTATCTTATTATCCACTCTGCAAAATGTTTCTTGCCTTGAGTTCTTTGACATGATTCAAATGTAAATGTGCCGCTCCACCCCCCTCACCTCTGAGAGCCCTGTCACTGTGGGTCTCAATTAGCCTGCCTTTACCACCAGCAATTGCCTTCTCTTCCAGATCTCTTTGTGGATATAAGCAACACAGAATCTTCTTAAACTTTGTCTATTCCTGTTAGATCCAGCAGCCATTTTTCCTCTTTCTCTAGTCATTTGATCTTTCTGTAAGTTAGCTTTTTCTATTCTATTGGAAAAATCTGCAAGCTTCTATGTGAAGTTTCAGATGCAATTAAATATTGATTATACTCTCATTATTTTTCTAACACTCTTCCGGGCACTGAGGATACACAGATGACCACAGAAACTGCTGCCATGTCATGAATGGATTTCCACATACTCATTGATATGTGTTTTGTCATTTATATTGAAGTCAAATCTCTCTTCTTTTAGAAAAAAAAACACTCTCTCAATATATATATATATATATATATATATGTATATATATATATACATAAATACAAATGGCCAGAATATCAATCATTTGAAGTGTTTATAAAAGAAGCAAGTAGAGTTGCTACTAATCTCAATGTTTAAGTAAATCACTTTTGGTATGCCTGTTTAACTGCTGGATATTAAAAATGGAAAATAAAATTGCAGATGCAAACAGCTATCTGGAATGGTATTTGTCATATCAGAATCTAGAAACCAAAGCAGAAACTTCTGTCTGAAATGAGCACCAGTGATATTACCTCTGAACAAGAATGTATAACACATGCACAACACTGACTAGGACAAATCACATACCCATGCACTCCTATTAAAATGTTATTTGGGAATAAATAAGTTAAATAGAGGAAGAAGATTTATGGGTACTACTGAGGCCATATTCTAAAGACATCTATTAATAGTATCTTCTGGAAAATGGCTTTAAACAAGGCCACATCACAGAAAACATAGTCTATCACTGAAGGAAATGTGTACATTTGCTGAAGAAGTATGGTAATACTGAGAGGGAGAGAGAGACTTGATTGGATTATGACTTTTAAAATACCTGTAAGAAGCTGGGTGTCGGTGGCTCATGCCTGTAATCCTAGCTTCTCAGGTTGCTGAGATCTGAGGAGCACGGTTCAAATCTGGCCAGGCAGGAAAGTCCCTGAGACTCTTATCTCCAATAAACCACTCAGGAAACCAGAAGTAGCACTGTGGCTCAAGTGGTAGAGCACTGGCCTTGAGCTGAAGAGCTGAGGAACAGCACACAGGTCCAGAGTTCAAGCCCCATGACCTACAAAAAAGAAAAAACAAACAGGGCTGGGAAGGTGGCTCAGTGGTAGAGCGCTTGCCTTGCATGCCTGAGGCCCTGGGTTCGATTCCTCAGCACCACATAAGCAAAAAGAAAAAAGCCGGAAGTGGCACTGTGGCTCAAGTGGTAGAGCGCTAGCCTTGAGCTGAAGAGCTGAGGGACAGCGCCCAGGCCCAGAGTTCAGGCCCCACGACCTGACCCAAAAAAAAAAGAAAAAACAAACAAACAAACTGTAAGACAAAGTAATGTGGACAAAGTGTCCTGTCTTGAAAACTCAATAGATAGTCATTTCACCTGAAGACACACTTCCTGTCCAGTCCCTGGAAGGAATATGAATTTGTTTTTAGTGAATCTTAGCTCATATTCTTGTATGTTTATTGATGTGCTTATATGAATAAATTAGCTCAGATATAAAGGTGATTTATGGTGAAGTTCTTGTTCAGTCACTGTAGACAGGCACAGTTTCTGTTAAGAGAACCTATAAAGCTACTAGAGGCCTTGGAGAGACCACCTGGAGACACATCTCAATTCTTTTTTATTTTTTTTTTGCCAGTCATGGGGCCTGAACTCTGGGCCTGGGCACTGTCCCTCAGCTCTTCAGCTTAAGGCTAGTGCTCTACCGCTAGAGGCACAGTGCCACTTTTGGCTTTTGTTTTCTGATTAGAGGATACTGAGGAATACAACCCCGGCCTCATGCTTGCAAGGCAAGCACTCTACCACTGAGCCACCTTCTGAGCCCCACATCTCAATTCTTAAATATTTTCACTCAACCTCAGCAATTTTCATTCAACAGCATCTACTTTCTTCATTTGGCCGTGTGCAAATGATTAGGAACATAATGCCTTTCTCAGGCAGTGACTCAATTATTTTACTTAAAATTACTAAAATTACCTTAAATTAATGCAACTTACTTTTTCTACTTGAGGAAATTTAAAAAGAAACAAAAGACCTATAGGGCTTGATTTTAACATGCAGTTTTCAATGAGACTGTGAGTGGATAAATAATTGTTTAAGAAAAAAAATATTATGAACAGATTGGCCTCTCAGTAGGGATGAAATCCGAATATCAGGGAGAGAGATGACCTAGAATTTTGAAAAGCTAAAATGTTCCCAGGAGGAGGCTGCCTCTTAGGCATTTCTCTTCCATCCTTGTATAGCTTCTCCTCCCTGAGAAGTGCACAGTACATATGGAAATAGGTCAGCATGGAGAGACATTAAAGCGGTATTATCTGCCCTCCAAATCATGTCATTCCATGCTCTCCTTTACACCTAGAAATTGAAGGAAAAGGAAGACCTCATTAGAGCAAATCAGATTCAAATTTACAAGCATGCTTTGACTCTCTGGTGATGCATTCAGCCTCGAAAACTCAAATTCAGGTGAAAAGGGTGACAGAGGTGGACACTGAGGACAGCAAACGGAAATCAGAATGCACCTGCGCTCCTCTGTCATGTTTGTAGTTCCCCTAGGCCTCAGATATCTGTGTTTTCAATGCACATAATACTTGGTTAAATGTTGTCTGGGATAAAATAAATCATGAGTTACAAAAAATGCTTCTCATAAGTTTATAGTCAGAAAGGGCAAAGAGAATGCTAATGTCCACATTTAATTTGAAGGAAGAGGCCAATTGTACTTGTGTACATATCCAAACCAGCCTTTGACCTCAGGCCGTGGTGAATTATCTCATTTAATTTTCATAAAACTTAAGGTGATAATTATGTGCCTGGTGCTACTTTAAAGAGAACAAGCTGGCTGGGAAGTTGGCTCAGTGGTAGAGCGCTTGCCTTGCATGCATGAGGCCCTGGGTTCGATTCCTCAGCACCACATAAGCAGAAAAAGCCAGAAATGATGCTGTGGCTCAAGTGGAAGAGCGCTAGCCTTGCAGGCCCCACGACCAAAAACAAAACAAAACAAAGAGAACAAGTTAAACAAGGATCTCAATTTCTATCCCTAATATTTAAAAATTTCTCTGTTCTTTGTATACACTGCCTGAGATACATCCTTAAATATTTTGGTCATTATTTTATTTCTTACTGACTTATTTTTAATAGTCTCTACTGCCCCATCATCCTCATCCTCCTCATCCTCATCCTCATCCTCCAGTGATCAGTTTGAATTTCAGACCTTAAGAGTCACTGCCCTGTAATCACTTCAACTTTCCAAGCTATTCTCTCTAATTATGAACTGTCTAATTCCTCCACCATAGGATCTGATTTTCTCTGAATAAATAAAGAGAAACCAATCATATTGACCAGTTCAATGTCATGGCACCTGGACACTTTGCTTGCCTATACCCATATTACCTCCTCTTCTGGTAATCGTACATACCCCAATTATCTACAATCATCAACTTCAGCTTTCTTCCCATGTTGGCCTCCCAAATTGTAGTTACTTAAGTCGGCTATTTGTAAAATACCACAGATCGAATGCTTTCAAGAACAGAAATATATTGTCTTGGATTTCTGGAGTCTAAGGCCAAGGTGTTGGCAGGGTTGGTTTCTATTGACAGTTGTGAAGATGAATCTGTTCCATGCCTCTCCTTTCATAGTTTGCTGGTAATCTGTCATTCATCTTTCTAGTGAAATAGTGCCTTCATCATTGTCTTTGCCTTGAACTGGAATTTGTGAACATACCCCCCTTCATTTACAGATACCAGTCATTTTGGACCAGTGCTCAATCTCACCTTATCTTAATGTCTGCAATCACTCTATCACAAATAAAGTCCATCTAATGTGCTAGAGGGGAATGCTTCCTATGTGAATTTTAGAGGAGCACATTTCAACCCACAGCATTTTTCCATTGTTTATTGAGTGCTCCATTTGATTTATTTTTATTTCTAGTACTGGTAACTGAACTCAGGGAATCATATGCTTGCTTGTCAGGTGATCTACTATTTGAGCCACACTACCAATCCTTTTTTGTTGTTGTTATATTTCAGATAGATTTTCAAGTTTTCTCCTGGGACTAGTCATGTCATGTACAGCATACAGTGCTGTGATGATCTTCTCTGATTTCCTTAGCAACCAAATCTTATGCGTTTGTATAGGCAATATCTGGTAACCTCTGAATCTCAGCAAGATTTTGGAAAAAGGAAAGAAGTGAGAACAGATAGATCTGATAATAAAGCCTGATCATCTCCATCCAAGTGACTACTTCTCAGATTAAGAATCATCAGTAAGCAGAAGGGGTGTGTGTTCCCAATTATTGGGAAAGGGATACTTCACAAATTTCAGCTTTTTTTTTTAGTTTTAATCATGAATGTGATACATTAAGCACCATGACCTTGTTTGCAAAAGCACAGCCTAATCATATAGGATGAAGAACAGCTAAATAGGAAGAAATCAAAGGTCATCAAATCATTCTAAATACCATTTAAATGCACACCTTAGATCAAGTCAGTTTGATTTAAATGTTCTCTTTCTGCATAGGAAGAAAGTACAGAAATGTAGCTTATCAGTGTCTTTTCAGTTAATTTTCAAAATATTTTTATTGTAAAAATAGTGTACAGAGGGGTTACAGTACATGAGTAACGTAGTGAGTACATTTCCTATTGAGCATTGTTGTCTCCTCCTTTGTTTTTCCCCTACCATCCCTTACTTCCCACCTCCCCAACTCCCCTTCTAACCTCTCCCCCCAGTTTTAAAGTTCATTTTCAACATAGTGTCTTGCACATCTCATTGTTACAATGAGTCAACCTGCATCCTTGTTTCAGCATTTTTGTTACCTATACAACCCACCAATGGTTACTCACAATGACAGAATGGTGGCTACAAATCCAGCCCAATAAACCAATGAGATATTTTTAGCCTTTGGCAGTTGTCACTGTGACTGAGTTTAAGAATCACTTTGTCCTTTAACATTCAAACAATTTTTAAAGGTTAAGAACAAAGGTTCAAAAAGAATTTTAAAAGACTCTCTTGTGCTTTATAATGAAGATGTACAAATGTGCTATAATTCCAAAATGAATTCACTATTTACTAGTAATTAAAAGGAGAGTGAGAATACTCTAAAATGCCAAAGGAGCAAAGAAAAACAGAGAAGCATATGAGAATATTATCTCTGAACAGAGTACATCAATATTAGAGTAAAAGAAAGAAGTCTAAAGGTAACTTGTAGGGAATGAAGTAGATTTTTAATGATTTTTTAAACTCTAACCTTTTCTAATTTCTGACCCAGCTAGATAACTTGCCGTATCACTATGAAAAACACTTAACTTTCAGAAACTCCAGTCCACACCTATCTGCACCTTGTCATCCAAATTATTGATCAACTATAAAGATGAAAGTAACTTGTGAACATGATAGGTGAAAGTCAGGTCAATACTTTGAGATAACTAGTACCTTGGAGTCAAATCCCACCAATGCCTTCTACCCTACTAACACCAATTGTCTTATTCGAAGGTTTTCAGTGCTTTATTAAATACAGTCCACAATGCATTTTGGGAGATTCTGACATTTGCTGTCAGAGATTTAAGGTGTCACCATGACAGGGACATGAAAAGTTGGCGACACAGACAGAAATAGGTAGTGGCTTTTAAGCCTTTCTGTCAAAAGAAACCAGACTAATAATATTGAAAAAGAATGGGTGTATGAAGAGGATTAAGAGAAAGGAGTGCAGAGCCTAAGTAGATAAGGACACCGGGGGGATGACAAAAGGGCAGAGGAGCTCCACAGAGTCACACAGGACTAAAGTCTCAGAGAAGGGATACACAGCGAGACAAGGAGGGGTTTTATGGGGCATTAAATAAAACTGGAACCCTAGTGCTTTTAAAACTTCTTTATACATACTGTTAATAAAAATGTTAGCTATTACTTATAATCACAAAAATGCAAATGAGGGGTCTCTTCTTTTTTTTCTTCCCCCCAAAATACACTGTATATTATACAGAGGCAAAGGGATGGGTAAAAAAAGTGGTGTTTGCACTTTGGAAAGCAGTATGGAGGTTCCTCAAAAGGCTCTACATAGAGCTCCCCTATGACCCAGCAATCCCACTTTTGGACATTTACCCAAATGATCACAAACAAGACCACACTAAAGCTACCAGCACGACTATGTTTATTGCAGCACTATTTACTACAGCTAAGATATGGAACCAACCCAGATGCCCCTCAGTAGATGAATGCATGAAAAAAATGTGGTATATATACACAATGGAATTCTATGCCTTCATCAGAAAGAATGGCATTGCTCCATTTGATAGGAAATGGAAAGGCTTGGAAAAAATTATATTAAGTGAAGTAAGCCAGGCCCAAAGAAACATAGGTCCCATGGTTTCCCTTATTTGCAATATCTAGTATATGTCTGAGTCAAGCAGAAAAGGTCAGATAAGGTGATGTTAGGGAAATGAACCCCAAGTTAAGTATTCAAATGCTTTTTTTTTCTTTCATGCAATTGTTTCTAACATATTTATAAGATTATTTCTTTGTTGTTTTGTATGTCCCTCCACCATGGTATAACCCCTGCTTTCACTGTATTTGATGTTGGTATAATTTGTGGAGGAGAGGGGAAAAAACAAATAGTTTAAATAGGGGTACAAGTGGACCCATTGCAACAATGCGATGTACAAGTCATTATGTCAAAAAAGGAACTTTACAAGTTTGGTGGGGTGGGGAGAGGATTGGGTAGGGGAGGGTGGGGGAGGATGGAATGGGATGGAAAGGGGAAACATAGGAGGAGGCTACAATGCTTGATAAGAAATGTACTCATTATCTTGCCCATGTAATTGTAACCCCTCTGTAAAAATAAAAAAAAAAAATAAATTAAAAAACTGCTCTGTTAGTATACTCTTCTTACAACTATCATTTAAACCTTTTCATTCTCAAAGAGAAAAATGTAAAATGGAAGAAATTCAAAATTGGTATTTTCTTAATTTTAGAGGAAGATGTAGACAAGGACATAAATATTTCCCAAAAGCATGTTCAGACAGGAAAGTGCCATGCCCTTTAAACAGTTTTCCATAATTTTCTCTCCTCTATCAAATATTTTAAAAGATATCATAAATTATTAGGGCTCTTGGCAACTTTTTTTGCCTTTTCTATATGTTTTTTACTTATTATCTTGTGTAATATCTTGCACACATGACACAGTAAATAAAAAATGTTAACTTTTTTTCATCACGTTTCTTATCTCTACAATGTAGATAATAAAAATAACTAGTTCTCAGAATGTTAACCAAATAAGTTGTTACCTTAAAGGAACTTCAGACCTAGTGAGTAATTCTTAGGGATGGCTGTAATGATTTGTTGTAATAAAATAATAATATGAACTAATATATGAACTACTTTAAGAAAATACATCACCTTCTGATTCCAGGAAGCATGTGTGTACACAGACATATCATTTACATTTCTTTAGAGAATGTGCTGAAGATACTTTAAATCTGTTTGAAATATTTGACATGGTATCTTCCTAAATAATTTTACAATTATCATTTTTGATTTTTTGAGTTAAGCTAATATCAAAAGGAGTTTTCAAGGGGTCCTGTAAGAATATGATACTGCCAGAGTAAGAAGTATATATACATGTATGTACACATATTCACATTCTTATACTCATGTACACACTGAATACTATGTGGTAGGAGACCTTGCCATGAAAAAAATGTATTCTTTTATTTTTTAAGGCTGTATTTTTTTCTTTTTTTTATTGTGAAAATACTGTACAGAGGGGTTACAATTACATGGGCAACATAATGAATACATTTCTTATCAAGCATTGTAGCCTCCACCTTTGTTTGCCCTTCCCATCCCTTCCCATCCTCCCAGCCCAACCCTCCCTGCTCCTCCCTTCCCCACCCTCTCCCCTGCTGTGCACCAAAGTTGTAAAGTTCACTTTCAACATAACGACTTGTACATCTCATTGTTGCAATGGGTCTACCTGTATCCCTATTTAAACTATTTGTTTTTCCCCTTCCCCTCCACAAATTATACTGACATCAAATACAGTGAAAGCAGGGGTTATACCATGGGGAAGGACATACAAAGCAACAAAGAAATAATCTTATAAATATGATAGAAACAATTGCATGAAAGAAAAAAAAAACATTTGAATACATATCTTAGGGTTCATTTCCCTAACATCACCTTATCTGACCTTTTCTGCTTGACTCAGACATATACTAGATATTGCAAATAAGGGAAACCATGGGACCTATGTTTCTTTGGGCCTGGCTTACTTCACTTAATATAATTTTTTCCAAGCCTTTCCATTTCCTAACAAATGGGGCAATGTCATTCTTTCTGATGGAGGCATAGAATTCCATTGTGTATATATACCACATTTTTTTCATGCATTCATCTACTGAGGGGCATCTGGGTTGGTTCCATATCTTAGCTGTAGTAAATAGTGCTGCAATAAACATAGTCGTGCTGGTAGCTTTAGTGTGGTCTTGTTTGTGATTATTTGGGTAAATGCCCAAAAGTGGGATTGCTGGGTCATAGGGGAGCTCTATGTGGAGTCTTTTGAGGAACCTCCATACTACTTTCCAAAGTGGTTGAACAAGTTTACAATCCCACCAACAATGCAGTAGGGTTCCCTTCTGTCCACATCCCCTCCAGCATCTGTTGTTATTAGAGTTCTTGATTATAGCCATTCTAACTGGAGTGAGGTGATATCTCAATGTTGTTTTGATTTGCATTTCTTTTATGGCTAAGGAGGTTGAGCATTTCTTCATGTGCCTATTGGCGGTCCTTCTGTCCTCTTCAGAGAAGTTTCTCTTTAAGTCTTTAGTTGTTTCTTTGAGGATTTGTTATTGGGGGGAAAAATGTATTCTTTAAGCCTTTAAAGGTTTTCTTCTGTTTCCCCAAATCTAAATGGAGCGGGAAAAAAATCACTTTATGAATATAAGATAGCTCTTTATTCTAGGAAGAAAATGTTAATACAGCATTCTGATGCTGAGCTCCTCCAGGAGTTGGACCAGATGTTATTTACCCAGAAACTAGCTCAATACAAGCACTACATATCTATAAATAAATGAGTAAAACATTCAATCAGTCCATTAACCACATGAGTGGTAGAATGACAGGCACAAAGGTAGAAGTGGAGAACCACAGATGAACAAAGCATCGACTACTAGGCCTTTTCTTCTGGCCAGTGTTACTCCTTTTTCTGGGTTGCTAAGTTGATTCTGGGATAGAGAGAAACTTTGATAAGTAACCAAAATATATTGTATGTAGGTATTAATGTTTCATAGTGTTTTTTTTTAATTTCAAGAAAGATGCAAAGAGGGAAAGTATAGGAAAGAGTAATAGGGGGAGTGAACATGCATGAGCAAACATATCACAATGAAACGTATTGAACTGATAGTAAACATGTGCTAATAAGAATGTGGAGGAAGAAAACAACAAAAAACAAAATTTGGCTAGGTAATGTTGCCTCAGTCCTATAATCCTAGCTATTAAGGAAGCTGAGATCTGGGGATGATATTTGGAAGCCAAAGCAGGCAGGAAAATCCAAGAAATTCTTATGTCCAATTAAAGTAGCAGCAAGTCTCAAGTGGTAGGGTGCCAGCCATGAACCAAAAAGGTGATCGATACCTCAAGGCTCATAGTTCAAGCCCTGCTATCACCACAAAAAATACAGAGTGCAGAGAACATGTTTATCAAGGAAGACGTTTAATGTCAATCTGTTGGTTCTAGTGGTTCTTTACAATCTTTGGAGAGGCTCTGACTACATTAGTAAAATAAGCCCTCCTCATTTGGGAATCTAGGCATATAGTTTTGAATGATCCTAGTCAACAAAATAATAATGTACTTAAGGAATCAAAAAGTATTTTTACACAACAATTAAATTAAAAATATTTTAAGGGCAAAAACTTTAAATTCTCATACAGTCATGGCATAGCTCAGTACCTTGCTGAGAAGCTTTCACTGATTGGATTGTTGTGAGTTGTGTTAAAAATCACTGGGTGAGGGCTGGGAAAGTGGCTCAGTGGTAGAGCGCTTGCCTTGCATGCATGAGGCCCTTGGTTTGATTCCTCAGCACCACATAAGCAGAAAGAAAAAAGCCAGAAGTGGCGCTGTGGCTCAAATGGTAGAGCGCTAGCCTTGAGCTGAAGAGCTGAAGGACAGCACCCAGGCCCAGAGTTCAGGCCCCATGACCGGAACCGCCCCCCCCCCCAAAAAAATCACTGGGTCATCTGCTGGGGGTTTCCTTCCCTTAATTTGGTGAAAATACTCCTTCCAAAGCACCAAAGTGATGCTCCAAAAGCAAGGTGAAAGTTAATGTGCTTAATTTATGTCATAAAGTAGAATTTTTAAAAGGTAGCATGTCTTCAGCAGTAAGGTAGTATTTGAACAAGGCATATACAGTATTTGTGACAATGAGAATGAAATAGGACCTAGTACTTGCTGAGCAGTATAAATGTATACAACAACTAATCTTTTAATCTATTTATTGTTATCATACAAGCTGAAGGGTTACAGTTATATAAGTCAGGTAAAGTGTGCATTTCTTTTTGAACAATGTCAACCCTTCCATCGTTCTCTCCCAGAGTAACACTAATTTTTGTAAAAATAATGTAGCCTATTCTGTGAAGTTTCAACAAATGGGTGCTCAGACACTCTATGGATGGTATAGGCAGTTTGATTAATTTTTCTGGAACGCTGAACTCTGTGCATCTGAGCATTTGTGGTTTTGTTTTCCTCCAATAATGATCTAGGAACTATATGCCAGTGGAAGAAAAGGGGTCTCCTGTACCTTGAATGTGAAGGCCATAGAAAAACCAGACAAAGCACATACTCTAGATGTCAAAGTAGCAAAGGGTCTTAATGAAGATGTACAATCGCAGCTGTAATGCTCTCTTTTTAATGTCTCCAAAACTATTAGCTCCAGGTGGCAGGAAAATTCTTCACTGTATCCTTGGCCCCTAGCCAACACATTCCATATATGATTTGTAGTTCAGTTTTCAGTGATGAGTCTATGAATGAATTAATAATATTAGAAGGAGGAGCTGAGAATGAAGCAAAGGAGTCAGAGTCTATGCTGACAGGGGAAAAGGTTGATGAAAGTAAATTAAAGATTGTGTAGAAAGAAAAGAATGACATTGGATAGCTATGAAGGCAAGGTAAAAAGAACAGATTATACATTCCCAGGAAAAGTAAACAGCCTACGTTCAGGAAGTAGTCTTTTACAGCAAGCTTTCATATATTGAGTTAGTTTACAATTCTCTAACCAAATGGTGTTTAAGTAATTTGAGAAAGGCAAAATTCAAAAATCACAATAAAAGCAACTTAGGTATTATGTTTCTCTGCAGACCTCATAAAAGAACAATTTACTCCTGCATGTTCTCTAAATGTTTACAAGAGAGAATGTTTTATGGGCATACTGATTTTAAATTCCCTTCTCATCTTTGACTCCTACTTAACTAATTTATTTTAAAACAAATCTAGCCATCTTTGGAAAACTGAAAAAAAAATGGTCTTTTGGCAGCTAGAGTTTTGGATTCGAAGTTTTAGGATCTGAGTTGGTCATTCTGTGTTGAAATTAACATAGTAATAGCAAAAGTCATTAAAAAGCAATTAGATTTCCAATAAAAGCAACAGTAGTCAGACCCAGTATTTTCAAAATCTAATAACCATGTCAAACTCTTGGCTTATCCCACAGGAAGCACACAAGGAGAACCTTCCAGGATTTAGCGATAGTTGGTTATGTGAGACCCAATAATCAGGGTTATTTCCTTCCACAAACAGAGATCCATACTCCCCCACCCATCACATTCCTGGCTTCACAGTAAACATATGTTATTATCAGTATCTAAAAGAGTAAAAGCTTTCTAAGCATATAAATCTTGAAAGGTTATTGCACTAATGCTTTTGCTTTTCTAATAAGATATCATTTGCTACCTTGGTTCACAAAATTATTTCTAGACAGAAACATGACTCAAAGTCAGGATCCATATTTTCACTATATCATGTACTTAGAAAGAACACAATTGATGAAAGAACACAGTTGATGGTAAACAGAGAATAAAGTGCTTGCAGAGACTAACAATTACATTTGCTGCATATCCTAATTTTATGTGAAGCCACTCTTTCTTGTATTTCTATGTCTAGTTGGCATTTGGTAGTTGCTCAATACTTATGCATATATGTATATATATGTAAATTGAGGTATAATTTATATACAATACTATGTGAGAAATTTCAGAATTCAGTTGGATGAATTCTAGAGATTTTTTTTCTATTCATGTAGCCATGAACAGAATAGCAAACTCCTCTGTAAGATATATGATATGTTTGGGGTTTTTTGTTGGTCGTGGGGCCTGAACTCTGGGCCTGGGCACTGTCCCTCAGCAATTCTGCTCAAGGCTAGCGCTCTACCATTTGAGTTACAGTACCACTTCCGGCTTTTTCAGCTTATATGGTGTTGAGGAATCAAACCCAGGGCCTCATGCATGCAAGGCAAGCACTTTACCATTGAAACACCTTCCCAGACCATTTGTCAGATCTAAGTTTAATGAAAAGAATTCTCCTAGTCTGCTTATTACTGTATTTGCATCTCTCTGGAAAATCCCCCCATGGCCCTGTATGAGCGATACACCCTACCTAGAGAGGCAAATGCTTTCTGATTTCTATCATCATAGTTTGTCTAGTATTAGGATTAATCAATAAATATATTTTTGTGACTTATTTGGCTCATTCCTAAAATTTTGGAAACATTCATAAGAGTTTTGAAATTTATTCCTGTATCAGAAGTTCCTCTCTATTACACAGCGCCTCCTATTGCATGTATATAAGACATTTCTAAAATTTATTTTCCTACTGTACTATTACTCTTTGGGTTGATTGTCAATATTATTTTATATGTCTTTTATTATTTCAATGTCTTTTAGATTATTTTAAGTACATTTAACTACACACCTGTCATTTATACTTCTTCAGATGTGCCTAAGATTTTGGCTGATTGGGTAATTTGCCTTTTTATTTGTAAGAATTCTTCTCACTAGTCTGAGTATGACTTCTTTTCCAATATCTGTTCTTTGCTCAATTCATTCTTGCCTATTACTTTTCCTGATGAGGATGATTCTAGTGGACAGTAAAATTGAACAAATTTCCATTTATCATTATTTTCTTTAGATTTACTAACTCTGTCCTGGAGCTTTAAGGGCTTGGCCCCTGACCTTTTATTTTTTCCTCAAGGATAGCATTCTATCACTTCAGCACTGCTCTACTTTGGGATGTTGTTAGTTTGCTGGCGATAAGAATCCCACTCCAACTGGATTCAAACCATGATCTTTGCTTTCAGCCTCCTGAGTAACTAGAATTACAGATGTAAAAAACCAGTGCCCAGCAGATTTACTGACTTATTGAAATCAATTGCCATCTTCTAAGATTACAAGGATACTAATTTTAGCTGTTATATCATGCTTTTGAGTTTTAAATTCAGGACTAGGATTTATCTCAAATTATTTTCTGTTGTGTTTGGATAATACATTTCAAGTTATTGTCAACATTTAAGACTCTTTTCCCCATTAAATCAACTCTGTTCTTTTTCTGAAGATTGATGGCCGTCTTCATGAGTCGATTTCTATACTCTCTTGTGTTCCATTGGCTTATATCTTTAAGCCAGTTATTGTCTTGATGACTATACTGTCTTGAAGTTAGATGGTATCAAGTCTTCTAACTTTTCAAACTTATTATTTCCATGAGTTTTAGAAGAAGCTTGCTAATCTCTCAAAATGCCCTGCTAGCAAATGGATATTGAATTGAATCATTAGGGAAATGTGTGAATAACATATATGTTGAAAATATTAGATTGTTCTCAGTGAGCATAAATACAGCTTTCTCTTATTTAAGCCTTTTCAGTTTCTTGGCAATACTTTATAATTCTTCACATGGAAACCTTGCTTATTTAGTAAATTTTCAAGATTCAAAATCAGCTCTCAAAACTCAACCAAATTGTTATCTCTTTCCATTCAATAGGACAGTTTTGTTGGGGACAGTTTTGTTGGGTATAGTATTCTCACTTTGTGAGAATTTTGCTAGGTGAATTAAAATACCTTATGTGCTTTTTATTTCTTTCCTTGAGAATTTTTACCTTTTGAGAACTTTTCTCATTCTTTCTAACTCTGTTTCTTCTCCAAATGTGGACTTTTTTTCTCCTTCTCTTTCTCCTTCTCCTTCTTCCCCTTCTTCTTACACTACCTCTTTTTCTTCCTCCTCATCCTCATCCTCACTCTCTTCCTCCTCCTTTTTCTTTAATTTTTATTTTGAGGGAAGTACTTGGGTTTGAACTCAGGGCTTTATAGTTGCTTAGCATTCTTGCTCAGCTTGAGCTTCATTATTTAGCCACATCATCAACCTTGTTTTCTGCTGGTTATTTTAGATATGGGCTGGCCTCAAACTGTCATTCCTGTCACCCTGCATGCCACAACTTCCTGAGTAACTAAAATTTTAAGTGTGAGGAACTAAAACCCAGCAGTTACCTATATATTTTGAGTCATCTCGCAGGTCCTAACTTCTCTCTTCTGTTTAATATATTTTGATATCTATGTCTTATATTGGGTGAGGTTTTTTTTTTTTTTTTTTTTTTTTTTTTTTAGTATTTATCAATTTAAGGATTTCTGGGTTTTTAGTGCTTCCATTTCTCTGTTAGTTTGAACTATTAAAATATTTGATCATTTCTGTGTTATCAAGAATGTTTATTCTCCTTAAGTGCTTAAATGCTTAGAGCGTTAAGACACGACAGTTACTAACAATATGGTCAGTTCCTGGCAAATTATTCTAATGTCTAATTTCCTTTCAGTTCTTAGGATTTTTTGGTGTGCATCATCATCTTCACATTTAAGAGTTAGTTAGGTGTTCTAGTTTTGCAATCTGGCTTTGTTTTTGCCTATCTTCTAGAAATTAAAGCAGACTGCTTTCTTTTCTTGTGTGTGAGCCTGTCATCACTTCTACTATTTTGTATGACATGGTGTTACAAGCCTAGGTCTGCTACAGTCTGCTATTGCTATGTTGTCACTGCACCATAGCCATAGGGCAACCCTAGCCCAGGTTTGAACCAACTTTACAATCGGTATGCTCTTCAACATGAATTTGTCTCTGCCAGCCTATTTCTAGACGGTGGCTGTGGAAAGAACTGTGGAATTCTACTTAGCTCTGGATAAAGTCACAGTGAAAGAAATAACATCCATATCAACATATACAGGAACATATGCCAATGGAAAAGAATGAAAATCCAAGAAGTAAGCTCATACATCTATTGCCAACTGATTTTTTTTTTTGGGGGTCCGGTCATGGGGCCTGAACTCTGGGCCTGGGCGCTGTCCCTCAGCTCTTCAGCTCAAGGCTAGCGATCTACCACTTGAGCCACAGCACCACTTCCGGCTTTTTTCTTTTTGCTTATGTGGTGCTGAGGAATCGAACCCAGGGCCTCGAGCATGCAAGGCAAGCACTCTACCACTGAGCCACCTTCCCAGCCCCTGCCAACTGATTTTTTATGATGATGTTAAGAATATTCAGTGAAGAATGGACAGTCCTTCCAATAAATGGTGCATAGACAGAAGAAGGAAGGGACCCCTATATAACACCAGTTACTCAGATCAACTCAAAATGGATTGAAGATTAATAAGGGACAGGAAACAATGGAACATTAGAAAATAAATAGTGGAAGTGCTTAAAGGCAGTGGAATGGGCAAGTATTTTTCTTTGAGAAGATCCCAAAAGACACACAAATACACACAGAAACACAAATTAAATAATTGACACATTTCTCTGCAGAAACCTTATATAGGATTGCAGGTGTAAGCCACCAATTCATGTATACTTATTTATTTATTTATTGGTCATGAGGCTTGAACTCTGGGCCTGGACACTGCACTCTGGGACTGTCCCTGCACTCTTCAGCTCAAGGTGAGTGCTCTACCACTTGAGCCATAGCACCACTTCAGGTTTTCTAGTGGTTTATTGGAGTTAAGAATCTCATGAACTTTCCTGCCCAGGCTGTGTTTGAACCACGATCCTCAGATCTCTGCCTCCTGAGTAGCTAGAATTATAGGTGTGAGCCACTGGCACCCAGCCAATTCATGTGTTTTTAAGTTCATATCTATGGGCACATATAGACATATTGAATTCTTAAGACTATATGATGAATAAGTCTCTATTACTATAAAGAATTTTAGTTCAGAAACAGTCATTGTTTATAAATCATTTTATCCTAATATTAAAATAGCCACATCAAAGGGACTGGGAAGGTGGCTAAGTGGTAGAGTGCTTGCCTTGCAGGCATGAGGTCCTGGGGTCAATTCCTCAGCACCACATAAGCAGAAAAAAGCCGGAAGTGGTGTTGTGGTAGAGTGCTATCCGTGAGTTGAAGAGCTGAGGGACAGTGCCCAGGCCCAGAGTTCAGGCCCCACAACCAGAAAAAAAAAAGCCACATCCAAATTTTAATCTTGCCATTTAAATTATATATTTAGTATAGCAAATTTTAATTTGAACATTATGACTTATTCATCCTAGTGCTTTAGTAGTATATTGTTATATATTTACTTCTCATCTTTGTCTTTCAACATAAAATCTATCCTTTAAAATGGTATAGCATTGTATATCATATATATATGTTACATATGATATATCATATGTATATATCATATCACATAATATCATATCATTATGATATACATCATATCATATATGATACATATATGTATATATATGATATGAGCTATCATATGTATATATATGTATATATATGATATGAGCTATCATATGTATCATGTATATCATATGATATATTATATATGGTACACAAATATATACCCATCTGTTATTTGTTTTTCTGGATCTCTTTCTTGTTTTCTTTGAGAAAAATCATAGTCTTGCTTACAAGTCTAACTCCTATTTCTGATATTATATACATGCCTTTATTTAGTATTTTAGAAGGAAATCTAGGCAAGTGCTCTCCAAATGGAAATTTTTCAGTGATGAAAACTTTGTATCTGTTCAGTTCAATCTAGTCATTTTTAGCACTTACAAATATTTCTAGTACAACTGAGGAGCTCAATTTTTTTTATTGTGAACATACTGTACAGAGGGGTTACAATTACATGGGCAAGAAAATGAGTACATTTCCTATCAAGCATTGTAGCCTCCTCCTTTGTTTACCCTTCACATCCCTTCCCAGCATCCCCCTGCGGCCCCACCCAATTCTCCCCATCCAATCCTCCCCCCCCAACCAAAGTTGTAAAGTTTGTATTCAATATGACAACTTGTACTTCTCATTGCTGCAACGGGTCCACCTGTATCCTTATTTAAACGACTTGTTTTTCCCCTTCCCCTCCACAAATTATACCGACATCAAATACACTGAAAGCAGGAGTTATACTGTGGGGGAGGGACATACAAAACAACAAAGAAATAATCTTATAAATGTGTTAGAAACAAATGCATAAAAGAAAAAAACATTTAAATACATATCTTAGGGTTCATTTTCCTAACATCACCTTATCTGACCTTTTCTGCTTGATTCATACATATACTAGATATTGCAAATAAGGGAAACCATGGGACTTATGTTTCTTTGGGCTTGGCTTACTTCACTTAATATAATTTTTTCCAAGCCTTTCCATTTCCTAACAAATGGGGAAATGTCATTCTTTCTGATGGAGGCATAGAATTCCATTGTGTATATATATCACATTTTCTTGATCCATTCAGCTACTGAGGGGTATCTAGGTTGGTTCCATATCTTAGCTATGGTAAATAATGCTACAATAAACATAGTTGTGCTGGTAGCTTTAGTGTGGTCTTGTTTGTAAACATTTGGGTAAATGCCCAAAAGTGGGAATGCTGGGTCATAGGGGAGCTCTATGTGGAGTCTTTTGAGGAACCTCCATACCACTTTCCAAAGTGGTTGAACAAGTTTACACTCCCACCAACAATTCAGTAAGGTTCCCTTCTGTCCACATCTCCTCCAGCATCTGTTGTTATTAGAGTTCTTGATTTTTGCCATTCTAACTGGGGTGAGGTGGTATCTCAATGTTAAGCCAAAGTAATCAAAACAGCTTGGTACCGACACAAGAACAGACCTCAGGACCAATGGAATAGAATTGAAAACCCAGAAATCAACCTACAGACCTATAGCCATCTAATCTTCAATAAGGGAGCTAAAAAAATAGCATGGAAGAAAGACAGCCTCTTCAGTAAATGGTGCTGGCAAAATTGGTTAACTACTCGTAGAAAACTAAAGCTAGATCCTTATATATCACCCTGCACCAGAATCAACTCCAAATGGATCAAAGACCTCGAAGTCAAAGCAGACACTCTGAAAATATTACAGGATGGAATAAGAGAAACCCTAGGTCTCCTTGGAGCAGGCCGATATTTTCTTAATAGAGATCTGGAAACACAACAAATCAAAGAAAGTTTGGACAAATGGGATTGCATGAAGTTGCAGAGCTTCTGCATGGCAAAGGACATAGCTAGCAACATCAATAGAAAGCCTACAGATTGGGAGAAGATCTTCACTAGCCATACAACGGACAAGGGTCTCATATCTAAAATATACTTGGAACTCAAAAAATTAAATCCCCCAACAACAATTTTATTGCTATTTAATTTCAATTTTGCTTAAAGTTGAGTTGCAACAGATAGCTAGCAATGATTGGGATTTTTGTTTTGTTTTGTTTTGTTTTAGATTTTTCACTTCCTGGAGCCTGAACTTAGGGCCTGGGCATTGACCCTGAAATTTTTGGTGCAAGGCTAGTGTTCTACAACTTGAGCCACACTTTCAGATTCTTTTTATATTTGTTTGTTTTGATTTTGTGAGAGAGGAGTCTCCCAGATTTTTTTTTTTTTTTTTTGCCCTTACTGGCTTTAAACCTTAATCCTCCTATCTCTGCTTCCTGAGTAGCAAAGACCACAGGTGTAAGTCATGGGAGCCCAGTGCTAGCAATGATCTTAATAGCATGGTACACACTGAGAAATCACAATATGAGTCTTGCATTCATTTTAATCACCTTCAAATAAACTATGCTACTTTAACAACAAAATATATATGTATGTTTTTATATGTGTGGCATATTTTAATGGCATGTGTATATAATATGTTTATATATGATGTATATGATATATTGTATATGATATATGTGTGATATATCATGTATGTGACACAGATAGACAGATACAGATATTTAGTTGATTTTTTAAATGTGTGTGTGTGTGTGTGTGTGTGTGTGTGTGTGTGTGTGTGTGTGCATGTGTGTCAATACTGGGGCTTGAACTTGGGGCCTAAACTCTATCACTTACCTTTTTTGTGTTCAGTGCTAGCACTCCACCCCTTGAGGCCAGCATTCTACCCCTTGAGTATCAGATCCTCTTTAGGCTTTTGGCTGGTTAATTGGAGTCTCTCAGAGTTGTTTTTGTTGTTGTTGTTCTTGTTTGTTTGTTTTTTGAGGGGGAAGGGAAGCAGTATTTGAACTACAATACTCTTTCTTTTTCTGCTATCAGCAAGGAAGGAGAGGAACTTTGTGCATCTTTTCACTCTGGAAGTATCTTAAACTGGAGTTTTAGTTTATTCAAGTTTCTTTTGCATTTTGACTTTCTTATGAGTTCAGGAAAGCTGACTTTGTATCTCACTAGAGACCAAAGGGCATTTTTCACTGTCATATCTTAACATCATGGTTTGTCCTCAGCCCCTTGTTACAACTAGGAGCAGGCTTTTGTTTCCTTAAGTATATTTATGTTTCCTTAACTACAACATAGTGGTGATAATTGATTTACAAACTTTAAAATTAAATGAGTTATCATGTAATTTTCATAAAATGATAGTCTAACCCCAGTGAAAACAGTGTGCTCACTCTTTTTATTTTGCTTTCAAAAAGTTTTTCTTAAGAAAATACCGAATGTATTTTAAAAACAACCTTAGCAATTCAGCCTAAGATGAAGATAATTATCTTTGTGACACTGTAGAGGCTGAATCTGAAACCACTACCAATTATTAAAATAAAAGGTATTCCTTTAAATAGTACTGAATCAACATGTACACTTTCAAATTGCTATTGAGAACGGTGTTTCATCAGTAGAATTAGAGAAGGAAAATAAGGTGTTACATAAAATAAAGAAGCAAACAGCACCTCTGCCTGGGACATACATCACCACTGCTTATGTGTGTTACTCCTAGAACTTACAGGATGCCTATAAGTTGTCTCAGTTCTACTCATCTTTCTTTTGTGCCATCTCTTAAGAAGCTTTGGCTGACTATGACTGGTCACACACTCCTGAGACTCTCCACAAATGAAAGTAATGAACATCATTTATTTATTTATTTATTTATCTATATATTTATTTATTATTGGTGCTGGTCCTGAGTCCTAGGCATTGTCCTTGAGCTTTCTTGATCAAAGTTCAGTGGCTACCACTTGAGCCATAGTTCCACTTTTTTAAAACTTTGGAACATCTTTTTAACTTTATTTCTCCTTTTTTATTGACCTTTAAAAAAGTCTTTCTTCCAAAATCTCTCTCCTTACTTTTCACTGCTATTACAGTGTCTTCAAATTACCTTCTCATTGTTTCTCTTTCTCTTGTGTAGTAAGGCAATGATAATAATAATGATATAATAATAATAAAAATAGTATATTAACTATAGATTAATTAGATAAATTAATGGCATTCTTCACTGATTATATTCTATTTTTCTCTCCCTCTTCTTCTTCCTTTCCCTCTCCTCCCTCTTCCTCTTCTTCCTCTCTCTCTCTCTCTGTCTCTCTCTCTTTCTCTCTGTACCAGTCCTGAGACTTAAACTCAGGGCATGAACTCACTGCCATTTACTTCTTTTTATCAAGGCTAGCATTCTACCACTTGAGCCAATGCTCCACTTCTTGCTCATTGATGGTTAATTGAAGTCTGATGGACTTTCTTGCTTGAGGTGTCTTCAAACTACAATACTCAGATTTCAGCACCTAGAATTGATATTAATGCAGGCATGAACCACTTACACCTGGACTGATTACAATTTCTTAGCAACACAAAACTACCAAAACTATAGAAAGATATTACAATTGAAGAAGTTAACAAAAGTTATCAAAATAATGAAGAAGAAGAATTGTTGAATTAACAAGTTTGGTCTGTCACTCAAAATTATAAACTCAATAAATTGCTCCTGTAATACACATGCTCTTGGAACCTAGTCCAAAAACATTTTTTTTTTAATTTTAGTGAAAGCATAGATCAACAGTATGGTCATTGTGTCGTGTCTACACTATTGGGAGTATTGAACCAAACTATTTCTCTCTCAGCTTCATTCTTTCTCAGCATTTCTAACATCCTACTCAGATCTGCTTTTCTGTCTCTCTTTCTTTATTTCTTTCTCTATCTTCCTTACTATATATCTCTGTCTACTCTCTTTCTTTCTCTGCCTCCTACCCCTTTCACCAGGATAGGTAAATTGCATTATTTTCAGCTCATTTGTGCATCCTCTTTTCTGCTTCTGTGTGTGTGTGTGTGTGTGTGTGTGTGTGTGTGTGTGTGTGTGTGTGTGTGTGTGTGTGTGGTAAGAGAACACCTAAGCCAGCATTTGTTCTGATATTTTTGCAGGTTCTCTGGTTACTGGTTTGGGAGGTATTTTTTTATTCATGTTCTTTTTATTGTGAAAATACTGTACAAAGGGGTTACAATTACATGAGCAAAGTAATGAGTACATTTCTTATCAAGCATTGTTGCCTCCTCCTTAGTTTCCCTTTAACATCCCTTCCATCCCAGCTCCCCCCACCCACTCACCCACCACCACAAGCGGTTCTTCCAGCTTAAACCACCACTTAGGTGTAAGTTTGGCTCCTATCCTACTGAATTTGCCAAGAAACAAGGGTTTAGGAGATAGAGTGTATGCAGTTTTCTGAAAGGAAGATTGAAAGAATGAAACCTATACTCCCTCCCATCTGTTCTAGTAGCACTTTGCTAGGTGAAGGACCACTATGGGTCACACGCTCTGCTCCACCCAGCCCACTAATGGATTGTTTCCTGTTTGCCTTGTTTTCAAGGTTGATGCTCTCTGAGCCAGGCAGGCAGGCAGACAGGCAGCTGCAGAGGAGTGCAGCACAATTCTTGAATCCTGCAGATAATTGCCAAAGGCAACTGAGTTCAGAAGCCCCACCTGTTAATGAGCTGCCAATTATTTATATGCTTATAAATCACCTTTTAAACAGTAACAAGCACTAATAAGCCCTGGCTGCTAGTTACTATGGCAACTGTCAGTGGCCCTTAAAGGAGGAAGACTACTGACATATGGACTCTAGGTCAACGGTCCAGTATTTCTGGGCACTGTCATTTTTTTACTCCTACACATGAGATGATTCTGTCTAAGTATAACCTAAAATCACATGAAAAAGGAGATATGAGACATGATGAAATGTCTGTGTCCCCCCTCCCCCTGAATCCCATGGTGTCTGAAGGGAATAGAATTGTGTCCAACTCCCCATGAGCTACAGGAACAGGCTGCCCTAACTTGTTAAGTGGCCGTTCCTATGTACAACCACACAGCTGGTCTAGCCAGGCCACCTGCTGTCAGATATTTTATTCCCTAAAGCTTCCTGGGCCGCTAGGCTCCAGTGGTCTGAAGAGGTTTTCCTAATGTATTCAGTTTTCTATTGCAAATAGATATGATGATAAGCTACTTGTGGGATGCTCAGTAATATTTAGGGAGATACAAGTAATGGTTTCAGATGAAAAAGAACATATTTTTGCTCTTAGCAAACTGAAGGCATTTTCTCTCTTCTTTTAAAAGCTCAGTAAGAAAGCAACCACCCGTGACCCAAAAGCTCTTTTTATAGTAGATGAAGAAAACGACCCTTTGCCTTCAACTGGTTTTCCAAACTAGATATAAAGAAACTCACGGCAAGTGGTATCAGATAGGAAATGACAACTCAAAGAGGCTCCTGGGCACTGAACATGAGTGAACACTGACCTAATCTAGCAACAGAGGGATACGGTTGTGTCATTTTGCCATGACTGATCCAGAAATAGCTTCTGCCAGGCCTTCTGAAAGATCCTGGTTTTCAAAAGAAAATTGCTGATACCACAAAAAAAAGCTTCTACCACATTCCCACATATTCAAATGGATGCCTTTAATCTTCAACCTACCTTCAATGGGGAGAGACTGTAGCTATATACCAAAGGCAATTGATATAAGACATTAATGTTACCATTGTGTACATGTCTTCTTAAATGGCAAATAGAGGCAATGAATAAAACTTGTCATGTATTTTTGTGAAAATTATGCTAATGGTTGGGATCATAAGCTCCCTTTACCTTGACATCAATATATATTAATATATTACTTTCTCTGTGACTTTCTTTCCATCTATTTCCATCTATTCAAGTAGATACCTGTATATCTGAATACATACACACACACACACACACACACAAACACACACTGTTCTCTTAGAGTTATATTCTAGTGTTAGAGAATGAGTCCTCACACTGCCATTACTACTTTCTATGATGAGTAGCATTTTTTTTGTCTACTACCATTTCATTCATACCGTTACTTGCACTTATAGGTCTAAATATTCAAGTAAGTATTAAAAGTATCCAAATGGAGATCAGAATTTTAAGTGATACAATACTCAGTACTGACCCCCAAATGAGATAGCTGAGCATGTACAAATCCAGTGGCAGGGGGTGGCAGGCTTGTTTCTGGTGATAGAGTGTCAACCAATAAGCGAACATGCCAGATACTGTATTTGAGTCATGGTCTTGGAAAAAACAATCAGTGACAGTGAAGATGTAAGAATTGAATAGAAGGCAAAAGAAGATTGGTTGTATTCATAATCCATGAAAATGTAAATGCTACAAAAACATTGAAGCATAAACAATGGCAATGAAAGAGTCACCAAACTTGGATGGTTGAGGAAGGTTTACTCAGAGATCTTTGGTCTCACTCCAGCAGGTTGGTGTTAAGGATGGCAAGATGAATTAGTAATTCACTACTATATGTGTAACTAATTTAATAAGGAACCAAGTCATTTTGAAATGATAAAGAAAAGCAGATTCATCTCCTATGCCAATGGGAATATTATTTTGACTCTGATTACCTTCCTATCTACTCTAATTTTTCTTTTTGCTTTAAATGGTTAAGTGGATGCTGAGAAATAGGACCATAGCTTTCCATATGTTACAAATTTGTTGTACACTATTGTGAATGTTATTTCATGTTTCAGGGCATAGCTTTTTGTGCTGCCCTATGAACTTCATAAGATGTACAATGTAATAATTATTAGGTAAATTATATGAAAGATGAATATTCCTAAATATTGTTAATATGGAAGATGATACTATTAATATGATAATAATGAATCCTTCTCTCTTAGGAGAGTGGACTAATAGTTGTAAAACTTATTTGAAAAATACACTGAATAAAACAAGAAGCCTTATATGCAAATGTAAAGTAATGATGTAAGAGAGGCAAGTGCCCATGCTTTAAAAGGACAATAAGTATTTGCTAGAATGATGAAGAGGTATTACAAAGAATGGGGTAGAAAAAAATTCTTAGTTGATAAAGACCCAGGAGACCTAGTTACAGTCCCAAGTCTGTCACTAGGCACTTGAAACAAGTTACTCAATGTCTCTTGAGCTAGAATTTTTTGGCCACTGAAATTCAAACACTCCTAAACAAAACTTGAATTCTTCTGAAAAGAGAATTAATATGGAGGTTAAGAAGGACTCAGATTAAAAAATAGCTTATTATTGAACTAATTGATCCAAAAGAATTCATCTTGAAAGAATAATCACCAAAAAAGAAAGAAGAGTTCAATAAATCAATATTGTTATAAGAATATTTATACAAGCAGAATATAAAGAGAAGTCATGAAAATACAACAAAAATAACATGAACTGAAGCCATCAACTCTACAGTTGTTGCTATCAGTGTAGGCTGAAGAGTTTTGTAACCCAAATATAAGCACCCCATAAACACCCCCAATATACCCCAAGAAAGGGGCTCATGGGGATATAATTGCAGGTATTTCCCTTTTCCCTTCTCTTACAGGATACTATTAGCAGATGGACAGATTCTGGCTATATTCATCCAATACACTGTTTACCCCTCAAAGGATAGGACATCTTCGGGAATAGGACTTACTAACCTCAGCTTTCATTGTATGTCATCAGTCTACACAAAATGGCTTTATTCATTTATTTATTGTGCTAGCACTGGGTCTTGAACTTGGGATCTTGAGCTTTCCCTTGGCTTTTCTGCTCCAGCCTTGGTCTCTACCAGTTGAGCTACAGCTTCACTTCCAGCTATTTTATGGTTAACTGGAGATAAGAGTTTATTCCAATCTGTGTGCCTGGCCTGGCTTAAAACCAAGATCCTCATACTTCAGCCTCCCAAATCATTAGTATTACAGTATTATTGTTAATATCACTAACTATTCTGCTCAGCAATATCAAAGTTTTGCAAAATACTCCTCCACAATTGTTTTGATGAAGAGTTCCCTCAAGTCTTTCCTGAGCTTCAAAACACAGTAACTATTGTGTGGAGCTTCAAAGCTTTTGGGAAATCCTGAATCTTGTCACCTTTTCTTAAAGCTTGATATTTCAATTTCCAAGTTAGCATTCTCCCCATGGTCTGTACGTGCCCTACCACATGGGCAATGGTATCACCAGAGGAAATGGAGATGGGTGGGAAAACACATTTAACTAGGCCTCCTGACAGGACTCATCTGTATATAGTTGATGCAGAAAAAGCCACTGAAACTTTATATGAAAATATTGCTTTTAAATCTTAAAAGGAAATTTAAAATTTCTGAGAAAATTTTTGTTGTTGTTGTTATTATGGGGCTTGAACTCTGGGCCTGGGCGCTGTCCTTGAGCAATTCAGCTACAGGCTAGTGCTCTATCATTTTTAGCCACCCTGCAACTTTCCTTCCTCTGGTGATTAATTGGAGATAAGAGTGTCATGGATTTTCCTGCCTGGGCTGGCTTTGAACTGTGATCCTCAGATCTCAGCTTCCTGAATACTTAGGATTACAGGCATGAACTACCAGCACCCAGCTCATATGTAAATATATTAAGATTCTATAACATCCAGTTTTGTTCATTGTCAAGGCAACATACTAGGATTGTAACTCAGATATTTCATTGAAATCTCATTTTTCTGCAACTGGAAGTGCCTAGAAAGTAAACTTTCTATGGCTACTATCAGAAGGAATACAGGACGAATAAAAGAAGGTGGCATTTTGTTATAATTAGCTCCTTCTTTCCCAAGCAATTGAAAATCTCACATCTAGTCTCACTTCTCATTTTTCTTCAATTCCTCCATCTATTAATTTTTTATTTCTTTACAGGTTTCCATTGTCTTTCATATATCTTGTAAAGCATGAAATATGTGTGGGTATCTGTGGGTATGTGAGCTAGTTCAGAGAGATGGAAAATAGGTTCGAATCTCAGAATTTTCAAGAGAAAAGAGAAGGAAGGAAGCTTTAAAAACTATTTTCCAGGGGCTGGGAAAGTGGCTCAATGGTAGCGTGCTTGCCTCACATGCATGAGGCCCTGGGTTCAATTCTTCAGCACCACATAAGCAGAAAAAGCCAAAAGTGGCACTGGGCTCAAGTGGTAGAGCGCTAGCCTTGAGCTGAAGAGCTGAGGGACAGCACCCAGGCCCAGAGTTCAAGCCCCACAACTGGCCAAAAAGAAATATTTTCCATTATTTCAGGTCCTTTCTATGCTCAGATATGAGCCAGATTCTAAATATGGTATGTGTGTATGTGTGTGTGAGAGAAAAGTCTTTGTATGGCCACAAAGAAAGCATAACTCATATAATCCATATAACCCACACTCTTCTGGACTAGTTGTTAGAAAAGTAAGAGCAAACCCTGTGCAATTTGACTCCTGAGTATCACTACTTGCCCAACTTTAGACATCCTAAGGAGTATTGCTACGAACTGAGCCAGAACAATGTGACTTCCTATTTACTATTTCCTTTATCCATTTTTTTTGTTTGTTTGTCAGTCATGGGAGCTGAACTCTGGGCCTGGGCGCTGTCCCTCAGCTCTTCAGCTCAAGGCTCGTGCTCTACCACTAGAACCACAGCACCACTTCCGGTTTTTTTCTGCTTTTTCCAGGGTCTCATGTATGAGAGGCAAGCACTCTACCACTCTACCAACTTCCCAGCCCTCCTTTATCTATTTTTTGAAAAGATTTTTATTTAGTGTTCCATTTGCGATAAACCTTTCCTTTAAAAGTATCATTATTATTAATATTTTACTTGTGCTAGTACTGGGGAGACATGAACTGATGGCACAGTTTCCTGATCTCATGAGATCTTTCTGCTCATGGCTGAGGCTCTAGTACTTGAATACCTTCAGTTCTAGGCTTTGAATGGTTAATTGGAAATTAATGTCTCAAGGATTTGTCTACCTGGGATGGCTTGGAACCATGATTCTTTTTGTTGTTATTTTTGGTTGATCGTGGGGCCTGAACTCCTGGCCTGAGAGCTGTCAGCTCTTCTGCTCGAGGCTAGCACTCTAACACTTGAGCCACAGCACCACTTCTAGCTTTTTCTGCTTATGCGGTGCCGAGGAATAGAACCCAGAGCCTCATGCATGCAAGGTAAGGACTCTACCACTGAGCCATGGGTTCCCAGCCCCAGAACCATGGAATTGCAGGCATATGTATTGCTTCTTATAATTATTTACTCCTTTCTTCATCTTTGAAAACACGTCATCTAGCTTTTCTTGGTGGCTTTGCTCTTTCTAGTACAAATGCTTGTCCCAATATCTCAAAATTCTTTTTAGAAAAATATTCTCCCACAAAGAACCAGAAAAACTCTTAGTTAAAAAAAATATGTGACGTACAATAAAAATTACAAAATTAAACTACACAATTTACTAAGACTCAATATATACCCTGAATTCATCACCACAGTCAAGATAACAAAACACCTCGCATGCTAAATTGTTGGTTTACATATATTTCTTGTTTGACTGGATTATGGACATAGGAGTGTGTATCTATAATAAATATATTATACTACATTGATTTTGTAGTATTAAATATATATTATAGTAAGAAAGTCCAGTCTTGCAAAGGACTCAAAGCATCTGGTTACTTGCTAATTATTTGAGGTTTGCCACTGATTGGGGATTTTTATCTTTAGGATTAGATGCTGGGAAGATAGGTCAAAGCTAGGAGGGGATCCTGTAGTAAAGACCACTGGCCACACCCTAGTTCTGCTCAGAGGGAGTTAAAGATGAGGCCAGTGTGGACTTGTAGGAAGAGGGCTGGACATCAGTGATTCATGTCTGTAATCCTAGCTACTGAGGAGGCTAAGGATATCCAGCCCAGGCAGGAAAGTCTGTGAGACTCTTCTCTGCAATTAATCACCCCCCCCAAGAGCCAGTAGTGAAGCTGTGGGTCAAGTGTCTGAGTACTATCCTTGAACAGAAAAAGTCAGGCTCTGAGTTCAGGTCCTAGGCCTGGGGAGGAAGGGATGGGAAGGGATTGGGATTTATTGGACCAGTTAAAGGTTTGCCAAGAAAATGATGCTGTGCTTATCACATCAACTTTATACAATAATGTTCCTAAAATCTCTGGGCAGATTCTAACTTAATCCAGCAACAATATCTACTGGGCTCCAAACTGATGAGCATCTGTTAGTTTTTCTAACTGCTTTAATCATTTTGGGGGATGATGCTTTAGAACCTGTCCAACTCTCCCCCTTCTCACTAAAGTCTCAAGTCTTCAAAGCCTATGCCAATTTTAATGAAGGACTATGAAGATTACCTTATGCTCCTGGATTTAGTTTTCCTATTTAATATTCCATTCTTTGTCTGGCTTTAAATATTACAAGATGAAAAAGAGAGATCCTTGAATTTCCAGAAGCCAAAGACTTACAAAATAAAAATTTTGAATTCAATTTAGGTGACATATAAGCAGGAAGCAATTTGTGTGTGTGTGTGTGTCCTATGCAGTATAGGATGATATTGTTGAAGACAAGAGCTTAGACCCCTTTAGATTTTTTTTTCCCCAAGCTGTTACCACAATTTTCTCTTTTGATTTATTTTTTAGTTCCTTTTGTCAAAAGTTAATATTCAGGGTTATATTTTTATTTTCATATTGAAGCATTACTAATCAAGGGTGATTGGTACCTCAAAACAGAATTGGAAATTAAGAACAAAAAGCAGAAAATGTATTGATTATGCAATTAGATATTTAAACTTTTGGACTCTTTTTTTAATTGTCTAGATACAATATGGAGTCTTGAGGATGGGGAAAGGGAAGAAAATAATTTGATTTTTTTTCCAAAAAGATAAATGGGTGCAGAGAAGGAAAATTTTAGCTGTGGAAACAAGAATAAATAGGAGGTATAAGTGGAAAGAAAGATGGAGAAACACAGTGGCCACATAAATGTAGAGCAAAGACAGGGATGTGCACACTGAAACAGAGATCCTGTGTGAATGACCTCCTAAATCACTCCATTCATCAAAATCGATCAGATTTCTACATAGGGAGGTTTTGACATGCAGCTTGGTTTCAATGATTTTCCACTTAGCTGTCATTGGAGAAACAGTTGAACTAGATGGTTGGCCCTGCTTTGTCTTGCCCTCTAATGTCCATTCTGAAATGGTAGTTTTTCCTCTAACATATTTTTAGTCATATAGAAATAGATGAGATAGTTTAGAAATTCCCCAATAGCACATCTTCAGGCTAGCAAACAGATTGTTAACTAAAGCATTACCAGCTTAAAACGAGTGCCAAAATTCCAGGTTGTCTCCCAAGACATTAACAAAATAGCTATAAATGGATTGCAAAATATCATGCTCATGCAAGAATGAGGCAGAAGATTTCAATAGGTCATAGGAAGTTACAGGTGCTTCAGAATAAGATTTAAGGACAAATATAAGCATCAGTATTGCTTTACAAAAACAAACTTAACCCACCCTTAACATCCTACCAGAATTATCAATCTTGTATGCTTTCCAAACAGTCCACAAGAATGAAAACAATGTAAATTGCCATGTTTACAGAAAAAGGTATACTAATTACTACAAAGAATAACATTTTTTCCAGTTTGTCTTCATTAAATCAAATTATTTCTTCAATCTCCTGTGGAACATTCAGTATCTTTTGCCAACAGTGTGCAAGGCCCCATGATTTCAATGGCAGACAGACCACAGAACTTATTTTGTTATAGGGACAATAGAACACAATGTACTCGTAGTTAGGCATGTGTTGAAAGAATTCTCATGTATTTGACAGCCTTGTTTTCTAGGAGGGTGCAGCAAGAATTCTTGCTTTAGAAGAAGCAAGAAATCAAGAAGGGATAGTATTTGGCTATGAATAAGGAGCATGAATTTGCTACATAAAAGTTGGAGGCAAAGTATAGAGAGGAAGGTGAGGAGTTTCTACACAAGAAATGGAGTAAGCAAATCAGCACATAAGAAACACAGATAGGTGTGCACAGATAGTCATAGATAACTCCTTTCTGACTTCTGGCTTATTTCAATCATAATCTGGCACAAACAATAACAAGAAATGTGTTCTCATAGTGGCTTTTGGGATCTGTTTGTGCTATTAAGCTGGGCATCTGTTGCTCATGCTTATAATCCTAGCTATTCAGGAGGCTGAGATCTGAGGATTGCGGCTCAAAGCCAAGCCAGGTAAGAAGATCCTTGAGACCCTTATCTCCAATTAACCACTAGAAAACTGGAAGCAACACTATGGCTCAAGTGGTAGAACACTAGCCTTGAGCTGAAGAGCTCAGGAACAGTGGCCAGGCCCAGAATTCAAGCCCCACAACCAACAACAACAAAAGAAGACCTTTAAACTCTTTGGTTTGGTTGTAAAATGAAAAGAAATGGGTTTGATGATGTCTTCACCCTTATCCAAATAAATATTTGGGAGATACACGTTTCAGTTAAAATTAATGTTTAAGGCTTAAAATAATAGTTCATTCCATGTGCCAATGACTTGGAATAATCCTAGTTATTCAGGAGTCTGAAATCTGAAGAATCACAGGTTGATTTTAGCCTAGATAGTAAAGTCTGCAGGACTCTATCTCTAATTTAACTCTCCCCTCCAAACTGGAGTGGAGGCATGGCTCAAGTGGTAGAATACCAGTTGAGCAAGGAAAGCCAAATGAGTGTCAGACTGCATTCAAACACCAGCATAGGCAATACATAATTTATAAGAAGTTTCCTCAAATATCGTATTGGATTTTTCATATCAGGGAAACACTGTAAATTCTCATGAAGAGGGAAAAGGAGTCATAAATTAAATATCCCTTTAAATTCTTTTAGTTTGTGAATACAGACATCTATGGATATATATTTAATACTTTCCTATAAAAATTAAGGACACTTTTTCCTCTAAATTTCAGATAAGGAAAAGCAATGCTGAGAGTCAGGACATTGACATATAGTGCATTATAATACTCTATCTCGATCTGCCTAGGCAAGTAGAAATGATAAAGAATCAGTGTGGTAACATTGCACCAAGTTCCAGGTGACAGAGAGAATTGAATGGCTAGAAATGCAGTGAGGGTATACTAAATCTTCTGCTCATATCTGAATATCTGTAGGATTTTCATTTGTCAAATAGGAAAACTGGAGCTCAGAAGCTATACGTAATACTAAAGATAGCAGCAGACACATTTTCTCTTCTCAAACATCTCTCCAAGACTTAAGAGTACAAAGTTTCAGTCTTCAGAAGCTATGTGAGTACAACTAAGAAGTTAGTCTTGAAATTTACTCTCTTCCAGTGATGTAGTTGGGCTTTAGTTTAATTGACTATGAATCAACAGACAAATAACTAAGTGGCCAATTGGTTATCAAATACCCAATCATTGGAGTACATTTGGTGGGTATATATGGCATGTGTATCATTATATGTAGTTGATGATGTCTTGTTTCTTTTCAAATAGACTATAAAACATTTATATGATATTAGTGCTGATTACTAGAGGCTTTTTATTTTCCTTTGTAAAATACCTGGGTAACATCAATATCTCATATTGTATTGTAAGGAATACACTTTTTCAACCGGCTTTCAGAAAACAGTCAACCATATACTTAAAACTACTCCACTGATCTGCCATTTAACAGTAATGATGACTAAAGATGTCTCTTGGGAACAGGAAATTATACTGCAAATGTAGCAATCATCCCTAGGTTTATGATGGGCCCAATGGAACTTTGAATTAGAACACATTTGTATAAGGACCACTCTTCCTCTGAGGATACTTCACACCAGATTGCATACATAGGAATATCCTTGGCCTTCCCCACTTTCAGTTCTGATCATCTTTTGATATTGATCCAACCCACTGAGTGATGAATATGTGAGCTTCTTCTTTCTGTTTAACGATCTTGAGCATCTATTGTTGTTTTCATGTTTATTATCTTAATCCCTGATATTTATGACATCTTCCTTCCAAAGAGCTCTCTGGAGTGCTATAAGATGTCAACTGGAGATAAATGAACATGAAAACACTTTATGCTCTCTGGAGGACAGGAGACAGAGTCTGGCCTGCTGCTTTTCAGGAACAAAGTTCCCTGGTTCTTTCTTTCAACATGGCAATCCCCTATTCAAGACATAGTTCTTGAATGTAGTTCTAGAATCTATTCTTCTTGTTCTTTTCTGTGTAACATATTTACACAGCCACACATACACACACACACACATACACACACATACACACACACACATCAAGACACAAACCCCATCTCTAAATGCATTTACACATTCACCTGATGACTTCAAAACTTTCATGCTACTGAATGTCTTTTCTTAAATCTCAGATCCATATTCCTAAGTATCTTTTGTAAATTTCTTGTTTAATATTTAAAACAAATCTAATCTTAACATATAGCTCATTATTTATTTATCTTTAGAAAAACTATTTCATAACTTTAACATTCAAAATGCATTTTGAAGTGTACAGTTTTGGTTTTTATTTTAAGATCTGTCCCTCGTTCCCTCGTTTGAAATAGATTAGAATAAAGAAAGGTGTAAGACTCTCAAAAGCAGGGGATAATGATGTACAGTCAAATTCAGTGAACATAGCCTGGAATATTTTGGGCTACATAAGAGTTTGAGCACAAGATCTACTGAGACCTGGTAAATAAAATCAAGAATTATATAAAAATAATCAATGACGTCAAATGTGAGTAGCTAAGCCTAGGTACTATGTGTATTTCCAGTGTGTTCAAAAGTGTATATCACAGTTTTAGATGCTACAGAATAATGATAGTTTATTTATAAATTCTAACAAACATAAGCATCAGCAGCAAAAAGGATAATATGATTCCTTTTGTTCAGTTTTCCCTTTTGTAGTTATGCACAGCTGGGAAAGTCACACTGAATGACTAATGCAGCAAACCCACCATCCGCCACATCTCCATCTCACAGCAGAAGCTGGCCAAGGGCTGCCTGATGCAAATGAGGGAGGAGCCCTTCACCCCACCTGCATTCCATCCAGAATGTTCTCCTCTCCCTGATGGCTACCTGTGACAGTCCACTTTTCCAGAAACCTCAGAGCAGGGAAACAGGAGGATCCTTGAGACTCATCTTCCATACTGAACCTTTTTTCATTTGTTTACATTTAGTTACTCTTTAATCCCTGTTGATTCTTCCTTCATAATCTTGAATTTGTGTTGATCTTTCTCCACCCTCTCTGGTAGATACTTGAGTTATATATATTCTTACCTGAATCTTCATTTCATATGGTACTATTCCGAATGCTACTGTCAAGAACATGCCCAAGATAACAAATATTTGCCTCCTAAGGGCTTTAAACCTCTCCATTCTCCTTACCGAAATGCATTTCCTAGTACTTCCCTGTCAGGTTCTCCACTCTGGTTGGAGCACTTTCTTCTCTGCCCTATTGCCCAGAGTAACAACAGGCTGGTGAAGGACTCTGCTCCAGGTCCACTCACACAGCCTGAGGCTCTCTAACATCCCTGATACCATTTCAATCTTTGCCTAAAGCCAGAGAGCTCCAAGGTAGACAGACTGGTGGTCTATTCCATAGAGATTAACGATTGTCTTTGTTTAACTGGGATGCGTTCCTTTTGTATTCCTTTTGTTCTACCTTAGGTTTCTTAACTTGCTCACAAGTTTAACACAGCTGTGGGAGTCTGATGCAAAGTACATCTAGCTTCAGTGAAACAGGCATTTCCAATCTACAACTTAGACTACCCATAGATGTTTCAACTACATTGAAAAAGGATTAATATCCTAGAAAAAACATTAAGCAGTCTACATGGTACAATAGAAAGAACACTGCTTTTAGAGGTGAGGTCTATGAATATCAATTTCAACGTTCCCAAATAGCTGCAAAAACTCTAAGTTTCAGTATAGCAGCTCTAAAGGGAGACACTAAAAAAGATGACTTTTTTAATTTTTTTTTTTTTTGTCGGTCATGGGGCTTGAACTCTGGGCCTGAGTGCTGTCCCTCAGCTCTTCAGCTCAAGGCTACAGCCCCACTTCCAGTTTTCTGGTGGTTTATTGGAGATAAAGTTTTATGGACTTTCCTGCTGGGGCTGGCTTTGAACCACGATCCTCAGATCTCAGCCTCCTGAGTAGCTAGGATTATAGGCATGAGCCACCGGCACCTGGCAATTTTCTAGATCTCTTCCAGTTTTAGCACTGTATAATTTTTTTTCTCATTACATGTGCTTCCTGATTTTTCTTCTAAATTTTGTATGAGAATTTAGTAGTTTGGAGTTTCACAGTAATTTTCTAACAAATGGGGTGGTAATGTTGTACTGTTTATCTCAGAAAGTTGCAGTAGAGATAACATTTGAAATTATGGGTGGCAATATGCATTGTGAACTGCAAAGCCCTATCACTGTACCAAAAAGAAAAAGAAGAACCAATAAATCATTAGTGGGTATTTCTTCTATTCTTTTCCCCTATTTTTTCCACTATTACTCTGATTGAGCAAGCACAATGGTACCTCCATGTATAACCAGCAGAGGGAGACAAGTTCAGATTTTATTTTTCTCTGGAAACACAAAAATCAATCACTTGCTTTGTGGGCATATGCTTTTTTAAAAAAATCAAACTAAAATCCATTATTGGCAAATTAGATCAGTGCTCATATACTATATAAACATATTGTAGTTACACAAACATGTGAGAGATAAAAAAGAAAGCCAAGGGAAAATACAGAAGAAAAAAAAATCTGGCCTTCTGGGCTTAGTTTATCACAGAAGTCAGAGACAGCCCTTCTGTGAAAAAAAAAAAAATGTCATTTTCCTATGACAACTTCCTGAGCATGTCCATCTGGAAGTGCAGGCTATTTGGGTATGAATTTAGGAAGGAATCCAAAATTCTAAAAGTAGAGTTTCCAAATTCCCTCTGAAACTAGGTTTTATTCTACTTCCCATTTTTATCAGCCTGAACTTAAAGAAGACAAGGGAAAGAAAGACAAAATTTGCCCTTCCTATTTCTGTCACTTCCATATCCAACGGGTTGACAAGCCTCATCCATCTTTCTGTGAAAGTCTTCCAAAAGTTTTCACCGTTTTCTTCATGCCATCCATTGTTCTGGAGACTTTACAACTGGTGTTTCTTGACATTCCCTTGTCCTAATGTTTCTCTCTATTACCAGTTAGTTATTTTCTTAAAACACAAATGGTCCCTGCTTCATGTAGAATAAAAACCATAACTCATTAACATACCTGTCAAGCCCCACATGGACCCCAGATTAAAAACAGTCATTTCCTAAATGTTTTCCATCTCTACTCCTATACACTCCTTCCCACAATGCCCTCTTCTCTACATGAAAGGCTTTCTTCCTCCTTTATATTTCTTTGGAAGAGAAAAGGATACTACTGATAGTATTTATCTCATTCCTATTGTTTCTTCAACAACTTTATTAGGCTAGTTTATTAACTTTGTCCACATTACACCTGATTTTACATTGTCAATTTATTATCCTTAGATATCAACATCTCGCTTCACTTGTTCATATTCAAACTAGCCTTCCATTTGCTGAGGATAAAGTATGATTGTTTATTCAAGGCATTTGGGACTCTTCATTACAAAGACCCTTCTACCTGCAGTGAGACGAATCCTTGTGTCATTCCAATGGTTGTGTAGGGCTCTCCATTTCACAATTCTTTTTGAAGTTATAACTATCCCTCATTTTCAAACATCTTCCAAGAATTACTTAAAATGTGATCTTCCCCCTTCTGGACGATCTTTCCTGAACTCCTATTGTGTTTTGATTCCATCCACTTACAATAGTCCTTGCTTGCTCACTGGTAATTCTTCTTTGGTTCTTGAGAATTCCCCTTACTTCTATCTTGCTTGTGAGACCCTAGGTACCTGAGGATTTCTGAATTTTATTATTTTATAGCACTGAGAAGCACCAAAGAGCAGATGGGACATATGTTTTAGCCTTTGTGTTGGAGATCATGTTTGAAGGCCTCATTTATGATTGTATAAAAACAGCATTCAAACCCTCTCTGGAATGTCTCCCTCTTGTTAGGCTTGTACATCATTGTTTGTTCAGAGCTAAGCATAATGCCTGTTATATGGTAACTTTCAAAAGCTATGGATTACTTTAATGAATGTTCTCATATATGGCAATACGACTGATGAGACAAGCCTTGTGAATCTTCATTCTCTCATCTAGACAATGATCCTACATTCATTATTGAAAGCAGAGAAGGCTGAGAATGCAAATTACAATCTAAGCTAGACAGCAAAGGAAGAGTCTTTCAAGCAGGCAAACTTCTGGGACCCTTTGCATAATATAATGACCTAACACTAGACTTTCCCTGCAGCTCAATATTGTCAGTAAACTCTGGAGAAAACATATTAGTGCTATTTACATGACTTACAGCCTCAAGATATTTAGCTAGGCATTCTATTTAGATTTAGCTGGGTACCAATTGCCTGAAAAATAAATATAGATGTGTACAAAAACATTTAGTAAAGTTTAGCTACTAAATAACATCTGCTTATCCTGTTATGCATCTCTTAATCTTTAACAAAACACTTTTGATTATGCTGATATTTAATTACCATACTACCATATTAAAAAGTAAGTAGCATTTATACTGGAAGAAAAACAACAACTGGAACAATGTTTTTTTTTTTTTTCTGATCTCAATAATGAAAGCCTACATGGCTTCTGTTTCTTCTTCCTTGGTGAGTAGAGACCTTCAATAAGGGTATATAACAGTGTTGGATGAGTTCAATGAGATAAAATGCTAGCATTTGAAAAATAAACATCACTTTTAACAGAACATTGGTAATTGGAGGGGTCTTCCCAACATGAGTCTGTCTACTCATTTAATCTTCTTTTAATCTCTGCTGTTACCACTCCATATGACCCCATTATGATTGTATGAATAAGATCTCCTTCTAGTAGTTTCTTGTTTTGTTTTTGTTTTTGTCCGTCATGGGGCCTGAACTCTGGGCCTGGGCGCTGTCCCTCAGCACTTCAGCTCAAGGCTAGTGCTCTACCACTTGAGCCACAGCACCACTTCTGGCTTTTTCAGCTTATGTGGTGCTGAGGAATCAAACCCAGGGCCTCATGCATGCAAGGCAAGCACTCTACCACTGAGCCAACTTCCCAGCCCATTCTAGGAGTTTCTTTGCTTCCACTATTGTGTTCTGACAGTTCATAGACTCTATTGTATTCACCAAAATCTTAATAAAATATAAATCAGATAATGTAAGTTTCTTGGAAAACTTTCACCAAAATAATATTAGGCTAGTAGAATAAAATTTAACTTCTATAGCATGGAATCTTTTCAATTTGATTCCTTCTAAACGTGTAGTTCATCTACTTGTTTTCCAACTACCTACCACAGCAGACACACAAACTATATTTCATGTTTATAATTGTTGTTTTAATCCCCAGTGCATAACTTAAGCATTTTCTAACTAAGGGCCTTTGAAATGACATTTCTTCTATTTGGAAAGATCTTGATGATATTTTCATTACTTCTTTTCATATTTTAGGTTTTTGGCTTTAACATTACCTTTTCAAAGACATTTATGTTGACCCCTATTTTTTTTAATTCAGTAGTATACATTAATTGCACAGATGTGTTTCATTGAGATATTTCCATACATGCATATGTTGTATATTTATCAAGTATACTGTTTTTATTACTCTTTCTTATCTTCATTCTTCCTTCCTGCTTTTAAAATGTTTTTTGTGGATTTCATTCATCTATATTCATATAAAGACATAAAAACTTCTATATTATTCACCTCTGGGAGCTTCCCCTTTCCCCATCCCTCTCCCATCCTTTTCATACTTCTCCAAACAGTTCAACATTTGTATGAATATATATATATATATATATATATATATATATATATGTGTGTGTGTGTGTGTGTGTGTGTGTGTGTGTGTGTGTGTGTGTGTGTATATAACATACTAACATAGAATATTCCTTATATATTATATATTATGTAATATACAATACATATAATATGTAATATATTATAAATATAGATAATATACATGATGTAGAATCTACATATAATTAAAACCATGAAATAGATTTTTTTTTGTCAGTCATGGGCTTGAACTCGGGGCCTGGGTGCTATCCCTGTGCTCTTCAGCTCAAGGTAAGCGCTCTACCACTTGAGCCACAGCGTCACTTCTGGTTTTCTAGGGATTTATTGGCTATAAGAGTCTCATGTACTTTCTTGCCCAGGCTGGCTTTGACCCATGATCCTCAGATCTCAGCCTCCTGATTAGCTAGGATTAGAGTTGTGAGCCACTGGCGCCCAGTTGAAATAGTTTTATTAAGTCATTTTACTTTGTGTTTTTCTCAACCTATCTCCTTACATCTAGGCTATTTATTCTCTATCACATATTCTTTTTTCCATAGCATTTACTCTATAAAATAATAATCTTTTGTGTTCATTTACTTATATCTATTTTTATATCTAGGCTATGAATTCTACAACCACCTTAGTCTGCATTTACCCACTATTATATCAGTAGAAGAATATTCAGTAAATGAATGAATCATGAATATTTCACATTTCAAAGTGTTAGAACTATATTCCTGCCTCTACTCTTCTACCTTTCTTAGCCTATTTTGTGATTGTAGGCATCTAAATCACAAAAACCACCTCAAAGCTAGTGTAGATTGGTAGATTGCCTGCCTGATCTAACATCTTGCTATTCTAAAAATGCTGTTTCTGCCACCTTGCCAGGTGTGACAATGTTTTTCCTATATGTAGGGAGATCAAAAAGAGCAGTAGTGATGGTGATGAGGTATTATTTGGCCATTACGTTGTACATAGTGGCCATGGTTGCATTAGAAAACTTAGAAAATAGCTGGTTCCAAAGACCATTGTACACATTTCTGTGAAATAATATGGTATGCAAGAATAAGTATATTGTTATACCAGTATATCAGAAAATGTAAATACATGTAATCAGGAGCAAAAACAAGATGAGAGAATGCAAGTAACAGCTCAGGAATCTCTGTGTAAAAATTGGGACATATCAGAGCATTAATGCTAATAAAAATAAAATAAGTGAGCAAAATGTACTTAGAAGCAGAGGATTGATGTGATAACAATGAACTACAATGGCATGCACCAGAAGCAAACCAGATAGTGATTTTCATTGTGCAGAATTTGGGTCAAGTGTTTTGCATCACTGGAGGATCCATGAGAAGTATTTGAATGATATTTAACTGAATTGAAGGTTGAAGATTTTATTACACAGTGACATGTGTGAAAATGAAATTATGTGTGAGATATCCAAGTGATACTCACATGAGATTGAGCCACGCTTATAAGCATAAGCTAAAATATTCAAACATTGCTAAATTATGATGAAATCATTAGAATGTCTTAGTAGAAATCCTAAGGAGAAGTATTCACAACTCTGTATTTATAGTTCATATGGAAACACTAATTCTACTTATGAAAGTCCACTACAGGCATGACATTATTGTGATTAAGACTTTTCTATTATAGAAATGTAGAGTGGTGTATTAATAATGAGACAGTCATGTTTAGCATAAAATGCAAGCAATGTGGCTAAATTAGTTGTGCATTCCAGTCTACATCTGGATTTTATGTGAACCTATTACCGTAAAAAGCTAAGGGGAGGAATAAACCTTTCATGTTTCTCAGGCTACTCAAATGTTAGTCAGTTTTTGTTTTCTCTTGCAGTATTTGTCCCTGGAGAACACCAGAATCTCCTACAGCCTCTTTTAGAAAGGCAGTATGTTATTTTAAAGTAGTAGTTAACATCATCTTACTTGGGTGATGATGGCTGTTTCACATGGCTAACAGCCATACTTGCCTCACAAATAACCCAAAAGTATGTTCATTTTTGTCAACCTTTTGGGAAGAATGTATATAGTGGATTCTAGAAAAATAGCATTGTACATTTCAAAAACATATCTATTTATTTTCCTCTCTACAGTTCTAAGGAATGGAAGTAGAAAAGTTAATATCAGCATAGTTTGGGAAGAATGACTGTGAGGATTTGATACATTATCCAATTTTATGGACTATTGAATTTATTTAAAAAGGGAGACCATAAAAAAGGAGAAAAAACAGGATTATGAAAAAGTATAAAGAGAAAACTCTGAGAAGCCATACTGTTGAAAATGATGATAGTATACCCACTAATTGACTTAATGCTTTGTAAATGATGAGGTAATCACATAAGTTGACTTGGACATTCAATCATCTTTCCTCCATCCTCATATTGATCAATCAGAATCTTTTCCTTTTGGGCCAAGTTTTAGGTTAATGAGTGGTACCTGAAATGCTAGTTAGGTATAAACACTACTACATTAATAACATATGATAGACATCAAGAGCTTGAAATTGTGCAGGCATCTATTCTAATTTGATTAGACTGATTGACTAAGCAGCTTGAATTATTGCCCTTTTTAACGTTTGTTTATATGCTCATAGTAAGTCAAAAGTTGTCTAGAACTGGACTTGGTTTAATGAAGATATTGAAAATACCTTTAACTGATCTTTTTGATTATTTCTATACAAATACATACTTGTGATTTTCTCTTCTTAAGTAGGTTAAGCATTTCCATTACAATTCTGATTACAGTCTTGATTAACGAGATACTATGCTTTTTCTCATAGTGATTGTACAGACAAACTCTGGATGTGATTGATTTACTACAAATTCTTCATTCCAATGCCTCTGTTGTGAATTATTCTACTAGTAGCCTGAGAATATAGGTACAGGTATTAGTAAACAGTCATGTGTACATTTTCTGCAAATAATATACTATTACTCCATCCATACTTGTTTTTGCCTTGGATAAAACCTCCTTCTTTGTCCATCCAAGCCCTCTGGTATAAATGGGTGCTCACATTCTAGGTATGTCTAATCTTCTTTTCCCAATACCTAGGTTAACACTTAAGATCAAACTATCCATCTACTAGCATTAATGGAAAAACATCATCTAGTAGAACCCTAACTCTTCTATTATTTTTTCTGTCTCTTAGCACAATATAGGCTATAACTATGGCTTTGAATATGCAAAGCCTTCATATTTAAGACTTCAGAAGCCTAATAAGAATGGTAGCAGTTAATATAATATAGTGCTCACATATAATATAGCATGATAACATAATCATTGCAACCCTCTCCACCCTATACTATACCCCCCTTCCCCCCCACTGACATTAACATTCATTTACCCATCAAGATTGAGACTGTGTTGCAAATACCCACTTAATCTAATCATCTTTTCCTATGGCAAAATGGGCCACACATTTTAACTGCTTAGTTTAAGTTATGGTTTTGTAGTGGAACATCAGTGTCTTCTTAGCTGGCACTGCTGATTAGCCCTGACAGAGTACATCTTGATTTATATGAAATGAATTCACCATTCAAATAAAATTAATTGACTTTATAAACCTCACATTTGTGACAACTCAGATTCCAGTCCTTCAAAGTCTTTTCTTCAATGACAAAAGGTCTCCTTCTTCTCATCACATAATCTTTAAGATATCATCTACTTTTAAGCTGATAACAATTCTACAAAGAAATACTTTGAAGACTCTGGGGGACAAGGCAGGTGTCAGCACACTAAGTATTCCTTAGAGCTTGTGCTCTGCTCAGGTTTGACAAGGATTCCCAAGCACATTACTTTTATTCATTTTGAAAATACTTGGGCTAGTGACTTGTGTAACTAAGAAGAGTAACCATATTAGCTTTGTGTTAAATTTTGTGTACATCTATGTGTGTGGGTGTGGATGGGTGTGGGTGTAGTTTTTGAAAGTGCAATATTTTTAGTCAGAAAATTGCCCAGGAGAGAGGCAGAAAATAGATGCTTTACCTCTGGACTTCCCTCCATTCGTATTTGTAGAAGGGGATTCCAGGAGTCACTTAAAGTCTGGTTGAGTTTAAAGCTGTCTCTGCAAATTTTGGGGGCTTTCTTTGCTACCACTGAGGAAGCACTTTATTATTTTGTTTTATTTAAATTTTATTATCTTTAAGTAGTTGTACAAAGGAGTTGTCATTCCACAAAACATTTTATATGTCTCGATTTGTATTACCTGCTTTAACATTTTTATCCATCCCTCACTTTTCTAAATTTTGTAAGATATACATTATTTTTATTTATTTATTTTTGTCACTCATGGAGTCTGAACTCTGGGCCTGGGTGTTGTCCCTCAGCTCTTTTGTTCAAGGCTAGCTCTCTACCACTTGAGCCAGAGAGCCACTTCCTGTTTTCTGGTGGTTAATTGGAGATAAGAGTCTCACAGATTGTCCTGCCTGGGCTGGCTTTGAATCAGGATCCTCAGATCTCAGTCTCCTGAGTAGCTAGGTTTACAGGCATGAGCCACCAGCACCCGGCATATATTGAATTTTTTACTCTTTTCCACCATTTCTTATTTTCAACTCTACCCCACTCCTTGTAGGTACCCATTCCATTTTTTTATTTTTTTAAACTTTGATTTTTGCCTTTGTAAGGGATTGCAATGTTTGTGTCCTCTGAGTCTACCATATGTCAGTTAATACATTTGTTTACTTATGTGTTTATAAACTAATTCTAGCTTTCAGAAAACACTTTAAACCTTAATATTTGCTGGTGTCAAACCCAAAAGGAAAGCATGTGTGATTCTGTCTTAGGGTCTGAAGGCAGATTCTCTTGTTCAGAGCCTAAAGGAACTTCAGTTTCCCATTCCTTATGCTTCTTCCTTTGCCTTCTTATATGTATGAGAAATTAGCCATATTTGTTGTCTCCAGATTAGGAAAATGATTACCTAAAGATAGAAATAAGTAGATGACTGCAATTCATCCTACGGCATTCTGCACCATTTGCATCATGTATTATGTGAATATTTTCTCATATGAAGTCTTCAAGGAAAGGAAATTTAAAAGAAGGAAAGAGATGTTTTGGTCCAACTCTATCTCTTGTCCCCATTTCTGGTCATTTGGGTCTCTGACTGAAGAGGTTCATAACAGTACTAGCTCTTTTGGACCTCTTCGCTGACTTGGCTTATTGGAGCAATAGTGACAAATGATGGTAACTGTCTGGTATTCACTAGAGCACTGTAGAAAGCCTTGGGTCTCCCTAGAAATAACAAGCCTTCTGATCTACCAATCTACTTCCTTGCATAGGAACATTGTGAGAAGCAAATGCCAGTAGAAACTTGTGTAGAAGCAGCAATGTGTCAATTAAACAATCGTCCTTAATACCATTACTAATGTATGGGACTGAGGGTTTCCTGGAGAGTGAGGTTGATTTAGGGATTGGGGATCAGCTGCTGAGGCTGGCACTTGGAAAAGACAAGCCAAGCATTCACACCCAGACCACTCAATACCAGCATTGTATCCCATCCATCTTTCATAAGGGGGCTTCAAGAGGGGGAGGGGATGAAAGAGGGAGAGAAAATAAACCTTTTTTTTTTTTTAATTGTATAACAGAAAGTGCAAGAGGGAGAAAAAAAATAAACATGATGTGAGTTCTGGAAAGGAAGATTTCATTGGAATTCAACGTTGGCTTTTAATCACTACTCCACAGTCAAGTTTCTTGTGTTTCACACTCCTTCATCTTTCTGGGTCTGATTCCCGCCCTCCCTCCCCCCCCCTTGCCTTCCTCTCCTTTCTGTTTCACTCCCTCCATTTGTCAGTTTGCATTTCTCTTTCTCATTCCTTTTCCCTTCTTTTTCTCATCGATTCCTGGACTCTTTCTCCTGTCCTTTTATAACCAAAGTCCTTTTTCCCTTCGCCCTGGTCTTGAACAGTACCTCTGAGTTCCATTCCCTCTTCTTAAGGAAATCAGCCAGGCCTCAGATGGAGCTGTTGTCCTGACAACCCAAAGGCGCATCAGGCTTTCATTGAGCTGGCTGCTGTTGAAGGGGGCAGTTGTGCGAAGCAAGGGGCCACGCCAAGGGGAGGGAAGAGGGGGATGACGTGGTGGGGCTGTTGAAACCCAGCAGGGTAAGAGGGAGGGGGGGAGGTGCTGAGTGGAGAGAGAGTCAGAGACTGGAAGGAGAAGCAGAGAAGGGAGGAGGGGGAAAGAGCCGCTGGGTTGCTGCTGCTGCTGCTGCTGCTAGGCTGTTTCTTTACACTCACTGGCAGGCTCGGTGCTGGCTCGCTCGCTCACCAGCCTGGGAAGGAAAGTGGGTTACAGTGAGGCGCTCAGCTCACACACTGGCAGGGGAGCCTCAAGCTAGAGCGTCCAGGGGAATAACCTCTCTGCCTTGGACAGCCTTGTCTTCTTCACCTTTTCTAGAGGGGTTTTCTATTTTGTAACTCTCCCTTTTTATTTTTGTTTGGTTTTGTTTGTTTGTTGTTGTTCCTGCGACTTTTCCTCCTCGACCCCTGTGTGGGTTTTCTGAGGGCTTTTGTTAAGTCTTAGAAGGGAAAGAGACTGAGCGAAGGAAAGAAGAGTTCCACCAACGGGGCAGATCCGAGTTCCCTGGGCTGTGCATGCCAGCCCGGGGTTGGTAAAGCCTTCTCTCCAGCCAGCCGCGTGTGCACACACGCCCTCCGGAGTGCACCTCGGACCTGCAACTCGGCTTGGCCACGATGGTTGGGAGAGTTCAGCCTGATCGGAAACAGTTGCCGCTGGTCCTACTGAGATTGCTCTGCCTTCTTCCCACAGGACTGCCCGTTCGCAGCGTGGATTTTAACCGAGGCACCGACAACATCACCGTGAGACAGGGGGACACGGCCATCCTCAGGTAGGGGCTTTTCGGACAACTTTTCTGGTGTGTGCGTGTCTGTGTGTCTGTGGTCTGTGTGTGTGTGTGTGTGTAAGCTGAGATCCTTGAACTTCTGCTCCTTTGATATTGCTGCAGGGTGTGTGTGTGTGTGTGTGTGTGTGTGTGTGTGTGTGTGTGTGTGTGTGTTTGTGTTGCTTTTACTGAGTAGAACGCACAGCGTCCGACCAAATTGAAGGGAATTCTGGTCCTTTTCAATATCCTGGGATGCTAATGGAATGTTGTGTAGTTCTTTGCACACTGTTTTTCTTATCATGGATGCTGGACTTCACCCTTCCTCCCCCACTTCCCTTACCCCCCCTCCCCCCGCCACACACACACATTAGTAGCATTGGAGCAGTATTCTTGATTTTGTAATTGGTGATGCTTGACACTTCAGAGTTTTGTGGAGGCTTCTTAATCTAAGAAAAGAGTTGTTAAATGATGGCTCTCAAAGAGTGGTACACACTGATGTGTTCTTCCTGCCTCCGTGTGTGTGTATGTGTGTGTGTGTGTGTGTGTGTATATGTGTGTGTGTGTGTGTGATGTATGTACTAGGGCACTCTAGTACATCAAGGCTCTCAGTCAGCCCTAGTAATAGTTCTGATAGAGGACTGTCTGTAAAGATCTTCTAATTGACATCTAGGGCAATAAATCAATGTTAGAACTTTGGTTGGTGACTGAGCTTCTTCTGGACTGTGGATAGAAATCAACACAAGAATGAAGAGAGGAAGAGAAAAAGGATCTTTCTTGCCCACGAGCATTGAAGAATAGGACTATTAAGCACAGAGACTGGGAAAGAATTAACCTGACATAACATGGATATTTGAAATTGATTATTGACTTAAAAGTCGTATCTCTGTGTAGCTCTGCCAACCTCTGAAATATAATTTGGGGATAGAAATTTAGAAAAGGAGAGTCATAGTCCTTGGGAGTTTGACCCCTAGAAGGGACCCAAATGGCACCTAAGTATTATTTTATCTCTAAAAAGCTTCAAGCTTCTTTTCTTGTGTTTTCCTTCTCTCTTCCTCTTTTCTACCTTTGCCTTTTAGGATTTACTTGAAATTCTGCTAGTGATAAAAAAATAAATAAAAGAAAGAAAACACTGTCCCTAGAGATCTTTTAAAATCTCATTTCCTCCAAATAAAATAACCCAGTGTTGGGTCTGTCTATCTAGCTAATATTTCTGGTTATAGCAATAAAAAGAATAGTATGCAATAGAAAATAAACCTCTAATCTGTGTGGAAGGAGCTGATATTGCATAAACCCTGGGGCATCAGGGAGCTGTTCTGTAGCAGAGCTGCCGACAACAGCAAAGTTTTCTTTTCTGTTCTCAGAAATAAATTTGGTTGGCTGTCACAGAGTGTCCTGCTTTGGGATCTCTAGTCTTGTTAGGGAGGAGCATGTGTGTGTGGTGTCTTATGTGAATGTGGTGTGTGTGTGTGTGCTGAGTGTGTATTGCATGTATATATTTTTCCAGATAGTAAAAAGTAAGAGAATGTGAATGTCTAAGTAATTCTTTCTTCATTTCCTGAACACTGGGTGATTATGAATCCCAAAGACCCTACAATCCAAAGTAAATTTTCCCTTGTAGCTTTCCAATCTTGTAAACCTGTGTGGGTGATTTATCCACATGGAGCAATAAGATTTATAGAGTAATTTATCTGTTTGCAAGGGATTTAGATGTAATGCAGAAAATGTTTTTGCAAACACACAAGCATGCCACCTCATCTGCTAACATCCAGAACGCCTAAGATCATTAACCCTTTAATGAAGCAATCTATAGAAATTTATGTTATCCCTAGAAATACAATTTTCACCATAAGGCTGAATATGAAAGATGTGCACCGACTCTGTATCAGTTTCTATGTAAATGTTTATGAACTTTGTAAGATCTAAGTCAATATTGCCACTATCCTAATCTATAGGTATGAAAGAGTTAGATAAACTTATATGTTAATTCAGCACAATAATAGTATGCTTCTGCTTTCATGTATTCTGCGGGTATACTATACTTTCATGTAGCATACATGAAGACCTCTCTATGTAGGATATGTAGTCTGATTATATAAACGTCAATTTACAGTATACTTGTGTTTCTCTATGTTTGTGGCTTAAAAGAAATGGAGTAATTTTAATCCATTATACTTTATTATGGAAATGGGTTTATAAGCAAAAAGTCCAGTTCTTTCCTGGAAAAGAGACGATACACAAAGAAAGCATACAAATAGATCATCAACAGGAATCTATAGCCTCCCAGTCCTCACCTAACATGACCTCTTTTTAATTGTCTGCCTTGGACAAAACTTCATTTTTGAGTTGGTAGAGCTCTATCAGAAGTACTATGGTGAGAGTTGCTTTTGTTTCCTTAGCTGACCTTCTCTTAAATCTCTTTAACTGAATCCAGTAAGCTTTGTTGGTCAGTTTCCTGGTGAAGAATGGTCTTCTGACTTTCTGTTTGGAAGTCTAGCCTGGGAAAGGCATGCTTCCACTTTGTTTGTGACATTTTGCTGGGAGTGTGAGCTTCTAGGGGGAAGAGAGGAAGGAGAACTTGATTCATTGGAAGCCACAGTAGATGTTTGGCACTGAGAAAGTGAAATGGCAAGAAAAGAAAAAAAAAAGTCCTCTATTAGTCTGAAGCCCTGAATAATTTGAAATGGCAATAGGAGACAAGGGAGGCTTGTAATTCTGGTGGTCCAGTGACAGGAGTTTTGCCAACTTGTTCCCAAAACATTTACCTTCACTGCCTTACTTCCATGGAACAAGAGTGTCTTTAGACAATTGATGCTTATCTTTATCTAGTTATGAGTCTTGGTATACTAGTGGATCATGATAGGAGAGTACACATTAGTCTTGCCGACTTGCGCTGGAATCTCTATCTTTTTGGAAACAAAAAGAAAACTACAGATTTATAGTGGCAAAACTTGAGAGAAAGAGAAATGACCCACCTGAGGTATACATAGCTGACCATGTTGCTTTTTGGAAGCTCCAGAATCAAAGTGTGACACACAGATCACTAGCACCAGCAGCACCTAACAGTATTTATATTTGCATGTATAGAAAAGTGTGTGACACATTTATCCATAGACGTTCTTTCAGGATGCAACCTCAGATGGTTTTCTGAATAGAGTCTGCCTACCACAGTTCCACCCCAGTAAGAACAGGTTGTCCATCAACTACAGGGTGAGTTTCCAATATGACTTCTAGAAAGCTGCTAAACTTTCACACAGACACACCCAAAGGTACACTTCCTGCTGGATCTTCATGCATTGAAGCCATGTAGCTGTGATAAATCAAGATAAAATGAAAATACATAGTGTTCTAAACCAGAATTCAAAAATTTCTCTTTAATGGTACCATGGACCATATGTGTAATGTAAATAGTATGTGCAAGGAAAGATGAGTATGAAACACTTGATTCCATATAACTGTACAAGTTGTATGATGTATTATGTTATCATTTATCTGCTCATAAAGTTCCTTTGTGGATAGCATATGTACATGCATGTATGACCACACAGGCTAGATATAATAAAATGCAGAAGCTCCCCCAAATGTCACTCTAAATATTTTGAGTTGAACTTGTATTATTTCAAGATCCTAAACCTCCCTGGTGGTGGCAGGATATTATAATAGGTCATATGTTAATAACATTTTCCCATTTAAATGTAAAATATATGGAGTAAGTATCAAGAATTTCCAGAGACTAAGTATTTAAGTAAAGAATCTTTGATTCCAGATTCTAGATCTTCACTTCTCTGTTTCTACACCAAAGAGAAGAAGAAGAAGAAGAAAAAACCTATGACAGAGGATGTGATTACTTACTGATAATGTAAAGATTTTGTGCAAGTTTCAAGGAAAATGGTTTCTCTTACATGAGGCATCTGGAACGCCTACATTCAGGAAGAAAGCATCAACACTCAAACAAATTCCTTACACAACATGTGATTTTTCTCCTACTTATAATTCATTATTTGGAAACAAACTTTAGTGGTATATGGGGCGAGTTAGTAACAATTATGAGGCTTTCTTTCTTTGTAGCTATATCAACAGAGGTCTTCAAAATCTACTAATTACTACTAATACATTAAGGGTCATCCATTTCCAATGACATCGTTTATTATAGTATAACATACATATCATCTAGGAATATGACATTGTATATACACTTTGTCAAAGAATGCATGTGTTGTCATTTATGAACCAAGAAACATAGTCTACCAATCTGAGACAAATGAAAATTGTCCTTTGTGTTCATACATGTGTGTGTGTGTGTGTGTGTATGTGTGTGTGGTGCAGTAAGTATGGAATATATAAGTTCATATATACATATGTACATACAAATATGTACCATATATAGTGTACACACACACACACACACACACACACACACACACACACACACACACACACACACACACACATATATATGTACTGTGTGTTGCATATGTGCATATGTGTGTGTTTTCTGCTTTATATAATTGGACTTCAAATAAATAACTTGTAAAATGGAGAAGAGACTACCAAAAGGGATGATTCATCCCCTATGTCAGTTGGTGAAGGTTAAAATATGTGTTTCCTGAAGCTGATTCTTCATAACAGCAAACTCAGGCCAAAACAGATTAGTGCATTTTGCTGTGGTCTCTGAGAGTTCCAAGTACAAACAGCTGTGACTCACCTGATAGGAAGTGTGTGGATGCGTTGGTCCTCCTCCCTGTCATCACCTGAACTGTAAAGATACCTTTCCTTCAGGCCATTACTTATGGGTAATAGCCATTGGCCCTGTTCTTCGCAGAATGCCTAACATGTTAATTTGTGAAATTCAAAAGAGCTAAGTGCTAAAATTGGATCTATCCCTGTTCGCTATGACTTTGAGCAAATCCTCACATTATTTTGGGCTACAGTTTCATTTGCAAAATGCTGAAACTATTTTAGCTACTCTACAGTGTTATTTTAAGAAGCATGCTTGAGGTAAAGTTTGTTGAATTGTAAAGGGCTCGACAAACATTAAATATCAGTGGTTTTCCAACTACATGCAACCAGTTGTTTAGACTTTAAGAAACTTTTTGAAGGATGATTTTTCTTAAACTTAAGTGTGTGCCTAAATTACCTGGAAAAGCCAAGCACCAATGGCTCATATCTCTAATCCAAGTTACTGCAGAGAGTAAGAGCTGAGGATCACAGCAAAAGGAAAAATAATGTTATGAATTAAGCAGAAAAAAAAGCCCAGAAGGGGACATAGAACCCGAGTGGTACAATGCCAGCCTTGAGCAAAATAGCTAAGGGAGAGTACCCATGTCCTGAGTATTGAAAGAGAGAGAGAGAGAAAGAGAGAGAGAGAGAGAGAGAGAGAGAGAGAGAGAGAGAACATGGAAGACTTGTTAAAAGGTCCACTGGTGGGCCCCACTTTCAGAGTTTCTGAGAAGTCTCAATGCTAAACAATGTCTAACAAGTTCTCAGTTGATAATTCTACTTCAAGTGGGGCCCATGCTTTAATAACACTGACTCATGGTGGGGAGGGAAGGGGAGGCTTGAACTCTGGGCCTGGGCACTGTCCCTCAGCTCTTCAGTTCAAGGCTAGTGCTCTATTATTTGAGCCACAGTGCCACTTCTGGTTTTCTGGTAGTTTATTGGAGATAAGAGTCTCACAGCCTGGGCTGGCTTTGAACAGTGATCCTCAGGTCTCAGTCTCCTGAATTGCTAGGATTACAGGCATGAGCCACCAGTGCCCAGCTAAACACTGACTTTTACTATCATAAGCACTGGCTGTAGATGGGAACCTTAGGTAGCTTACAGTCATTTGTTTAAAAGTAAAATATCTGGCCAGGTGCCAGTGGCTAACACCTGTAATCCTAGCTGCTCAAGAGGCTGAGCTCTGAGGATCACAATTCAAAGCTAGCTTGGACAGAAAAAAAAGTGAGACTCTGATCTCCAATTAACTACAATAAAGCCAGAAGTGGGGCTGTGGCTCAATTAGTAAAACACTAGCCTAGACAAAGAAAAAGAAAAAGTGGGAAAAAAAACTAAGAAAAAATAAGAGAAAAATAAATAACCCTATCCCTCACAAAACAAGCACAGGGACAGTTCCTGGCACTAAGTTAAAGCCTCCAGACTGGTACACAAGAAGAGTGAAAAAGTCTCTGAGACTATCCCAGAGTGACTATATTGGATCTACACAAGAACTCTCATCAATTTCTAAGCAGATTCAAGTGAAAGTGGTGCTGCTTTGGATAGTTGCCACCAGGGCTATATATTATGAGTGGCCAGAGAGCTTTAGAAAAATACTAAAGCTGTATATTTCTTGTCCTCAGAAAATTTCATCTGATTAGTTGGGAGAAGAGCCTGGCCTAAAATTACTGCTTTTTATATTTTAGTGATCTTTGCTATGTACACAGAAGAGAAGACTAATATCTTACTGAATAAGTCTGTTTTACAGGCCATTTTCAGGATAATACTTAGTAGACTGGCAGTAAAAATGTATAATTTTATTGTATGTTTTGAGAAGCAAGGTTGTAGGCAAAGAAGTTCAAGTTCAGTGTGGATGGAAGAAAGAGATTGTCATGGATCCACTTCTTCTCTAAGTGATTCTGTCCTGGCAATATAATAGAAAATAGAACAACCTAATTTTAATGTGGATACAATTTTCACAGTAGATGTTGAAATAGGATTAAAATTTGACTTTTTATAAAGCTCATGCTTTCTCATTCTCCTTTCTCCTCTCTCTCCTTCTCCTCTTCCTTTTTCCATCTCTTCCTATCATGAGAATTATTAAAGATTGAACTCAGATCCTCACTGTTGTTCTTTACCATATAAACCAATCCCCAGTATTTTTTTTACTTTTAGTCTGTTCTTTTGATAATGCCTTCTATGTTTGCCTGGATAGATCTCAAACCATGACCCTCCTGCCTCCAACTTTCAAGAGCCTGAGACTATATAAGTATGTATCATCAAGTCCAGTTTTCATTAGTTTAGGTAAGACTCAAAGCAATTCTAAATTTGTCAGCTTTATTAAAATTTATGTTGTTTATAGTGCTTTAAGGAAAGCAAAGGGCAGGCCAATAATTAGACCAAGAGAATGTCCAGTGCTAACATATTCATACAGACTTTATTCTTTGCACTTATGTTGCCATATACATAAATAAATGGTTGCCAGAACAATGTATAATTCATCTCACTTTAATATCTCACTTTAACATGGTGATCAAGCTTTAGTTGAAACTTATGAACAAAAATGCTCAAGAAGAAGTCAAATGACTAAGATCTAATAGCATAAAATATTCTAACCTATTAGTGAGGATAACTGACAAGCTATTTTTAAGATCAAATAAGATAATTTATATCAAAGTGTTTTCAAATTATAAAATGGAATAAAGTATTAGCACTTAAAAAGAGTGTTGACATTATATTCATTATAGTTTCAATAGGAAATAACTTTTAGAAAATTAAGAAATTTAATGAAAGGATTTTATTCATAGTTCCATGGTCCATGTGGGTCATTTTCTCTAAAGTATTTCCATTATTTTGTTTCAAGTCATTTGAAGTCACAAGCATTTTAGAATATAGTTGCATTATTCCTTACACTGGTAGCATGAGTGAATGCATTTTTATAGTCACCTGTAATCAAAACATAATCTTAAGTTAATGTATGATTAACCTTTACAAAATAAAACCCTTCACTTCAGACTTTGTTAATTACTGCCTGAAAAACACATAGAAATTTTGAGTAAGAAAGACCTTGGAGATTAGACAGTCTACAGTCTCATTTTTAAAATAATGTAACTGAGAAGAGATAAATTTAGTTGGTTGCTTAAAAGCTTAAGTTATTATTTGAACCCTATAACTGCTGTCTCTTGATTCTAATTCCAAAGTACTATGGAGATAATCTTGATTTTTATTTTATGTCATGATATGCCACTTTTTATGCCCAAAATTTTGCTGAAAATATCCCTCCCTTTCTTTGTTTCCTTCAGCTGCCCATCTGTGCCCTCTCTTACTCTTTTTCTGACTTCTCCTTATTTCCTACCATCTGTCTCATCCTTGCAAATCAAATCTACATTTACTTCTGGAGGATCTTCCACCCAGGTCTGGTCAAGGAGGAATTCTTCACAAAATGCCCCTCTTTAACATTTCCACACTTTATCTCAACTGAGGGATTTTTCTATCCCTCAGGCAAACACACAGCCAAACCCAGAAACTTGATCAGCATGTAAAAGATAGAGACCCATTCACTAGAAGGAAGGCTTTAATAACTTTGGGGAGGGGTGGTTTGAAGGTGATTTTCATAGCTCTAAAGTCTATCTCTTAAAAACTCTTACTGTGTAATTTCAAAATTGTAAGACCTGGTTTAGCTCTATGGGGCAAAGATGACAACAGGATGTGAATGAAATAACAACTTCTACTATTTGCTTCTTCCTCCCCTAGCCAGATTTACCAATTACATCGTGTGTGTGTGTGTGTGTGTGTGTGTGTGTGTGTGTGTGTGTGTGTGTGTGTGTGTGTGTGTGTGTGTGTGTGTATCTGTCCTGGGACTTGAACTGAGGGGCCTGAGCGCTGACTCTGAGCTTTTGTGCCCATGACTAGCACTCTACTTCTTGAGCTACAGCTCCACTTCTACTTTTTGTTTTTAATTGGAGACAAGAGTCTTCTGACTTTCCTGCCTTTGAATCTTGATCCTTAGGTCTCAGCCTCCTAAGTAACAAGGATTACAGGCATGAGCTACCACTGCCTGACTTTGTATGTTTTGTCTACTTAGAATTCCTAGACTCCAAGTAGAGCCCTGATCTCAGCCATGTTTTTCAATTAGCTAAAAATGTCACTAGTCCCATTAAAGTTTACTCAGCATTGACGGCATCTTGGCTTGAATAACTCTGTAACCTGCATCTACCTCTGGACCACGCCTGTTCATAAGCAAGTGAGTGTGTCCCTGCACAGTATTGGTTCCTAGCTTTGTTCATGATACCTCTAGTTGGAGCCCCACCCCCTCCTGCTATCTCTGCTCCATCATACTTCTTCACCAGCTTGCTCCCTTATATCTTCTCTCAAGGCTAAATTCTGGTGTTGAACAGAATTTGGAAAATCTTTTCTAATTCCTCTAGGCTGAAGATGAATGCCCTTGTGTATTCTCACTGATAGATTCTCTTTATATCTTGTGTTTAGCATTTATTACACTTAAAAAAATAAAAATAAACATTCCGTTCATTTGTGCCTCTCTTCAAAGGAAGGCATCTCATCTGCTTTACCATCTCATCCCAGAATTTTGCTTTGTAACTACAAATGCTCAAATAAATATTTGCCTGCTAAATTGAACAAAGAGGGATGGTGGCACTATAAATCAAGCAGACAAGTTTGATTTACAAAAGAGGAAACAAATTAGAAAGAGACAAAGCTGAAGGAAGATATTTTGGTAGTGAAATCAACCACCACTAGATTAATTACGGTCATACTATTGAAAAAGGCGTAGTAGCAATATCATATATAAAATGTTCTCTTATTATTGGTGGGGTAGATTAAAAGTTTGGTAAAAACTAATACCTTCAATGTTTCTTATCACAACTATTCTGTCCAATAACAATTTTATGGAAAAAAATCAGAAGGGCAAATGGGGATTGTGATGGTTCAGTTAGAGATACAGGGTCCTAGACAGAGGCTCCTTTCTCTGCTAGAATACCAGCTTCTGCTGGAAAGAAGAATCACTTAAGGGCCATGAAGTGAAGAATATCCAGTCTTTGAAAAGCTCAGAATCCTAGGCTGTTCTAGGAGAGGCAGCATATCTTCCCAGAAACTCTAAGACTTTCTCCCTCTAGTGGTGGCTATGAACTTTCAGGAAGTTAAGGTAGCAAGATTGAGAGCAACACAGATTATATTTATGGCCAAACTTTCTACTTTCTTGTGAAATGAGGTAGGGTACGTATCACTCAAATTCATTTTCCTAAAAATAATTAATCATACTGAGTAATGGTAGCTACCAGTGTTTTTTTTTTTCATATTAGAGCTCATTTCTTATTCCTGGAGAAACCAAAACCTGAATGTACACTGGACTTTGTGATTGTCCTAAATTCTCTTCTGTGCATCTTACTATGACACAGAGAGATATTGTTTATATGAGGTCAGAAGGAAAGTCTGTGCCTTCAAGAAAAATGCAATAAGTATCTCATGCAATAATCGACTACCATTTATTTTATTGTGATATAGGATGACACATTTGTATATTAATTCTCTCACTAGTCTAAATGTAATTATATCATTTCTAAAGTTTTCCTTTAGTGAGGATGCTATTTCCCACACCTATTAGAATCAGAAGTTAAGAATGGAAAGAATATAGTCCAGTGGTAAATCATTTATAGCAAGTATCTACATGTAACAAGGTTGATGAGAGAAAAAAATAATTGGAATTCTGACTTGTGATCTTTGTGTTTTAGTGACACTTCAGTCTAGCATTAATATATATATATATATATATAAATATCCTTGACTGATTTTTGTCCTAAGATCAATAATCTGAAGATTGTTGTCATCTTTTGCATTTTGATAATATAATTATATGAGCATATGTTAATATCACCAGTTTATGTAACTGAGTCAGTAACCTAGCACCTAAATAAATTTTCTGCATTGACTTCTATTCTGACCTCTTTCTTTTTTAAATAAGTTTTTTATTGTGAAAATATTGTACAGAGGGGTTACAGTTACTTGAGCAAGGCAATGAATACATTTCTTATCGAGCATGGTTGCCTCCTCCTTTGTTTTTACCCTACCATCCCTTCCCTCCCACCTCCACAACTTGAGTGACTCTAGATGAAGAACTGATCAGTCCCACAATAAACTGCCCAAAGTGTATAGATACATTTAGGTTAAATAAAACCCTAGTTTAGCATCAAAGGACTTAAGGCTATTTTCTGCACAATGTAAACTTTGTGATTAATTTCTATTATTACACCTTCAAAGTAACTATAGCAGTTGGTCTAGTAAAATAGAATGTAGTTGAGCTAATTGGAAAAGCAAATGTACAATGTTGCAAGAGGGGCGATGGCTTATTCAAAATAAAATTTCCTTAATTGTGTGTGTGTGTGTGTGTGTGTGTGTGTATTGAGGAACAACAGAATGGTGAAATATAGAACAAAGGGCAAACCAATGCAACAGTGATACTCACAATATGTTGGAAGTGAACTGTACAACTTGGGGAGGGTTGGGGGAAAGTGGGAGAAAAATGAGGGAAAGGGTAACAAGTTCCACAAGATATATATTCACTACCTTACTTATATAACTGTAACCACGCTATATATCATCTTGACAATAAAATTAAATTAAAAAAAGAAATATAGGAACATTTTGCATGAATGCCTAATCCTTACATAAAAATAAAACAGAACTCAAAATGTAGGTCTTCTAAAATAAGACTATTATTTGTACAGAATTTATCATGAGGTATAATCAGTTTATGTCATGAATATGCATGCTTTATATTGTATAGATATATTTAAACAAGGTTTCATATTTGTCATATTTATAATTATGTATAAAAAGTACAAGCATATATGTGGTTTTATATGTACATAAAGTTTACATACACAAGATTGGAATGTGAATATTACCATGAATTGGGTTGCAGCACAATTTAATAGGAAAGTAATTAACTCGATGCACCAATGGTTGGAATTTTCTAGCCGAAAACCAAAATTTTCAGGTTATCAAGGATGTGAGCAATATATATAAAGCACTACAACAGCTGTCTGAATCTGTTTTGACTAATGTCTTATTTTTAGTTATTGTGCAAGATACTAAATTTATTTTGTCAATGAAGTGAAACTTCATGTTTTGTATTGTATAGTTTCTAGTGAGTAAAATAAAATCTTATATAGCTTTTTTCCTATTTTTATAGGACAGAAACTGTTTTAGCTAAAGGAAAAAATGACTATATTTTGTTCAATGTAATTTTAATGCTTTGCATCTCAAGTTCAGAGTAACTTTCTGTTTGCTTTCATTCTAAGTCATCTATTGATCTAGCAAACTTTTAACAAGCATATATAGTGAAGATGAGCCTGTCCACTGAAAGAATAAGAATTTATTGTTTATTTTAAATAGTTTTTTATTTTCTTTAAGTTGTTGTCAAAGGGCTTACTATTTAACAAATCAGTTTATAAGTGTAATGCATGTTGATCAATGTTACCATGTTCATCATTTTCTTCCATCCCTCCCAACATGACTCTTCCTTTAAACGTTCCTAGCTTCATAGGATATGCATTCAAAATTATGCCTAAACCCCCTCTTTATACAAAATTATCAAAATTATTATTATACAGTTTTAACATTCAAGACCTGTGTGAAAAAAAACTATTAGGATTATATAACAAATTCAGCTATAAGACCTACATATACTATGGTTAGAACGGTAAAGTAATTTAGAAACATAGTTGTGAAAACATTACTACTCACATTTGTAAACCAACAGAAAATAGAAATAGTTCTGTAATATTTGTGGCATACAATATTGGCCTAGCTATGAATGAAAAGTAAAATAATAAATAGACCAAAATAAAATCCCACATCATATGTTATAATGGAGGTTTTTAATTATGTAGTTGAATAAAGAAATTGCCATTTGAATGTAGTTTTAAACAGATTTTGAAAAAGAAGAAGTAATTTCTTGAAGCCAGCATGTGTTCTCTAGAAAAAAAATGAATATATAGTAAATTAGTAAATTGATTTCCTTAAAATGAACAAATAAAGTTGAAAACTGATTGATTGGGGAAATCCCATTTACTTTGAGGCTTTGCGTTTCAGAAAGTTCCTTCTATAGATGTGTAAACACATAATGGGTCCAAACTATGGTATTATTTTTGTCAGCTGCACCATCATGCCAAACAAATACTGATGGCTTGTGATAGAGAACTCTCTCATCCTGTCCTTGGTCATGTTCCATAGTTGTGTAAAAAGAGATCAGGCAGCCTTTCAAACATGTGAATGACATCTAGATTTGGGGATTCTTTTTTAAAATATTTTTTTAAATTTAAGTTTTTATTTTTTGTGAACATACTGTACAGAGGGGTTACAATTACATGGGCAAGATAATGAGTACATTTCTTATCAAGCATTGCAGCCTTCTCCTTTGTTTACCCTTCACATCCCTTCCCAACCTCCCCCCCGCCCCCCCACCCAATCCCCCCTCCCCTCCCGCACCAAAGTTGTAAAGTTCGTTTTTGACATGACAACTTGTACTTCTCATAGTTGCATCGGGTCCACCTGTATCCTTAAACGACTTGTTTTTCCCCATCTCCTCCACAAATTATACCGACATCAAATATAGTGAAAGCAGGGGTTATACTGTGGGGGAGGGACATACAAAGCTACAAAGAAATAATCTTATAAATGAGTTAGAAACAAATGCATGAAAGAAAAAAATATTTAAATACATATCTAAGGGTTCATTTTCCTAACATCACATTATCTGACCTTTCCTGTTTGACTCATTAATTTTTTGTCAGTAGTGGGGCTTGAACTTTGGGCCTGAGCCTTAGTCCCTGAGCTCTTCAGCTCAAAGCTAGAGCACTTCCACTTGAGCCACAGGGCCACTTCCGATTTTCTGGTGGTTTATTGTAGATAAGACTCTCACAGACTTCCCAGGCTGGCTTTGAACAACAATGCTATCTCAGCCTCCTGAGATAGACATGAGCCACCAGCACCTGACTAGATTTGAAGATTCTTAAGGTGTTTGTTCACAGAATCTTAGGTAGATATGGATGGAAATAAATTGTAAGAAAGTTGTAGCTTTTTAAAAAACAAAACAACTCACATACAACACACACACACACACACACAATGTATACATCTCAGAAAAAGAAGACACCGTTAGAAGAAAATACTGTTTGGTACTTTACAATTTAGGTAGAACATGATTTACTTCTTTCTGTAAGCATCTCGGGTGAATACATGTAGATGCCATAAGGAAGATTGGAGAGTTCTGTATCAAAAAGATGGAGCTGAGGTTTACCTATTAGCTCCTGGCTTTGTCAATATGCTGCAGTAGCTAGTGATCTTCTGATTCCTCTCTTTATAAGATGTAAATGACAATAATGATATTTTCCCTGTTGCCTTAAAAGGTGATTGATTATAAATAATGTGAAAAGTAAATCCACAATTACATTTATACACATGTTTGGGTATAATTATTACAAGTAAGTTTCCCTCTGCCAAAGGAAATGAGTAGGCAAATACATTTTCCATCATTTCAGTATTCAAGCAGAAGCTATACAACCATTATTAGGAAATATTACTACTTTTAAAAATAATCTTTTATGTAGGAGAAGTTGAAATGGGTGATTTCCCTGATACCCACTAGCACCAATATCCTACAAAAACATTCTGAAACTCTGCTCTGGTTTATTTTGTATGTGGTTCATTTCTTATTCTTGTTAGCATTTCATTATAGATTTGATTGTTTTTTGAAGAATTTCATTCAGAAATAGTTTAACTAATATTTTTTTTTGGTTTTAGTATTCAGGTTCTACTATTCTCTTTCTTTTTTTATTGTGAAAATACTGTACGGAGGCGTTACAATTACATGGGCAAGATAATGAGTACATTTCATATCAAACATTGTAGCTTCCTTCTTTGTTTCCCCTTCCCATCCCTTCCCAAACTTTCCCCGCCCCCCACCCAATCTTCATCCCCCCCTCCCCTCCACCCACTTGTACATCTCATTGTTGCAATGGGTCCACCTGTATCCCTATTTAAACGATTTGTTTTACTATTTTCGTCCCATTGGAAAATTTACAAACATTTCAAAACATAGTGACTGTATATCATTAAAATTAAAGATCTATTTAAGCCTATTATTTTTTTTACCTAGAATAATATTAAGACAAATATGATCTCATGAAGTTACTTTTTGTACTCTAGAAATAGATTAGTCAAATTGTGATTTCATCTCTTGAATGTTCTAACGGCCTCAATTACTTTGGCACACTTATTAATATAATTTTGCCTGAAGTCTACCCTGGAGTTCTGCATCCCACTATCTATCACATCTCTAACTGAATGTTTTTCAACCATCTGCATACATAAATTGTGAGAACAAGAATTCTTACATTAATCCTCAAATCTTCACTCTATATCAGCCTGTTGGTTAGTACGGCTTGGATTGTTTACTATTCCAAAGAGTAAAATATAGTACCTGGACCAAATTCATTATTCATCCTAGCTCATCTTTCTACTCAGAGACCTTAGGTATCCCAACCCTTGAACCTTGTCCTCGTTCCCCCAAGATTCCTGACGATATAGTCACCTTTAATTGTTTGATATAATCCTTTCCTCTGCTGGTTCCCAAAAGTATTAGAGCTGATCCTGACCTACTTCTGATAAGTAAATCTCCTTTACCTGAATTGCTCTTTTTTGTAACATCCCTTTTATTTTTTAATATTTATTTTTAAATTTTTTTTGTGTGCCAGTTCTGGGCTGGAACTCATGGCCCCTGAGCGTCTGTGCTCAAGGCTAGTGTTCTACCTCTTAAGCCACAGCTCTGCTTCTGGCTTTGTGGTGCTTGGTTAATTGGAGCTAAGAATCTCATGGACTTTATTGCCCAAGCTCCACTAATCATGATGCTCAGATTTCAGTCTCCTGAGTAGGTAAAATTTACAGGTATGAGCCACCAGTGCCCTGACACCCAGCTCTCATCCCCTTTTCTTTTTCTGTTAACTGTCCTCTTTCAAAATAATAAAGCAAACAAATCAAATATCAGATCAATTTAACAGATGATAACCATCCGTGTATCTAGACGAATCATATCTACCTCTTTAAGACCTGAATTCTTTGACAGAATCAGCCAGCATCTTTGCTTTCTAATTTTATATGTGTATGCTTCCTGATTTGATCTCTTTCTGTAAAGTAACTTTAGTTCACCTAAAAACCACAACTGTTAAAACCCGTAAACAGCAATCACCAGTGAATAAAATCAGTCTCTCCCTGTTGTGCTGACAGGTACTCAGCTAATTACTTCATCATTGTCTTAGTATTTAACAGTGAAAGAAACCTTGATACAGGACTTAATCAGGAGACTTGAAAGTTTATAATATGGAACTTGGGAAATAGTTCTGGAAGCAACTCAGAAAGTTCAAACAAAGAAAAGAATTAAAAAGAAGAATGAGAAGATAGAGACGGGTAAGAGTGAAATCAATTTAGGAAGGGTACAGTATGAGGATTTCACACACACACACACCAACCCATTCCAAAATGGGACATCTGTGTGTCAAGCAGAAAACGTTTCCAAGACATCACACTCTCTTAATGGAAAAAATATGTGGATATTAAAATTTTAAATGGGACTTGTTATAAGGGAGACAAAGAACTATCTGAAGAAGTCATAAAGCCAAGTCCTGAAGAATAAAATCTTAGTTTCTTTCAGTTTTAGTCCAAAGAATAAAGGCTTAAGTAGTCAGTTCCAAAAATATGGCCTCCTAGGGTAAAAAAGCCAAACTTCCTGACATACACTAAGCATTGTGTGTTTGTATCACATATCTCGTAATATATAAATTACGTTAAATATGTTTTTAGTGCCTAAATTGATTTCTGTTTTCCCAATCTGTGTGCTAGTCTCTGTTGTATTGAAATACACTATATTTTTTTCAGAATAAAGGTATTTCTTAAGGTTCTCATTTCTTTCCTTATAAAGAAGAAAGAATATGAGTTTGATGAGTGAAGATCTTCTTAGTCAAAATGTTTTCATACTGTTCTAATCCAGTAAATGTAGGTTCAGTGAAAACATAAGCAGAAAAAGAAAAGATTGACAGGACAGAGAGAATGGCTGAAGTGAGTAAGATATGGCATGAATGTAAATAGAGACCTAGGAAAGTTAGAGGAAACAAGATGCATAAAATGAAATAGTAGATTTTCAAAGCAAGACTATTTCATTAGCTGAATTGAGTTTGAAAGACTATCAAGTGTTCACGTAGAGTTGCTCATGTGTTAACTCAAGACCTGGCATTCAATGGAAGTTCTGAGTTACCTGGAACACAACCTGGATTGCTGTCAAAGGACAGTTTCAAGGTGTGGATTTACGTAAAATTACCAGGGAAAGAAGGATTACAGGAAATAAGAGTTTCAAGGACTTTCCTGCTTGTGCTGGCTTTGAACTGTGATCCTCAGGTCTCAGCCTCCTGAGTAGCAAAGATTAAAGGCCGGAGCCACTGGTGCGTGGCTTCCATCTTCCTCTTAAACAAAGGTTCTACACTGTATGAATTTCTGGCCCCACCAAAATGTGGATCCATCCTTGTGTAATCCCCCAATGAACTTGTCCAAATGAAAAATTAGTTAACAGTGAACACAGTATGTTCCTAATTGCGATTCAGATGGCTTTGTGAAAACTGTTGTGGGTTGATGTGTCACGATGGACATTTTCAGTGAAAGAACTGATCCTAAGGGGTACAGTAAAACCTGAATAGGGACAGAGAGAATGAATTGGGAGACAGACATTTCAATGTACAAGTGGGCTCAATAAACAGTAAACCAATCTCAAGTTGTCTGCTCACAGACAAACCCCAGGAGAGCTTTCTTTTCATATTCCTTGGCACACTTCTTTATCTGGTGGCACATTCGTAATAATCATTAACCCTTTCATACTGTAGAAGGCTGTGGTTTATAATTCTTTACAATGAAATACAGCCTGCTGACAGTACTGTTCTGTTTCAATGCTAGGAAATGTGGAAAGATGATGACCCCAGGGTTTGGGACCAAGAGAAGATACAGAAGATGTACTCACCTTTCAGATTTGTTTTTCCCAATTGTGCTGCAGTGCTGTTAGGCTTTTATTATTACTATTATTTTGCTTTTATTTTTCTTTATACTTGGTAAATTTAATGAGCTGTCTCTAAGTAATGGGACTTCTTTATTCCCACGGCTATCATTCTATTCCAAATCTTTATCAGTGCATGACAGTATTACTGACTTCGGTCTTTCCACATATTGAATTCTGACTTTTTATTAGGCTCTGAGTGGAGAGCTGGAAATGAACAGTGAATAAGATGAAGCTTATACTCTAGCCCTTTAGAGAGTCACCACTTTTTGAAGCCTTCTTCAACCAGCTTTTCAGCAGATATTATTTCTTTGCCCAAAAGATGAAAATTCGCCTCCAGTCTTATGTCATATGAGTCTCAATTCTAAAGCACCAACAGATTTTAGAGTATGTTTCTCTAATACTCAACCTCTCTATTTTATCTAGCATGGGATGTTCCTGTCAACCATTGTTTTTAAGTCAGCCTTCTACCTTAGCCTCCCAAGTAGTTAAGACTACAGGCATGTGCCATAACACCGAGCTTTATCCTCTATTTATGTCCATTTACTCATGGTATGTGTTTATCTTTCTGTGTATAGGAAGGTTTTAGTTTCTACCAGGCCTTGTGCTTGTATTTCCCCCTTCTATTTACCTAAATTTTACTTACTCTAAATCCAGCTTCTTCTAAGAAAGTATTATTTATAATTTAGTACATTACTTTTTGCTCTAAGTATATGTTTATTTATGCACTTAAGGATATAATTTAACACATATATGTTTGCTAATATTTTTCTGCAATTTCATTCTATGTACTCAGTAAAATAGCAAACTCTTTGCACCATAGGGTCAAGGAAAGCTAGAGATAATTGTGTTAAATATACACATCCAGGAAGGTCATCTTCCCTATAGTTTACAGTATAAGAAACAAAACTGTAGGAGAAATAAGCAATGTTCCACAATAGCCATTTGTTGCTGGAATCTGATTTAGATCAGTACTGTTTCCACTAAGCCTTATTTCCTATTGTCCTGCATGTTTCTTGAATTAGGGCCCAACTTCTAGCAGGTGCTCAATAATTTCCTTTAATGGGATATACAGAATGAAGTATAGTTGTAGTTATAGTTCATCCTATGGATCAGATATGGCCAAAGGTGAGTAATACAGCATTGATTTTTTTCCCTTATTGTAAGTAAATATGGAGTGGGAAACATTGTAAGGCCAATGAAAATATCAGAAGCAAATAGCTCTTTCGAAATTACTTTCATGTTGATTGTGGGTGATAATTGCATTCCCAGAGTTGATGGTGTGGCTAAATCTTTGTGATTCAGAAATTTAGAATCAACACCAGTTCTAAAGTCTCAGCCCTCCAACCACTCCAGAGAAGATTTATTTGGTTTGGCAAACTACTCTTTCCTTTATTAGAGAAGTTGGCCTCTTGCAGATGACATTTTCATGACTAATGGTGATCCTCTTTTCCTATCAATAAAGATGTGATTTACAATTTTTAATCCAGCTGAAAGGAATAGAAAATAGAAGTCTGTATAGAAGAGAAATGAAATTATAATAAAATGGCACACTCCCCAAGGTTTTTGTAATATGATGAGTATTAAGCTAGCACTCACCCTTATTTATGGCATACAAAGCTCCATCAATCAAAAGAATGGCAAACCAGGCTTTCTGAGACTCCTACTAGGGCATTTGACTTAGTAGGTTCTGAAGATGTCATTGAGTAGGAATCATGATATTTAATCTATACTAACTCTTCCATTGCCCGTATATGACCATTTATGTTAAACCTTAAAATACTGTTTATGATTTCTGCTCTACAATTACTTAAATTCCACTTTTAACTCATGTACTACTATACTTTATCTTGTCATATAAAGTTCTCATCTGGTTACACAACATTCAGCTTTCATTAATGAGAGTGTTCTCTGATGCTTTCTTTATAGATAACACTTTTTGAAGAAGGTAGACCTTCAGGAAATTAAGAATGTTTTCTCACTAGCTCAGGAATGCTGACATGAGATTTAAATCCTTTCCTGATGAACTAGAAACTCTTCCCCTTTGCTCAGCCTTAAAACTTGAGTAGGAGTTAATGTGCACTTAGCACTAACAATGTACATCCACTTTAGAAAAACGTTGTGTTTACATAGCGCTCTAAAAAGCTAAAGACATGTCATTGCCTAATTAGCCCTCATCAGAAGAAGGAATAGTGAAGAAGGAATGGAGGAGTTACCCATTATTCTCACTACAAACATTGGAGCCATAGCTTATGCTTCTCAACATGAAAAGTGGAACATAAATGAAACCTACCGTGATTCATTCTGAGCTAACACATCAAGGTCTTTACTTATCTCTATTCCTTCTCCTATCACCTATTTCATATACTTTTAAAATTAATTTTTTTGCTTACTGTTTATTTTGGAGACAGTATTTTACTCTCTACTAGAACATAACCAACCTTTCCATGCTCCTACCTCAACTTCCCAAGTACTAAGATTACAGGCCTGCATCTGATTTTTAACCTTATTTCATTCTTTTCTTGCATTTTTCAAAAAATCAAGCTTTTGCTTATGATTATGCTACCTTCTTCTTTTATCATGTAGAATATTGTTCAGTGATTCATACTCCTTCCGTGTGTGTGTGTGTGTGTGTGTGTGTGTGTGTGTGTGTGTGTTGGTTCTGGGACTTGAACTCAGGGCCTGGGCGCTGTCCCTGAGCTTTGTTTGCACAAGGTTAGCACTCTACCACTTGAGCCACAGCTCCATTTCCAGCTTTTATTTTTATGAGTAACAAGAGATAAGTATCTCACAGGTGTTTCAGCTGGGGCTGGTTCAAACTCTGATCCTCAAATCTCAGCCTCGTCAGTATGTTTCCAGGCATGAGCCATTGATGCTCAGCTTCCCTCTTTCCTTTTTCTTCTTACATTTACTATTATGTTAAGAGAAAGGTTATGAAGACATGACATTAAGATCCTCTCTCTCTCTCTCTGCCCTCTTTATTTTTGGTACTGTGTTCAGTGTACGCTCTCTCTTCTCACTGAGGCTGTAGTTTGTCTGCTGAATTACTGCTTTGTATTCAGCCTGGGACCATGGAGTATTTCCAGTGTATTTATTTTCTGTTCCTGAGCTGAATGCTGGGTGCTTCTTTGTCCTGATGTTTCAGCAAAGGATTTTAGAGTTAGGGGGAGGAGGGGGAGGGGAGGAATGCCAATAAAGCTTTCTGTATCCCCCAGAGGATGTGCATGAACGTCTTTACCACTGCTTCATTCTGGGTTCTCCTCTCTGCTGCCCTTGCTCTTAATTGGATCTTACCCTAGAGAAAACAACTTTGTTAATGGGATGGTTAAAGAAAATGAGAGGTGGAAGTTGGCTATGTTCAGTTCTGGCAACTTATCCTCCTTGGGAATAAAACGGTCTCAGATGCCTGATCTGGGAAGGGATTCCACTTTCTTAATCATGAGGAAATACCAATTCCTTTTTCACTACTTCCCCTCCTCCCACTGTCAAAAAATGGAAGGTTATACTTCATTTTTTTTCTTTCACAGGTATATGAACCTAGTTTTCTCAGTAACTATGAGTCATTAGTTTCTCAGCAATTTATTTATTCATTTATTTATTTTGACTTATATTTGGCAAATGTCTATTACACACAAATTTGTTCCCAGTGCTGTACACTTATTTCCATTTACTGATTTATTTTTGTTATTTTGTTATTTTTTGTTTTTTGTTATTTTTATTATGATTTTTTGTTTATTTTATTTTTGTTTATTTTTGTTATTTTATTTATGAGACTGTTAAATAGGACAAATAATATCTCTATTGAGGTCTGCACTCCCATTAAGGAAGTAAGACCATAATTGAGTATGTCAGCACACATAATAATAACAGTTTATGCTAAATGATAACATTTGAAAGACATGTCATAGAGTAATAAAAATTATAGAGGGAATACTTTGGATAAAGAATGCAGGTAAGCATGTTAAATTGGTAATATTTCATCTGAGACTTAAAACCTGCTTATAATAGCTTGTTAGTACTATTTGTCTTTGCAGTTTTAATGAAGTTAAGTATGTATAATTAAATTTCCATGTAAAATACTCATTACTGTGATTATTAGTAAAATGTATTGTATAATTGTTATAACAGTCCAGATTTAGAACATTCTCATTATCCCCTAAAAATCCTTTACGCCCATTTTTAGTCAGTTTGAAATTTTACCCAATCCTTGAACAACTATCAGCTAATCTACTTTCTGTGTTTTTATACATTTGCTATTTTCAAGTTTATTACAAGTTGAATTATAGAATACATGGGTATTTTATATTTGGCGTCTTCCATTTAACATAGTATTTTTCAGGTTCATCCATACTGTGGAATCATCGATCTTCAGTTTGCTGCCTTTTACCACTGAACAACTTTTCCATTTCTGGATATGTCCTGTAGTGTTTAATTACTTTCTAGTTACTCAACATGTCAGGTACCTCCAAAGTGTGGATGTTATAAACCAAGTTTGAATGGATATTTAGAGTCAGTTCTATATGTATATGCATATTTTATTCTCTTCTGTAGGTAAATAGAATTGGAATTTCTGAGTGATATTGTACATCTATTTGTACTTTAAAAGAAACTACCATACTGCTTTCCAAAGTAGTTGTACCATTTGACTTCCTTATCAGCAATATATAACAGTTATGGGTTGTCAATATCTTGGCCAAAATTTATTGACTGTTTTTTTTTGGTATAGCCAGCAATATTGTGTATATATTACCATGATACTGATTTTCATTTATATAATTTTGAGGGTTGAACATCCTCCCAATAGTCTTACTAGCCACTTCTATATAATTCTGAAAGTGGGTAATTCAGACATTTTTACTATTTTGAGTGGGATCTGGTCCTCTCTTGAAGTGGTAAGGTTAATTTTGAATCTCATGAAATCCAACTTATCAGGTTTCTGTAAAACAAATTATTTTTTTGGTACCTAAATCATTTTGTCTATCCATGAGTTAGCAAGATTTACCCATAAGATTTTTTTTCTCTCTCTCTGAAAGTTGTATAGCTTTAGCTTCTTATATTTAGGTCTATGATCTATTTTTCATCAGTTTCTATGCATGGTATGTAATAGGTATTAAATAACATTTTTTCAGTGTGGATTTCTAAATAGTCATATATCATTTGTTGAAAAGACTCTACATATAGAATATCTCAAGCACCATTCACAGGTTATTTATTTTTAATTAGTTTCTTAGATTTTGTTATAATATTTAAACAAAAGACACTCAAACAAATAACTTATTTGCCTTTATACCCACTTTGCTTTTCTTTTTATTTAGGTTTACTTTACCATTCTATGGACCTAAAACCTACAGCACTATAAAAGTTTCTTTTTTGTGGGCTGGGAAGTTGACTCAGTGGTAGAAAGCTTGACTTGCATGCATGAGGCCTTTGGTTTGATTCCTCAGCACCACATAAGCAGAAAAAGCCAGAAGTGGTGCTGTGGCTCAAGTGTTAGAGCACTATCCTTGAGCTGAAGAGCTGAGGGACAGTGCCCAGGCCCAGAGTTCAGGCCCATGACCAACCAAAGGAAAAAAAAAAGTTTCTTTTTTTGGGAGTGTAAATTTGTTCAACCACTTTGGAAAGTAGAATAGAGGTTCCTCAAAAGACTCCAGATAGAGTTCCCACTTTTGGGCATTTACCCAACTGATCACAAACAAGACCATACAAAGTTATCAGCACAACTATGTTTATTGCAGCATTATTCACCATAGCTAAGATATTAAACCAACCCAGATGCCCCTTAGTGGATGAATGGATCAAGAAAACATGGTATATATATATTTATATTTATATATTTATAAATATTTTATATTTATATATATTTATAAGTATATAAATATATATACACAATGGAATTCTATGCCTCCATCAGAAAGAATGGCATCACCCCATTTGTTGGGAAATGGAAAGACTTGGAAAAAATTATATTAAGTGAAGTAAAGCCAGCCCCAAAGAAACATAGGTCCCATGGTTTCCCTTATTTGCAATAACTAGTATATATTTAGGATAAGTAGAAAAGATCAAAAGCTATTTGCTTAACTTCATCTGGTCATATATATATATATATACTATATATATATATGTTTATATATATATTATACATATAATATATATATAACCAGATAAGATGAAGTTAAGCAAAATGTACCCCAAGATAGGGACACTTTGTTGTTGTTGTTGTTTTCTCCTTGCCATTGTTTCTAATGTATTTATAAGGTACCATGTGATTTTTTTGTTGCTCTGTATGTCCCTCCCCCATGGTATAACCCCTGTTTTCAACTGTATTTTGATGTTGGTATAATTTGGTGAGGGGAAGGGAAACAAATGTTTAAATAGGGATACAGGTTGACCCACTGCAACAATGAGATGTACAAGACACTATGTTGAAAAATGAACTGTACAATTTAGTCGGGGGAGGAGGGGAAGTGTAGTTGTGGAGGTGGGAGGGAAAGGATGGTAGAGGAAAAACAAAGGAGGAAGCAACAATGCTTGATAAGAAATGTATTCATTACTTTGCTCATGTAACTGTAAACCCTCTGTAAAGAATTTTTCACAATAAAAAATTTATTAAGAAAAGAAACATAAATATTTCTAAAAAGCAATATTCCTTAAAATTTCAGTACCTTTTCTCATAGTTTCCAGAAAGATGAGAAATGATTTAACTACTACAACTTCCAAATACAAACAGAAAATATGTTATTAAATAAACATGGAACTCATAGAGAAATCATTTTAGCTAGAATAATCAGAAGAGGATCCAGAGATATGGGGGTAGGCAAAAATTTTTAAAGGCATGTGAGATTAATCTTGCATAAATATGGCAACAATAGAAAAGAAGGAAACTTCAAGTAACAATTCATTTGCCCATTTGTTCACCTTCAGATACAATGATCTAGTAGGAAAAGAGTAGAGAATGCTTTGTGCCTCTCTTCTCTGAAGAGAGACTAAAGGATGTACTTCTAGAAAAAGAGATCAATACTGAGTATTCAACAGTCTAGCAAAGTTGGTTACAAGAAGAACGTATGTTTTTGGGAAGAAGAAATAAAATGCACAAAGGTAGAGAGAAATGTGGGTAAGTGGAAAGTTCAGGAAATTGAAGTTGAAATTTAAATTGGATTGCTATGATGAAAGTACCATGCATACTGTGCTTCCATCAGAAAGAATGACATTGCTTCATATAAGGAAATGAAAAGATTTGGAAAAAAATCATATTAAGTGAAGTAAGCCAGCCCCAAAGAAACATAGGTTCCATGTTTTCCCTCATTTGTAATAATTAGCATATGTCTAGAATAGTCCTAGCAGAGGATCACAATAGCTCAGTAGCTATGTACATAAGACCACATAAAATGATGCTAATTAAAATGAACTCCAAGATATGGAAACAAGATGGGTTTGTTTTGTTTTAAATGTACTCTGTGAAGTTCTTTCTTTTTTTCTTTCATATTTCCCCCTTTGGCTTATCCCCTGTTGTCACTGATTTTTTATTTTGGTATCCTGTGTCTTGTATATATGTTGGGGAAGGAAACTGGGATAACAAAATGGTGAGACAAAGGATAAAAGGTGAACCAATGCAACAGTGATACTCACAAGACACTATGCTAGAAATGAACTTTACAACTTGGTTGGGTGGGGCAGAGTCACGGGAAGGCAGAGTGGGAGAAAAATGAGGGAGGGAGTAACAATGTTTGACAAGGAACATACTCATCATATAAAAAATTACCATGCATGAATGTGAGCACAGGGGCTGTGTACTCCTGGAAAATGTCAGAGTCTTTTTAAGGAAAGGATAACACTTCACCTGTTACATATGATGATTGTAGAGAGAATCATGGTGCACAGATCTGGAAATGTCCTCACGGATTAGTTGTAAGATCTGGAAATATCCTCATGGATTAGTTGTAAGTCATTCAAACTGAAGTGATTGAATTAGACTTGATTAGGCGATATGATCTTATAACTCAAGAAGGTATGGTTCTACTCAATAGGACAGTTTTCAGGGGAGGAAAAAACTGAATTCAGAAGCATCATCTGAAAGCCTTTACCATTGTGTGTTAATTGACATGAAGCCAGAATAGTGAGTATACAACTGAAAAATTCTAAAGCAATGATCCACAAGGATTTGTGTCTGGTTGGCTTACTGTGGCAAGGATGAATAAGGAGTCAAAGATGCCACTGAAGTTTCAAGTTTGCAAATAACCAAGAATAAAGTGAAAATAAGAGATTTTTGTTGGTGAGGAAAAGATAATAAATTAGGTATATAGACATTTAAGGCTAAGTTGATATGAAATATCTAGCAAACATTTTCTGCTAGCAGGAATGTTAGATTCATCTCATGGGTAAGATCAGAACTAAACATTAGACTGTGAGCTTTTCTCAACAGTAGAAGAAAGAGCGGTACCTTACAATAGTCTAGGAGTGTCCAAAAAGTATAAAAATAGGTTGGTTTCACGGTGGTTGCATAGAGAAATGACCAAGTAGAAATCAGATCATGTGAGAGGCAAAGAGAGAATAGATTTATGAAACAAATGTACTGAGGATGTTATGACTTTTCAAGTTGCAGCAATGGTAACTCAAGGAAGCTTAGATTATTTAAGTAATTTGTGTTGAATCTGTAGCCTTATGTCTCTAGAGTAGTGAAGGTGGGACAGGCCCTTTCTTTAACCCTTCTAGTGAGACATTCACAGGATCTACAGGAATTGGGCTGCTGGTTCTTAGAGACAGAAAGTGAAACTTCCTTTGGCTAGTAGAGTTTTGAAATACAAAAGAGTTTTGTGCTACCCTCTTTTCATTTACTTATCATAATCAGTACTGACAAGTGAAACAAAGAGACTTATGTCCCTAAAGGGACAGAAAACAATGCCAGTTGATTTAAAGAGTGAAAAATTTAGTCAGGAATGATAGTCAAACTCTCTTCCCTTTCTTTCTCATCAACTTGTTCTATTTTTTGAGTTTTTTGTTTTTGTTTTTTTGTCAGCATTGCTCTCCATGAATTGATTCCTATTTATTAAGTTCTAGTGATTTTTTTTTTTTTTTTTTGCCATCCTGGGGTTTGAACTCAGCCCCTGGGCACTGTCCATGAGCTTCTTTTGCTCAAGGCTAGCTCTCTATCACTTGAGCCACAGAGCCACTTCTGGCTTTTTCTGTTTATGTGGTACTGAGGAATCAAACCCAGGGCTTCATGCATACTAGGTAGGTACTCTACCACTAAGCCACATTCTCAGCTTATTACCATTGATTTTTAAGCAGGTGAAAGACGATCACATTGAATATTACACAGCACCTGAAGTAAAAGCAGCTGATAGCAAGGCCCAGACTCAATATCCTGACAGATGTTGTCTTGGATTGATTGATCTGTCCACACACTCTGGTTATCCATCCTCTATTATGGACAGTGTGGTTCCTTGGCCCCATCCCAAATGGGGTTTCTGTGTGTCTGAGATCGGCCCGGAGAAACAACCCAGTTACATCTAAAACACAATTTATTTATGGAGGAGGAAATTAAAACCCAACTTTCCTACATTTCCTTTCATATTTACTACAGTAGACAAGATTCCAAGATTAGTTTATGATGTTCATCATAAAGATGTCTTTCCTCTGATCTCTTTTGGTTTTGCCAACAGGCACAGACAAAAATATCATGATATACACATGCACACTCACAATCATGTTTGTCTCTTGAACTTCAAGAATTAGAGATTACATATTTTTGTAATGGAGGAGGAAAACAAATCAAACTGTGAAAAGTGAAGAGAAAAATCAATACATTGTAAGACTGCATCCAAATGTGAAGAAAGAAAAACCATTACTTTTTCACTTATATACCTTGCCTTCTCTTCCTTCTTCCCTGGCTCTTCCTACACCTCCCTCTTCCAAATTCTTTCTTTCCCACTTTTATTCAGTTTACCAATATATGCATTATTGTTATTAAGATCTTTGTTATGGGAAGTGTGGGGGGAAAGAGGAAGAAAAATGAGGGAGGGGGTAACAAGTTAGACAAGAAATGTAATCACTACCTTACTTATATAACTATAACCCTCTGTATATCACCTTGACAAAATTAAATTAAAATTTTTTAAAAAAACTTTGCTACATGCTGAGGCTACACAAAGGACAAAGCAAAATGAAGTCTTTGACCTCTTATACATACCTTCTACTTAACAGAGCTCCCAGAAGGTGGAGAAATTACAAAATACAATGGAATAGGATATCCTCCACAACAGAGTGTTGTGTGCTTTTGGAACAGGAAGACCTAAAGGAAAGTTTGATTTGAGATATCAGGTTGGCCATAACCTTTCAAAGATAGTAGATATTCATCCAAAGGGCAAGGAGAAAGAATATAACATAGGGAACAGTGTCCTAGGTAGGATGCTAGCTCTATTCCAACATAAAACTACAGTGGGCTCTCCATGACTCACCTGGATACATTCAATCACTTACCAAGGCTAGCATATAGAGGTTACTAAGACCTACATAGTATCTTCTTCCTTTTACAATCATGGGACAACACACATGTAGGTATCCACTAAGGTGGGGTGAAGCATGGCTTGTAGAGTGAGGAGTTAAGTCTGGCTTAACTGGCACACAAAACTGCTCAATTGATATTGGTAAAATCATTTATTTCAATAATGCTGATTGAAGGCTAATGGCCTGGAACCATTTCCCACAGTACCTCAGTTTTGCAGAATCACATTTCAGAGCTACTGAAATAAAACCAATGTGAACTAAAACTCAGCTTCTTTGCATTTCTGTGGGATTTCGGTGTTAGAAACTGTAAGAATGTACAAGGAAGCCTTTGTGAGTGTCATTACTTTACGGTAGATGTTTGAAATGGAATAGACATTTTATTGTAAAATGTAGAGAACTTTGAAAATATGTTTGTGCAAACCTTGCTCCTTTTCTCTCACTCCCTAAATGCATCACATAGCTTCCCTCCTGGCATCTTCTCACTGAATCCTTTGTCCAAAGCCGTGTTGTCATATTCCAGTTCTTTCATTTGCATTCTCTGCAAGGGCCTAGGTTAATTCAATATCAGCAACATTACAATGCAGCATGAAGGGAAAAGCACTATTATTATTTATTATGATGTTTTGAGTTTACACATTATATGTGAGAGGTTCCAAATGCCAGCACCATTCCCGTGTGCAGTAATCATCCAGATACCTAACATAAGGGTATTTCAGGTCTCCAAGACAGAAAGAGAAAACCAAAACAGTCTGCCACAGCTCCAAAGAGAATAACCCCAATACTCCTGATCATTTTCTCATGAATATTTAAAAGCACCAAGGAATCTATTCTTGGTCTCATCCTTGTTCATTGAATGTGTATTAGAAAAGATGTATCACCATACTCTGATCTTTGTCATTTTGTGTTAGCATGTCTCTCGCCCGCTCACAACAATAATGTAATGCAGGTTAATTAATTAATTAATTTTTTACCAGTCTATCTACAAATTCCTTACTCTACCCATATAATCTCATCATTTCAGTCTTCCCCGTAGAAGAGTTTGATCTATAAAATGATCATAATAACAATGGTTTAAAAAACTTCCATTGGAGGGTGGGGTAGGGGGAAGAGGCTTTAGTCAGAAAGAAAGTCTATTACAATAAGAAGAATTTGCTGCTCTCACAATCTATAATTATCTCCAAATCAAAATGGTAAAGAAGTTTTGTGGTATAATGAAAGCACAACTAGAGATAGAATCTTTCCCTGGGAAGCTGGCCTAGCAAGGGGAAGTGACCAGAGGGATTTTAACATTGACATTAACAACTACAACAGCAGCTGGTTTTGCTCAGTGAGTTTTCTGAGAGAAGCTAATGGGGGATATTTTCCACATTTCAATGGTTGACCATTCTTAGGAACAAAAAGAGATAAAATATTTGTCTAAAAGTACGGTGGTACACACCTATAATTCCAGCTATGTTGGAGGCATAAGTGGGAAAAAAATCAGTATCCTAACCTAAAAATATCTAAAACAAAACAGGGTCAGGATATGGCTTGCCTGAGAGAGTACCTTTCCAAGCAAGGCTGAGAACCTGAGTTCAACCACCCTGTACCAAGAAAGAAAGAATCCTGAGTAAAGATGGTTAGGATAAATCAGAGATAAGAAATGGGTAGCTAGGACCATTTGATCTCTAGTGTTTATCATTCCTCTGAGAGTTAAATAACAATGCATTTGCAAAAAGCTCAGGCTGGTGAATGAAGAATGGAACTTACTGTGCTTGATAGAAAAAGAATTCAATGACACAAATTTAATTCCTCCTAGAGTCCAATTCCTTCTAACACTTCAAGGCACATGAAAGAACCTTGCCAGTCTTTCTTGTGAGTTAGATGAGTTTTAGCTGAAATATGATTCCCACAGAGATGAGAGAAACCTAAGGTTGGATAATTACTGTCTGCTTCAAGTTGGTGAGATATAAGATCAGTGAGGTCAGATCTATGTCTTTCTGTACATGTCTCATGAGGAATGAATTAACCAATGGAGGGATAGGAAAGAACAAACAGGAAGATATGGTCTGGGCAGGATAGTGTTGTGCTTTTCTGTTTTGTGTTTTGTTTTTTGTTTTTCCTGAAGTAAAGATTTCTAAAATGTCTTCTCTTATTGTGCTTAGGTCTCATGGTGATATTTGACCACCAGGTAAGGTGTAAAATTCACTCTCCAAAAGATATACATCCCCCAAATTACAGCTATATCAGGGATGGTATAACAAGTAAATTTAAGCAAAAGAAGTACTCTTAAACCTAATTACATTGTCACTGTTATCAGTTCCTTTCCCTGATACCTTTTTTCCTACATTTTAAAAATTATCAACCAGAAACGATTCCTAGAAAGCAGTTTTCTGTTTTGCTTGTGTGTGTGTGTGTGTATGTATGTGAGTGTATGTGAGTGTGTGTGTGTGTGTGTGTGTGTGTGTGTGTGTGTGTTTAAGTGCGTGTGTGCCAGTCCTGGAGCTTGAACTCAGTACCTGGGTATTTTCCCTGAGCTTTATGCTCAAACCTGACATACTACCATTTGACTCACACCTCTACTTCTACTCTTTGGTGGCTAATTTGACTTTCTTGCTGGGGTTGACTTTGAACTGTGACCCTCAGATCTTGGCCTCCTGAATAATTTAGCTAGAATTATAGGCATGAACCACCAGCTCTCAGCTAGATTTTTTTTTGTCGGTCATGGGCTTGAACTCTGGGCCTGGGCACTGTCCTTGAGCTCTTCAGCTCAAGACTAGCACTCTACCACCTGAGCCACAACACCACTTCAAGTTTTCTGGTGGTTAAGGAGATAAGAGTCTGATGAATTTTCCTGCTTGGGCTGACTTTGAACCCATGATCCTCAGATCTCAGCCTCCTGAGTAGCTAGGATTACAGGCATGAGCCACCAGCGCCCAGCATCTTTACAATTTTTATTTGGAGATTAATGGTAACCATCCCCAGTTTCACTGTCCCTTTAACAGGCCCACTGGAATACAGTTGACTAGGGATGGGTTTATCTCAATTATTGGACATTATTTCACATTATTTCATTTTAATTTTATTCTGAATTGACTGTACTCAGGATGCCTTGATATTTGAATCTTTTGTGGAATCTTTGTCCCAACACCCTTTGGTAAAATAAGGGCCTCCGTTTGTTACATGAGTTTTGGAATCAAAAGACAAGAAAGTGCAGGCACGGGCCATGTGATACTTCGAGAGTAACCAAATGGTGTTTCAAAAAGTTAAAGGATAATATTAAACATGCTTCATAAGCCCAAATTGCCATGTAATTAGTGATTTCTGAAGATGCTTCGAAGTAGGAACTGGTTGTCAGCACTTGTTTATTTCTTGCCGGTAGGAGGTTTATCTTCTCATTAAAAACTTGTTTCTCATTGATCTAGGTGTCTTAGTTTCTTAGAAAAAAATGTACCTGTAAGTGGAGGAAGAGAGTTCTAGTGAGTTTACACAGATGTGGAAACAGTCATCAGTAAAACAAGTATTGACAATCCTTGATGAGGGAATCTGCAATATTGGGACTGCACCTTCACAGAGTTCCAGGCTGGCAAAACCAAGAGCATAGTGTGTGTGTGTGTGTGTGTGTGTGTGTGTGTGTGTGTGTGTGTGTGTGTGTGTGTGTGTGTGTGTGTGTGTGTGTGTTTATTCCGCCTTGAACTGTCCCTTAGTTTTTTCACTAGGTCTAGTACTTTTATCGTTTGAGCTACAGCTCCACTTCTAGCTTTTTGGAGGTTAATTAGGAATGAGTCATCAGTCAAAATGTTTCCTGCCCAGACTGGCTTCAAATTATGATCTTTGAATCTCAGTGTCCCGAGTAGCTAATATGCAGATATGAGTGACAAGCTCCTGGCTTAACTAGAAGATCTTTGTAACTTAGTCTACAATCTCCTCACTTCCTTTCTCAATTATTTAATATATTACCATCTCCATTCTGGCTGTAGGGTAATACAATTATGTTTGAGCAATTAGGATTTCTAGTTGTGCCAAATCCCTTTGAGGGAATAGCTCTAAGGAGCAAACTTTGCAGTAATAATGGTTTCTGTAAAAATATAACCTTACAGAGAGCCGCCCATGGCTTGGGGAAGGAAGTAAAGCAGCTATAAAGAAGATGTGAACAAGAAAGAAAGCTTTGTGATAAAAGAAGTAATTATGAAATATTTGCTGCGAACGCTTTGAAAGCACAAGTTTGGCCAGTGAAGGCAAGGTTAGATGAAACATATTTCCACTAGAAAGGTTGATTGCAGATGGGGATGGAAACTTCCATATTCATATTCCAACTTCATATTCAATATGCTATGTGTTAAGAGTGCTGATTTTTATATTATATTATATATATTTATATCATATTATATTATGCTTTAGATGACATACAGAGATTTAGTAAGTGCAGCACCACTTCTGGTTTTCTGGTGGTTAATTGGAGATAAGAGTTTCAGAGACTTTCCTGCCTGAGCTGGTTTTGAACAGCATTCCTCAGATCTCAGACACCCAAGTAGCTAGTATAACATGTATAAGCCACTGGTGCTTGAGCCAGAGATTGTCTTAATGTGATGAAAATTGTATCCTAATAATGAAAAGTTAAGAAGATGATAGGAAGCAAGTTTCTCATGAGGTCCGCTAAGGGACTATTCTGAAAAATTCCACTTAAGGATTCTTGGAGTTCCCCTCACCTCACACCAGCCTTTGTGAGAAATACCCTGGCAGAGAAGACAAGGAGGGGTAGGAAACTGAGCAGAGACCTATTGGGGGAACTAACTTTAAACTTACCAGTGAGTCTCACTTTCCTTCTATAGCTCCATAAATAAGTGTCTTTCTCCTTCCATTCAGCACCTCTAAAGCATTTATAGCTCCTTAATTAGACATATGTCTGATATTTATTGCCATTTAAAAGGGCAAGTGGTTAATGTCCCACTGTTGAAAATGCCTAGTAATTAATTATTAACTAAATAAGCACAGCTCCTTCTCTACTTACCTCATCTTCTGTTGTGTCTCCGCATATTTGTACATTAAAATGGAGTAATTAAATGATAGCGGGAGAGCCAGGCGTAGCCACCAGCATCATAATAGATCTGTTGCTCATATTAGTGCTATTTCTAAAGGAAGAATGGAAGGGTCTGACTCTGCCAGTTTGTCCTAACTTCCTTAGGTCACCAGGGCAGGTTCCCACAGGTATAAATTGGAACCGATGATTTCAACTTTCATCTTTAAAAGGGAGGTGTGATGAGGGAAAACGACAGATCCCACCTTGCAAAACAGCCTCATATTGCTGATCAGAAAAAAAAAAAGGCTTTACATAAAGAGGTGTTTCATCTCCCCATGATGTCCCTCAGCTGTGAAGAGGAAGACAGCTGATATTATCCTAAAGTGCCTCTGTACCAAATTTGGCCCAAAAAGTATGCTTTGTCCATACCTGACTTAACATTGTGCCTGAGGGATCCAGAGGGAAAATGCTTAAATAAACAGCTGGTGGCTCAGCTTTTACTGTGTTTCCTAACAATGTCACCGAAACGCTTTGTACTTAAAAGCTATCACTCTTCCAAGAAACTTAAAGAGTCCTACATGTGATACTCATTAGAACTCTAAACATCCCTCCCAGGTAACCAAGAGACACATGTGGTCTCTGGTGTACAGATGAGATAATGAATGTTGACAAAGGGCAACTCTGTTTCTCCATTTCTGCACAATGACTCTGCAAAGGCCCTGGGAACAGAATATGTATCTCCTGACTGCAGTCCACCTGGCTAGGCCTCAGACCACATAGTTAATGAGAGATTCTCCATGACAAAGGCTCTAGGAACAACAAAGTAAAGAACTTGCGCTTTGTAGCTGTCTATCTGAGAATCCATAAGCTAATTCATTTCAAATTGCCAGTTGTTATGCTTTTATATCGTCTTTTATGCCTTGGTGACAGACATAGTTGGCCACTTAATTAGCTGTGAAATATTGCACATCTCTTCTTGAGCCCACAAACTTAGAGAAATAGTAACCATAGTGTATGATGGATAAGAAGATTACACAAGTACCTTTTTTTTTCACTTTGGTCATAATCAAGATTGGATATATCTTAATGTGTTAAACATAAATGGAAAGTTTGTGTCCACTATTCAGGTATAATTAAATTCTTGGACAGGAAAACTCAATGTAATACCCAGAGAGTCTTTCCAAAATAAAGTGCCTAAAGTGAAAGAGTTAAATATCTTCCTTCATTCAGGTTTTACGTTCAGAAAATTACACACTGCAATTTTTCCAACTTCAAATAAACCCTATTTTGGCAAAATTCTCTCAAGGAAAGAAAACACTTGTGCTATACTTGTAGACTAAACACATAGTATTGACAAATGACTCATTTATTAATTAATTTACTTACAGTAGCATTCACCACTTTATCCTCTAAATTTAAATCATATTTTATAACTGTAAGCAATATATGCTCCATATATAAAGTTTAAGTGACATAGATAGTTGTAAATAAAGAAAATAGTACCAGCTATAAACATATTTTTTTAGGTTATTTTAAGGTTATTGCTAAGAACATAATGCTCAGAGTCTCTCTTTTCTCTCTAACAAGAACCAGTGTAACAAGTTTGTGTGATGATCACCTCAAAGACTACTTGATAAATTTGCATCTGGTTCTGAAGTCCCTTTTTAATCCGTCATGGTTCATATACAGATTTTTTAATACTATATGAAATAGTGAAACTGGGGTCTAGTGTGCTCTTAGACGCTTTTATCTTAGCAGATTGTCAGTGGAATGGGCTACCATGCCCGTCTAGGCCCATAGTTGGGGGCGAGATATAAGAGTAAATACCATAAGTGGCCACCTGGGAATCTGAGTATGGTAAGCGTTGACCTATAGATTGTTCTAATTGTGCTCAATTTGCAAGCCCCAGCATGCTAATCTATCATTTTATGAGACAAGGAAAACTAGTCATGGAAATCATGCACCACAGTCACAGAATGTGCTATATAAACAATAAACAGCAAGATCTTAGGATCAGACAGCCAGAGCTTGCCTCCATAAGTTGTCATTTGCATTTGTGTAAATTCCTAGGTTATTTATTCTTGGACCTTTCTCTTAATATAAGCATCTGTTGAAAAGGCATGCAAATATGAAATACATTCTTGCATATGCTTACTGGAATGAGAGGGTGAGATAGAGGCTCTTCAAAGTCTTGCTGCTATTGAGAATCCAATATGTTCTAAGATACGTAATTATTGATATTGACAGTTAACTAAAGGTCATCAGTTGCTGCTCACTGATTTGACTTTTAATTTGACTTTTAATTATGCTGTATTTCTTCACCTCTTAGACATTCTATTTTGCTTTCTCCAAGAGTCATTTTTCCCTTTTCTGGGTATCTGCTTTACATGAGTGTTTGATGGATGTCGGATTGGAAAGACAAATACATAAATAATATGCAGGTTTGGACAAGTAGATGGAAGATAAATAGAGAAAGAAGGCTCCATGAATAGATGATGATCTGAGGAGAACGAATAGTATGTTCCCCTTCACAAACAGATACACTTGACTAGCTTTAAAAAAAATCGTTTAAATAGGGATACAGGTGGACCCATTGCAACAAGGAGATGTACAAATCGTTATGTCGAAAAATGAACTTAACAACTTTGTGGGGGGGAGGGTCAAATGGGGGGAGGTGGGGGGAGTATGAGAAGGGATGGAAAGGGGAAACAAAGAGGAGGCAACAATGCTTGATAAGAAATGTACTCATCTTGTCCATGTAATTGTAACCCCTCTGTACGGTATTTTCACAATAATAAATAAATAAATCAGTCTTAAATAATCTAAAATTTAAATAGAAAAATAAATTCAATTAGTGAAGGCAGAAAGTTACATTTTCTTCATACTCTCCTAGCAGATGCTTTGAGAATCAAAGACAGGTGGCTGAAGAATTACTGAAAAAAGTCATCATTTCTCATTTTCACTTTCTATATCCATTCCTAGCCATGATCTCTTTCTACATACTTCCCTTTTTGCCTCTTTCTTGAATTTATCTTCCTTTACTATACCCTTATACATTCTGTTGCTGTATTTATCATCTTTATTTATGATTTCCCTAATTTTCTATTGTGTCCAATTAAGTAATGCCAAAAATGACCAAATGTTTATTGCAGTTTTACCTGATCATTATTAGAGTATAAATGGACAAGGAAAACAGGAGAAAAGTTTCCCAAAAGAAATATGAGTGTCATTCTAGATTCTTCTAGTTGCATAAGTATCATTTCTCACCTAGGTATCTAATCAAGAAATGAGAGGAAGGTGCAAAGAAAATTGGAGGATATAGTGAAATTATATAATTTAAATATCATTTAAAAATAAGAAAGGCAAGAAGTAAATTTGTAGCCTTCAGGTAAAAATAAAGGTGTCACAAAGAGACATAATTCAGAAGTCACCAAAAAAAAAGGATTTCTAACATCAATATTCCTCCTGACAAAGAGCCATCTCCAAAATTTTTAATTCCAATAGTGATATTGGAATACCAGTTATTGATTGCTGGTTACATTTTATTTTAGAAACTTTAATCTTTATCTAGAGTATGTGGTTTCCAAAGGATAGAAGATTCAGTGTTTAAATAAATCTCTTTCTATGTTAATTTATTCAGTATTGGTATTTGTGGCTTGTACTGCTTCATGCAATATATCATCACAGTCCCCCAAGCCTCAAGAAAGTGATTATTCAAAGTAGAAAGGATTTGGGGGTACATGGTTGTTTGTTGACCTTTCCTTTTTTTCTTTTTTTTTTTGGGTGGGAGGGCAGATATAAACTTCCAGATTTTAGCCAGAGGTAAAAGAAAGTATAATAAAATATAGACATCTCGCTTCCATCAATTACATCATTTATATTTGAACACAAGATAAATGCAGAAATTTCTTGCCTAAGAGTTCAGATAATTTTCTAGGCTCAACAACAATGACAAAGTTGGCTCACCGTTTTCCAGTTTTTGTTTTTTGTTCTAGTTTCATGTAGTTCTTTCTTGTTCTTGCTGAAGTTCACTTATACATTCTTCCCAGCAGATCAGATGAGTAATTTCTATTCCCTATTTTAATTTAATTTTGAAAAAAATGTGGATTAATCTATACTAACTCTAATAAGACTTAGAGACCTAAATTTGTGAAAACTCATTAATATTTTTTTCTTTTTCTTATTTAGTAACTGGTTCTCCTGGTAATCACGTGCATGGAGTGTTGCATATTGTTTACTTCTTCATTTGAAGGCAGGATGTAACATCTCCTCTCTATTTATATATTAGAAATATTCATACTGCAAATACTATCAGTGTGTCAGACAGAGCCTCTTGAAGAATGGCATTTTTGAAACCCAGACAGAGAAGTCCCCACCCCTGTCTGTCTTCCAGACACTGCCCACCTGTCTTCTGTCCTTATCAGGAAGATAAAAGTAAGTAGCTCATGTTCTCCATACAAATAATTTAGTAGTTTGTCTGTCTAGATAGTAATGGCATAGTATCTGCAATTTCTGCAATTTTGATAGTGTAATTTAATAGGATATGAGGCATCCTCCAAGTGTAACTCAGACAGTCCTGTTGCTAAAGGTAAATTATTCTAGCTTACTGGTCACAGAAATGTTATGGTTGCTAACTCATCGATGGTTTTATTTGAGTCTTTCCAAGCCAAGCTTTTTTCCTCTAGGTAGCAAATATATTGTGTTTGCACTTATCTGCTATGTATTTGAATTTGAATGAAGACTCTAAAGTTCAATGATTTGGTGCTCTTTTTAAACCAACTCCGATGAACTCACATCCTTGTAATAAATACTATTGTTTTATACAATGTTAACATAAAATCTTAAATTATTACACCCAACCCAGGCACTAGAAAATGCAATATTTAGAAAAGAGAATTGCTGTACATTCAAGTACCAATATGGAAGACAAGAAAAAGAAAATTTCTTGAGAAATTGGCCGATATTTCTACAATATAATTTATGCATGACTTTTGATATGTACTCTAACAAACACAATTTGTTCCTTTGTTCCTTTATTTCACATGATATGTGTGAGGTCAGCTGACAAGAAACAAAAAAGCATCTAATTTATTTAATTGCAGTACTTTTGTGATCTGCAGAAATATTGAGTAGTTTCCATCATCGTAAACATCATCAAGGCGATTCTAATGAAAGCCTGACTCTATTGACTCAAACCCTTTTTTACATTCACCCAAGCATTTATGATTCCTCCTCCATTTGTCTGTGCATCCACCACATCCATTCATACACTCATGGATTTATTCATCCATTCATTCACATATTAATTTCACATATGCTTTCTGGTCATACAGTCCCTAAGGCCTTATACGGTGAATTAGCAAAGAACTAGAAACTGCCTTTAAGGAGTTTCCAGTTTCTATTTATTTAAGGCATATTTTTACTATGTTAGAAATTCCCTGAAGCAGACAGGAAGTAGCATTTTTGAAGCATTAAAAATAGAGAGAATTCCATCTTTCACCATTAGGGATCATAAGAACAAGACACTGAAAACTTGATTTTATATTTACAGCTGAATCTGAAACTTGCAATCAATGTAATCATGGAACAAATAGAATATTCATACCCACTCTTGCTATTAAAAATTCACTGTAATATTTCAAATAGTGTGGCCTTTCACCATGAATGTCTTTATCTTTTCTCTCATTAGCTACAAATTAAAACTTTGTGAGGGGGACTCTTTTTCTTAAATTTTTAATATGTAAAAGATTTTAAACTAAACTTAAATTTTATAACTTTACTATTCATCAGCCCATCTTTTCTGAGAGTCATTTGCAACATCAACAAATATGTAAAATAATAAACCCATATGGAATTCAAACTATAAGTTTTGAGAACACACAAAATCAATTCAATTAGACTTTTAGCTAACTTATATGAATGTGGACTAGGTTAATGCATGCTCTTTATCTGTCGATTGATTAGATTTGTATCAAGGGATCTTCTTTTGAATGGCCTTTAAAAGTAAACAAATATATCCCAGATTAATCTACCATCAGCTGTGGATATTTAAGTGATCAATAAACAGAAAATGTAATCGCAAACTATGTGATGCTTATCCAGGTATTTAAATGCGGTGATAGTCATTTAATTGAACTAGAAATCCATTGTTAATTGTTTCCTACTCTTTGACATCTTCTCCACTCACCCTAATTCCCCAAACTACTGTCCACTTACTAAGTGCTGGCCAATTTTTTTTGTTTAGACTTTTCTTTTTTAATATGTTTTTGTTGTAAAAATACTACACAGAGGGGTTACAGTTACATGAGTAAGAGGATGAATACATTTCCTATCCAGAATTGGTGCCTCCTCCTTTATTTTTCCCCTACCATCCCTTCCTTCCTCACCTCCCCAACTACTAACCCTCCCCCCTCGCCGAAGTTGTAGAGCTGATTTTCAACATAGCGTCTTGTACATCTCATTGTTACAATGCGTCAATCTCTCTCCCTATTTAAACATTTTGTTTAAATTAGACTTTTCAAATTTTACTTTATTTTTCATTTTCAGTCACCTGATTAACTTTCTTGGTATTCCTTGTTATCATTTGTATAAGGAGAGCTCTTCAGTTGCAGTTGGAATTTCAACCTTGCCTGAGAGCAGTAATAGGGATGGAATGGTGGCCCATCCTCTTGCAAATTTTAACCCATTGGCTATTTTAAATCACTAAAGCTTATGTGAGATTGCTATACTTTAGATAAAGATTATTTTTATTTATCAAATTGGTATCTTTACTTCTATGGAGACTGGTTATTCTTGTGATAGCTTCATAATCATTCGCCCATGCATATATTTAATAATTATAAAAGCAATGGTACTTAAATATATTAAATATTTTAAAATGGAAATATGCCCACTGATGTACAGTCATAGACATTGATGATTTTTTTCTGTCCACTTTTGTCCTTGTAAAGGAAATTTAGAGGCCGAAATTAGAGGCCAATCACAGATACTGAGTTCTACTTATCTGTTGTTAATTCTAGAAATAATTGTTACATTTTCATTTTGGCAAAGGACATGGTACTTAAATATAACAGCTCTATACATCACCTTGACAATAAAATTAACTTAAAAAAATGTTTTCCTTAGAAGGATGAACGTATTCATGATAGAAAGAACGGATCATGATTTAGAATAATACAAAAAACATTATGGCAGAGATAAATGGAAGGACAAAAACGTTTTGAGTTATTTGCCTATGTTGTCCATGTAATTGTAACCCCTCTGTATGGATGGGAAGGGGTGGGAAGGGAAACAAAGGAGGAGGCTACAATGCTTGATAAGAAATGTACTCACTATCTTGCCCATGTAATTATAAACCCTCTGTACAGTATTTTCACAATAAAAAAATAAAAAAGACAAAAAAATTTAAAAAAAGAAATATTTTTGAAATATTAGACAAGTCTTTTAACCTCTATATGCCTCAGTCTCCTTATTTTAAAATGAATGATTTGAACTACAGTGTCTACAATACATATTTTCTTCATAAGTTCTGCAGATTCTAAATCAGTTGTCTCTAAGGTTATGAATAAAAAATGGACTGGGTACAATGCAACCTGAAATTGTCTAGCTTATGTGCACCCTGTAAAAGACTATTCATCTCTGTTTTTTAACCAACACAATGTCTACAAGTCTCTTATCTGTAACTGTGCCCTTCATGCTCAACAATTGTACTTTGTAGAATGGATGATTTTGTCATGGTATCTTGAAAGAAAGTGATTCTTTGGGCTGAGATATGATGCCCTCGCTGGCCTAATTACTCTGATACAGTGATTGGTCATATTTTGATCATGTGCTAATATTTGAGGTCAAAGACTTGAGGGTCTCTGAAACACAGAAAGATGACAATGAAGATTTCCCAAAGAATTTTACAGACAAAAGTGTATCAATTTGCACTTACAGAACAGGTGAAGGCCACATTTGTCTGCTTATGAAATAATAGAGTACAAGATACATACAAGAAATATTCAGCAGCAAAACCATTGCATGACATCTTATACCATCTAGCCTACCACAGTAGCTTATCTTAAAATGGAAGACAGTAATAGTACATGCTGTGAATAAGCCAACTCAGTGTATTATGTATATGTGTATTTACACAAGTGAATGTTTCATAGTATATATCAGTATATAATATATGTAATATATAAATAAAATGTTTATATTAAATATATATAAGTATACATTTATGTATATATAAATATACATAATAAATGTTAATAAACATACAAATATTAAATTATAAATATAAAAACATATTATGTAAATTGTATTTAACATAATACAAATAAATGATATAGATAATATAGATATTCTATAATATATATGAATTGATTTGAGTTAATACAAATAAATAATGAAGAGGTCATTAGTAAACTAATATAGAGTTATGATTCTGTTTGCATTTGCTACTAAAATGACTTTATTTTGCTTAATGAAAGTGCCTAGGGCTTTTTTGTTTGTTTGTTTATTTTGCTTTTTTTCTGGTATTAGGGCTTGAACTTAGGGTCTGGGCCCTCTCCCTGGCCTCTTTTTTTTAATATGTTTTTTATTGTAAAATTACTGTACAGAGGGGTTAAAGTTACATGAGCAAGGTAACGAGTACATTTCCTATTAAGCATTGTTGCCTCCTCCTTTGTTTTTCCCGTACCATCCCTTCCCTCCCACTTCCACAACTAAACTGTTCAAGGCTAGTGTTCTACCACTCGAGCCACAGTGCCACTTCAGCTTTTTCTGTGCTTAATTGGACATAAGAGTCTCATGGACTTTCCTGCTTGGGCTGGCTTAGAACCAGATCCTCAGATCTCATGAGTACCTAGGGCTAGGATTACAGGTGTGAGCCTCAGGTACCCATATTTTTTCTTCACTTCTTGCAACTAGCCACATAGATATTTAGATAAATTATACATTACAGTGAAATAAGCAACATGTACACCACACATTTTGCTTTCCTAGTCAGCTCTGCAATAAGATAGTTTTCAGAAGAATCAACATTGTTCTTCAATGAAATGTGATCGTCATCATAAAAGATTTTCAAATAGCATCTCATTGAGTGGGGTTTCCTAATGTCAGTTTGATGTTTAGATAAAATTAGTCTGAATTCGGTCTTCAGCCCTACCATGTGATATCACAAATCTAATATAGCTTTATCACGTTAAGGTAGCATCGCATTAGCTGTCCACACTGTATTTAAGATGTGAGGCACCACATGTTTTCTACAATGGTATAGTGAAGAATGGCATTAAGAAATATCAGTGGTAAAATAACATAACAACTGTGGAGCAATGGAATCCCTAAATGTGATTCTTCATGAAATAGTAAGTGCTTTAATACTTGTCATTGAAAAATTATTTCATGGACAACCAGCTATTTATCAGTATGCTACAAGATAATAAAGAGGCCATCCTATTAAGGCCAAGACTTTGATTTCAAGAAGATCACCATTTCCAGAGTGAGCAAACCATTTAATAAATGTGCATATATTGCTATGTGTGCATAGTTGATGACACTATATAACATAACATGTTCTGCCTTCACTCCATCTCCAGTTACGGATAGTGAAATAATTATCAGAATGAGCTGCGGTGGGATGTGGAAAAAGGAAATAAATTCTGTACAGAGAAAATAGCCATGGCTGCTTGAGTATGAGGAGAGAGAAATTACATGCTAGTCTTGAAGGATTAGAAGGGGAGGGAAAGTCAACAAATCAGAGGAAGCAAGGTGAAAGAAACAAGTCACTCTTGACATGTAGTTGAGTCAGGCAACAGGCTTTTAGGTACCTATCTCTGCTAGATTTTGTATGGAAACTCTGAGATGTCAGTCATATGCTAGTGTGTAACTATATTATATAATGGATAATTTATTGTAAATCCTATTTCTAGCCTACTGTGGAGGTACCATGACCCCAGATCTCTTTTCTTTAGTTATTTTCCAGATAGAGTCTCACATTTTTGCCCCAGCTTGGCCTCCATTTGTGATACTCTTCCATCTGTTTCTAGCGTAGTGGGAATGTAAATGTGCTCACTACTTTCAGCTTATTTTGGGGGGTATGATCTTGCTATGTCCAGCTTATTTAAAAAATGTGTAGCTGTAGGTTGTTCTTGTAAAGATGATGTGCAGAAGGGATACAGTTAGGTAAGTCAGGTACTGAGTACATTTCTTTTTGAATAATGTCACCTCTTCTTCCCGCCTTCTCTCCCAGTTTTTCCTCCTACCCCCATTTACAAGTTATATAGTTCATCTTCAACTCAGCTTACTTTTTTGGGGGAAAGGTCTGGTTGTGGGGCCTGAACTCTGGGCCTGGGCGCTGTCTCTCAGCTCTTCAGCTCAAGGCTAGCTTGAGCCACAGCACCACTTCCGGCATTTTTCTTTTTGCTTATGTGGTGCTGAGGAATCGAACCCAGGGCCTCAGGCATGCAAGGCAAGCGCTCTACACTGAGCCACCTTCCCAGCCCCCTCAGCTTGTTTTTTGATATATAATTTTGCCAGATTACAGACAAAATGTTAGCAAGATAATATTCTCTCATCTCGTCCTCTTGCATAGCTGCCATTACATGGATGCATCATCTAACCCAACCCCTTTGCTCATGTCCTAGGTACCTTAGAGATCAAAGGTTTCCAAGGAATACACAAGGCTAAAGCAGCACAACGCCACCCCATGGGTGGGTCTCACCTTGTGGAAATCTGTACTAACACAAGTATTTTCCAAAGGCCAGAATAAAGAAATTGGACACTGTTTGCCATTGGGTTCATCTCACTGCACATGCGCAGGTGACTATATGACCAAACCATTGTAGAAAGGTAAAGAAAAGCATATGCTAAAGAAGAAATCAGAAGAAAAATAGAAGACAATGTGTTATAATAAAAGAGTTATGCCAAGAAGTAACAAGAGGAGAAATGGCTGCAAGCGATGATGATATGAGCAAGCCAGCCATGGAAGGCAGCTGACTTCCTTGATCTAAAGACACAGTGACAAATTAGGTGTATTAAAACTGCTTGAGAAAAGAAAATCTCATTGGAAATGCATACTAACAACAAAAGGAATTAGCCAACTAGTTAGTCACTCCAGAAATACAGGAGGAATGCAAAGAAATACAGGAAGTCTCTTGAAATCTGTTGGAAGTATCAGTTTACCTCGACACGTTGTAGATGTCCCTAAATAGTTTGGTCGGAATGAAGGGTAGAATGATAATTCAAGCCAGAATGTAGCTCCTTTATTTCAGTTTTACAAATTTTCTCTGCCATTTCCTTTCTTCACTTCTAACCATCACGCTGAGGACACACGTTCAATGATAACTCTTAGAGTTCAATCCATTTCCAGACCTGTGGATGGGAGTGTGCCAAGGATGGAGTTGGACATGTGAGTGCTTGTAGATATGCCATGGCATGTCATAGGTGGTGATTTGCATAGGCTGCGTACAGCTCAGCAGTAGCTTTTACACAATGAGGCAGAAACTTGTGGAGCAAAAGGATTTCTCTCTCTCTCCCTCTCTCCCTCTCTCCCTCTTTCCCTCTCTCCCTCTCTCTCTCTCTCTCTCTCTCTCTCCCTCCCTCTCTCTCTCTCTCTCTCTCTCTGCAGAGCATTTGAATTTAACCTGCACAGTCAAAAAAAGGAAAACTCAATATACCATTGGTTTCTTTTCTTTATTGCCTTTATTTTCATGTGTGTGGTGGTAGTGAGGATTTAATTCCAGCTAGAACGCTCACATGTTTCCTGTTCTTTCTCTCTTCTTGTTTTTCACATAGGGTCTCAACCTAAGTTTGCCTGGATTGGACAGTAGCCAACATTCTCCTAGCTCTCCTTCCCAAGTTAGTGGGACTACGGGCGTAAACAGTCACAATCAGCTTGTTTTTTGAGATCCTAACTTTTGTTTTTGAGATACTAACTTTTGAGCTGGCCTCAAATCACAGACCTCCCCCTACTTCTGCCTCCTGAGTTGCCACAGTACTTTCCCTCTTAGCTAGGCACCCATCAGGCTGCAATTGGAGGTTTCAGGACCACCCACTCCTGGCACTGGTACTCAGTTCAGTCCAGTCACCTGGAAATGTTACCTCCTTGTTTCCAGTTTTCTGTTATTTTTCTTGCAATTTCACTTAACTATTACTAAGTCTGTTCCCTTCTTCCCCTCTCCTGCCTACCTTAACTTAGGCCTACATTATTTCTCAAGTGGAGTTTTGACTGTGACTCCAGGTAGCTTCAGTGTTCTGTTTTGTCCTTCCAATCATAAGTTTAGGCAGAGACTTCCCAATGCTGGCTCTACCCTGGTTATTGTATAATAGCTTTTCTTGTGATTTTTTTTCCATTATTCTTACAAAATAATTAAAATTTCCTCCAAATTCAAACAAGTCCTTTGTAATGTCACACTTATCTACTTCCCCAATCTCCTTTAAAACCAGGCCTACCATCTTTTCCTACCTTCACAGTCCTCTTTCCATTTTTCTTGTAATGTCACCATATGAGACTTGTTCCATGCATCCTTCTATGAGAAGTCTCTTGAACACTTCTTCCTACCCTTCCTCTACTTGATCTAACATCTAAAAATAACTCAAACCTTTTGTATAGTTCTTCTGTTAACATTCTATTAGCCAAAGTAAGTCACCTGGTCAGGATGAAAATCAAGACTGTAAAACTATGTTCTACTCATCAGATAACATGACCAACTTGAATGCAGGAGGGTAGTGTATGAATCACAGATAAAATGTGTGTGTGTGTGTGTGTGTGTGTGTGTGTGTGTGTGTGTGTGTGTGTGAAAAAGAGAGAGAGAGAGAGAGAAAGAGAAAGATGGTACTGGGACTTCAACTCAGCCTTTGTACTCAAGGTTAGTATTCTACCACTTGAGCTACAGTTCCACTTAGGGTATTTTCCTTGTTAATTTGAAATAAGAGTCTAATGGTTTTTCCTGCCCAGTCTGTCTTTGAACCATAATCCTCATATCTCAGCTTCCTGAGTAGTTAGGATTACAGATGAGCCACTGACATCCAGCTAAAGTAAAATTTCTTAAAAGACTCATGTAACTTTTATCAGGCAATGAGTCAAGCTTGTTGAAATTACCCATTGACTCCCAAGTATTTGGATAGCAACTGAGAAAGAAGGGGGAATTAACAATAGAAGAGACAAAGTCTTTGTTCACAAGAAATTATCTGGTAGAATCTTTCTTCTCTTCATTTCTTTCTTGTTCAAAGATAAATCTCAATAGTAAGCTGTATATGTATTTTCCTATCTTTAATTCAAAATAATGTGAATGAATCATTATTACATATTTAGGATTGTGAAATTCATGATTATAATATTATATTACTATAAAGCCTAATTGAGTCTTTAATCTGTTTTAAATTTTTGGTTCAGAGTTCTTTATTTGATTTATAATCTTCTATTATATATCTATCACTGGATTCAAAACATTGAGTAAAAGTTACTTAATTCTATCTTGGAAGTTACATATTTACGTAGAAGACACCATGAAGAAAGTTATACAACACCATGTAAAGTACTCAAGTAGAAGACAAGTATCATAACAAATTTACAAATGAATGCCCAAGGCAAGAAGATTCATAACAGGTTCACAGGCCTATGCCCAAGGCAAGAAGAGTTTCAAGCGTTATCTGGAGCTTTGTATAAGTAACCAGTGGCTGAAATTGACATGGATCCTATTACCTCAGACTTGTGGGGACTCATACAACTATCTACGCAACAAAGAAAAATATGCTTTTTCCCATTTATTTTTCAACTACATTTACTTGTCTGCTTGTTTATGCGTTCACTCATACATTCATTCATTTGAAGAAAACAATGTTTTAACATGTACTGCTATGTTCATGTGCAAAACACACAGAAATTATTAGCTTCAAGGTTTACTTTTTAATGTAGATAAATTGGCAATAACAGAAAAGTAAAAGTAAATATTTTATGTGCTAGAGAGTAGAAGTAGCAGTAGTAGACATTTTGGTAGTTAGGTATTAGTATGGTGGACAAAAATTATGTGCGAATGCAGATAATTGCTAAGTGTGAGAGGCATACAGAAATTTTTAACATTAACAATTGAAAAGATGGACCTTATCAAACTGAAATAGAAAAAAAACAAATTTGAAAGAAAAAGATTAAGTGTTAGATTTTGGATACAGGAAGTTTGATGTGTCTATTAGCTTCAGAAAGATGATGTTTGGCAGATCAAAGGAAAAACAGGTCTAGAAACCAAAAGAAACATCAAGTGTAGACATATGATGGATTTTATGTCAAACCTTACAGGATATAGAAAACATTTCATCTCTTCTATTTTCTAGAAATATGTAATTATATTGCAATAATTATCAAGCAATGCAAAGAACTTAATGCAATAATTTTTACAAATGTGTACATACCAAAATGAACGTTGAGAAAGACAGATACCACGACAGCTCATAAAAACAAAAAATTCATTCAAGATGGGTCCGTACAAAAGACAGAATTTAATGTAGTCTAGTACTAATGATATGTTAAATTTCAGTAGGTATAAAAGAGAAATATCTAGCCCAGAAGATGGCATGAACAATAGATTAAACCTCTTTTGAAGTACAGTTTAGATCCTTCTACTTGTCTAAAAATAGATATATGGAACTCTTACAGTAGATTATTGAAAGTAGAATTCTATTAGAAGTGATAAAAGGTAATATTAGCAATTTCTGAGTTAGTGACTAACCCACTTATTACATTGTTTTCAATAAATGAATCTTGTGACCACATTGTATAAATTTAGTTTTGTAAATCCAGCTTTAGTACTTCCTACAAAACGTTGTCCTTTAGAGCCATGACCCCAATTAATTTTTTCAATGCTGATTTTATAGCATTTAAATACTTTCAGTTTGAAACATACAGGCAAACCTAACATGACATATAACTACTATTGATATTCAGTCCCTGTTGGGTTCCTATGCGGCCATGCTTGGGGTCCTTATGAAGCAGTTGTAGGAAATCGATGGATTTTGGTAATCTAGGGCAGTGCATATCTTTCTGTTCTGAACAGGCTGTCTGTTAACCCTCTAAGAAAACAATTTTCTTCTGACCAAGAAATGCCATCTTACAGAAGGAGAAATAACAATAAGAACTAAAGAGCTTGAAAATACTTTAAAAATCAAAACATGTTCCCCTTCCATAAAGTGGCTACACTTGCCCTGTTTCTAGGCATACCTTAGTTTTCCAAGCAGACTGTATAATCTGAGTCTTTCTCTAGAGATAATACAGGGTGCAAGCCTCTTCAAAGAAGGGATTTGTGCTTGCTGGCAGCTCCCACAGCTCTGTTCTGTCTAGCAGTTAAGATCTCTAGAGTGGCTTATGGGCTTTGTGTAATTTCTATCTGCACCCAGACAGCCGGACTTCATTTCATTTTATTTGCATTTAATAATAAGCTGCCTTTCCTTGGCTGTTAAATTGTGAATTATCAAACACTATCAAATCCTTCCTTCCCATATTCCAGCTACATTTCCTTTGAAATGGACCCATTGGTAACATGCTGGTTGTGCAGGAGAGCTGGGCTGTGTGCCATACATTGCAGGGTGGGAACTCTTCTGATACATATCTTTGGGGGCTACAAATGCCATTTTTGATCTAATGTGAACACTGGGAATGGCAGAGTGAGCTTTGTGGTGGATTCATCTTTAATTATTAAAACAAGAGAGATCATTCATGCCTCTTTGAAGTTCCTATTTTATTTTCAGTACAGGAAATGAATGTACAAGTAACTACATGTGGAGAAAGGTAGGTACTGAGGCTAAAAAGGAAAATAAAAAGAATGAGAGAGGGAATAGGAAATGAAGGTGAATAGTGATTGCAAGGTGGAAAGGTACTGTAAAAATAAGGATAAATGCTGGAGATTACCTACCTGGTAGGAAGCTGGTACAAAGGCACAACAATATTTATAAATAAGTGCATTTGAGATCACTTCACGAAGTAATTGTGAAGGGCTACAAATGCAACTGTATACAAGTAGCCACTGGGCTTAGAAGAGCTAATAGTCTAAGGAAAAGTGTGGGTGAGGAAGGAAGATTACATATTAAACCTTGTTGAGAGCATGCATCCTCATGTAATGGCTTCGGGAAGAAGAGCATGCATAATTCAGTATTTTGGAGAAGATGGGATGGGGAAGGGGAGCAGAAAAATCCACAACCAGAATTTTTCAAAAATCACTTGAAATTGAGCATCAAAGATCTCAATGTGTGTGTGTGTGTGTGTGTGTGTGTGTGTGTGTGTGTGTGTGTGTGTTTTCTTTCTGGCTAAATTTGTCCAATCCTAGTAATTAGAAAGTAAGCATAATGAAGGACCTGTTCTGAGTCATGCTTAAATGAGTCAAAAATTATAGCTGGCAGGCATCTGTTAAAAGGAAGAACTAGTATATATGAGTTAGGTTAAGGTGTCATTTTTCAGGAGAAAATATTATTGAAGGTTCTTTGGGGATCAAGGTGTATTGATAGAATTCTTTATGGATCTAGACTAGGAGTGGCAGAGAAGCCATTAGGGCACCATTTAGAACCCTTAAGTGCCTAATGAATTTAGTTTTTCTCAGTGTTATTATTAGAATCTGGATAGATAGATAGACAGATAGATAGATAGATAAATGATCAAAAGCTAATTACTTAGTTTCTTCCATTCCTGAAGAATCTGAGATTTCTGACTTAGAGTGAAATGCCCAAAAGCTAGAATTTTGGTTGGGTCTAGCAAGATGCTGCTGCTAGTTAGGTGCTAGTTCCTCATTTCTGTAATCCTAACTAATCTGGAAGCTGAGAGCTGAAGATTGTGGTTTGAAACCAGCCTGGCCAGGGAAGTTCGTGAGATTCTTACCTACTTCTTCCAATTATCCACCAAAAACCTGGAACTAGAGCTGTAGCTCAAGTGGTAGAGTGCTAGCCTTGAGCAATATATTCAGCATGAGTATCTAGGCCCTAGGTTCAAGAACCACACACACACACACACACACACACACACACACACACACTCACACACACACACACACACACACACACACATGCAGATGCTGCTGCTGGAGATAGAATTGTGATGTTTGCCAAGGAAATAAGGTTTCCATTATTTGATTTTCTTCTATCATGATATATAATAGTTTAAACTTTTCCCAATAAAAAGAGAAATAGGGAAAATAAAATGTATTTGTGTAATAGACAGCACCACATATGATAGATTAAATCAACTTTTCCCAGTTAAGAAAGAAGTAGGAGAAACAAAACACATTTTTGTAACAGCTACCTTAGTTATGTGGCTCAAGTCTGAAACACTAAAGGTAGAACACCGGATTCACTGGTCCTCTAGCTACAATCTAATCAGATCAGCCTAGGACAAGTTCATGTAACAGTGCAAACAATAAGCAAAAGCCACACTTTCTTACTGTTCTGCACAAATGTATAAATGTATAATCTCATCTATTCTTAATGTCACCACCCTTGCAGTATACCAGAACTAATTAAAAACATATTCCATTCTATCTTGGCTTTATATTTAGTTCATAAATAAAATATTAACTCTACAGTCTCACTTTGATAAGCCACCGGTATAAGTTCAAAAGATATCTTATTTAGACTGGGACCGCCCCCCCCCCAAAAAAAAAAGACTCTCAAGTGAGGGTTTATATTCCTAAAAAGCTACCAGTAGAACAATAGGAAAATAGTATTAAAGGGAAATATATCCACATGAGCTTACAATATCATGCAACATTTTATTACACATAACTTTGACTCAATCTCATGAGAAATCTGAAGGAAATATAAATCCTGGGCACTTCAAAAAGCTCCATATGTTAGCCACAACAAGCCACCATCCTAAGTACAGCCCACTGACAAAGATTTCAGGTGCTGCTGTTCTGAGTGAAGCTCCCTGGGAGACAATCAGTGATAACAGTTGAGGATTGGAGACAATCAGAAAAGACCTTGGACTATACCTAGTTTGGAAGGCAGGGTACTTTTGATACTACCTATTACTTATACAATATGAATAATGTTACTTTTTAGCAGTCTTTATTACCATTGTCCTCCCTCATCAATTCCAATTTTACAGAATTGCTTTCCTTATTTCAGCTGCACTGTACTGATACTTGTTTCTTTACCTTCCTATAAAACTTCCTCTCTGGAAAATGGCATGAAAGTGAGCCCTTTTCCTCTGACTGGTAAATTCTTGTTCCATCCATAAAACCCAATCAAAGCTTTGTTTTCTAGGTGACTTTTAATTGAAGTCTTTTCTAACTGTGGCAGGCCAAACATATTGACACTCATTTCATAATACAACTAGGGAACCTTCATTCTCCAATGTAAATCACGGCTCATAGCATTGTGATGATTTATTTGTATGTGTATTTACTTGGTTGTAGGGTCAGGTTTTTGTTTTTGAAAACCTTCAAACTATGTCTGACATATGGTTTGTATCAGTGAATATTCCTGAATGTAAATGTTTGAGTCTTTTAAAAAGTGAACGTAGTAGGCAAATTAAGTTTTACTTGGGTGGCGGCCTCCTTTTGAGGTAATTAAAATCTAGCTCTTTTCCAATGTAGAAATCTCTGTCCTTAACATCCACATGGAGTGAATATGACCCATTTCAACAATGAGATATACAAGTCGTTATGTCGAAAAATGAACTTTACAACTTTAGTGGGGGGAGGGGGATTTGAGGGGGGGAATTGGGGGTGGGAATGGGAAGGGATGGTAAGGGGAAACAAAGGAGGAGGCAACAATGCTTGATAAGAAGTGTACTCATTATCTTGCCCATGTAATTGTAACCCCTCTGTATGGTATTTTCACAATAAAAAAAAGAAATTTCCCAGGAAAACCTTTCATTTAACTAGACAGAATATAACAAAAAAATCCATTATGGGAGAACTTGCTCCTTGGATCAAAATATTTATATCATTCTCTTAATAATTAGATCCTAGTTATACTGATACTCTAAGTTTCCTATATTATAAAATTATGAAGAGAATTACAGCACAGATGTTTGAATTTCATGTTCAAAACTGGACAAATCAACACTGGACAATTCATGGGCATTCACTCACAAACCTGTGCTTTCCCTTCAATTTATACTCCAGAAAGTGTTTCTTCTTGTTGTCTTTTTCCATGATCCTGCTATGCATTAATAAACTACATGGTCAGATTGAGAACATACTTTTAAATAGTTCAATGTAAGGGGAAAAAAAGTTACATAATTGTTAAGTCATTTTGTCATCATCCAAGGAATAAAGTGTGTATAATCTGAATAAGATACAGGTCTGTTTCCAAGGATGAAATCATAAATAATCCAGGGGATTTAAAAAATAAAACTTTGCAGGGTACTGGTAGCACATGGCTGTAATCCTACTCAGATGGCTGAGATCTGAGGATCATGGTTCAAAACTAGCCCAGGCATATAAATTGGAGAGTCTCTACTTTCCAATTAACCAGTAAAAATCCAGAAATAGAGGTGTGGCTCAGGTAGTAGAGTGCCAACTTTAAGTGAAAAAAGCCAAGCAAGAGTGTAAGTCCCTGAGTTCAAGCCCTATTACCAGGACACACACAACAAAGATAAACCATACAAAAGTGATGGCAACGTAAACTTATCCATCAACACTTTAGCTAAATCTGTCCTCCTCTGCTTATTAGCTTATCTACCTACTAGAAAGTCTTGTTTCTGCTTTTATACATTTCCTCACACTGACTAGAACAAATTATTCCTTGCCCTTTTCTACCACAGTTGGAAGCTGGCTAACTTTTGGGAGATGCACTAGAGAGTCTGTGTTTGCATTTTTCCTTTGTGCCATCTGTTCACCTAATGGCTTACAGTTGCTCTCAGTTATAAAGCCAATTGTCTTGGCCCAAGGTCAGTGGAGAAGCTTCTATATTTTCTTCAAATGCTATGAACTATTGTATCCCTCCAAGACAGAAAAGTAACATCTGCAATTAGGATCTGGATCCCTTGGCCAGTTCCTTTTGGCTTTTGCTTAACAACTCTGTACTGGAAATTTTCAAAGGCCCCTCCTTTTTTGTCTGAGTTGGCCTCCAATTTCTTTATGTCAATGTATGTTCTCCTAAAAAAAAAAGTAAACAAAAAAAACAAAAGTAAAACAAATAAAAGTTGAAGCCAGCTGTCAACCTTGATTGCCTTGATTTACTTTGAAATTGTATTGTGCTCAGAACTAGGGTTTGAGTATATGTAGGGTTGGTGAAAAGAGTCTAATTGTCTTTTGTATTGGCATCATCTTCAAAGGATAATTTTGGATTTTCCAGTCTCTCTAGTTTGCCATTTGGGATGAGGTGAAAAGAATGATAGAAGACTGTGCAGTTAAAATTACAATCCTTTCCAAATTGTTGGGTGACCACTTTGGAAGACAGTTAAAGAAATATTGCTTGTAATCTATATGCCTTCTCTTCTCTAGAGCTTTCTAATGGCACTTAGTAAATGATATTTTTCTCTTTGTGTCTCTAAGAACCCTTACTTTTATTAAAACAAACTTTATAAAAGAAGAAAAGTCCTGGGACTGGGAAGGTGGCTTAGTGGTAGAATGCTTGCCTTACATGTATGAGGTCCTGGTTCGATTCCTCAGCACCACATAAGCAGAAAAGGCCAGAAGTAGTGCTGTGGCTCAAGTAGTAGGGCGCTAGCCTTGAGCTGAAGAGCTGAGTGACAGCACTCAGTCCCAGAGTTCAGGCCTGATGACCAACAAGAAGGAGGAGGAGGAAGGGGAGGAGGAGGGGGGGGAAGAAGGGGGGAAGTAGGGGGGGTAGGAGGGGGAGGGGGAGGGGGAGGAGGATCCTTTACTTGGCTTGAGCCAGTTGTAAAATTTTGAGTGAAACAGCTGTTGAGATAAATTGGCAGCAGCAATTGAGCATCAAAGGTTACGTGAAAAAAACAAAACAAAAACAAAAACAACATCTAAGTTTTCACCTTTATCTTCAGGTGAATTGACTAAAATTTTGAAAGATAAAGAGTCATTGCCTATGTCATCATATATTCCTCCTGAGGAGCTCCCAATTTCTTAGTCATGTGACTTTACACCAGCCTTCCCCTCCTCTATGCTTCTGCAGCGTTTGCTTCCATGCTTTGCTCTCCTTGACATGCCTCTTTCTCCTGTGCCTAAAAGTTCCTTTATCCCCTAGCCATTCATACCAACCCAAATATAGATATGTCATTGTGTTTTTCTATCTTTAGTTATATTTATTCGTTTGTTTCTTAATGTTTCTGGTTCTGGGCTTGAATTCAGGGCTTTGATGCCTTCCCTTAGCTTATTTTGCACAAGACTAGTGCTCTACCACTTGAGCCACCAGTTTTTTTGGGTGAGATAAGCATCTCACAAACTTTGCTGTGCTGTCTTTGAACTGCAATCCTCAGATATCAGCCTTAGAAGTAGCTAAAATTACAGGCATGAGCCACCAGTGACTGACTTATCTTTACCTTTTATTTTTACATCAAGTTACGAAGCACATCTAGCTTGCATCCCTATCTGTTTCTAGTCTATCTAAGTAAAATGTGACATTCAGTCTCAGTTTGGGTGTTACTTTTTTTTATTTCCATTCAGATTTCCATTGTTTGCATTCTCACTTAGATGCTCAAGTCACCAATTTACCAGCTTTTCTATGAAGAATTACAAATTGCTGCTTTTTCTGCCCTAATTTGTATATTTCATGTATGCAACTTTTGAACTATGGTTCTTGAATACCTGTTTACCTAGTTGACTCATTTACTCAGCCCACCAACTAAGTACTTCTGTGTAAGAATCATACTGTGGGACTCTGCTACCTAATTGTAGCAATTTCTATATTGGTAATGCCACTTGCCTCAAAAATCATTTCCTGTCCCTGTACCTATTCTTCTAAAACTTTCTCTGTGTACATTAAACAGTTGCTATGTCTTCAATATTTTGCCTTTGCATTCTTCTTGTTATTTCTCGATTAGGTGTTTTATGCTTGTTTGTCTTTTGAGGTTTTTTGGGGAGAGTAACCTAAATGTTACTGGATATTAATAATTCAGAATTGGAAATCTTCACTAATTATGTAATGTTGCAACAGACACCTAATGTACCTTAGCCTTGAATTCTCCATCATGTAATTCCATGTCCTTTTTAATTCTTTTTGTTACTAGTTTTTCATTCTGTTTTATATATCAGATAAATATGGTGTCCTGCTTGCTCTCTCTCTTAGCCTAAGGTTTATTTGACATGACAAATCTTCTTAGATGTTAACCTCTCTCCCAAAGTTTCAACCTCTGTTGAAACTGTCAACTTTATAGTCATCCTTCAAGATCCCATTTAAATATCACTTCTTCTATTAAGACTTCCCTGTCCATATTAGCCAGAGACTCCACGATGGAATGTAGCATAAAATTGAAAAGAATAAGTACAATATGGCAATGTACCACAGGGCCGTGTATTAGTGGATGGTGAACCAGTGGGTGGTAGCTAGAAACACCAGAACTTATTAATGTGCAGCAAGTTTGGTAATACAGATTATGAACAGATAATAGGTACCATCAATGTTTACATGGGAGAGTTGAACATAAAACGGAAAAGATATAAATGTACGGAAATTTTAAAGTTCAGATTGACAGTGCAAAACTAGCTTTGTGGCTAAGAATAAAAGATGAGTAATGACTGTAAACTTGGCCTTAACATGGAGGCTGGGCAGACTAAGTGTTCCCTATACAGCAACTTCTTCAGACTTGAGATTCAACTGGGACCTGGTGAAGTTACCACTTACTATCTGGTGAAACTTACTACTGACGGTATTCCTTCCATCATTATGAACGGCCAGAGGTACAGGTAATGTTGAAAATCATGACAATAATCTCTGTTATGATGCTGAATTCAACTTATATGTGTCTTACTCTTGTGTTCAATGAACTTGTCTCATTTAAACTGCAGAAAACCGAAAAGATTTTAACTTTTTCATGTGACAGATGTTGAAACTGAATCTAAAAGATGAGAAGAAATATCTTGGCTATGTTTGTGTAGCTAATTTTAATTCTTTCTGACTTCAAGCTTCGTTTTATAGACACATAGGAAAGAGTCATCAAAACATGGTTATGGTATTTCCCACTTAACTTCTTTCTCTTTGGTTTTGCCTTTTATCGTTCTTTCCCTTTTAGCTGTCTGTGGAAATAAAAGGAGCTAGATTTTGATCCTGTGACTAAGTGAAAATCAATCATTTACATGCTTGTCCTAAAATCCATTCTGCCTTGGTGACTATTTAGTGCTCTGAACCTCAGTGATTAAATTGCCATATTCTTTTTTTTTTATTATTATTTTAATTGAGAACATACTGTACAGAGGGGTTACAATTACATGGGCAGGAAAATGCATACATTTCTTACCAAGCATTGCAGCCTCCTCCTTTGTTTACCCTTCACCTCCCTTCCCAGCCTCCCCCCTCCCCCCCACCCAATCATACCCCCCCTCCTCCCCCCCAAACGACATTGTAAAGCTGGTTTTGACATGACATTTGTACTTCTCATTGTTGCAACAGGTCCACCTGAATCCTTAAACGACTTGTTTGTCCCCGTCTCCTCCACATGTTATACTGACATCAAATATAGTGAAAGCGGGGGTTACACTGTGGGGGAGGGACATACAAAGCAACAAAGAAATAATATTATAAATGCGTTAGAAACACATGCATGAAAGAAACAAAAACATTAAAATACATATTTGAGGGTTCGTTTTCCTAACATCACATTCTCTGACTTTTTCCGCTTGACTCATACCTATACTAGATATTGCAAATAAGGGAAACCATGGGACCTATGTTTCTTTGGGCCTGGCTTACTTCACTTAATATAATTTTTTCCAAGCCTTTCCATTTCCTAACAAATGGGGCAATGTCATTCTTTCTGATGGAGGCATAGAATTCCATTGTGTATATATACCACATCTTCTTGATCCATTCATCTACTGAGGGGCATCTGGGTTGGTTCCATATCTTAGCTATGGTAAATAATGCTGCAATAAACATAGTTGTGCTGGTAGCTTTAGTGTGGCCTTGTTTGTGGTCCTTTGGGTAAATAAATTGCCATATTCTAATTGGTGTTGTACAATGAATTTGAGAAAAAGAAAGTTAGAGCTTTTGCCCTGGCTCTTCAAGCTGGACTTCATTGGATTGGGATACATAATCACTCCTAAAACAGTCTGAGAGAATTGTATCTTCTAAATCATATGACTCAAAATTAGATGTGTTTTTGATGTGGGTGGACAGGTGGTGATATGTGAGAAAAGTGGAAAAAAATTACAAACCACCTCCTCTTTTACTCCACCATTTCTCTGCTTAAGAATTTTAGATTGTTCACGTGTACAGAGAACAATGTACCATCTGTCATCAATATCAGGAATAAACCAACTGATTTGTTAACTTTTACCACTGTCTGTATGTTACCTCGTTCTATTTCATAGGTTAATGCACTCCTCCTATTTCCAATGTGTTTCAGTTTCACCTTGGGAGCTAAAGACAAATAAACCAACACAGATGTCCAGATCCTACTATCAGACATTGTAATTCGATTGGATGGGATATGGACCATGTGTCATATAATTTTGGTGATCTTATTGTGCAGATTATTAAGAACAATTGTCTTCGTGATTTCCTAAGAGTGTATGAATACTCCCTAGAATAAAGGCATAAAGTGAGAGATAACCTTATTCTAAGTTGAGAGGTGTGATAGTAGTAGTCTAGGCATTAACTGACAAAAAAAAATCTAATGGATACTGCTGTGGTATATTCTTTTTGCTACTATTCTCTTTGCTCCATTGCTTACCGTATCATTCTAATCAATCTAATGCTGAATAGAGATGAGGCAAATACTTATCTGGTCTGAATAATGATTGTTTACTTAAACAAATGAGACAGATTTGAGCATAGATGGGTTAGCAAAATTCCTCTTCACGGCTTAGTCTGAGGTTAGCAGGTTCAGAACTGAGCCAAAAGAGCAAAGTGTTAGTTAGTGTGCAGCTATGAGACACCAATACACTAATGAGCCAGCTATGGCATCTAATCAATGTGTGAAAAATGGGTAATTCTCACTAATGCCCTGCTAATGTTCTCATAATGATCCATCAAAGTACTAGAGATAATTATTGTCATGGCAATTTGGCTCTGGTTCCCTGGGATAATCCAGCACTGGTGAAGAAGGAACTGCTTTGGCATTTTGTCACCCATTGCATATTCTTCCCAGGTTTTCCTCTCTTAGGGAACTTACCCGATATTTCCCATATACTTTTAAAGATCGGATCACCTCATTTTCTCATTTTCCAAGCATTTGCTGTATTTTTTTTCTATTTCGGGTTTATTTTTATTATTTCAAAAAAGGCAAGAATGAGACAGTGGATGGGACAGCTGGAGCCAGGGATACTGAGTCTAGGTTTTAGTATAAGGTCAAGTCATTTTCTCCCTCGGTGTCTATTTTCTTACAGGAATAAAGGAACTAGAGAAGAAATAATGCAATTTTTTCTTTAAAATAGCATAATCCTGCATTTCCCTTACATATCTGCTCTATTTGTGTACCCATTTATTCTCAAGTTTGTTTATCACTACAGCAAATTATTTTGGTCTTTGGGACATACAGCAAGTAAAAATAAGAAGCAAACTAAATGCCATGCTTATTATTTATCAATAGGACAGGCAATGTAGCTCAACTGCAACAGATTAGAAAGGGGAAAAGAAAATAGAGCCTTTACATTTGAGCAATTATGTTGAAGCTCGCACCAAGGTAACACAACCAACTCCAAACTCCCTTCTAAAGCAATTACTCCTACAGGAGATGTCTTCTTTTTAATCTCCTAATAAACTACCATAACATTGTTTTGGAACACTGTAACTTATAGCTAAAAGATCACAACCCTTCTTATCTCATCTAACATTCTTGTGAAAACTCAGGGGAAAACAATAATTATTCCCTTGCTTCTGATGGAAAGTAGGCAGAGAGACTAATATTTATAGACTGAGTGGATTTATATTGTGTATTTCTTTTTTGTAAGCAATCCTGTTAATATTATTCTTTTTGAATTTTTTTTATTGTGAAAATACCGTACAGAGGGGTTACAATTACATGGGCAAGGTAATGAGTACATTTCTTATCAAGCATTGTTGCCTCCTCCTTTGTTTCTCCTTTCCATCCCTTCCCATCTCCCATCCCCCTCCCCCCCCACCCCCGCACCCCCAACCAAAGTAATATTATTCGTTTGACTGTATCTAGTGTGTTCAATAAATGTAATCTAACATAGTTTTGGACTTAAAGCTTCATCTTGGTACCAAATGGAGAAAAAGAAAAGTCCCCTTTCCTGTCAAAATAAAATCTATACCAAATAACATAACTAAAGAATTAAAAACAATATTCAATCATGTCCTTAGCAAAACACTTATCACATTTTTTCTATGAGTGATTAAGTAGTATTTTTTTAAAGATAGGTCTTCTAGCATACATTCTTTTTTAAAAAGAAACTCCTTTTACAGATTTACAAATTTTAAAGCTAATTTTATTTCAAACTATACAAAATTGATCCCTTAGAATCAAGCCTATTCTTCATGTGCCTAGTATCCTGTACTAGTTAGTTTTGTATAGCTTTTGCCCAAATACCTGAGGGAATAACTTAAAGAAAAAAGTTACTGTATTTGGCTCACAGTTTCAGAAGTTGTCCTTCATGGTCATTTGGCTCCATATACTTAGGTAGAACAACACAGCTATAAGAATTTGTGGCAGAGGACTGCTGTTTACATCTGGCAGACAGGAAGAAAGCAGAAGTAATAGAAAGGAACCAGTGTAATATACAATCCCAAGGACACACCCCCATGACCTCCTTCTTCCAACCATGCAGGAAGTTCCACTATTTCCCAAGAATCTACCAAAATTTTGAATCCATCAGAGGAGTAGATACGTTTTCTGGGAGAAAACAAAAGCAAACCACTCTACTAAGTTGTAACATAGAATCTAGCCGGGTGCCAGTGTCTCACACTTGTAATTTAACTATGTAGAAGGCTGAGATCTGAGGATTGTTGTTTGAAGCTAGCCTCTAAGGTCAATAATTTGTACTTTATTGTCCATGTTACAGATTTACTTTTCTAGAATTGTCTATGCCTTGATTTCTTGTTGTTCTCATTTTTCTCAGGAAACCCAGTTACATAATTTTTCCCTCAGCAGCCTGTTTACTCAACCTGACACTTAGAACATATGAGGATACATTCTTTTTTTTTTTTTTTTGCTTAGCGTTTAAATAGATCAATTGTTTGCTTATTTGTACTTAACATAACAATAAAATTAATCATCAATAATATAATTAAATTGTTCACTGATAGTAACTTATATTTTTTAAATTGACCATAGTGGTCAGGAACATTCAAGAATGAGCTTTGTTTTAATTAAAATAGCTTTTTGTTCTTTAGAGCAATTACTAGTGGAACAAAATGAAGAGATTAAACATAAAGTATGAGAGTAACATGGTTCTTATACCATTTATCCTACACGTTTCACTTTTCAATAAGGTCCATTAACTTAATAAAGTTTAATTAGATTAGCTATACAATGAAATTGATACTGTTTAACTTATAAATATGTCTACAATATAAATTAGATAAATGGGTCTCTAAAAAGTAGGACTACACTATTGGCCAATATTACTGGATGAGCACAATGATAACCCATTAACCTGGCTATCCACCTGGAACTGAGTTTGAACAGCAGATTTCCATTTTTTCATAGCCATGAATGTTGAAGCTTTGGTAGACATCTGGTCAACCCCAAGCCAGCTCAAGTTCAGAGAGTATTGTGAAAGACAGAAAAATTGTGGCTGGTTTTAAACTCAAGGAGGAGATAGAAACTTTGAGAGTCTGTATTTGGAGTCTTTAGTAGACTGGCAGAAGAGATCCTGGGGGCAGGGTGGTGTTAGAAGGCTGTTTCAAATCATTTCCTAGTTCTAATTGCAGGTAATTAATTCTTAATTTTGAGGCCAACTGACTTCTCTGTCTGTTGATTGGCTAAAGGAGATTTTTCTAATTTAACTCAGTATTTTATGTATTTTTTGATAAAAATTCATTTATAATTATGCAAAATAACACATTCTATAGAATTTCAATGTCAGAAGTCCTAAAGAGCATAAAAATGGAAGAAATAGATAAATCATATTTCAAAAACAGTGTGCTGCTTTATAAAATGGCAACTCCTTTATATATCTACTTAATGATAATACATAAAAATACACCAAATGTAAATATTGGCAAATAAGTTTAATTGTGAGGACTTTTTTGTAGATTGAGAAATAATATTTGAATTGGAATAATTAAGAAGGAGAGCCGGGTACAGGTGGCACAAGCCTATAATCCTAGCTAGGAGGCTGAGATCTGAGGATCATGGTTCAAAGCCAGCCCGGGGACGGAAAGTCCATGAGACGCTTATCTCCAATTAAGCATGAAAACTGGAAGTGGTGGTGTGGCTCAAGTGGTAGAGTGTTTGCCTTGAGCTGAAGAGATCAGGGACAGCGCTCAGACCCAGAGCTCAAGCCCCATGACTGACCAAAAAAGAGGAATAAAAAGTAACATGCTTGAAATTTTTGTCTCAGTAGTTATATAAATAATATGACAAAATCTGCTGCTGCTGGTTTTAAAATAGATAGCTATAAAGAGTTGTGTTTTAGTTAATATCTAAAGAGAAGTTATTGACAATATCAAAAGGATCTTAGAAAAATTATTTTGGCAGTAAGTGACAGCTTATATAAATATTTATAGGTGTTAATTGACCCCACAGGGGTGTCTTAGTGAAATACATTTTTCTTCTTTAGCTTCTTTTAAGTTTTATTTTGGCATCAGTAAAATAGTTAACCTGGAGAAAGCCAGACATATATATCAAAATATTATTCTTGTTCGATGTAAAAATTACTCTAAGAAAAATCCTTAAGGATAGATAGGTTAATGCTGCAGAATTGTTTTTCTTTGGATGAACCCCAAATACAATCAACAGCAACTGTGGCTTTATTGACATGCTGGTGTGGTTTCAAGGATAAACCACAGTCCTACTATAAATCCTGTGATATAAGATGTACTATTTATTTGTGTTTCCTGTTTTTGAAACAATATGTCAAACAATGATCTGGCTTGTAAAAATACAATACATTATTATTGTAATAAGGAGACTCTTATCTTACACATTTCATCCAAGATAACAAGTAGAAAGTTTTGCATTTGAGATGTTGGTAATTAGATACAAAAATACCTGATCATCATTGTTTAACACCCAGTGGGTGTTGAACTTATTATGGTTGTACTTATCAGAATTCAAAGAATATTCCTTATAAGGAATTGATAAGATACACAACATTTAATTGTAGCACATCTCCAGCTTGGAAATAGATTGTATTCTAAAAGTTTGTTGGCAGGTATTATTCTAACTAATTATTCTAAAGTTCTGAAGAGTCAATCATTCTATATTATTAGCAAATCTCCCTGAATATTAATCAACTTATTCCATTGTTGAAGTCAAATAAAAATTATGAAAAAGGTAATTATATACATAGCAAAAATATGCACAATAGTTATTATTCTAGAAAGAAAGTTGTCATAAATGATAAGCTATTCATGTAAAAGTCTACATTGTGAAGTGCTTTTGTACAAAATGAGATTTTGCTGCATAAACGAGTGTGTTAGGATTTTAATCTTGAAAATGTAAAGATAATCAAAGTAATAATCCAAAATTATTCAAAGTAAATGTATTGATTATGATATACCTTTTCATCATATGTTAAATGATTTTATGACCCTCAACTGTAAATGTTAAGACGTTTTATGTATTACAAAAGATATCATACTTAAATGTTATTTTATGAGCAATAGCAGAAATACTTGTTTAAAAATTAAGATAAAATTAGTAAGAATTGAAGTTTTATGAATATTATGATACATATAGAATAGAAACTAAGAGATTTATGAATTGGAAAATAAACCTTCATAGAAATCAATGCTTTTTGTAGGTTTTTACTACTTTTGTATTTTAACTTCTATAAATTTCTTGCATTTAATACAGTAGCATTTAACACATTTTAAAACTGCTTATTTTTAATTTTTTTCCAATTACTGTCCCAATACCAAAGAATAGGCCAAATGTTGAGCATGCATCCAAAGTAGAGTACTTTTCCCTCAAAAGTGATGAAATAGCTGTCTTTCTTCTCTGGATAATAATACCATTATGATCATAATAATGATGATAGACCAAGAAAACAAAGTAGCAGGAGTTTGAAGAGCATCCCATGCATTTTAAAGCAATTTTCACACATGTTTACTCATTTGTACCTAATAATATCAATGTGATGAAGCTGATGTCATATTTACAAAATGGAATCAGCTCTTTTCTTTGTGGCTGTTTCTAAGAAGGATTAAAGGAGATGTGCAGCTGGCAGGCAAGACATTTGGAATCTTGACTAAACTCTTCTTTACTTACTTTGGGATATTCCATACCTCTGCCTTGTCCTAGTGGAGAGTTCAGCTCTAGATCTTTGAATCTTTCAGTTGAGTGTCCTTCATGATAATCTGATGCTTGGTTGTAGAGTTTAAGTGGCACCAAAAGTACACTTCTTGTCCACTTGGAAGAGAAATGAATGCTTACAAATGTGGAGTTTGGGGCCACTTTCCTTATGTTTTAATTTTTGATTGAAATTCTGTATAATTAAAAAATATAGAAATTACAACTAGACATCGAGTAGCTCAGGTACCAGTTAATGAGACCTTGGTTTTCATCATAGTAGTTGACTTGAGGTCAAACATAACCTTTTAGTTCTTCACTCAATCTCTAGGAAAATGTGCTCACGGCCTGAATAATACTTGTCAGGCTTATTAAACTCATAGAAGAGGTTTACAACTATTAGGTGCCATCATCCTCATGCAAGGATAAATACTACTATTTTCATAAAGCCTTTCATGAAAATTGAATGTGTCCAAGCAAAAAAATCAAGTCTTTCCTTGAATTCAGTGTGTGGCTAGCTTCTTGGATGAAATAATGCAGAAAAATGGATAGAATTACAGTTCATCGTGTTAAGAAAACTCAGCCAGATTCAGGGGGTGAGTGTCACAGTTTCTTTTATACATAAAATCTAGAATTTATAAAATAGATATGAATATAGAATGAGGACTTTAGAAGAAGAGGAAGGGAATTAGAGAAGAGAGGATAATAGGCAGTCATCTGGCCAAAATTGGTTGCTATAAAAACTATTATTTTATACAAGTAATGCACACATACAAAAATCACATTCTTTGTGTAGTGCAATCTACTATGTCTTTGTTAAAATGAATATTGTAGTTGTTGAAACACTGCAATCCCCAAGAAAATAGAGAAATTAATACCTACAAGGTATTATGCATGTTTATTTTTTTCCTATAAAGTAACAGCAAATGTATTCAACAATCCAATGTCTTTACTGCTAACCCTTCTCACCACATAATGTTAGCATTATATACAGGACTTTTTTTTTCATACAGAAAAATAACAATGAAGCACTCCTGGTCTGAAATGCCGGGTCCTCTAGAGGTGATAAACACTTTGGGATCATTAAGAGATTGGCAAATATTATTTTTTTGTTATCATGTTGGCCTGTTTCACCTAGAATGTTCTTCAATGTATTGATGTATAAGAAATCAACTTTAAACATGCTGTGTAATCCCTTAGAAATGCTAACTCCCACTCCAATAAAATAGAACAGTAGGAAACATGCACTGGAAAGATGGGTGTGAGATCACAGGGAGACATATGAAAAGAGAAGTAAGGATACTGCAGTCATAAAATTCAATGCATATGGGGCTGGGAATGTGGCTTACTGGTAGCATGCATGAAGCCCTGAGTTTGGTTCCTCAGAAGCACAGAAACAGAATAAGCCGGACGTGGTGCTGCAGCTCAAATGGTAGAGTGCTAGCCTTAAGCAAAAACAGTGCAGGGACAGCATCCAGGCCCTGAGTTTAAGCTATAGGACTGGAAAAAACATTCAATGCATATTCTACAAAGTTAAAAAATTGAGGAGAAGGCTTAGGCCTGGAAGAGATGGGGGAGAAAAAATGAAAAGAATGACATGATTGAGATGCATTGTACTCATAAACTACTGAGGTGAATTGTAATACCTTCATACAACTGTTTGAAGATAACAAAAATATATTTAAATTAAAAAAACTTCAGCTTGGTTTTACAACAATAGTTAACTCTCTCAGGAAAACTCAGCTTTGATTATAAAATCTTATTGTAGAATCCAAAGGCTACCAATTTACCTTGATTGTTGATTATTTTTCTTTATTTCTTCAAAATAAAAAGAAATTATCTCAGTCTGAACTCTATAGAATGGAAGGCATTCAGAATTTCTAACATTTCTGAAAATATCTAGACATGATATTTCTTGTAGGTATGGGTAGAACTGGAAGATAATTTTATCCCATCTTACATTAATGGTAGTACTAGCATGTAATACAATATTTATTATTTTAGCAATTTTGAATGTATCATTATGTAGTGTTAGATTAATTTTGCACAATCACCTCCATCACATCCATAAGTCTTTTTTATGTTCCAAGATTAAAAATTATATATATTAAACAATACTTCCTCATTCTTCTCTTCGGGTCCTAGGAACCACTAATTTGCTTTAGGCTTCTCTGATTTTGATTACATATTTCAGATTGAGTTATACATATTTGCTTTTTATAATTGTTTTATCTCCTTCAGCATAATGCCTTCTAGGTTCTCTACATTGTACTGTCAGAATTTTGATTTTATTTTATTTTTTGCTGGTCCCGTAGCTTGAACTCAAGGCCTGGGCACTGTCCTTGAGCCTGTCTGTGCTCAAGACTAGTGCTCTACCACTTGAGCCACAGAGTCACTTCCAGCTTTTTCTGTTTATGTGGTACAGAGGAATTGAACCCAGGGCTTCATGCATGCTAGGCAAGCACTCTACCACGAACCCATATTCCCAGCCCCAGAACTTCCTTTTTAAGGCTGAGTACTATTACTTAGAACATATATGCCACATTTTGTTTAGCCAATTATCTTTCCAAGCACACTTGGGTTGCTTCTTCGTTTTAGCAATTGTGAACAATACAATTGTGAATGTGGGTGTACACAAACCTCTGAGATGATGCTTTCAATTATTGTGCATATATATCTAAAGGGAGAACTGGTAGGTCAGATAGGAATTCTATTTTGGATGTTTGAGAATCGCCATGCTGATTGCATTTTCACCAATAGCACATAGGTTTCAATGTGTCTCCATCCTTACTAATGAATGTATCTTTTTTTCTATAGTCACTAGTCACTATAATATATATCATCATTATATCCTAGTGTGATTTTTATTTGCTTTTGCCTAGTTATTTTTCAACTATATTACAGTTTTAATAAAGGAGGAAAGTAACTTTTCTAGTATTCTTAAAGACAAATGTATTCAAATAGAATCTACAGCTTTAGTCATTCTGTACATAGATTCCCAAAACTCATTCATCCTATGACTTGAAGTTTACTTTGAGAAATACCTCACCATCCCCTTAACCATGATACCACAATTATCTCTGTTATTGGGAGAACAAATTTGTTAGCTACCAAACATTGTAATATCACGGAATTTCTCTCATTTTGTCTGAATAATATTCCAGTGATATTTTTGCCTAGTTATTTGTGGTGTTCAGTATGTAATGTTTTAGTAAATGCTTATTGGCCGTTTGAGTATCTTTTCTTATTTATTTATTTTATTTTTTATTTTTTTATTATTGTGAAAATACTGTACAGAGGGGTTACAATTACATGGGCAAGATGGTGAGTACATCTTATCAAGCATTGTAGCCTCCTCCTTTGGGGGGGGGGGTGGAGAGGGGAAGGATTGAGTATCTTTTCTTAAATTTCAGCTAGTCATTTGCTCATTTTTAATCGAGTTCTTTTTTTAATTTTCAATTTTTCTAAACTTTCTATAAGATATGATTTGAAAATGTTTTTACTAGTCTATGTGCTATAAGTTTACTCTGTTAATAATGTGTGTCCATGTGTATGTGTATGTCTGTGTGTGTGTCGGTGTTAATGTGTCTGTGTGTCTGTGTTTCTGGGTATTGAGTTCAGATTCTTTTTTCAGGGCTTGGGCACTCTCCCTGAGCATTTTTGCTCAAGACTAGTGTCTTACCACTTGAGTCACAGCTCTATTTCCAGTTTTTTGATGGCTAATTGGCTATAAGAAAAAACAAATCATTTAAATAGGGATACAGGTGGACCCATTGCAACAATGAGATGCACAAGTAGTTATGTTGAAAACTAACTTTACAACTTTGGGTGGGGGGTAGGAGGATTGGGTGGGGGGGAAGGGGGAGATGGGAAGGGATGGGAAGGGGAAGCAAAGGAGGGGGCTACAATGCTTGATAAGAAATGTACTAATTATCTTCCCCATGTAATTGTAACCCCTCTGTACAGTCTTTTCACAATAATAATAATAATAAAGAATCTCATAGACTTTCTTGCTGGGGCTGACTTTGAACTGCAATTCTCATAACTCAGCCTCCTGAGTAATCCTAGGATTACAGGATGTGCCCCTAGCGCCTGGCTGTTCAGATTCTTTTATATGCTATGTTAAATTAAGATGTCTATTACCAATTGTAGAGGTGGGAGGGAAGGCATGGTAGAGGAAAAACAAAGGAGGAGGCAACAATGCTTGATAGGAAATGTACTCATTACCTTGCTCATGTAACTGTAACTCCTCTGTACAGTATTTTTACAATAAAAAACTTATTTAAAAAGATATCTATTACTTGAACCATGTCCCTAGCCCTTTTGTTTCCTATTCTGTTTTTTAGATAGGGCTTCAATAATTTGAAACCCTATAATTTGCCTGGGATTGTGACACCAACCTTACAATCTTCATTTTTCATTTGACTGGTACTGGGAGGCACCATCCTTAACTATTAGTGATGTCTTGTGATGCACTATTTACGAATTTTTCACAAAATTCAAATTGTCTGTTTTGTCAGTTTATGTTACCTATGTTTTCAGTATTATATCCAAAACTTTTTGAAATTCAGTGTTGTGAAGATTTTTTTCCTGGTTTCTTTTAATGTTTAAGACATTTATATATTTAATTAAGACTGTACCCTTTTAAAGCCAGTTTGTGTCTATAATGCTAAGAGTCCAATTTTGCATTTTAGAATGTGGATATCCAGTTTTCTCAGCAACACTTTTGTTGAAGAAATTGTCTTTTCTACAATAAATTGTCCTGGCAGCCTTGTCAAAACAATTTGACCACATTTGTGATATTCCCTATCAGTTTTTCCCCCATTTCATTTGTCTTGATTTTTGCCTTTTTAAACCAGTAATGCACAAATTACTTCAGTTTTGTTGTAAGTTTTGAAATCAAGTAATGTGATTTCTTCAATTTTCAAGATTGATTTGTCTATTCAGGGTTCTTTGACATTCCATATGAATCCATAGTATAGACTATTGATTTATGCAGAAATTATCATTGGGAATTGAGTAAGGATTTTATTGATTCTAAATGTCACTTTTCATTACACTGACATATTAATCATATTAAGCCTTCTCATTCTTGTACATAGCATGTATTTCCATATATTCATGTCTAATTTCTGTCATCAATTTGCTAGTTTTAATCACACAATTCACACAATTAAGTTCTTAATTGTTTTATTCTTTGACACCATTGTAAATTGGATTATTTTCGTAATTTGTTTTTCGTATTCTCATTGTGAGCAAATCTTAGATTTTGATTTTGTATTCTGTGATTTGTATACATGTGAGTGGTTTATGTGTGTTTGTGTGTAACAGAAAAAGAGAAAGAACTTATTACCTCATATTTGTTCTAGAATTTATGAAACTGATTGACACATCAAAAACAAGTGCTTTGAGGCTGTAGATATATCATAGTGATAGAGTGCTTGTGCTTAGTATATATGTACCTTCTAGTTGATCCCCAGTTGATAGTATGATAAGACTCAGTGTTGTAGGTTTCTTATAATTATTAAATAAGCATATATGAAAAATAAAAAAGCAAACATCTCTGTAAAATATAAATAAATAAATAAAACCTTTTTCTTTTACTGAGGTACAATTCTATTTTCTTGGACATGAATTTATTTTCCATCTTTTAAAATGCTGCACATAACTGCAAACAGTACAATAAAAGACCTCTTGTTTCAATTTCTTGGAGTTCTATTCAATAAGCATCAAATCACAGAAATGATGAGACACAGGTTGAACCAATTCAGCAATGATTCTCACTAGACACCATGTTGAAAATTAACTTTATATCCTTCAGGGTTAGAGAGGTCAGAAGGGGAGATTGTAGGAGAAAATGAGGGAGAGGGTGGCACTGTTTAAAAATAAATGTTCTCATTACCTGACTTATGTAACTATAATCCCTCTGTATATCACCTTTATAATAAAATTTAAATGAACAAAATGCTGCTCATTTCATAAAATAGGAATAAACATTTACCAAAAAGAAAAAAAAAATCCCTGTTTGATATTTGTTGCTATTAAATCCTATCAGCTACAGAAGAGTGTGTATTAATACAGCATTCAGTCACTAATCATCCAACCATCTCAGCGTCAAAGAGAGTAAATCCCATGTAAAGTTCTAACATGGCAATAGGCATTGTATTGTTTTTTTTTTTTTTTTGAGTTTGAAGGCTCAGAAGCCTATGTGACAAGCATAACCTGTTATGCCTGACAATCTTTTTCAGGAAGCTTATAAAGTAGATTCAAAACCAGGCTTCATCCACAAAAATTCTTCATAAAATATTCATAAACTATTCATGTAGCTTCTGAATATTTTAGTAATTAAATGAATATGTTTAAATGATTTTTCTTTAGTTGATGCTTTTACTTTTTTTAGATGTTTTTCTAGTATTTAGACAATCATCATTGGTGGAGCAGATTTATTTGCTAGTGATTTTCCTCTTCTATATGTAATATGTGTGTGTGTATGTGTGTGTGTGTGTGTGTGTGTGTATTCATACATACAGATATATGTAGGTTATATAGATAATGGAAAGATTATTTGGCAGGCTTTTGATAATCGCCTGTAATGGAATGATCAGCTCAAGGCTACCATGAATCCCAAGTCACTGAATTATGGCTTAGTTTTTCTTTGTCTTTTTTTAAAGCAGTCTTGGAGTGTGTTCCTCCCCTGTAACCCACTGGAGAGCCCTTCCATAGGCTGCCCTCTGAGCCTTTCGCAGTGCTCTTCTCATGCTATTAATTAAATGAGAAATATTATTACAGCATTAAAAAATCTATCAAGCAGCTAACATTTTTCCGCCCACCTACACTTAACAGAAGCAATTTTTCTCCCACTCACCCACCTGCCACTCACATCTTTAGATTAAAGAATGCTCATTTGGCCTGCAGATCAGCACATTTAGAGATGGTACCAAGTCACATTCATTAAGCCTAGAAGGAATGTGTAGGGAAATGAAGATCACTGAAACTCTGAATAATTACTTTTACTTGTAAACTGTGGATTTTATGTCAAATAGGAAAAAGGAAGAAAAATGATAAATACAGGAATGAAAAGGAGGAAGACCTTAATAACAAGTGAAGAAATTAAGGTGAGGAAAGAAGTACAAGTGATAAGAAATGAGGAAATAGAATGGATATTTGGATATAAAATTTATGTAAGATTTACCCAATTATTGCTCTGTTTGTAATGGATGGTTTTTTTTCTTTTTATGCTTTATTAAGTATTCATCATACATATGCTCCATGGTGCAGCTTAGGAAATAGAACATTAAGATTATTTTGAAAATGATTTGTTGTGATTTCTTTAACTTAAGTTCTCATTCATATATTCAAGAAATGCAGGATCATATTGGGCTACATCTACAACTTGGACTCTTCCAGTGAAATGAATTATCTTAACATTAATCAATTGATATTGAAGAAGTTGTTAATCTGCTTATTATAATGTAATCTGCCAATTAGAAGTTTCTCAGTGATACATAGAAGTAGTTGTTTTAGGGATTATATATATTAGCTGTCTTATTCCTGAAGTCTTCAAATCCAATAAAATTTCCCCAGCCAAAACCCTTTCACCACAAATCATATTTAGGCAAGGTCTAGACAATGCAGATGGCTAAAAAAGTAGTTAAGGAAGACAAGGTGTGTATATATCATTAGAAGGACTTAGAAGGACTCCAAGTAGTTGTGACAGGGCAAAACAAATAGTCCTTTGGATTTTTGTGCTTAGAATCCTTCTCTGATCCTGGCCACCATTACAAAAGCAAAGCATCCAGGATGACCCTCAAGAGCATAGACACTGTGCTGTCCCAAGAGAAGCATAGAGAGCCACTTCACAACTGGTACTCCAAGTCCTCACTTCCCAGACTCTTCTTTCCATATCTTCTTAAAAACTATATGCCAGGGCTTTTTCAAAGTCCCCCCCCCCCCCCAGGCTTCTTGAGAACTTTTATTCTTTGTGTGATCCAATTTAATAACATAAAAATCAATGTGGAAATAATCCTGAATGACAGTTTTAGACAAATCAAGACAAATACACATGGCCATTGAAAGGACTAAACAGTGATAAATAAAGTGAGTAATCAATGTCAAAAGACTACATCTGCAGGTGGAAAAATACAGTGACTCTTAATGACTCTCATTCTTGATCTTCATCTTTATGAAATGCTGATGCATCTTAGAAAGAGACGCTGTTGATGAGAGTAAGTCAGACATTGACCCCAGGCAGTCTAATTGTTCCATGCATCTTCTACTAGGAAACCAAATAGAAAAGTTTACTTTGATTAAATATGAGTGAATTGTCGAGGATAACAAGTATTGATTTCCTAAGAATTTACTTATTAACCAAATAAGCACCATGGAACTAGAATTCTGACCCCCAGTCTCTTACCAAGATGATGTTAATTATTCTGAATGAGAGAAATTGAACAACACTGAGGGCAACTCTGGACACTTATTCTCATCTCCGTATGAAAAGTAGTATCTTGATCCCATTTGGAATTATTTTTGATTTGTGTCACACACAAAATTATTTTTTCAGTACCTGTATATTTTTGGGAAAATGATATTTTTACCTTGATTACTGGATAGCCTAATTAACCACAAATATGTTACTTGCATAAAGCTGCAGAGATAGCTCAATGTTAGACCATTTGCTGAGTATGCTGGGTATCTACCTATCCTACCTGTCTGTCTGCTTATCTAACTAATCATAAAGTACATAATATAAGAGTATGCCATTTTCAAAGGCAGATCAACCTAAAGTAATATATACATATATATATATATATATATATATATTATGCTTTCTATTCTCAGTAAATTTAACACATAGTTTGTAATATAATCATAGTAACGCTTTTTTTTTTCTGTTGGTTATGGGGCCTGGGAGCTGTCCCTGAGCAATTTTGCTCAAGGTTAATGGTCTACTATTTTGAGCCACAGAGCTGCTTCTGGTTTTCTGGTGGTTAATTGGCGATAATGAGATGTTCAAGACGTTATTTCGAAAAACAAACTTTACAACTTTGGTGGCGGGGGTGGGGGGCCATGGGAAGGAATGGGAAGGGGAAACAAAGGAGGAGGCAACAATTCTTGATAAGAAATGTACTCATTAGCTTGCCCATGTAATTGTAACCCCTCTGTATGGTATTTTCACAATAAAAAATACATAAATAAAAACATGCAAAAGAAAAAAAAAGAGTATCACGGACTTTCCTACTTGGACTACCTTTGAACCAGGATCCTCAGATCCCAACCTCATGAGTACTAGGATTGAAAGTGTAACCCTCCAGTACCCAGCCAGTAACAAATTTTAGATAATGAAAATGATCATTTTTTAATGGAAAGAAAATTTTTGTTGTTTTAGCTTAGTATGACCAAAAAAACTCACAGAATCTGAATGACTTTATATGTGCTGAAGAAATCAAATTCAGATAGTAGATATATAAATGTAAGCCTGTTTATTATTTATTTATAACCTTTATCATCCCCAAGTGTTTTTTGTTGGTGAAGAAAACATATCATGTACAATCATTTGCTTGTCCCTGAAAGTAACAGAAAGCTTGAATATTTTCAAATCCACATTTGCTTTATTAATAATTCTTATTTGCGGCTGGGTAGGTGGCTCAGTGGTAGAGCGCTTGCCTTGCATGCCTGAGGCCCTGGGTTCAATTCCTCAGCACCACATAAGCAAAAAGAAAAAAAGCCAAAAGTGGCGCTGTGGCTCAAGTGGTAGAGCGCTAGCCTTGAGCTGAAGAGCTGAGGGACAGCGCCCAGGCCCAGAGTTCAGGCCCCACGATTGGACCCCCCCCAAAAAAATAATAATTCTTATTTGCTTATAGTACTAATTCAAAATTTTCACAGAAATAATTTTCACTCTCATTAAGTTATATATGAGTGTGGAAGACATAATCCAGACACATATGCAATAGGATGGAAATTTTCCATCTAAAGTATCCCTCATCCAAGTTTGAAGGCATTTCAATTGGTAATAATTTATCCAATGAACTTCAGCGATTTTTATTTCTCCTCTCATATGTAACTTGTTATGACAAAGCTTTGTTTCTTCTTGTAAGGAAGGTTAGGCTTCCATGTATAGTGTAATCTCAGTTAAGTTAGTGGTATCATCCAGTAACTCTCTTATCTTCTTGTACCCACACACAGCTCAACTCCAACATCCAGCACATTGATGGAGAAGGATCAGAAATCCTTCCACTGAACTTCTGAGTTTCTTTTTTCTTTTTTTAAATAAGTTTTTTATTGTAAAAAATAGCATACAAATGGGGTTACAATTACACGAGCAAGGTAATGAATACATTTCTTGCCAGGCGTTGTTGCCTCCTCCTTTGCTTCCCCTTACCATCCCTGCCTTCCCATCTCCCCCACCCCCACCCCCCCTCGCCAAAGTTCGTGTTTCGACATAGCATCTAGTACATTTCATTGTTGCAATGGGCCCACCTGTATCCCTATTTAAACAATTTGTTTTTTCCCTTCCCATCCCCAAATTATACCAACATCAAATACAGTGAAAACGGGTTATACTGTGGGGGAGGGACTTACAAAGCAACAAAAAAAAAAAAATCACCTTATAAATATGTTAGAAAAAATAACAAGAAAGTAAAACCATTTGAGTCCTTATCATGGGGTCATTTCACAACATCAAATTATCTGACCGTTTCTGCTTGTCTCAAACATATACTAGTTATTGCAAATAAGGGAAACCATGGGACCTATGTTTTTTGGGCCTGCCTTACTTCACTTCTGAGTTTGTGAAAGGGCTTTAGATTGGTTCATTTGGTGAACGATCCTCTCATTTCTGTAAAATCAATTAGGTTTTCCTTTAGGGCGCTGCCACTCCCACCCATGTCATTAAGGCCGTCCACCACTACACATTCTCCACCCAATTAGGGTAGGGAGACTAAACACCTTTTTCCCAGCAGTCTGAGTATGGCATTCCCTCATGCAAGAATAGAAAGCAATTGGAACTCCTGTATCCTAATGAGGAAAACCACAGAAGCCCTCCAGGAGTTCTACCTGCAGATTCCTAGCAGCTTAGCTTCCTGAGGCCTAAATGGGCAACTCTTTAATTCATGTACAATTTATATATTCATTTTTCATTCTGCCTTACCTTGTGAAATCAGTCAGTGTGCTGTCATTGGCTCTTACACGAGCCTCAGTGGAAAATTTCTTTTGCTTTCGGTGAAGAGCAAACTGTTGTATTGTTGAGACTGTTTTATTTGGAGATGGGGAGGTTATTTCATTATTTATTTGTATCCATTTTGAACAAGATAATTGAACCCAGCAGTTATAAAGCTTAAAACCCATGTGACATATTTACAGAATTTAAGACACACCTTCCAGTCTCATACAAGACCATCACTTGGAGGAGTGTACTCCACATGTGAACATCTGGCAGTTGCCTGAAATATAACCGATCTGGGGACAATTTGGTTTGGATTTTAATTCAGGACTGCCCTGGAATGAATCAGGTCTGTATGTCTGGGGCAAAAAAGGGGCAGGACAGTATTGTAACTTTAGGATTTGGGTATGAAAGGAGAGCAAAGCCAGTTACTCTTTCAGCCCTCGATGCTCTCTGAACATCTGACTAAGATTAAAGGTAAATGTTGGCATTAAGTAGCTCCCAGCTTCAAGGGTGAAAAAGCCAGTATTGGGTAGATACTGGAAAACCTTGTCAATACTCTCTCAGTCAAATTCTACTTATTAGTGTACTCTGGCTGTCACGTTGAGACTAAAATTTTTTTAAGCATAGAATGAATATGCAATTGCGAAATTTTAGAACCCCTCCTATAATGATTTTCATGAATTTTCTCATCATTAAATCACTCACTTAATAGATTCAAATAATTATTTCCTGAAGCAGGCTCAATAATGTATAATTCAATGTTTATGTGAATATACTCACCTATGTAAACTTTTTAGTGGAAATTCATATAATCAATGAGCATTTTACTATGTTAATATGTGGGATGGAAAATTGATTATATGACTTTGCTTCTATAATATCCGTATGTACACATATTGCCTCTCCCCTCCATTCTTTTTTATTATTACTATAGAGATAGATAGTAGTGGAAAGAGATTTATATTATTTTCAGTTAAACTTTTTTGGGGGGGCCAGTCGTGGAGCTTGGGCCCTGTCCCTGTGCTGTTCAGTAAAGGCTAGCACTCTACCACTTGAGCCACAGCACCACTCCTGGTTTTCTAGTGGTTTATTGGAGATAAGAGTCTCACGGACTTTCCTGCCCATGCTGGCTTTGAACCCCGATCCTCAGATCTCAGCCTCCTGAGTAGGTAGGATTAGGCATGAGCCACTGGCTACTGGCTTATTTTTTCAGTTTAACTTTGAAGACCCCTGTGTAATGATTCCATTGGAATGGCCTCTGCATGCTGTAGGATTGTGTAGGGCTCTGTGGAGGGACTTACATCAAGTGAGCAAACATGAACTCTGAGTTCAAGGGGTCGCCAATCTTGCTAAGAATATAATGTATGCACATGAAGCAATTGAATTATTAAAATTAAATAACAAGACCAAGACAGTTTCTAATAAAGTGCTAAGCTAAATATTATCCATTACCATCATTATATATTTCAAATAGGTACTGCGAACAGAGCTTGTGAGTTAATTGATCATTTTTAATGAGTCACTAAAAGAGAAAAGGAATATAATGTATATCTCTGTCTATATTTGTTTCAGTTAGCTCACTAAACTTTTATAACTAAGTCACATTCCTCTTTGGGCAGGATTATTAACCCTCATTTCCTCTTGGCTTGTCTGCAGATGCAGCTAACTTAGGGTGTCTTTGCTTTTGTTTGGGTTTAACACTGTGCTTCACCTGAGGTCAGATGATCTCTAATCACCTCCATCTATACTATGTCTTACAACACAAGAACAAGTAAAGAAAACTGAGGGTGAAGAGTCTAGCAGCCTAGCTAAATGAGTAGTAGAAAAAGGCAACCTGAAAATGGGATCTTGAGAAGCTACCAAATCCTATAAAAACAAACCAGTTGTGTATGGGAGGGGAGGTAAGGGGAGAGATGTACATCTGCATGCCAGTACTGGGACTTGAACTGAGAGGGACTTTCCTGCCCTGGCTAGCTTTGAACCAAGGTCCTCATGTCTCAGCCTACTAAGTAACTAAGATTGCAGGCATGAGCCACGGGTGTCCAGCTTGGAGCTAGCTTTGCCTATACAGCCCCCTAATGAAAAGGAAAGATACCAAAAGGTTAAGAGATTTAAGGCAGCCTTTGCACTTTTCTCAATAACTCTAGGTATATACAATGAGAGACCCTAAGAAAATTCTTATCTAGAATTCAGTAAAACAGTGGTATTTGTAAGAATGGGATAGATAGTAATTAAAGTCAGTGACTGATATATTTCATAATTAGTTACAAGAAGAACTTAAGAGAGAAGCATGCGTTAGAGATCACCTCCTACTATTTGAATGTTTGATTTGGAGGCTCATTCATTCTCTGAAGCCATGGCAGAATACCTAAAAGAACATTTCCATAGAGCCTTGAACTTCAAAGGAGATTTATTTAATGACCCATCATCAGTCTCAAAACTTGCCCTGACTGACCCTTCCCTATAAACAAGGTGAGTTTGCCTCCCCAGTGCTTCCATGCCCATGATTGCTTTTGCTCCCCTCAGCTTCTCTGCCCTGCTCTCCCCTTGCTCCCCGTGGAGCACTATTCTCCAGGCCTGGTGAGCCCCACAGAGGATCTGTCCAGCCAGCTCCTTCACTGTACATGTACCAGAATACTGATCTCTGCAAACCATCACAATAAATTAATACCATGGTGATATTTAACAGATATTTACAGAAAGGCGCATGGATTTTAAAGGACCCCCTAAGGCTGGAAAGTGAGAGAAGTCAGTATTTTTAAGAAAGTGAAATTTTCTGTTTCCATATCTAGGCTAGGTTTCTTCTTCTTCTACTACTTATATTAGTAGTGAAGATTGGTTATTATATTTTTACCAGATTACAGAACTGATAAAGGATCATGCCACAGTTGTCTGAAGTAATCACTAGGGGGGGGGACTGGAGGGGTGGGCATGTGCACACACATACACACACACACACACACAAACACACACACACACACACCAGTACTGGAACTTGAACTGAGGACCTTGAGCTCTTGATTGGCGTTTTAACTCAAGGCTGGTGTTCTTAATACTTGAGCCACACTTTGGCTTCCTCCATCTGACATCCTTGTTAATGTCTTCCTCGCTCCGATACCTGAGAATGATAATCTCAGGGTGTAAAAGAAGGAAGTTGATGGTATTTGTCTCTGAGAGGAACTAGATATGACCTAGCTGGGCTTCTGATTGAAAATTTCCTTGAACTTTCTGGAACATTTGATGATCTCTGTATATATTTACTTATGTCAACCAGAGCAGCCAGCTTGAAATAAATGACACTGGAGAACAGAAAAATCTTTATGATTTTAGCAGCTACCCAGACATCAACACCTGGGGCTAGGACATCTAGTTAGTTGGAAAGTTAGTTAGTTTGTTATTGTCATTGGTTCTGAAGTTTCCAGTAGAATCTTCTTAGAATTATTGGTAACAGTATGCTTAGTCTAGGCAGATGAACTCTGATGGCCTTGAGAAGGAGGAGACTTAAGAATGGTAACATTTTGTGTGTGGGGTGTGTGTGTGTGTGTGTGTGTGTGTGTGTGTGTGTGTGTGTGTGTGTGTGTGTATGAATATTCTGCTAACTCCAGAAAGTTCTTCAGAATTCCTTGCCACCACAGTCCTAGCCAACGCTCTCATCATTTCCTTGTCAGGTGGGCAGCCACCTCTCCATTATTCAAGGACTAAGGTGTCCTCATTCTGTTTCATCTCCCTCCAGAAGACTAGCTTTTGATCATTTCCTGTTTAAAAGTGCCTCCACCAGAACATAGAAAGGAAACAAAGGCAAAATTGAAACAAATCATTTGCATTGTGTGTAGGCTATAGCAGGTGCTCTGCCTTCACTTTCACTAATGCAATTCAGCACTTCCTCTCCACTTTCTGTTCCCAAACTCGAACTTCAGAATTCCTCCCTCATTTATGCAAATGATTTCACCCAGCTCGAAGGCTGTGCAGAGCAGCAAAATGAAACTCCTTCACCCAAACTACTAAGGATATTTTATAGTAAATCCCAGGATATAAATTAATATGGTGAACTGGCTGTCCGCAATTAATATGTTGGTCCTCAAGCACCATTTTTACCTCCTTAGTCCTTGCTTGCCAAGAAATTTTGAATGATAAAAGGACACGTTGCAAATTTAGTATGAAGCCAGGAACCAGTGGCTCACACTGTAACCCTAGCCACTCAAAAGGCTAAGATCTACTTATGGGACAGTTAAGGCCTCTATAGAAATAAGGTAATGGTTAGTTGGTGACAAACATCGAAACCCATTATATTTCTTAGAGATAAGCCGGAAACAAGTGCCTATCAGGCGACCAGCTGGTGACCGCCCAAGAATGAAGCCCTGCAGCAAGATTATGTAACCTTTTGCCCTTTCTTATGGAGATTTTTGCTATAAAAGTTGGTTATCCTCTGCATTAAATCGCACTCAGCATCCAAAAAAAAAAAAAAAGGCTAAGATCTAAGGATCACTGCTTGAAGCCAGCCTCTTACAAATCAGTGTTTCTACCTCCAATAAATCAGCAAGAATGCTGAATTGGAGGTCTGACTCAAGTGGTAGAACATTTGCAGTGAGCAAAAAGGCTAAACAAGTATAAAGGGCTCAAGGTTCAAGTTCCAGTAGGGACACACACACACACACACACACACACACACACAAGTTACTTGAACCGGGACTTATTATCTACTATATGGTGTGAAAGGAAAATAATTATCCTAGTTTGTGGTTTAGTTCCCATCTTTCATTTTTGTTTTACTTTTTTGCACTAGTTTTATTGATCTTTCAAATATCATTAGGAATATTTAACTTTTAAAATGTATAAAGAAAACATTTAATAACCTCCTTTAGACTGACTCCCAGAGCTCCGCAATCTTCTTTGTTTTTGTTTTTGTTTTTTTTTGTCGGTCATGGGGCTTGAACTCTGGGCCTGGGCGCTGTCCCTCAGTTCTTCAGCTCAAGGCGAGCGCTCTACCACTTGAGTTACAGGGCCACTTCCGGTTTTCTGGTGGTTTATTGGAGATAGGAGTCTCACGGTCTCTCCTGCCCGGGCTGGCTTTGAACCGCGATCCTCAGATCTCAGCCTCCTGAGTAGCTAGGATTACAGGCGTGAGCCACCAGCGCCCGGCCTCTGCAATCTTCTTAAAGTAATGAAATGTAATATTTTTAATTGTTTGGTATATTCTTTTTATGTTTCCCTTTTTGTTCATTCAAGATATGCCCAAGGTCAGGGAACATAGCTCTTCAACTACTTAGGATTCTGTTTAAAGGGTTTTTTTTTGCTTTGTATTTTGTAGTGCTGGGGATTGAACTTCATGTCTCATGAATGCTAACTAGATGCAAAGCTACCCATTAGCCCTGCTTATCCATTCTTTCTACTCCATGAGACCTCTCTTTCCCCATTTAAAGTTAGGTTCACTAAACCAGTAATGTTTTAGTGGGAATTCTAGTTTATTTTTTTCTAGAAAGTAGTATGACAATGAGTAAGTAAGTCTATATGCTAAACAATCATCCAAAGAACAGAGTTGCATATCTAACTCCACTTTTAAAAATCAAAACATGTAGCTAGACATCCATGGCTCCAGCTGAAATCTGGAAGTTGCAGTTCAAAGTCCGTCAAGAAAGGAAATTCCATGAGGCTCTTATCTCCATTTAGTCAGCAAAATTCTTGAGTAGACCTGTGGTTCAAGTGATTGAGTACCATCCTTGAGTGAAAAAGCTAGGCGACAGTGCCCAGCCTCTAAGTTCTAGTCCCAGTATTAGCTCACCCACATACACAGAAAAAAATGTATATATGTTAACTATGAGTGTAGCCTAGTTGTACACCATCATATTTAATATGTACAAGGTCTTGGCTCACCAAAGAAGGAAAGAAAGAAAGGAAAGCAAGCAAGCAAGCAAGCAAGCAGGAAAGAAAGAAAGAAAGAAAGAGGGAAAGAGAGAGAGAAAGAAAGAAGAAAGAGAGAAAGAAAGGAAGGAAGAAAGGAAGAAAAGACAGAAAAAAATTAGTAAAATAAAGTAAAAAGGAAGGAAGGGAGGAAAGAAGGAAAAAGAGAGGGAGAGAGAAAGAAAGAAATACATTTTAGTAAAATAAAGTAAAAAGGAAGGAAGGAAAGAAAGAAGCATTCCACAGCTTAGATTTCATAGTAAATTTATACTTTCTGACATTTAATTGATATAATATTCCCTTTGACAAACAATATAAGGCATTAAAAATATCATCCTTATGTATGGGAGTTTTTGTTTTTGCAATGGAGTTATTATATCTTTGTTACTGATTGCAGTCAGCCCAGAAAGTTTCTAAGTATTTAATATCTATTAATTCATATTTCCTTTTGTCACTCATCTGCAGTATACATAATTCTTATCCTCCTCATTCAATGGTGGATTACAGCAAAAGCATGCTATGAAAGAACAGAAATTTTCCCTAAGTTACCGGTCTGCAAAGTGGTTAAGTCAAGATTCAAATTTTACCCAGTACATTCAAATGTATATACATGGCTCCAATCTATCTCCTTAAAGCTAGAGTAACCCCAATTACAACCAGGGTCATTTTGGCAGGGTTATCTGAGCACAGGTGCTTTTCAGATGTGACAATTGGAGGAGTGGACAAATGTAAAAGTAGGGGATATTTTTAGTTCAAAAAAGGGGGGAAGGAGTTGAATGTGGCAAAGTATTTCTTGTGGAAGGATTTCAGTAATATCTTTTCAAGTCTAGATATACTTCAGTTAGAATGTTCCCACCATTGCATACCTTCTCATTTTTGCCTGATAATCAGTTATTATGCTTTTAAATTTTTTCCCACCAGCCATGAATTATCAGGGCAACTGTAAGTTATTTGCATTTACAATTTCTTTCAGTTAGATATTTAAACATGTCTCTTGCATATATCTGTAAACTTAGAATCGAATCGGACTTTTGAAGCAAAAGCTAAGCACACTTGTGAGCTGTATAGCCAACTCATATAGCAGAGCCAGCCTGGCATTAGATGAGAGCTGTAGTGACACTGTTTATTGTGCTGTCAGAGGAACTGGTTGATTGCTTGTGGTAACCACATGATGAGCCTATCACTTAAAAGTAGGTGACCATTACCTCAAAATAGAAGCAAAGAGATTTTCACATACTATCTAGTCTTCATTCAGGAATAAGAATTTTATGGCCCTACTGTCTATAGAGTAAGGCCATGATTTGGTTTGTTCAAAGAAATTCAAGTGGCTGAAGAATCTCTCCTTGTCCATAACTGAAAGGAAACCATGATGTGCAGGCTGGATCATTTCACATATCTATGCAGTTCTGTAAGGTATGCATTCTGCCTTCAGCTTACGTTATGTTGACCCACACTGTGCCTTGAAGCTGAAGAAATTTTTTTATGAGATGTGGGTAAAATTGTTCCTATGCTTGGCCACTAATAATCAACACAGAGAGCCATACTATCAGTAAACCCCCAGTGACCTGAATCTATCATAAAGACTGCTTATAACCAAGAGTACAGGCTATTTTATACACAGTATGATGCATTTTAGTGACCATGTTTTGCTAAACTGCCTGCCTCAGGTAACTATCTTATTTCCATTAAAGCACTTGTATTAGGAAATTACCTGAAACCTAAGAAGCCATTTTCTTTACTATTAGAATATAAATAAGAAATGGACATTGGCAATAGTTATGTTGTTTTTACTTTCCCCACCAACCCCTGCAGGCCAGTCTGTGGTAGATCTAGTGGAAGCCTCTTCTTCTGTTTGCAAGGCTTATTTTCAGGGTCACAAACCTGTCCTGTCTGTAACTTAGGGGCTCTTCAGTGAACTATGTTTCACTGTGTTTGCTGTACAGCAGATGCCTGACTCTTTAAAGTTCCCCCTGAGCAAGATATCCTGTCTTTCCAAATACATCACCAGTAGGTGCAGGAATTTCATATTTTTCTCCTTCCACTCCAGGGATCAGTGATGAATGGTCAGTGTGGTGCTTTCTGTTTGGTGATTTTTTGTTTTTTGTTTTTTTTAAGATTTCTGCCTTTTATTCACTAATCCTTCATGCTCCATCATTCACATTGTTTCCAAATTGTATCTCCCTGGGATTGAAAAGACCTAATACATAATAACACAACTTTGCATCTCTTTTACTTTCTTGCTCACAGTGGCAAGGATTCATCAATAAAGGCTCCTGAATCATGAAAACGATTCAACAGGCACTGAGTTATAGAGTCATAGAATAGGAGAGCTAGAGAGGAGAGAAGTTATATTTCTCCTGCATTCTTGCTGCCACTAGAGCATGTCCTGGCTCATTGTCAATGTATGAGAATTTTCCCCATGCAGCTTCCTATGTTGTAAAGCATGTCACATGCTTTTGATATTTGGGATTTTAATGCAAAACTGAGCTCTTTTCATCTCTGAGAAAACACTGTATCTATTTTGGCATCTCTCAATGTTGCAAGAGGAATTTCTAAATATAGGTATTTTTCCTAAGTGAAAACTTAGGAATTGTGATGTGCAGACTATTTGGATGACCCTTAGCAATAAAAGTAACCAACCAAACAACAACAATAACAACCTTTCATCTATTAAGGTGAGCATCTCTCTCTCTCTCTCTCTCTCTCTCTCTCTCTCTCTCTTGGTCGGTCATGGGGTTTGAACTTAGCAATAAAAGTAACCAACCAAACAACAACAACAACAACCTTTCATCTATTAAGGTGAGCATCTCTCTCTCTCTCTCTCTCTCTCTCTCTCTCTCTCTCTTGGTCGGTCATGGGGTTTGAACTCTGGGCCTGGGCACTGTCCCTCAGCTCTTCAGCTCAAGGCTAGCACTTTACCACTTGAGCCACAGCACCACTTCCAGTTTTCTGAGTGGTTTATTGGAGATGAGTCTCACAGCCTTTCCTGCCAGCACTGGCTTTGAACCATAATCTTCAGATCTCAGCCTCCTGAGTAGTTAGGATTACAGGCATGAGACACCACACACTGCAGCATAAGCTGAGTTCTCTTGGTTGGTAGAAAAAGAGAAACTTCCCTTAAGCATATATTTGAGCAACTTATTAAAAGCGATCTTATATATTAACATCTCAGCATAAAGCATTTCAGATCCTCCATATTTTTACCTGCATTGTTTCCCTAAGAAGTATAAAACATGCCTACAGATTGATAATAAAAAAGATTTTATTCTGTACACAGAATGAGGAAATTAAATTTCAACTGGAGAGTAGAATAATAAAGTGAATTATTAAGAAAACATTGAAATGGGCCTTGGTTGGCTTATGCCTATAATCTTAACTACTCAGGGAGCCAAATTCTGATGATCACAGGGTTTGAAACCACCATGGCAGAAATGTCCCTGTGAGTTTTATCTCCACTACACCAGCAAAAGCCAGAAGACAAGATATATAGGGCTCAATTGATGGAGCACCAGTCTTGAACAAAACTTGAGTCAATTGAAAATTGGAAGCCATGAGTTCTAACCCAAGTATCACCACACAAAGAAAAGGAAAGGAAAAGAACAGAAGAAAATATTGAAACTACACTGTACTCAGTAGCTACTACCAATTGCTCAAGTTCCTTTACCTTGAGATTTAGTCTTAGACTTGTTTGATTCTATCCAATGACAATATAGTAAGTAAAATTGACTGCCAGGAGGGAGTTATGTAGGACTCTAACTATATTTGGTCCACTCCGTGCCCTCTCAGACACTTTCTTGTGCACTTTTAATACCGTTGTTACTGTTTGACATTCAGATAGCCCTTTCCTCTGGGGAAAATTATGCCTTCCAAATGTTGACTTAGTGTTCCCCTAGCCCTGTTTGTCATTGCTGGGCCATCCAACTCATATTTAGTGCTTTAATCTTCCCTCATAAATACATCATTCTATTTCTTTCATCATTTCAGAGCTGTTCTCTCTGTACTCAGTCCAATTTTACAACACATTTTGAGTGTCGAGGGACCAGCTGCTGTCCTCTACTCTAACCAGGAGTCAAGGAAAAGGAGTCATTTCTCTATATTATTCCTCTATTCCAACATAATGGATCATTGTATTTAGTTCAAAATAACGTCAGCCCTTTGGCAGCTGTATCACATTGCAAACTGCTATCTAATTTCTCCGCCATTATCCATCCCAGGTCTCCGTCCAGCATTACCACTCTCTAGGTTTCTTATGTCCATTGAATTAGTTTGCTCAAGATGTATTGGTTTTCATTTTTCTAAGCCAAAGCTCATTTCTCAGCTTATATCACTACTCTCTCAGTCCATTTATATGATGGCTTTGGAGCTTCAATGGTGTCTGCCATACATTTTTAAGTGAAGTTCATTAACAAGTTATTTCTACTTTTTTACTCCTGAAAGAAAAGCAAGACCAATAGAATCATGCAAGTAACAAGCAAGCACTTAACCCTTACCTATGTTCCCATCTCTTTTTTTGCATTCAAAGACCTCAACTCATAATCTTTCTGCTTCTACCTTCCAGAGTTGCTAGGATTATGGGAGTGTACCACCACACCTAGCTAATAATAATAATAATAATAATATTTTGTGTTTGCATTCAGGGACTTACATATATTAAGCAAATGCTATGTCACTTGAAGCATTCCTGAGTCCAGTTTGCTTTATTTAATTTTCAGGATAGAGTCTTAAATTTTTCCTAGGACCAACCTTGGATAATAATCTTTCAACAGCTATGTGTCCCATAGCTCTGACTGCAGGCCATCACTCTACTGTAAACAAGCTGAAATAGTTTTGCACTGTGGCCTGGGCTAGCCTTAAACTTCAGTCCTTCTGGTTTCTGCCTCCTGAGAAACTATTCCCTGGGATCACCATGTCTCTGTAAGACAGTATACCAGGCCCTTTAATTACTTTCTTAATGGTGGTTTTGAAAGCTTACAAATATTTACATATTTTTATAGAAACTCCATTTTACCTACACATGGCTTGGAGCTGTGAAAACAACATAGTTGAAAGTACTTAAATGTCATTATCTTAGTTACTCAGAGGCCATCTGGATCTCTAAAAGGATCATTTAGCTCCTCTTTCCTCCATATGCCACAGAAGTAATCACATCAACTCCGCTTACAGGACTGATAATATTGCATGCAGTGCTTATCGGAAACATTTTCCTTCTCCTAGGCGGAAGAACCAGACAAAAATCACAACGAATGTGTCTAATTGGGTTCACCTGTGTCACATCACTTTAAGACAGTCTAGACCTGAGGAACATTCACATTAACTTGGAAAGGGACATTAACTTGTCCTAGACGTTATGGACTCTGAGCAGTAATAGTGTCCAATCCATAAGAGCTTGTGATTTGAATATTTTCTGCAGCCTACATAACAGATTCTCCTTGCTATTTGTGTGTGTGTGTGTGTGTGTGTGTGTGTGTGTGTGTATAAGCTATTGTTAATAAGATGTTGTTTTCTAGCTTGAGACAATATGCTATCATATGAGTGTCCAGAAATGGATTTGAATGTTAAAAATAATAATAAAAGAAGTTTCTTATGAGCAATGTTGGGTTCCCTGTTCTGGAATAAATATTTCAATAAAGTATCTGCTCTGTATAAGGTAAAAAAGACAGGCTCTGGAATCCTCTTTTCCATCATAAAACGTATTTGACATGGTCAAGATGCATTCTGACTGATATCTTCAGTCATCGTGGTAATAATAACCGTTACCACAGAGATGTTTTAGGGACACTTGGCCTCGTTAGATTAGTGCCGGCAATAACATAGTCCATAGCAATGACACTTAGCTTTGTATTTGTTTCAGGCACTGTGCTGGGCATATGCTTAAATGTGGCCTCTTTTCATCTTTACCACAGTCTTTATCACATAAAAAGTTTTCTCTTTGTTTTATAGGTTAGAAAACGATTTTCTGAGATTTGAGGACTAAGGTATTAAAAGTGACGCAGGTTTTAATTCAGTGACAGGGAAAATTAAGTGACAAAACCACTGTCAGAATTTGGCTCAGATACTAAGCCTGGCAGGCTTGCTGGCTATTTTGCTACCTGTCCTATCCCACACCTTGGAGCCATAAAATAACCATGTTATTGTGCTCTACTCTCTGTGGGCTGGGAGTTTGGGCAGAGTCCTGTAAGCACAGCTTACGAGGCTCACTCTTCCACAGGATATAGGAATTCGGCTGGGAACATGCCTGAGTGGGAGCAACTTGAGGGCTTGAAGAAATTCAGCCTGCAGAGTCTAGTAATATCTGGAGGTGTCTTTACTGAGATGTATGTCAGGCAGTTGATTGCTGTTGGCAGAATCTCAACTTGGCATTTATATACCACATCCTAATATTAGACTTTTCTCTGGTGGCTCAAAATTCTGAAGACACCTTTCTTAAGGGAACTGTAGCTTTGGAAATAATGTAGGGTCATTTCCTTTGAATGCTATTGGCTATTCTCTATGTTTAGGATTCAGAGGAGTGGAGAGAAACCATAATTTTTTGTTTGTTTGTTTGTTTTGTTTGGGTTTGGGTGCTTGAACTCAGGGCCTGGACTTACTGAGTCCCTGAGCTTTTGTGTTCAAGGCAAGCACACTACCGTGAGCCACAGCCCCACCTCTGGCTTTTTGTGGTTAATTGGGGATAAAGGTCTCATGGACAGTTTTGTCTGGGCTGGCTTTGAACCTTGATCCTCAGATCTCAGCTTCCTGAGTAACTAGGATTACAGGTGTAAGCCACTAGCACCTAGCCAAACCACACTTCTTCATGAGAAGGTGTTAAACAGTTTTTGTATATGCTTAATACTACTATAATTCTGTATCATAGAACAAGTTAGTGTTGGACAATCAATACTGCTGATTGTTTTTAAATTTTGGTGTGTCTTTGCAGAACTTTGGTATAGTTTTGGATTATTTACTATGGTTCTTAATCATGGCTGTAAGTATGCATCACTCAATGGTTCTTAACCATGGCTGTAAGTATGCATCACTCAATGGTTCTTAACCATGGCTGTAAGTATTCATCACTCAAGAGGATGACAGACTGATCAAATCTATTCCTCTCTTTATTTACTGAAACAAAATCTATAGGAAGAAAACATGAGTTTCTATGGTTTTACCAAGCTCCTGGTGATTCTTAGCCTGCCATCAGTACTGGGTTCTACATAAACTTTTGCCAGGAGCCTGCCCTGGCCTCTACTCTTCAGGCTTTTGTGTCAGGAAGTGAACCTGATACTCTACAAAATTATCACCTCTATCCTGGCATGAGCAATCCTGAAAGGTCCTTTCCCATCTGATTAGGAATGGTTGAAAGGATTTTATGTATTTGCCACAACTAGTATATGTCTGAGACAAGCAGAAAAGGTCAGATAACATGATGTTAAGCCAAATGAACCCCAAGATAAGGAGACAAGTGTTTTTTTTTTCTTTCTTGTTATTGCCTCCAACGTATTTATAAGATACCACGTGATTTTTGTTGCTTTGTATGTCCCTCCCCCACTGTATAACCCCTGTTTTCACTGTATTTGATGTTGGTATAATTAGGGGGGGAAAAGGAAAAAACTAATTGTTTAAACAGGGATACAGGTGGACCCATTGCAACAATGAAATGTACAAGACGCTATGTAGAAAAACGAACTTTACAATTTAGGCGGGGGTGAGGGGTGAGGGGGAGTGTAGTTGTGGAGATGGAAGGGAAGAGATGGTAGAGGAAAAACAAAGGAGGAGACAACAATCCTGGATAAGAAATGTACTCATTACCTTGCTCTTGTAACTGCAACCCCTCCTCTGTACAGTATTTTCACAATAAAAAATAAATAAATAAATAAATATATATATATATATATATATATATATATATATATATATATAAAGCTAAGACTATGCTCAAACTATCATAGCAGGGAGCATACCACTCAAAGCTGTTGCTTGATAATCATTCTACTGTAAACAGTTGGGCTTGAAGCACCCGGTGTTTTCATTTCCATATTTATAATTTGATATGTGCACAGAATTGCCTTTGAGGGGTACTAGGCAGCGGCTCCAGTGAACACATCTTCAAAGGGGCCTTGTCAGCCTTCTTCTCAGGTTCAGGTCCAGAAGAGGGTGGCAGTCCATACCTCGGGAGGCACCGTGGTATAATAAATTAACTCCTTCTCCTCTTGACTCATTCTTGCTTTAGACTTTCCTGCCTTCGCTCAGGAACTGCCACAGCCAGTCTGTTCAGTGAAAATATGAGAGTAGTGCTTAAGTTGAAGAATACTTCTGCTGCTTCCTATTTGATTCCAGTCTTCAGATTACCATGAATTTCTCACAAATTGTATGTGGAGGTGTAAAGTGTTCACACATAGAGTGACAGAGGGGAGATGATCGGAGAGTTCCAACTGGGGAAGACAAAGAAATTCAAGGAGAGAGAAGCTTCAGGAGAGGCTGAAAGAGCACTTCATAGTTATTTCAAGTGAGGAGATTATAATACAATGCAATAGAGTGACTGTGAGGTGAACCCTACCTCATTTTTCCCTTAAAGGCAGATGTAGCTTGCAGAGATCACTGGCCCACAGTCCTCCGAAGCTTCAGCCAGATTCTCATACTACACTGGAAAAAGTCCAGAAGGTGAAGATTAGTAAGACATATGTCCCAAAAAATTGGGTCTTTGGAAAAGGTAGGATAAATGAAAAACTTAAAATAAAACTAATTCCAACATTTATAGACCTAAAATAAGGGTGTATGTGTGTTTGTCCATGCGTGTAGGGAGGGGAAGCCAATGAGTAGCATTTTCTCCTCCATTTTTTCTTCTTTCGTGATTTTGGACCAGGTCCAACTATCTAGCAGCTATACCCGAGCAATGGGGAAAATATAAAGGAAATCTAAAATGGAGGTTGAGTTCACAAGGTCGCTATCAGAACATTGTAATTAAGCTTCTTAACCAGCTTAGGTGGCTCAGTTAGGTCATGAGTACCTAAAGATTAATGATAGGCTACATTCCAGTCTAAGATGGGTCAATAAATAGTTCCTGAAACAACATATCTTTAACTTACCTTCTCAGGCCAAGAAACTGGGCCTAGATATCTAATGTAATTCAGTAAACTTTCCTTAGCCTTAGAATAGTGATTTTTACCCTGTGTGCTGGCCCTGAGAAGGACTTAATGATTCAAACACCTTACAGTTCAAGAAAAACTTGTGCTAGGATTTCTCTCTCACTCTACAAACACCTGCTTTCAATCTATCAATAGTATATTCCTTCCCTAATAAACATCTGATTTCACTCTATTCCTATGTTGCCTGAATTCTTCTTATGCTGAGACTGAGGCTGATTCCCTGTGCTAACTTTCCAGTAACTGTCATTATCATTGTTGGAATAGTTCCATGGAAATGAAGATGTGTAGAACGTACCTCTGGTGTGTAGGGTCCTGGTGGTAGAGGCCTGAACTGAGAATTGGTGGTAAGAAGCAGCTCAATGACTCACACATACTGGAAATGAAGACGCATTATCCTAGATCCTGTTATTGCTTGTGTTCAGGGAGAAGGGCTGGGGCTTACTAAAGGTTTCGATTAACATACATACTCCTTTTCACTGTCCTTGCCCCCAAGAGGACCCAGGAGCACTAAAAGGGTCATTTAAAGTTGCATGGTGTTAAGTGGTTGACCTTTATGAGGTAGAGTTTTCTTCGATATTAATTAGTCATTAGGTCAGCAAATATTCTAAAGGACAGAGCTACCTAAAGTGCAGGATATAGTAAAAATAAATACCTCTTTGCTCTATGCATAAATGTTAGAGAATTTATGCTTTATTTTAGTACAGGAAAATTGCTTATCCAAATAATGATTACATTTCTCTAGCATCAGAATAAGCAATGTCTCAAGACTGCAAGAACATTCTACTCTGGGTAGATTCCCAAAAGATACCACTTAACTCTATATCTTTTGTTTTTGTTTTGTTTTTCTTTGTGTTAAAATACACATAGCAAAAGTTACGATCTACTTTGTCTCTTTTTTTTCCCCTGGTCAGTCATGGGGCTTGAAGAGCTTTTCAGCTGAAGGCAAGCACTCTACCACTTGAGCCACAGCACCATTTCTGGTTTTCTGGTGGTTAATTGGAGATAAGAGTCTCACAGACTTTCCTTCTTGGCTGACTTTGAACTGCAGTCTTCAGATCTCAGCCTCCTGAGTAGCTAGGATCACAGGCATGAGCCACCTGTGCTCAGCCCAACTTAATCATTTTTAAAAGTCTAATGTGTTATATTAAGCAATACTAATATTGTGAAATTATCACAGCCAATCCTTTTGACATTTTCTAAAACTGAAATCTAGACTCACTGAACAGTAAGTCTCCATTTCTTTCTCCCCCCAAAACTTCTACCAGGCTGCTGTGTGTTTCTAGGATTTCAACTACCCCAAAGTATATTCATGGAATCCTATAGAATGTCTTATTTGGTACTGGCTTATTTCACCTACCATAAAAGCATCAAGGTTGAGCCTTGTCAAAGCTTGTCAGAATTTCCTTTTAAACCTAAATGATATTCCCTTGGATAGACAATATATTGCTTCTCCATTTGTCCATCAATGGGCATTGGGCTGTTTCCATATTTAATTGTGAATGATGAAAAAGTTATTTTTTTAATTTGAAGGATTAGCATACTGCGTTGGACAGTACTATCCTATTTTATGTTTTTTACCAACAGTGTACAGGGCTTCTAATGTTTATATTCTTACTGATCCTTACTGTCTTCTGGGGTTTTTATTTTTTAAATATGTATTTTGATTGTAAAGATACTGTACAGAGGGGTTACAGTTACATGAGCAAGGTAATGAGTCCTTTTCCTATCAAGCATTGTTATCCCCTCTCTTGTTTTTCCCCTACCATCCCTTTCTTCCCCACCTCCCCAACTTGTCTTCTGGTTTTTGATAGCAGTCATCATAGTGGGTATAAGGAACTATTTCTTGATAATTTTGGTTTGCTTTTGTTAATGATTAGTGATCACTTAGCATGTTTTGATATACATACTTATCATTTTTGTGTATCTTTCTCGTTTTGGTTATTGTTTGGCTGTGCTTGGGTCTTTAACTTTGAATTTTTGTTACTGTACTTTTCACCTCTAAACTTTTACATTTAAAAGGGTTTCTGCTTATTTATATTTAACTTACCATCAGACATCTTTTTCTTGATTTTCTTCATCTTCCTTTGGCTCTGTCAGCACCTGTAACATATTTTAAATATTTTTTTTCAATCCTTGTCTTGTAGATCTGTAGTTGAGTCATTTTCACAGATATTTTTGCTGGACTTTTTTTTTACCCTTTGAATTGCTATACTTTACTATTTTTCTATGTCTTGTGATTTTTCTTTTGTTTCATTTTTATCCAATCATCTGGTTACCCTGGAATATATAGTCTCCCTGCAACAAAATGACCACTTACCTCTATCTATATGTCTGTGCTCATCAAAAGCTTCACACTGGGATCAAGCTTCTAACGTCCCATATTTTTAGGACAGGATCTCTTTTGCCCACCCTGGCTCTCACAGCTGTGAGCAATCGGCTCAGGACTGCCTGCCTGCACAGCTGACTGCCATAGGCATAGGGGAGGATGGGTAGCTCTTACTATGCTAAGGACTAAAATTGGCTTAAATTAACCACCCTTTATAATCAAAGCTTTCCTCTGTACATACGAGCCTTCAATAAACTCTCGGGTTCCAAAATGTTTATATCGCGCAGATTCTGCCAGTGCAATCACTGCGGAGGTGGAGAAACGTTCCTATTTCACCATTCCCCTGATGTGTGTGATGGTTGATGTCCTGTCCTTTGTAGTTTGTCTTCATAACTGAGCACTGAGCAAAGGTCGTGTGAATCAACTGCTTTCTAAATTTCTTGGAAGGGTTCTTCAGAAACAAAATGGAAAGTAATGACGATTCAGAACTAGTATGTGCCAACCACTGTGTTAGGTTGTGGAAATATAAAACTTTTAGTATGATGCAAGTATGCTTAATTTTGTAAATCAAAATTTTCAGTTGACTACATTCATTTTGCTTATTCTGCATATCAGTAATTGGCTCACTTTTTCATATTTGAAAACGAAATGGGAGTAATTGGGAAATCATAGCTTACATACACTGTCATCTACCACTTGAAGTGTACTTAGGTGGTATGTTTGCTCTAATTCACTTACATTATATTGTGAAGTCATTGTACATACTATTTTGACCATGCATGAACACCTGGTATTGGCAGAATTACTCTTGAATATTGAAAATTTGGGCCCCACTCCATTTATGATATTTTTGGTAGCCTTATTTTTAACTAAGGAACTCTACTTTATTTTCAAAGCCTTTTTTAAGACCAAAAGCTAACAATTATTTGTACTCTGATGATTTATTTTGTGGAAAAAAAATGATTTTTCTAATGCATGTAGACTTCTCCACTTGGAGTTAAAATTGTTATGTAATTCTTGCTTTAGTTTTTTTTATGACAAAATGAGGTAAATGATGGATCAAGTTCACTAGGCTTTGGTAAGAACTAAATTAGAAAATGGATATTTAGTGTTTGGCACAGTGCTTATTAAATATCAACACATGTTTATAATTATTATTTAAACACGTTTTTATATAAAGTATATTAAATTCTACCTGTAGGCAGTTGACTATTTTTACTTAAAACCACACTATAATTTATATATTTGATTAAACAAAAGGTACTTAACCTTACATTATTCTGAACTATGTGATATTTTATGCTATTAACATTATGAACATATCTTGGTGACAATGAAATTATTCACTGTAAGGATTTAGAAATACAACTCCATTCATTTTTATTTTCTCATACATTAATCCATAGTCCTAAACTGTGGAATCACTGAGGATTTATTCCATATTATATAGTTAAGAATAATTTTCTCATGATCTATAATCAATCTATAGAAAGTAAATATGGAACCTCCAAAGAAAAGTTATAGTAGGAACTTCCCATGTTTGATGCATGATAATCATTTTTTTAGAACATTGGTCATGTAAAATAGTGCCAGCTTTTTCCACTTCAAGATGGCCTGGAAATCTTCAGAAGGGCATCTTTGTAGACAAAGATTCTAAGACTCAGCTCTTCTCATTAATTCTCAGCCCTTTCATTTATGACAACTGAGTATCCTTCATCATCAATATGTTAAATGTAAATAAATAGTTCTTCTTCCACATGACATTTATAATAATTAATGATTATAAAAGCAGATTATGTATATAATGAGAAACTATATTACATGTGATGATAAGTGGCAATTTCTTTGTTTCTTTATAATGAAATACAATATAATTCACAGTAAGAACACACTTGATTTCTCTACCTCTTCTATTCTGCTTATTACTTTAAGGAAGTGAAGAATCTTGAATCTTGATTTCCATTTTCACAGTCAGTCTTGCAGTAAAGATATCTGTGTCCCAGGAAAAAAGAAGTAGAGTTGAAATTCTTAAAAGAAAGAAAAGAAAAGCGATGAAGGGAGATATTTTTGATTCAGTGTCTCTTCAGTATATAAGTGACTAGGGGAAAAAATCATTTCTTTCTGTAATAGATTACAACATTTTTCTCTCTAGCTTTGGTAAAGGGGGGTGAAAGTAAGAGAATAAGCTTAAACACTAAAATACTCAGCCATCAAAAGTGTCAACGATAAAGTACTTGGAAGAAAAATGCAGGTAGAAAGAAGTTAAGGGACTTAGTGCCTCAGATATAAGAGGAAATATTGGAGGGAGTGATGAAGGTAGACCAGAAACTGTCCATCCTGTCCCAGTGCAATGTCCCTGCACAAGGAGGATGGATAAGACAAAGAATCACCAATGGCATAGAGCATATCACTTAGACTCGGCCTAATCTACTTTGCCTGCTATTTTTTAAAGATTAATTTTCTGTTTTTTTCTCTTTCTTTAATACCTTTCATAGTCACATCTCATTATTGAGTGGCATTTCTTAGTTATACATGTTATATGCCATTAGAGACTGACCTTCTGCCTGATTAATCAACTTTTCAGCTAGGGTTGGATGTAAAACTGAGTGTGCTCTTTTTATGTATTATTTACTTGTACAAACAACTGAAAGGTATTTTAATACACTCCTAAAGACCACCAGGAAACAAGGACATAGAAAAGCACTTAAGCCAGGTGCCGGTGACTCACGCCTGTAATCCTAGCTACTCAGGAGGCTGAGATCTGAGGATCATGGTTCAAAGTCAGTCTGGGCAGGAAAGTCCGTGAGACTCTTATCTCCAATAAACCACTGGAAAACCAGAAGTGGCACTGTGGCTCAAGCTGTAGAGCGCTTTCCATGAGCTGAAGAGTTCAGGGACAGCACCCAAGCCCAGAATTCAAGTCCCATGACCAACAAGAAAAAAAAGAAAGAAAGAAAAGAAAAGCACTTAAACCTTGACACTGAAATATACTATAGAAAAACGTTCATGGCACTACTCAAATTATTGAAGACAAAATTCCAATGATGCAAGATTTTGGTCTAGAAGGTAGGAAAAGTGTTACATACTTGGAGAATATTATGAGGCTAAATACACTAGACTCTTCTTGACAGCTGTGATTATATTGGTCTCCTCAGAAGATAAGAATCAGAAACATGAGTAGGACAGGTTCTAGGAATAATGGGTCACAGGTCCTGAGAAGGCTTACAGGTTCATGCTACTCAAAATATTAATCTGACTTGCTTGCACTGGCTTCTGCTTCATGTATTTGTTCATTTTCATTGCTACAGTGAAACACTTAAACCTGAGTTAACTTGATTAAAAATGAGATCTATTTAGCACAGAGTTCTAGAAATTCATAAGCAACATGCTGACATTGGGTTGGCCATGGAGAGAATCTCACCAGAGGTGGTGTCAGGGTTGGGGGGTGCATGTGTAAGATCACATCTCAAAGCAAACAAAACAAACAAAGATCAGTGTTCTCTTCAGAAGTCAGCACTGCCAATTAACTAAGGACTGACACTGGGCTCCACCTAATAAAATTCCATCAGCTCCCAGATTACTACACTGGGGACAAAGCTGCCAACACACAAACCTTTGAGATCCACTTCAACTATTTCCAAACCATACCTATCACTGAGCTTACTGAAAATGTACCTCTTCAGGTGAGGACTCATATAGCAAAAGCTATTTTTAACATGATACCCAAGTAATTCACTTTCACAGTAAACTCTGGAAAACACTGGTATGCTGGAATTGGTAAGTTCTAAGGAAACAGTTACTGCAAGCTTGGAAGCCCAAAAGCTTTCTCAGCCCCAATCTCCATCATTCTTCTTTCATTTCTGATCAAGATTGAGCTCCTGAAAATACTTTCAGACTTAACTAGGACCTCAAATTCCTGCATTCTGTCTGCTGTTTGCTTTCAGAACACCTAGCCACTAGAACACAAATAGTTTGGTGTAAGAACCTTAGATGTATGAGGTAGCAGATGGCATCAGGCATTGGCCTTAAAGGTTAACATTAACAATATTCTCCTGGTTCATGTTGATTGCCAATATCTTTCACATACTTGTTTTTCACATTAGCCTTGTGAAATCATTCTGCAGAGGAAGAAATTGAGAGAGATGTCAATTTTTTGGGAGAAACATGGCTATGGAAAAAACAAAATGAGAGAGATGTCAATTTTAGAAAGATACATGGCTATGGAAGAAGCAAAACAGAGTTGAAAAACAGCCTTTCTCATGTGAAGTAAACACTGTTTCCTTTCCCCTTAAGTAATCCTCCTAGCTCTCAAGTCTATCTATCTGTGGCTCAGCTGTTCCTCACTACTGTAATATGCTCCAGTGTTTACTGGAACTGAGGGTCCAAGGACATTGAAAATTGACAGTGACCCAGAGGAAAGGCCAATTAGAGTTAGAGGATGGTTGTGTTGAACCTTCTCAAAGGAATCAGGATTCAGTGAAGTGAGAAATTTCTTTGTCTTCCTTCCTTCCTTCCTTCCTTCCTTCCTTCCTTCCTTCCTTCCTTCCTTCCTTCCTTCCTTCCTTCCTTCCTTCCTTCTTTCCTTCCTTCCTTCCTTCCTTCCTTCCTTCCTTCCTTCCTTCCTTCCTCCCTTCCTTCCTCCCTCCCTCCCTCTCTTCCTTCCTTCCTTCCTTCCTTCCTTTCTCCCTCTCTCTCTTTCTTTCTTTGTCTCTTTCTTTCTCTTTCTCTTTCTTTCTTTCTCTCTCAATTTCTTTTTCTTCTTCTTCTAAAGGGAGAACAAACAGAGATGAGAAAAAAAAGGAAGAATTATTTTTGCTTAATTGTAATTGACAATAGGCATCAGATCCTTATGAAAGTTGCCTTGTGTTTCCTTTTCACCTCTCAGCAGTACAAAAGGCCATGCCTTCATAGACAAAAAGTACGCTACTAAAACACTGTCACAATAACTGGAACATTCAAGTTAATGATTGAATGGAAATATCTACATTGATGATTTGATTGACTACATTGGGAACAGTCATTACATAAGTAATTGATCTTCAGATGAGAATTTTACCAAGAAATGTGTGTATATATAAATGTGCATAGAATAAAAGTGCTTGTGCTGTAATCAATCAGGTTTTGGTCATCAGTTGAAGATGAACAAAAAAGAACTATGGAAAAATTAATGAATATATTTGGGTTTTCAGATACTCTCTTCATCCTATTTCTTCTGAGGGTTTTAGATCTTAAATATCTCTGTATGATAGAGAGAAAACAGATTTTTAATAATCAAAATAAGATGCTACTTTGAGTGGTGGTCCTGGAATAATACTTTGATTACTGAGGGTTTAATAAAGGTCTATGTATACTCAATTATATAGCAAACCTTCTCCTTAGAGATAAGTGGTATTAATTACACTTTAAAATTTTCCATGTGGTAGGCACAGGTAGCTCACTATTGTAGTCCTAATTACACAGGAGGTTAAGATTTGAAGATTGTGGTTTGAAGGCAGCTTGGGCAGGAAAGTCCCTGAAACTCATCTCTTCCAATTATCCACCAAAAAGCTAAGAGTAGAGCTGCAGTTCAAGTGGTAGAACTCTAGCTTTGAGCACAAAAGCTCAGGGCCCTGATTTAAAGCCCCAGAACCAGCACCTAAACAAAAAAAAAACCTCTATTTTAAATATGAATGAAGCCAAATATCTGCTGAAAATTCATAGAGCAGAAAGTGCAGAAGGAGAAGGAAAGGATCTGAGGGATGAGAGGAAATATGATGAGATCTGTTAGATATAATGTATCTTATAGCTTTAGAAATTCTAATTTCTAAGAGAAGTAAAATTTTCATTATCCCAAGACTTGAGAGATCTTTATGTCCTCACTGAAAAAAAAAAAAGAAATTAAGGATAGAAAATTGTTTTCTTTATATTTTTCAAAGAGAAAACCTTCTGGTTTTACAGGGAAATGCATATCTTTCCCTGTTTACTTTGTCATTCACTTTGTCATCACAGAAATATTACTAAGACAAGTGTAAGACTATAATAGATGAGATTGGATTAGGGCAGAGGAGGAATGCAGCAAGAGAAAAGCAGTACCCTAACAGTAAAGTCATCTGCAACCAAATCTTCTATAGATGACCAAGAAGCATAGAATTTTAAAAAATGTCAATCTGAGACAAAATCAGCAAGTATAGTTTTCAATGCTAGGCAAGCCTGAAAGTCTCTGGAGAAATGCAATTCCCACAAGGTGGAAGCTGAGTGACCCAATCTAACATAGAAATGGCTAAATGTAATGTGATACCTCATAGGCCATGCACACAAATAGAGTTGGGCGGGAAAACTGTTATCCACACTGAGGCCTGGACACCTAGAACACTTCAGCCAGAGAGAGAGAGAGAGAGAGAGAGAGAGAGAAGAGAGAGAGAGAGAGACAGACAGACATACAGACACAGAGAGACAGAGACAGAGAGAGACAGAGAGATAGAGAACAGACAGAGCAGAGACACAGAGACACAATGACACAGAGACACAGAGAGAGAGACCCAGAGAGAGACACAGAGACAGAGAGACAGAAAGAGAGATTCAAGGAAATCAAGAAATGAGCATCTAGGGGAAACTACAGTCTAAGAGCTTGGAACAAACAGTGTAATTTTAGTTTTAATGCAAAAGTTAACTGATCCCACAGTACTTGCGTGTGTCTACAAAATTTAGGAATGAGAATGGTATTCTTCCACTTCTTTGTTAACCATCACATGCACAATTCCTTCTTCTCTGATTTAGGCATTCAATAAGTGGATAACCTAAATATGTATAATTATACAAGATGGATTGGAAGATAAGAAATAGTATTACATATTCTATAATCAATGATACTGTAGAATATAAGGATTGCATTAGTTGTCATGACCTCTTCAAAATTGTTATTACTTCTAAGGCACTCTTATACTATCTCTTAAAGAAAATTATATTTTAAAAAACCTTCTGAAAAAGCCAAGCGTGGTGGCATATATTTATAATCCCAGAACCCAGAAGGCTGAATCATAAGTACCATGAGTTTTAGGCTAGCAAGACCTTGAAATATGAGTTCATTATTCAGTTTTGATACATAATAAGAGCCTGTTTCAGCACAAAGAATTTTGGAAGTTGCCAGTGTTAAACATTTACACTTTCCTATAGCAATTTCCAAGAGAAATACACAAAATAATGAATTTAAAAGTCTTCCCCAGTGTTATTTGTAGCAGTTAAGATCCCTTGGTTTTGGACTGGGAAGGTGTCTCAGTGGTAGAGTGCTTGCCTTGCATGCACGAGGCCTTGGGTTTAATTCCTCAGCATCACATAAGCAGAAAAAAGCCAGAAGTGTCACTGTGGCTCAAGTAGTGGAGCACTAGCCTTGAGCTGAAGAGCTGAGGAACTGTGCCCAAGCCCATAGTTCAGGCCCCATGACTGAGGGGTCGGGGGCAGGGGCAGGCGTCGGGAATCCTTGGTCTTATAAGGCTCAAGTCACCTCAAAGAGGAAAAAGACATATTTTTTATTGAACTGTGTTAGTGTTCTGAGAAAAGCAAAAGGTCTCAAACCAAATGCCCCTCAATGATTATCAGAACTACTGCAATTTAAGCCTGAGATGAAGGGTTGAACATCATTTTAGGTCTTCTCACATCTTCATCAGAAACAAGTACAGAGGCCTGGGGATGGTAATATCATGCTATTAACAAGGCACTAGAGTGGTTTATACCAGAAAGCAAGAAAGTAGCTGTTATAAACATTTCTGCAGACTGTGACCAGTCTGTATTTGAGAATGTATGCCTGTTAGATAATCAGCATCAGCATAAAGGAGAAGATAAAATTAGGTCATAGGTGGAAAAAAAAAGTCCTGTTTTTCTAGAGCCCTGTAAGTCTGAAATTTAAAAATAAAGCAAAATCTTTTCCTGAGGGTAGAAATAAGAAAGGTACTAAAGAAGAAGAGAATTCATCAAGATACAGAAATACTCAAATCAGATCATCTGAGGAATAAGAAGGTGGAAGAAAGCATTTTCTGTCCTTAGTTGTTTTGTAATGTTTCAGTTAGACATTTCAATCACAGTAACTACATTGGACACTACTCCAAAGAGAATTGTTCCAACTGGGAATTATCTAAACTACCAAGATTTACACTCAGTCTCCTCCTGTTTAACTATTCTCACCTCAGTTATACCACATTCTAGCATCTATTAATAGAGATGCTAATGTGTAAACATCTTCCAACTAATCAATAACCTAACTTAGGGTATAACCAATACAAAAAGATAAAAAAGAGATAAAGGAAATTTGCTCTGAACACTCATGGGAAGTATTAGCACAAAATGGCTTCATTAACAGAGGAAGCTCATTGTGGACATATGCAGAGTTGGAAATAAAACATATATAAAATAAGAAAGAATTATACTCATGATCTTCCCATGTAATTGTAATCCCTCTGTACAGTATTTTCAGAATAAAAAATAAAAAAAGAAAGAATGCAGGGCCTTTCAAAGCAAGAAGAAAAATGGACATTCAGAAATGAAGATGCATGGAGAACCAGATACCAAATTATTTCTGTTCATTCTGAATCCCTGATCTGGTATAAGTTTTCCCAAATGTAGAGTAAGAAATCACTTCTAAGCAGGTTTTGGTGGCACATACTTATAATTTTAGCACTTAAGAGGCTGGAGCAGAAAAATTGTAAGTTTTAGTCTGGTCTAGTTTACACAGAAAGTTCCAGGCTATCTGAGCAAAGGCTGGAGGCATTGGTACATTGTAGGGTTTGTGTAGGAAAAATATGATCAGTTAAGTAGTCAATAAACTCCTAAGTTTTGAGTTCAAGATTTGTTTACTTATAAAAAGCCTTTCAAAGTTCTTATCTGGCAAATATTTTGTGGGTATAAATGTGCAATATCTAAATCTAGGTAACCAACTTACCTTTGAGTATAACATACAATAAACATATTCAAGTTATTAATTTTTTAAATTTTCTGTCTTGAATACCATACAGAAGAGTTACAATTCATGGGCAAGATAACGAGTACATTTCTTATCAAACGTTGCCTCCTTTTTGTTTCCCCTTCCCATCCCTTCCCATACTTCCCCCCCGCACCCGAACCTTCCCCCCTCACCAAAGTTGTAAAGTTCGTTTTTCGACATAACGACTTGTACATCTCATTGTTGCAATGGGTCCACCTGTATCCCTAGTTAAACTATTTGTTTTTTTCTCCTCCCTTAACAAATTATACCAACATCAAACACAGTGAAAGCATGGGTTATACCATGGGGGAGAGATATATGAAGCAACATAGAAATCATCTTATAAATAGGTTAGGAACAATTGCATGAAAGGAAAAAAAAACATTTGAATACTTATCTTGGGGTTCATTCCCCTAACATCACCTTATCTGACCTTTTCTGCTGGACTCAGAGATATACTAGTTATTGCAAATAAGGGAAACCATGGGACTTATGTTTCTTTGGGCCTGGCTTACTTTACTTGATATAATTTTTTCCAAGTCTTTCCATTTCCTAACAAATGGGGCAATGCCAAATTATATAAAGAAGGGTAATATTTGTGAGTGGTATGTGTTTTAAGAATTTAACTATTGTTGATATTTTCTTTAGAAAAAGAAAGTTATAAAATTTACTTATAGAACTTTAAAATGCGTTAAAAAAAATGTCTTCATACTTCTGGTCAACCACATGTGAAAAAAAATGGCAGGCTTATTTCCATATAACAACTCAACGGAATAGTTACCGCTACTTCAATAATATAATGTAATAAACTTTATTTTATTATTCAAGTCATTAAATTACTATACCAGAAGTCCCCAACCATTTTTAGTTGTCTGAATGGTTAGTGTATGATGCTACTGAGAGAGATGTAAAATCCCTGGAATGTGTCTGATTATCCTAAGCTGAATTCATAAGGAACTAATTTTTGTGACCCTTTCTGTTGGCTAGTTTATGTCATAAACTAAACACAGTTCTGCTTCAGTGTGTAATGTGACCATAGATCAGTTTTATTGTTCTATAAATAGGATGCTTTTCCTTGGAGTAAAATTAAATGTATCATGTGTCATGATAATTATTTTCTAGTATTATTTCACATATCAGTTGAAAATCATTACATCATGTATGAAATGAGTGAATTATGGAGAAAAAAACTATTAAAAATAACACAATCTCCAAGGCAAGAGAGTCTCTTCACTGTAAGTAGGATCAAACTCAAAAATCCAAATTTTGCTCACCACACTAGCTCCAGACCTCATCGAGTTGTTTGAGATTGGAAAAGAAGGAAAAACCTACAAATTATTTTTTTCTTTGATTTTTTGCCCTTACAATAAGTGCATATGTATATGTATAAGACATACACCTGTCTGTATGTATGTATATGTATGTGTTTATGAGTGTATGAGCACGTGTATGCATGTGGTCACAGTGGATCTCTGAAATTTAGCATTGACAAAACAAAGTATTTAACACTGAACTTAGGTTTTATCACCTACTAACTAAATGATCTTTGGCAATTAATTCCTTTCAACTCAGTTTCACATGCAGTGAAACATTACTAGTACTTTGTAGATGTTGAGACCATTAAAGTAGCAACAGCCCTAGAAACCCTCAAGATCATACTTTGTACAAAGTAAACACCAGTGAATGTGAATCTCTTAAAAAAAAATCCTACCCCTCTTTGTATAGCCAAAGTGATCAAACCTGTTTATACAATAGTAAAAAAATTGACTTCATTTAAAAAAATATCTATTGTGTTAAGATACTGCCCACAAAGAAGTTATTGACATTGGGTCTGCAAGCTCTTGTATGGAAATAAGATGGAGAGAAAAAGCATCGTCTAAAAGCCATCATGATAATGATAGAAGACAAGATGAAGAAACTGAAGGCACATAGAGGAAAAAATGTCCCGAGTAAAGTTCTCAAGTATAGTATTCTTTTTGCTACTTTCTTTCAATGTGCCAGGTTTGATGCTGGTACTTCCCTAGAAGGAGGGTGGTAGAATTGTCATGTATATATACTCTTTATTGCACTGGAAGGTTTAACCATGTTACAGATTAATGCCTCACCAATGCTATTAATCATTGTCATTATTTCTCAGGATTGTGACATAGACATGTCATAGCACTGTTACCTGAAAGGCTATTCTCTGACATAATTTGAAGTGGGCCAGGAGTGAGTGCAGGAGGGGTTAGCCACCTATTATTTTTCTGATGTATGCAAACCTTCCAAATTTAAAGCAGAAAAAAAAGATCAGAGATTGTACTCAAAGAAAAAAAAACCTGTTGTTTAGTTTTTTCATCTCCCCTGGAGAACAGTTGCTGATTTCACTCTAATTTTAGCTGCTATTGCTTTGAGCTAAACATTCCATTTTTATTAAAACACACACACACACAGACATACTACGCACACAACTTTGAGTCTAGAGGATTACAAGGGCCTGTGCTTTTGATTTTTAATAAAAAGCAAGCATTTACCTCTGAACAGTAGCAGCAAGAAAGGGAATTAAACCTGAGGCTATGATCTGACCTTTAGAAGGGTGCCGATCCAAGAGGGAGATGAGGAATGTAACACATGTCCTTTCTTTCCTGATGTACACACTCCTGCTAATATGATTTTAATATACTTATTTAAATGGAAAAATTGTTTGATTTTTGAAAGGTTTTTGATTTATTAATGTTCATGTTCATGGATTGGCTACGTGTATTCAAACTCCTGAAGCTATTCCACAGCCTGAGATGCCTGGAATTGCATATGGTCTATGAGCAATGACGGTGGACTTAAGGTAAAAGCGATATCACATAGCCATCTCTATACCAGTTGATACTACATGCAGCATTAGAAGTGATGCCCAGTGATATTAATTACTCCAACATGGCTGATAAAATGCAAACTGCAACTAGAATTTGTATGCACTAATTGCAAGAATCATCTCATTCTTAATCTGCTTACTTATGTGTGTGTACAAACATGCGCGTTTGTACTGGGGCTTGAACTCAGGACCTGAGTAACTGTACAATACCTTTTCTCTCCAGGATAGCACTCTCTCATTTTATCCCCACCTCTGTCTCTGACTTTTTGGTGGCTAATTGGAGATAAGAGTTTCAGGCAGATGCCTTCTTGGGCCGGCTTCCAACCACCATTCTCAAATCTCATCCTCCCGAGTAGCTAGAATTACAGACATGAGCCACTGGCCTCTGATTTGTTTACATTTTCAGAGGGGAAAGAAAGCATAGTAAAGTTAGATTCATTTGCATATGACTTTTCTATAAAACTAGTGTGCTCTTGTGGTATTAAACGAACATCACTTTTTGAAGAAAAATGGTCTATGACCCATTAATTCTGTTTACTAATTATTGTTTGTACTAATCTCCTTTCCTACACACCACCCTAATTCTCTGTAGCATTATTTTGTCTCAGGAAAGGAACCTGACATAACTAGTTTAGAATATGAAATGTTGAGCTTCTCAAACTCGGCCCTGTACTCCTTTTATTTTCCCCATTCTTTACTCCTGCTTATCATGAACAGAGCATCAGGCTGATAGAATGAAGGAAGTTCATCCTTCTCTTAGAAATCATTCATAGTCTTAATTCCCACTGTCAAATGGATCACTACTCTTAGAACATTTAATTATCTTTATCATCTAAAAACGCTGTGCCTTCAGAGAAAATATTTAAAGAGGCTTTGGTAAGGGTATCCAAACATAATATGTTGTATTGAGTTTTTGTTTTCATGAATTTTGCTTTCTTGTGGGTATTGGCATTAATTAGATATGTACATGGAATGCTGACTGCCTTGTGTTTAATTACTTTTGTTATTTAACTTTTGTTGAAAATTTAAGCTAGTTAAAATTATAAGCAAGAGATAATAGAAACCTCTGTTGGAGCTAATTAAATGACTAAGGATATTTGGTAAAGATCAAACCCACAGTTGGCTTTGGGAGAACCAGGGGGTGTCCAAGTGAAGAATAGCAGATTGTATAGACCTGGAGAATGTCAGATATCCAGAACTTCAGAATTAAGCTAACCCCTTTCTCCTCTCATTGTAGACTCATGAAAGACTAGCTCCTGACACTATCAGTAATTTAGTACGAAACATTTCCATGAATAATTAAATGTCTCAATATCTAATCATATGTATAATCTACTACTAGAACTCCAACTGTGTATTAATACAATGGAAGCTGTCCAAAGGATTCAGGCCTAAGATCTTTTGCCACCACCAAAAATAAGAGTGAATATTTTATTACTGATCTTATAGAAGAGACATTGACAGGTTAAATAAAGATGTATTTGGCCTCTTAAAACAAATAGATTCATGATTCAATCACTTACATATAAGCCTCTTTTTGTGTTACTAATTAAAAACAAAATCACAGACTATATCTACTGCCTTCAGTTTCCTGCTTCACATCCATCAGGGTACACTGGCTTCTACATAAGGCTAGAATAGTACTCTAAGTATCTCCCACATGTCCCTGTGAACAAAGCAAATGACCCTTTCTTGGCCTTCATCCTGCTTATTTCATTTTGGCCTCGAGTCCTATACTTACCACTGCATTTTATAACCACACATACTTTCTTGCCTTTTTCACTGCCCTATTCTACTTTTTCCCAACCTTCTTTTCCTATGTACATTCATTCAACTACCATTTATGATCACCTTTACTATTTGCCAGTCACTTTGTAAGGCATGGAGAAGAACTTGATAAATAATAAATGACTCTTAAAACAACCTAAATAGCATACAAAGGACAGAACCCTGTGGCGATATAGGGTTCTATGAAATAATGTGAAATCCCACTCAGCAGTAATTCTAAATGATGAGTAGTTTCAATTCAACACCCAGCTGCCTCACTAGAGATTATAATGCTTCCTGGTCATTTGAGTTACTTCAGCGCACAGCTAAGGCCCTGTATCAAATGTCCTTTTTATTACCTATTAGTAATTTCTTACTAGGTCCTTCCACATAAATGGTCACTGTTCTCAACTCTGATCTTGTTGAATTTTCTTCCTCTGTTCCAAAATATCACACTGGATTTGTTTTAGCTCATTGAGCTGTATTTTTTTGGTTTTAATCGTCAGCACCTGAGTTTTTATTTGAATTAAGTGCATGACATTGGTTTCTGAGTATGTACTCGGAACCACAAAAAATTGATGTTTATTATGTAGCAAAGACAGTGCATTCAGAACATGAATTCTGCAGCCAACATCCACTGCTTCTCGGTTAAATGATTACATTAAGCTTCCCTGTTCTTCTGGGTAAAAAGGAGGTAACAATAGTACTCACCTCCTGGTGAGCAAGTTAACTGAGAGGGTAAAATGAAGTAGATAGATGAATGATGGATGGGCATGCTGCTTTATTACTTAGAATAATCACCAAAGCATAACAAACACTCAACAAAATATTTTACATTATTATTTTCATTTTTGTCAATTGTGGGGCTTGAACTCAGGGCCTGGGTACTGTTCCAGAGCCTCTTTATGCTCAAGGCTAGCACTCTACTACTTGAGCCACAGTACTACTTCAAGTTTTTGAGTGGTTAATTGGAGATAAGAGTCTCACAGGGACTGTTCTGCCCAGGCTGACTTCAAACTGCAATCCTGAGATCTCAGCCTCCTGAGTAGCTAGGATTACAGGCCTGAGCCACTGGCACCTGCCTGAAGCATAATTCTTTAAAGACATAGCTACTACCTTTGATCTTTACATATGGTTGTTGTAACATAAAGGATATTAATCTGACTGGTTAAAATGCTGTTTTTCTTCCATCAGACACTATGCCCACCATCACCAACATAGATGTGTGGTTTTCCCTGACCCACATTAAAACATTGTTGCACATTTAGCAACTGAGATAGTCTCAATTTAAGAAAATATCTATAACTGATCCAAGAGCAAAGGCGTTTGGGCAATAATCATGTAGATGAGAATGGTCTCCCATCATATCTGGGGAAATTTGCAGCCTCTTAAAGATACTTCAGGAAGGAGTAGGCCTCTGAGTGAATCTTGGAGGTTTAACAGGTAGATTTGAAAGATAAAGACTGGACTATGCATAGGGTTGATAAGAAAACATGAAGGAGGGAGTTACAGTTTGGAGGTTAGAAACCCTGAAAGAAAGCTTTGGGAAATGAAAAGTCATACAGTTTAATAAGAAGGTAATGATTACCATAGCAGAATGTTGAAGAGAAACCTGGAACATTAGGATGATAAACCAAATTGAGGAATATTCTATTTTTAAATGGAAAGTCATTCTATGTAAGGGCAAATTGTATTTGTATCCATTTGTGTTATTTAAATATCATCATGGCCTATTAGATCAAACAGTAGTAATAAAAAAGCAAAAATTGATATTGCTTACTGAGTTCTTTTGGAATTGTGGGTATCTTCCTTCCTCCCTTCCTTCTTTCCTCCCTTCCTTCCTTCCTTCCTTCCTTCCTCCCTTCCTTCCTTTATTTTCTCTCTTTCTTTCTTTTGTTTTTCTTTCTTTCCTCCTTTCTCTTTTCTCTTTCTCTCTTCCTCTCTTTTCTCTTTCTCTCTTTCTCTCTTCCTCTCTTTTTCTCTTTCTCTCTTTCTTTCTCTCTTTCTTTCCTTTCTTTCTTTCTTTCTTTCTCTCCCCTTAAAGGAGAGGCTCTATATATGGTATCATTGGATAAGTTCAGCTTTATATAAATGTTGACAGTTCTAAAAACAAGAGTACTAATGGTCAAGCATAGCCCTTGGAACATCACCCCAGAGAGCTTCCAAAACCAGGCAGAAGAGCTTGTAGTAAAAAATGGTTCCAGGAATTACCTTATCTGTCTTTACCAGTTAGACCCATAGCTGTCTACTGCCATAGTCAGTGAGTTTGGTTGTCCTTTCATTAATGAAGATCCTTATCCTATTTCACAGGGAGGTACTATTCAATAATCCCCCTCTGAGATCCCATACTATTTTCTTAGTATTGGCATGCTGTATTTTAATTTATCTGCTTAAGCATCTACTTTTCTCTAACCCATAAGCTCTACCAAAAGATAGTTTTAATTATTTTTAAAAATTGCTGTTTCTGGACTTTCCAGTGCTAAATTTGGTACTATTATTTAAACATTGTACAAATAATGAAATAAGGTATAGAGAAACAGAAACTATCCACATTAGATAACTAGGAAATATTAAAGTTATGATTTGAACTCAATCCAATTACATTGGATCAGAATATAAGAAATGAACATTGCCCCTTAGGATAGTTACAAATGTCAAGCCATTATATTCACTACTTACTTTTTCATTTCTTCAAGTGTAAAGGAGCAACTGTGAAACTTCTTTTACTATGTCTCAGTGAGACTTAAGCCATCCCATATGTGTACAAATGGTCAATGTAGGGATGGTAGGAGGAAAACAAAGGAGGGGGTAACAATGTTCAATAGGAAATGTACTCATTAACTCACTCATGTAACTGAAACCCCTCTGTACAGTATCTGCACTATTTATATATATGTGTCTATATATATATATATATATATATATATATATATATATGGTCAATTTAAAACCCTGGTGCTGTCTTGTTTTTAATTCATGTGAACTTTGTTTCTTTCTTATCCTTCTTTGTCCTAAAAGGCCTGTGAACCGACCTTCACTTTTCTAAAGCAAATGACATCCTGTTCCAATCTGTGCCCATCCTCCATAGGCCAGAAGGTGCTTGCTCTCACTTGAAGGAAGGAACATACAGGCTGTGCCCGATTATTACTAAGAGGCAGAGCTGGATGAGAGCTATTTCAGTTGCCACTTTGATGACCCATGGTGACAAGGGGCTGTCACATCAGTGCAGGGTCCCATGCGGCCATGCTGGGTGGTAGCAGCCTCAAGCTCTCTTTCTGTAGCTAATGTGAGTTACACATGTAATTATCCAGGCAGCAAGCTATACTATCTCCACAGACAGCAAAGTTTCATCAGCAGAAGGGCACATTTTGTTTCATGTGACTCCTGCAGAGTCCAGTCCAGTGTTACAAAGCTGTGGTGATTAATTGAAGGACAAGTTAGCAGGTCATGAAAGCTGTGCTGTCCCCACAGCGAGGCCTCCATGGGTAAAGCAAAGCAAGAGGTTGAAGAGTAAATATGAGACTGTCAGGAAAAAAAATACCCACCCAGGTGTCTCTAGCTGTGGGGTTCTCAGTACAATATGCTGTTCTTCAATAGGGTTGAAGGGCTGCATTTTTGTCACTGAGTCCTTAATATTGACTAAGACTGTCACTGTAAAATAAAGTGGGAACTCATCTTTCAGCCACCCATTTGTTGAACATACATAGATACATAGTTGTCATACATACATAATGTATCTTCTATGAGTTAGGTGTGTGTCTACAGATCAAGTTCACATTTGCACATGTGCAAAGACACAGTTGGATTTGTGTGGCTGCCTCCACCTCTGGTATTAGTCAGATTCATGTTCCTATAGTGAAATGTTTGAGGCAACTAACTTATAAGGAGAAAGATTTTATTTAGCATTCAGTATTGGAGGCTCAAAGCCATGGTGACTGCATGCACTCAGTTCTGGTGATGGTGGTGGATAGAGGCGCATTTTGGCAGCAGTGCATGTTGGGGTAATAGTATCTCTGGGTAGGAAGCAGAGAAAATAAAGGACAGGCAGTGTCCTGCACCCTAAAGACCTAATGATCCCCTAGTCAGCTCCTCTAGAGTTTCCATTACTTTCTAATAGTGTTACCCTCCCTGGTAGACAAGCCTTAACATAGGGACATTTAGGGTATATTCAACTGTGAATCATAGTACATTTCCAATTGACATTAGTTAACTGAGAGATTTCCTATGACATGTGTTCCAGGCCAGCAACCTATTCTTTTCTTTTCTATTTTTTTTAATTGTAAAAATACCATACAGAGAGGTTACAATTACATGGGCAAGCATTGTTGCCTCCTCCTTTGTTTCCCCTTCCCAACCCTTCCCATCTCCCACCCACACCCACAGTCACCCCCACCCCCTCAGCCAAAGTTGTAAAGTTCATTTTTCAACATAACGACTTGTACATCTCATTGTTGCAATGGGTCCACCTGTATCCTATTTAAACAATTTTTTTTTGCCCTTCCCCTCCACAAATTATACCAACATCAAGAAGAGCTATATAGGAGTCTTCTAAGTCCTATGTACTTTGATGTAACTAAGAAATGCTTCTGAGAATTATGAAGACATTAAAATTATAGCAAATCAAAGAAGAACATGAAAGACGGAAGAATGGGAGAGGAAGTAGTAGAAAGACAGGAAGAAGAAACGGGGTATGAGCTTGCCACTAGCAGCCATCTTCAACACTACACAGTGCTGAACCTGTGAATGTCTCACGAATGGACCTTGGACTACTGAAGCTCAGATGGTGTGTCATAGTCTCTAGTCAAGATTTCTAAGAGAAGCTCAGAGGTTGTCAGGGTTTCTGAACCAATATTTTTGAGGATCCTTTTTTCTTCTGTGTGATTTATCTCCTTCACAGGTATGTGTTCCCAGTCTCCACATAAAAAGGTCCACCTCGAGCAACTTCAGTGGCTCTTTCTTTTTCTTTTTAACCCTGCTTTCAAAAGGGGGAGAGTGAGAAAAGGGAAATATATATTTAGATGAGGGGCTAGGGACATGAAGGCAAAGGGTGTTGGTGTTGCACATCTACGCTTCTTTATTTATTGACAAAAATGACAAATGGAACTATGTTAGTTGATAAATTGGATGTGATTCTTTCCTCTTTTCTGAATGGCTTGAGACTCTGAGGTAAAGTTAAATTAATTTGGCATTGATCTTTTCCTTCTACAAGCATTTGTTTATTCAGGATCTCAATCCTACTAGATGATTGCAACAGATTCTCTTACTGATTATTTGAGTTTCTTCCTCAGTTAGATTGCTGTGAATGCTAACTGTCTCTATTACTGTAACTACTTGTTAAGATTTGTCAAATTTTATGAGGTTTTCTGTCTTCTTGGCACATCATTGTTTGATATTATGCAGCAAGCCTTTGAAGTATACACAATTATGTGAGCCGCTAGACTCAGAAGTTTTATAATTTCCTCCAGAGCTATATAGGAGTCCAGGTCATGTAGTTAGTAATGGTTGCAATGCAAACTGAGAGGCATCTGCCTGTCTGAATCTAAGCCTTCATACAAATTATTGCACAAAGAATAAGATGAATACTGAACCAAAATAAATTTTTAAAGAAATAAAATTAAACCTTGATGCAGTCATTCAAATCTCATAGATGAAAAGTTGAATGAATAAGTAACTATTAATTGTGTATAGATGGTATTGAACCATACCAACAGTGATTCTCGAAGGATGCAAGTGTGTTCATTTGGTGAGGAGTATTTAGACTATAATCAAGGAACTCTAGAATAAAATCTATATATCCATAATTCAAAAATAAGAATGTAAATTCTCCATTGAATCCATAGGCCAGCCACTTTCGATAACTGATATTAATCTTAATTGCCACAGTAATACATGAAGGGTTTGGGTTAGCGGTTTCAACCCCAGAGAATGATAAGTTTTAGACAATTGTATGTAATAACAATGCCTGTTTAGTCTATAAATAATTATCCTTAGTTTTTGGCGACTAGAATAGATTTTAGATTCAAAGCATCCTTACAATGATATCATACAAGGATCATCCCATTTTTCAGGTATATCATCTTACTATCCATGAAAGGAAAACCAATATGTCTTCATCATTGTTTCAAATTATAACCATCAATATTTTATTTAGACACTATTTTAATGTTGGTGGAAAAGTCACCTACAAGTCTGGATCCAAAATTTCCCATGTATATAATGAAAAGTTCTTGTTTTTTAATGTGCATCTTGCTTTTAATTTTTTTATATTTTCATTGAACATTGTTCAAATGTGTCACATATTCCAGAAACATTTCCCCCAGTGGATTCCTAAGGATATATTGCCATACATGTTAGCTAGAAGTAAAGTTTCTCAGAGATCAAAGTCTATTACAGAGCTAAAGTCTTTCAGATTTTGCCATTACTGATATTTTAAATATGAAAAACCTAGTCAGTGTTATGTTTATTTTTAAAACCTTTTTCTATTTTATACTGACAGTGAATGAAAATATTCAAATGGAGTGAGAAGGAAAAACAAAATAGTACAATATGAAAATAGGTTAGACCAAAAAAGACAATAGAGTCAGGAAAAATCCTTTTTTTTTTTGCTATCAATTTTCTGCAGGGAACTCTGAAGTTGAGCTGAAGATAATGAAAAGTTTTGACTAAATGACTTCAGTGTTATTAAATATCATGAGCTCACAAATTTAAGATCATCAGCCATGAAAGGTACTGGTGGCTCACACCTGTAATCCTAGCTACTCAGGAGGCTGAGATCTAAGGATTGCAGTTCAAGCCAGCCCAGGCAGGAAAGTCCATGAAACTCTTATATCCAATTAACCACCAGAAAACTGGAAGTGGTACTGTGGCTCAAATGGTAGAGTGCTCGCCCTGAGCTGAAGAGCTGAGGGACAGTTCACAGGCCAAGAGTTCAAGCCCCATGACCGACAAAAAAAAAAAAAAAAAAAAAAAAAGATCATTAGACATCATCCGTTAACATCATCCATTAGTGTCTCAATTGTCTTGAGACTTTTTAAAAATTGGGAAACTTCCTCATATTTAAGTATCTACACAATCACAACATGAAAGTCCAGTTCTGGAATAAATGGAATCTTGCTTGGCATATTGGAGGCTTGCACTGGAAAAGCTATATATACAGAATGCCTAGAGGATTGAAATAGTCCACAGCTTTTCAGAACTGGACAGCTGATGAGTGGGTAAAGGTTGTCTGTGCCTCACTCTGTCAGCTTGTCATTTTTAGGAAAATCAAAACCATCTTTATACCAAATTGGGACACTGAGGACCTCATCTTGACAGAGAATGAGCCCCTCCCTGAGGGTGGATGAAGTTTTATGAGTGCAGTCACAGTAGCTACTTTTAGTAACTAAAAGACTCATTCCCACCGGCTCACAAGGGCATAGAGTACCAGGATTCTGTGACTCCTTTTGTCCTTGATTAAAATATAGGTTAAAATGTCTTGAAAAGATAAAGGTATTTTACATGATTAAAGTCTGACCTTAAGATACTCTTGATAGAATGTCTGAAAGAAAAGAAGGGATGACTGTTCTAGACAGGCTGAATTCTTCCCTTATCAGAAGGGTTAAAATAAATATACCATTAGTTGTCTTTCCTAGCATTTTTCAAGATGATTAAAGGGGAGATATGTGTGTTGGGCTGAGAGTTAAGGGCAAGCAGACTCAAGGAGATGAAACCCAGTTTTCTTTGTGCCAATGTACATCAACTGTGAGTCTGAGGGGTCAGAAAAGGAGAGATGTGTTAGAAAAGGGGTTGGCCAGGCAAAAGGGGCCACCAAAGCAAGGGCAGCAGAGCCTGCTAAAGCAATGTCCAAGAAATCATGTGCTAATCATAGTACCAGTTCCTCACTTTGACCACCTTATTGTAACCCAATACTGTTAAACGTATGACTCATCCAATTATCTCCTCTGTTCTGTGTCTCTATAAGCATCTTCATAGGCAGGCCACAGTGTTCTTCTTATAGTACAGAGATATTGGTCTTACTCTCAGTATCTGTGGGGATTTTCGTGTACATTATGAAATAATAAAACTCACTCTTTTAAGCATAAATTTTGCTAAGAAGCAAATATAAAGTTTATATTTATATTGCATGTGTAGGGAAATCCTCATGCTAAATCTACTCACTGGTTACAAATATAGCTATTTAAATACATTAAATTTAAACTAAGTTAAACATTGATGTCTTCAGTCTGACAAACTTCAAGTACTAAAAATTCATACAAGGCTTACAGTTACTACATTGAACAGTGACAATTCTATAATCCCAGAAAGTTCTCAATTCCTTTTTACCAGATCATACTTGGTAATCTATAATCACAAACTGAGACCTAGCTGTGGCTCGGTATATCTGTAAAGTGAAAGAAACTGTCAGGAAAACTAGAATCATGTGGGCCTTTTAATATAACTACTAATTGATGCTTTATAAATAGAACAAAGAAGAGGGTTTGTATGTTTAAATATTAATGTGAATCGCATTCTTCATTTTTAGGGTGTTCTATAGTCACTTTACTTAATTTCAAACATCTCCTTCTTCCCCACAACCTCCCCGTAAAATGAGGCAAATGGCAATGGGGAAAGGATGACCGTAATCTTGTCAAAGAGTTATAGGTGCCTGTAAATTTGTCAGGTGTCTGTTATTAAATATGAACTTCCAAAGGAGGAAAAGCTTTTCAGCAAAGGAACAAATGGTGATATCTTACATCTGTGTGCTGTGTTTCTGAAATGCTCTCGCAGGCATTCTCTAATTTGATGCTTAAAATAACCCTGAGAAACAGGCAGAGGTGGAACGTGTGTTATCATCTCCATTTAGCATGTTCAAAGAAGTGAAGTACTTCTTCAAGGTCATAGTAGTAGTGTCAGCAATAGAGTGTGAGTTTGGGATCATGTGAAGAACCAGCATAACTATCATGCTTTAGGAAAGACCACAACAGAAAGAAAACTGGAATTTAAGTATGGAATGTAGATGCTAGGCCAAAGAAATACACCAGGGTATTTGTAAGTTGCAGAGAAAGGAAAGGCTACTTTCCTTTATACGTGCTTTACTCCTAGAGCTTAGTTTGCATTACATATTACTTATTCACCCAACATGGTCTATCAGAATGCTAGAGCAGCAACGACATATCTCCTGATCTTGAGAGCTTTACTTTCTTACAAGGAGACAAACCTTGATTAGCCTTCTATGCTAGTTCTATAAAACCCTGGGTCAGGTTAATTATGAAATGCTTTGACAACAAAAAGAAAGGGATGATTCTTTTTATCTAAAGGAGTATAGTCATGAGAAAAAGCTTCATAAACTGTGTTTCAGATATTAGAGTAAAATTAGTAGATTATGAGTATGTTCTTACAAGGGGGGATGATTTCTAGGGGGCAGAAACAGCAGTAGCAAAGTTACATTGATCTGAAACAAAAACAAATCATTTCTAGAGCATCTTATGTATACAATAAACATATCCTCATTCTCATAACAACAATTTGCGACAGATGTGGTTTTGATGTGTGTTTGCTAAGCAGAGAAACTGAGACTCTGAAAGGTATAGTAGATTACTCTAGATCAACTAATAAACAATCCCTATCCAAAGTTACACAGCCAAACTCCAACTATACTCTAAAACACATAGTAACATATACTCAGTTTTATAACCAGATTTGTTTCTTTTTTATGGTATATCATAAGCTGTTTCCCAAGTCATTAAAATTCTCTATAAATGCTATTTTAATAGTGCAAGAACCCATCATATTGATGTATTATAATTTAACTACCCTTTATTGTTAGATATTAAGTTGTCTCCAATTTTTACTAGTTTGAATAACACTACATGGCTACTTTCATGAGTCAAAACTTTCGTCATAAGTCCAATGTAAATCTCTGTGAGATTTCTCTGTTACTGTCACCAAGTTTAAGAGCAGGTCTAGTGGGATAAAACACATACTAAATACATTCTATTTTGGATGAATCATTTTGGGAATCATTTCAGCATATTGAGCAACCTGAACTGGCTCCTTACTAAAGGCCTAGATATTTCTAGTCTCTGCTACCTAGATACTATGTTCTGAAGGATTGCAATTTAGTTTTTAATATTAACCTAAGAAAAACTATAATTAAGAAAGTAAATCAGCTGAAAATGTTATTACAAATCCAAATAGGGATGATCTTTGGATTATCTGCTCTTCTGAATTACTTATTACATTGCTCTGTCCATTTAAAAGAATCCTAGCAGCTTTTGATTGCTTTGTTCTGAGTCAAATTTGGCAGAAGGAAATGCGGTTAAGATGTGAGATATTTAGTTCTATTTTTTCTAAATAAATGCAATTGAAATTATTAAGCTTCACTTGACCCATACTAATTGTACATCCCTTTGGATGATGGATCCATTTTAAAGGAGAAACCTAGCAATGCTGAGAGTGAAGAACACACACTCCTCATTTCAGAAAGGTTCATTTCCCACTGTTGCTTTGGATTGACAGTGAGTTGTAGTTCAAGGCTGCCCTGCAGGGAAGCTCATATACCCTACAATTTTAAAGGTCCTCAGATACCTCTTGGGAAACTTGGTAAAAACATTCTATTTAGAGACACACCTGCTGATATGAAATATATTTTTATAGTTCTACCTCTACTGCTTGGACATAAAACCTGTTTTTGCTCAAATTGTGCCTGCTTTCAGAAAATAGAACAAGAGGTACACAGAAAACAGTGATCATATTATTGTTGATTATTGGCTTTTATTGGTCTCTTTTTCAATGCATTTCTTTACCTTGTAGCTATTTATTTTGGACAGCAAAATGTTCCAGATGTTTCTTCTTCTAGGCCCAGGGATGACTCCCAGCTTACAGATCTAACCCTTCTGAATCTCTCATTAACTTTTTACTAGCATTGAGCCTAACATGGAAGAGCAAAGAATCCTTCATTCATCCTTTCATGCCTTGCTTCTCATTAAACATCACCTATGGAATAAAAAACCATCTCAGAAACAATAGATATAGAATTATACTAGATGCTGCAATAACATAGTCATGAAGGATAAATTCTGACCTTGTCCATTCCAATTTTCAACAAATGACCAATCTTTGTAGAGTCTTAAAGAATGGAGCACTCTTCATTCCCTGATTTTAAATATTCTAATCTGACTACAAACTTCACCATCCTTTTGTCTCTTTGCTTCTGGTAGAGTGCAAGGAGGGATGGTGGTCTACCTTATGCTGAAAGATAATCCTTTGTTGTATCCTTCCCCATGCATTTGAGGACAAGTCTTACACCTGCTTTCACACATCTTTCTTTTTGACGTCCAGTACAGTAACTGGTACATGTTCGCATTTCAATAAATACCTTCTGAGTATTTATTGAGTATTAATTTATTGAGTATTAATCAATAAAATAATACATTTTATTTGAAAGCACTATAGCCTTATACAAATGCTTAGAAATACACCTAATGAAGTAAAATTCCAAATATTACCTGAAGAAAAAAAATAAATCTAGGCACTGAAAGAAGTTAAGTTCTACTTAAAAGACACAGGAGAGATAATGTTCAGGGAAAAAGATTAAAATTCCTACTTATTTCACAGGAAAATAAGTTTTGTATTTGCATTATGCTCTAATCTACTCAAATTGTAATTTCCCTTAGGGAAGCATTTTCTCTTGTTATTGTGGCTAGGATAGAAATTTTCACTCTTCAATATACTCTTACAAAGTGAGTTTTATGAAGACATTTTGGAAATACATATTTTTATCAATACTCAGTAGTATAAGTTTTGTAAAATTATGCACTTGTTTATATCACATTTTGATACTTGTATTTTCTTATTAGTTTTCATTAGTTTTAAAGGGGGATATTTCATTGTTACATTTTCATACATGATGATTGAATGTTCATATTAATGTTGTCACCATTTCTCTTGGTCTCTGTCTTCCTGCCTTTCTCTCTCTGGCATCTTCATTGTTTACCTTGCAAACTGACCCATACTTCAGTTTAACCTAAGTTGAAAGATTGCCTTGGAGATAGGAAGTAAGACTAGAGGTGGACATTTCTGCTTGAGTCAGATTCTTTTTAATTCATCTCTTGCGTCAAGTTATAAGAGTTTCCAGGAATTCTTTATCTCAGAATGAAATGAGGCAGGGTAGAATAAACCACACAATGTTCTGGTCCAAGGTTTTAGATCAACAAGTTTCTGATTTTGCTCTCATTTTTCTACTCCCTCTTATTGACCCACTTGCAAAAATGTGCCAGTCCTCAAATAAATTCTGGTTGTTTTCCCAATGAGTACTATGACCTCTGAACAGGATGCAAGGATGCATTATGAGGAAAATATAGCACAATAATGTGCAAGACTGTATTACTATCTGTAATTCCTTGGTTCTGCCATAGGACCTGGGGAGGACATTGAAATTATGTACTTAAAAAAAGAAAAGGAGGCTGTCTTGTCCTTGATCTTTTTTTAAAAGACAAAGTTGTTATATCAAATTAATATTAGATATACGGCTTCATCCGTAAGTCCTAAAACCACCCTAAGTGGTATATTTAACTTCTTTCCCCTCTTATCCTGAAATCTATAATTCAGCTTGTCAATTTTCTTCTCTTCTGTGGAAAAAAAAATCATTCAGAATCAGAAAAGTGACACTTTGTTCTTTCCTTTAGATCCTACATCTTCCCAATCAATAGCATCCTCTCATAAATTACTGTGCATTCTACCTCAACATGTGTACCTATTTTAGACACCATTAACCCCACTGCCTTTGTGTAAGTCCTCAGAAGTCGTTAGGACTATCACTAATCTGGTTTATGATGTTCTGTATGCCTGAGGCTTACACCAAAATTCACTTTCCCTAACTTTTCCTTAAGAAATCTTGCTACTATATACCTCTGACCTTCTCATTGACCTGCTTAAAAATCTCCTGCTTTACCCTTAATTTTGATGGAGAATTGCGTGTAGCTCTGGCCCATATCTTTCTGCTGAGAATGCTTTCCCATTGCTCCTCATCATCTCCCTCACACTCATTTATCATACTTTCAACTCCAAGAAATCTACTCATTAGCTTTCTCATAAATGTCTTTTTGTTTCCCAACATAGTCCCTGTAGTTTCCATTGTGGGAAAAACAAAGGAAGTGTATCTATTTGGGTCTCCTCTGCTAAGCGAAACCTCCTTGACTGTGGGCTTCCAGTGCAGCCTCAAGTGCCACATCACTATGTAGTCTTTGTTCACCTCCGTATCCTTCCCATTTGTAATAGTTATAAGTGCGCTGGATTTATTTTTAACGGTGTGCTTTAACCTCAATTAAATCTTGGCTGTATTAGTGTGGTGCTAATCCTGAGAATGTAACACATAAACAGTAGCTCAAGTACTTTCCTTGAACTGCATAAGAACATTCTGTAGACAGGCCCAAGTTGATGTAGCATAGCTGATGAGAAAAATGTCTTATTATTAATTACATGACATTTGCCAAGAGAAAAATTCATTTATGACCTCTTCTTGTTTGGAGGAGGCTTTCTACTCGCTGAGACCTTTTCCTCATCATGCTCCTCTATTGGTGTTACTGAAGCGAGGTCATATAAGTGATGCCTTCCTTCAAATTCTTTTGGGTGTTTTTAACACTTCTCCCAGTTCACACTTGTTTCTCACAATGAGAGAAGGGATAACAGCCCAAATATCACACACCGTGTAAAAGATTGTTCTGTGCATCCAGTTGTTAAATCTGTTGTGCTCTGGCTATGCCCGTGCCAATCTGCACGTACAGATTATTCGCTCGCAGGGTTAGTGACTGAAACGTTTTTGATTAACCTTTCTGTAGACTTCACAAGCACTTACTTTAGGCCATGTCCAGATCACAAAGATGCCACGAATCACTGAGATGTTGCTGAATATCTGTTGACATAGTTTTTACCAATATGGAATAATTCAGTACTCTTCAAATTCAAGGGGAATCAAATAACATTTCTTTCCAGTTTCCTTTGTTTTTATATCAGACACAATGGTCACAGAATGACAAGCCAAAGAGTAATTGAGATTGCTTCTGTTATACCATCATGCCACAGCAAGTATATTAATAGCCACGTCTTCTGTTCTTTGGTACCAGGATAGCTACTCCTTTTTATATATTATTATCTTTAAGTAGTACAGAATGATTTCTTATTTTTAATTGTGAAAATACCATACAGAGGGGTTACAATTACATGGATAAGGTATTGAGTACATTTCTTATCAAACATTATTGCCTACTCCTTTGTTTCCCCTTCTACAGAAGGATTTCTAACCCTTTAAAGTATATTTTATAACTGTTTATAATATGAAATAATCAAAATGGCATTTGTTTTTAATGATAGATGGAAATTTTTATTTCTTCCAAATCTCTTCTACCAGAGGCATAAGTTTTGCAGTTTACTTACTTTAAGTCAGAGACAATTTGACATGTCAGTTTCTATTTACCCTTTGCCAAGTTGAAACTAGGCATCAATATGAGCTTCAGAAGAAACTATTTCTGATGGCTTCATTGTTCCATGATCATCAACACACCTTAACTCCAGAGTTCATGAAAAATAGAACTATATTCCAAACATACATAAGTTAAAACTTGCTCAAATTTCTAGAATATTAGGAAAGAGAATTCACTCACTTCAAAGGCTGGCAAAACCTATCTGACTAGCTTCTATCCTGATTCTTCCTATCTTGTATTTCCTAGTAGAAATGCTTCTAGATTTGCATTACTAAAATATTAGCTTTTACCCTAGAATGATATCAGCAATCCATCTAACTATGTATTTTTTACCCTACAACTATTTACTGACTCACACTGCATTCCATGCACAAAAGGAATTATAAAGGGGAAACCTTAAAAAGAAAAGAGGTTGTAAGATTGAATGGTTATTATGTTTTACCAAAGGAAATGAATGTTAAAACATCAGACATTCAGAATAAATCAATTACTATTCATTTGTTTGGTGAAAAGTACTTATTGAACAATCTACAAAAAAAAAAAAAAAAAACCCCAACAACAACAACTATAAAGTACCTCTTGTATGTCAGGCTCTACCTTAAGCATGTGTTATTCTTCCTGGTTGAAAATGTTAGCCAAAAAAAATAAAATAAAATACAAAGAGGCAATCATTGCCCAGATTATATTGTAGGGGAGGCATTAAGAAAGATGATTGTAATTATAAATAACAATTGGAAACATTATTCTAGGGGCTTAGAATGCTGGCAAGTGACAACAGAAGGACAACTAGGGAATAAAAAGAGAGATGGGTAAAAAAATAAAGTAGCATATTTACAGAAGAAGTGTGAGTCATATGGAGCAAAATATTACTTATAATTTTGCCTAAGGCACCCAGAAATACTTTATTTGGAAAGGAAACTTTTGTGAAAACGTTCTGCAATACACAAACAATACAATTTTAGAATGTCACTGGTGATTACCAAAAGAAGTGGGTCTTTTTTTTCTATTATTATTGGGTCACAATTATCAGTACTTTCATTTTAAAACACCTGCTTCCTTCTTGACAGATTGCCATGGCCTGTACCGTAAATGAGTATTGATTTAATATCTGTAGCCCTTAAGCAGTTTCTGTTACAAAAAAGGGGACCTTCGCTAAAGCATCTCCCTAGCCTTTGCCAACAGAGCTGCTCTGGGCAATGGAAACATGGGTGAAATTACACCATGGCCTTATAGCTCCAATCAACCATTTTTCTTTGGGTAGCTAGAAAGGAGAAAAGAACTACCAACTAAAATCAGATCCTAGGGCTGTCATGGTAGATTTGTATTAAGGAAATATCTTGTTTGCTATCTATCTTTAAATTTTCTAAGATCATTCTCTATATATTCTCCTATTTTTTTTCCTACTCACCTTCTAAACCACTAATTTTGTGAATTGCCCGGAGTAAATTTTTTCTGAAGAATATGTATGAAGAATCAGGCCCAGATATACCTCCACCTACTCATGTAATAAAATTCATAAATCTCAGATCTTTTTAATTTATATTTCTTCTTTGTATGTTGGGTATAAATGACCTGAAGACATTATGTCTCGATAGTAAGCACATTGTTTCCAGAAGTTAGAGTAGTCTTTTATCTGTGGCTATCATAGACATACATATGAAGAGATGAAGCATTATTATAGACATTTATTAATTCACAATTGAGGTTTCAAACTCAGGGCCTCATGATTGCAATGTGGGTGTTCTATTATTTGTGCTATGATATCACCCTTTCCTTGCAATAGTTATTTCTCAAGTACTATTGCATTAACTTTTTCCCTTTCTTAGTTTAGCAAAGTGGTTTTTCAATCTTTCCCTCCCTAGCACCTAGGATTACAGATATGTGCCACAATACCAAGCCCTTATTATCTTCACGAGAGATCATTATTACAAGTTCTGTGTAGATTCTATATATGTTACAAATTATGTCAATAGAAAGCAGAGAATAAATTCTAAGGCCTTTGAACAGTTGTCCAGTGCTTGTTCCATGCATTAACATGGTTTACATGTCCTATGGACTCTAGCTTCAAATTCTTAGGAAATAATAGCCAAGTTCTTCCTTTTTTTTTTCTTTTCATGGGCCTGAATTCTGGGCCTGTGTGCTCTTCAGCTCAAGGCTAGCGTTCTATAGCACCACTTCTGGCTTTTTCTGCTTATGTGGTGCTGAGGAATCGAACTCAGGGCCTCATGTATACAAGGCAAGCGCTCTACCACTGAGCCACCTTCCCTTTCCTTTTGCTCTGTTTCTGATATCTTTTTCTGCGTGAGGAGATGGAGGACTGAGTGCTGCGGCACAGCCAGCCTGGTTTCTTTCTTCACCTCTTTGCTAAATGGATGTGATCAAAATGTGCCTTGGACACAGGAACCTAAATAATGGGGCTGCATTTCCTCGTGGAGCTCAGTAATATTTACTGAGCCCAACAGCTTCATTTTCTTCCATCCCTGCTGCCTTAATGGCTGGCTTCGGGGTGGGAGGTGGGAAGGAAGGGAAAGAGGAATTGCTGAGAGGGTCTCAGGCGACACAGTTAACGGATGGCCTTATTAGAGACACTTTCCTTAGGCCTAAGTGAAGCCTTTTCATCTGAGTCGGCAAGAAGTGGGTCATTTTCCTCAGCTCTCATGCTCAGTGCTGTCTTGACTTGTGACTGTAGTTGCAGAAAGCTATTGGTTTCCCCAGGGGCTCTTGGGTCTCTGGGATATGCTAAGGGCCTTGTTTTTAAGGGCTTCTTCACAGACCATTTGTTTCTCTTCTGAGCTGTAGGCTACTCCTCGCACTACATGTCTCATGCACAACCAGCCACAGCTGGGAATCTCCAAATCTCTGCTTTTAAGCCGGATCCAATTCTGATCTGGTCCAGCAGTCCAGTCATTTTAAAATCTGGAGAGCCAGCAAAATACTTCAGAGTCTCCAAAACCTCATGCACATGCAGAAATAGCTATTCAGGATAAACAGCAGACCTAAATAATAGATGCATTGCAAAAATTAACCCATAATATGATAAGTAATATTCACATGCACTTAAAAATTATGAATTTACCTAGCTACTGATGGCTCACTCCTGTAATAATTATAGCTACTCAGGATTCTGAGAACTAAAGATGGTGGTTCAAAGACAGCCCGGTCAGGACAATCTATGAGATTCAGTTCTAATTAACCCCCAAAAATCTAGAAGAGGAGCTGTGACTAGCTCAAATGGTAAAGTATTGGTTTTGAATCAAAAAAGCTAAAAGACAGTGCCTAGGTTCTGAATTTAATCCCAGTATCAGTCCTGTCATGTGCATAAGCATGCACTTGTACACACACACACACACACACACACACACACACATCTGAATTTACAGGAACTTTCCACTATGTACTTTCTCAATCAGTACATTTAAAAATAATAGTCATGGCCCTGGGTGGTTCTGTGAGGTCCTTTCCCCATGTATTCATATTTTTTAGGGATTTGATCTCCATCTATCTCATTTCCAGTAGGTCAATGATACCTTCTACAGGCTGTAACCTAGATTATATATCAGTGACTTTTGCATACCAATTGTAATCTTCCCCTCAGCTGATATGTGAGAAGTTACTGTTTCTACTTCTCCCAATGACTTAGCTCAAGAATTTATGGGTGGTCATTTCCTAAGGATATGAAATGGACAGGAGCTTCAAATGGTGAAGATAAAGAGCAAGCCGCAGTCTCTTAGCAAGCATATGATCAGAGTCATTTCCATAAGGGCTGTCATGTGTCCTGTGTAATGTTAAGAAATAACACATAAAGGTTTGTTTTCCTTTTCTCCATTCCCATATCCTTACCTTCCAAGATCCTGAAGCAATTGATACATGTCCACATGTAAGAGTAACCACTGCTCATTGGGTTGCAAACCTCTCCAAAGATAGTCCGGGTCTGTTTTTCCCCCTTGCTGTTAGGGAAATCAAGTATTTCTGCTTACTACTCAAAACCCAGTACCCAGAAGATCAAAATAAATAATCAGGTTTATGTAGGAGTCACCACTCAGAAGAGATTGTCATAGCTATTGTCCTGAAAAAAAGACCACTTTGGTGAACTCCTGTATACTAAGGGATTTTAACGGGAGAGAAAGATGTACAAGAAGCAATAAGCAGAAAGACTTCATGTTAGATGTCTCTGGCTGGACCATCACTACTGACCTTGACCTCCTAGGAATAGTTCTTTAGTTTTGTTCTTGTTTTTGTTATTTACTGGCTTTTAACTCAACATCATGCTTGTTGGGGAGGTGCTCTACCACTCGAGTCATGCCATTAACATAATTTTTGTCTTACTAACATTTTAGGTAAGGATCTTGTGTTTCCACCAGGGACTGGTGTTAGGCTGTGATCCTTCTACCTGTGCTTTTCCCATAGCTGGGATGAGAAGTGTGTACCATCATACCCAGCTTATTTATTAAGATGAGTTCTTTTAAATTTTGTCTCCTGACTGGCTTGAATTGCAGTCCTACTGACCTTCATCTCTGAACTAATTGTGATGAGAGATACAGATCATGATATCAGGTTAGGCATTATAGTTCATTCTTTTTTTTAAATGATACTGAAGTTTGCAATTCTCATGTTTGCTGAGCTCCTCTTGATTACATGAACCCTACCTATAACCCTGCTTTCTGTTGGTATTTTGGAGAGGTAGTCGAGCAAGATTTTTTGCTCAAGCTGGCCCCAAACCAAGATTCTCCAGATCTCAACCTCCTGAGTAGTTGATCATGAGCCATTGATACCCAGCTCTTGTAATTTTTTGAAAGATTACTATTCTTAAAGTTAGAACTTGAAACAATTTTAATGCTTTATTGATTGATGTACAGGGCTAGAATAAGGAGAGGTAGAACATTCTGATGTTATTAGAGGGTCATCAAGATCCTGGAATGTATACATCTAAAGAAAGTTTATTATCAGCTCACATCTTAATCATTTTGTTGCAGCACTCATTTAAATTTAGAATGGCAGGAAAAAGAACTAGAAGTCAACCGAGTTTGGAGAGGGACTGTTACATTGCCACACAAACTGGCACAGGAGGGCCAACTAAATATACCACAAAGTGAAGTACTATCTTTGGATAGGCTTTTGTGGATTTAAAAATTCTAAGTGCTTAGGTATAAGTCTGATCTGAAAATTACTTCTTTCATCAACATGAAGAAGAATACAAAATAAACTGGAACTCTGACTGGAAAATACTTCTCAAAACATATATGCCATACTTTGATAGATGAGAAAATAATTTTGTGGAGTTGCTTTTTTTTCTCCCAGTACCACAGATTAATGGTTTTATTTTTGAAGACTGGGTGCACATGAATACTTTCCTATGGAACGACATTGCCCAAGATCCTTTGTGCTTCTCAGTTCTGCCCTCCCCCTCTCCAGCAAACTCTAGAAATCAGAGAAAAGCTCCTAAATCCCAATTCTTTCACTTCTGAACACACATCTCTCAAATATATTCAGACATGTTGGAACTAGCAGATGTAAAGCTGTTGGTTTTAAGTCCATGATTTATTTGCTAAAACGGCATGATTTTGGGCAGACAATCAGAGAGGGGAACAGAAGGAGGGTCTCTCCCTTCTGTCCCGTGGCTCTGCTGGGATTTCTGTTGGAACCAGAAAAGAAGAATGAGACAGAAGGCAGCTATAGCTTCCAAGAAATAGAAAGTCAATTGTTGAATTTTATTTTAGGTATCTCTGTCTGCAATAAGAGCACAATGGATAGCTAGATGGATTTATGGATAGATACCTAGGTAGATGATAAAGAGAAAGAGAACATTCCAAGAGGCAAGAAACATGTCTGTTGGAAGATTATTTGCTGCCAGCCATGTCACACATAAGGAAGATAAAGGAGAGTGAGCCAAGAAGAGAGAAATCTATTTTGACGGTGGAATAGTAGATTTTGGAAGAGGAGAAAGGGTGGTGGTTGGCCATGCATCATTGAAAAGAAATAATGCATTTAAAATTATAAAACACAAGCAGAACTGAAATATTGTACTGTTCAGCCCTCCTATATTCTCAAATGACCTGTAACTCTGAAAAAGTTATGTTCAATTATATTATTCTTATTGCACACAAAAAATATGTACAGAGAAGTTAGTTGAATTGTACCAATTTACATAAGTTTATTAAAATAGCCCATATTTTTTCACTCGGTTGAAAAATGTAGTTCTAGGAAAAGACTGAAAATAACAAGGCAAATAATTAAATAGCATGACAGTTGATCAAATCCTAAATTAGTATTTTGATTTTAAGTAAATTATCAAAACAAAATATATTGTGTCATGTGAGAAAAATTCTCACTTTTTCTTTTTCATGTTATTACAGAAAGCCTATATATACCAAACGTATGTATATATATTAAATACACATATATTTAAATTATCATACAATATGTTCTTTGGTTAACAGAAAATTTATATTTTATCTAATGACCTATAATTTGTTACCTAGGGAAAATATATTTTGACTATCCTAATAATATTGAATCATGGAGGAGATCATATTATCATCAATAGTTTAGTCAGCCTTGATAGAAGAAAATTAATTATATCTATGGACTTAGAATTTAAGATTTTTTTGTCTATAAATAGCTTTCTTTATTTATGTAACAGATCCATTTATTTCATTTTTCTTTAACCTATTTTTCATTTAGATAAAGGAATTTTCAATAAATTCATAAGAAATCCAGTCAAGGTATCTGAGATTTTTTTGGGGGGATAGACTTTGCAGAAAATGTTGAGATAGCATACTTCATACTATTCAGAATACTGCCATTTTTCTTGTCATGCTTTTCAAAAATTATCTTCAATTAGTGTATGAGGGGTTGCCATTTCACCCAGCAGTTTTTTAACTTTAATTTAAATTAATTGTGATGTACAGAGGGGTTAAAGTTACATAAGTAAGGTAATAAGTACATTTCTTGTTGAATATTTAACAAAACAGTTTATGAGTACTATACATGTTGATCAATGTCCCTCTTTTCAAAGTTCTTACCCATCCTTCCCAACCTATATCCCAACCTACCCACTCTTTGCTTTTCTTAATTTTGTAGGATATACTTTGAATCTTGACTGTATTCTCCCTCTCCCCCCCAACTTCTCCTCTTTACTTGCATATCTCCTAATGTATTTCTCATATTTTATAATCTAATTCTATCTGCTATGAAGGAAAACATGTAACCTTTGTTTCTCTGGGCCTGACTTACTTTACTTACAAAAAGAGACAACAGCTAGCTTTAAGAGAGTATCTCATGAAGTCTCAGGATCGCTGGCTTTCAGTAAGATGAAATTGTCATCTGGGCTTATCATTTAAGTTCTCAAGGACAGTTTTCTTAATTGATGAGAAGCTTTGATCACTTATTATGGTTTTCCTTAATTATAGAGTCTCCTAGAGTAAGAGCAACATCTCCAGATACTTTGAGTCATTCACAATGATTAATATGCTACCCCACCTACAGGGAAAGAACCTCAGTAGAAACATAAGTTTCTTTAAAAAAAAGTCTTTATTTTGGTATAGGCCTGACACCTGAAGAACCCTCAGGATATCACTTTTCTTGAACAAAGCAACCTCTACTTGGCTGCATTTCTCAAATACCTTTAGTATGGACTGATTTTGGATATTTTTTATGGTAGAGTATTCAGGGTTAAGATGATCCAGAAAATATAGCAGTGTTGTCTTATCTGATATGCCTAAGACAAAAATTCTCTATATTCCCATTTCAAAAGCCTAGCAGAGAATTAACTAAAGGAGTAGAGAGCGGCTATTACACTTGTTTGTTTGGGTCCCTTTGCAAATGTGTTTGGTTCATTCATACATGGTTTTATCTCTTATTCATAGCATTGCAATATTTGTCCTGGATTGTTTGGTTCCTCCTGCATACACAGCCATGGGTATTGTGAATTTAGTAGAAATGGGTACTTTATTCTAAAGTATACATGCCAGTATGTTGGTTTCCTAATGTGTTATTATCAAGATAACAAACATTGGTCTAGTCTTCTTGGAAATGATCTAGAACGTTGGCAGTATGTTTCTTCACACGGTGTCTCATTTCATTTATAAGCTATTTACATAGCAAAATATTTATTTTTAGGGGCTTGGAATGTTTCCTCTTGAATACAGATACAATTAAGAAATAAGATGTAGTGGAGGATACGTTCTGTGATATGATAAGGTAGTAATTTCAGTGTTACTAATGGAAAATAGAGCTCTGAACTGTGAGTGAAGGGCACTTTAAGTTTCTCTGTCCCTTCAAAAGCTTCCATTTCCAGACCTTGAGTTAGACCACATAAGAATAAGTTTAACTCTGTAGACAAGTTTCACTTGCCAAGAATTTTAGATCTATGCTATTTTTTGTGTTTTGTTCTTGAAGAAAAAAATAAACACTACTAGCTTGGAATTTTAAACTGTATTTGCTCTCTCCAGTCAGGATCCATGGATCCAGGCATGTCACCTGACACAGAAAGAACTCAGCTCAGATAGTCAGATTGCTAGGATGTTGTACAGGAAATTTTTCTAGGTGGGACATAGAAAACAGGGTAAGGAGGCTTCCTTAGCATTCTATCTGTTTGAAATTATAACTTCCCCTCATGTTAGCCAGGACTCTAGGAGGAGGCCAAAAGAACTGCATCAATCTGGTCACCTTTACCTTTCTCATCAGCCATCAAGATGTGACTTCTATAATGTCCTATTTTATCATTGTCTTTCTTCTAGCTTTCCCTTCTTTTAAATTCCATAAAGAAGATCTTATACTTCCTAAGGCTGAGAGACAAAAACTAGTTATATTAGCTCATTATTTCCTACCCTCTTTCCAATGAGTTTTTAGTGTTAAGAATGAAGACGAGAGAAAGAAGTATGCAGCTATAATAACTCCTCCACTGTGGTCTGTAATTGGTATACACACTATAAATCTACTGGCGACAAATTGAACTTTTATACCCTCGGTCACCCCCTTTCAGCGCCCCCCCATGCCCAGTCACGGCAGGCTTGAAAATTAAGTGTAGGTTACCTATATTACCTGATGTTAATAGTGAAATGGTTTCCCCTATAATACCTCACATCAGATATTACCCACAGAACATTTAAATTAACCTTTGATTCATTGCATTCCTTAATATTTAAATGTAAATGCCAGCCAAAGCTTGAACATTGTGTGTTACTTTTAATATCTTGAAACACAATTGGAAACACTGATTACTGTAATGCTGAAATCTCTATGAATGGTATTTAAAACTCATTCCCTCTATGGTAACCACAAAAATTCTCATTCTTTATTATCAGAGTCTGTTAAAGCATTTCTCTTTATCTTAGATCAGTTCTTCATGCGATTTTATTCATTTCTAATAAAATGTCTTTCAAAAATAGGTGTATTTATTATGCTTCTAGTTCTTGAGTCTGTGACTATTCAGATGCTTTAGTAAACTGTAGTGAGTCTTAGCAATCAACATGTGATATAATTATAATAAAATCAGTTTTCAAAATTTCATAGACATACTACCTGAACATTGTCATTTCCGCTGATTTTCTGAATAATTCACCATATTGATTGATTATAATCAGTTTTCGATGCCAAATGGTTTCACCTCAAATACCTACGTTTGTCATAGGTTTCTATCCCATGTTAATTAGGTATGTATGTAAGAAGTATAGATTCACAATCTTGATCACAAGCATGACCATTAGTTTTCATTTGATTGTGCATTTAATCCTTCCTCTGGGCAAACATTCAAAGAAATATTCAGCCAACATGTACATCAAATGCTGAGTATGGCTAACCTTATAGTATAGATTACCTGGGAAGAGGAAAATGAAGGTATATTTCCTCCTTTTTCCTCCTCCATTTCCTCCTCCTCCTCCTCCTCCTGCTCTTCCACTTCCTCCTTCTCCTCCTCCTCCTTCTTCTTCTTCTGTGTGTGTATTTAAAATAATTCATCAACACATCAACATATCCAAAATCACTGAAGTTTAGAACAATTGATAGATGTCTAACCTTCACTTTCAGGATCCTCTACATTTGTGTTTAATTTGTTGATTTGCTCAATATGTTTCCTATAATGTTTATATAATTGTTAATGTATTTATCAGCTTTAGAACCAACTGTTGATTTTCTATTGTAAGAGATAACAAGTTTGTTCTTCAAACTATCTCCTAATTTTCCAAACCAATTGGACAATAAATCTATTCTCTTACTATATGAGTAGCTCACAGCCACACTTCAGCTTTTATTATTCCATGAACCATAAGTGATATTTTAAAGTGTATATTTAAAGTAAGAACATTTGAATTTCTGCCTGTCCTTCTAACTTGTTTCCCACCTAATTTTTTTCTCCCCCACTGTATAACCCATGTTTTCACTGTATTTGATGTTGGTATAATTTGTGGAGGGAAAAAACAAATTGTTTAAATAGGGATGCAGGTGGACCCATTGCAACAGTGAAATGTAAAAGAGGCTATGTCAAAAAGTGAACTTTACTAGTAATTGCAAGTAAGGGAAACCATGGGACCTATGTTTCTTTGGGCCTGGCTTACTTCACTTAATATAATTTGTCAGAGACAAGCAGAAACGGTCAGATAAGTTCACGTTAGGCGAAATGAGCCCCAAGATAAGGATTCAAATGTTTTTTTCTTTCTTGTGATTGTTTCTAACATATTTATAAGATTATTTCTTTGTTGTTTTGTCTGTCCCTCCCCCACGATATAACCCCTGTTTTCACTGTATTTGATGTTGGTATAATTTGTGGAGGGGAAGGGAAAAAATTGTTTAAATAGGGATACAGGTGGACCCATTGCAACAATGAGATGCACAAGACATTATGTCAAAAAAACGAACTTTACAACTTTGGCCTGGGATGGGGAGGAGGGGAAAGGGGGGAAGGGAGGGGAGGGAGATGGGAAGGAATGGGAAGGGGAAACAAAGGAGGAGACAACAATGCTTGATAAGAAATGTACTCTACCTTGCTCATGCAATTGTAACCCCTCTGTTGGGTATTTTCACAATAAAAAAACTTATTAATAAAAAAAGAAAAGAAAGAAAAAACAAAAGAAGGAAGAAAGGAGGGAGGAAAGAAAGGAGAGAAAGACCAGAACCTTAGTATTCTAGATTAACCCTTAATAGTTGTAAAAAAATTAGTTGGAGATTAATTTTTAGCACTTCTAATGCTACCATTTGAATTTAAATCAAGGGAAGATTATTCACAGCTATCAGCTACATCGTTCATAAAGTTCCTTGAGATGAAGCATGGTCTAACAACAGTGCTCAGTATTAAGTCCATTTAAAAAATTGTCTGGGCAGCAGAGCTAGTAATAGTAGATGGCCAAAAGAGGTGTTCTTCCCACACAGAGATAAAGCAGAAATGTATAAATGAGCACACTAAAAAGAACGTGGTGGTGTCTTTATAGAGGTGTGAAGCTCTGACAAATCATGACCTCTAGACTGGTATTCATTCATGACAAAGAAAGAAATGGAGACAGAAGAACTGGTTGCTTCATTTTGTTAAGGGTGACATAAGAGAGTTCAAGAGGTAACCCCCCTATAAGGACATGAACTTAAAAAGGTTACTATGATAGCTTTCAGTTATTGCATATTTGTGTTATTCTGAGCTTTACCCTCACTTGCCTTTAGGTTCATTATATTTTGAATGAACACTTTGAAGGCAATAGATAACCTATGTGAGCAAAACATTTAACTTTGTGAGCTTCCATTATCTTCCCTGGAAAATGAAGGGTACACACACACACACACACACATACACACACACACACACACACACATATTCCAGTGTTAAATTTTTATACTGTGGATCAAAAGTCAGGAGGCAAAACCAAAAATACTCAAGTTGAATAAAATATCTATGAATGAAATCTTAAAACTCAAATGTCTCCTTTGCCCTATTGTTTTCTCAGAACAAGTCTGGAAAACATAATGGGAGCATGCCCAAAATTTGGTGCTTAGATAATAGATGGACTGTGTTAGAAACTTAATTTTCTCTTTCCTGGTAGGCATTTTTTTTCTCTTGCCATCTGAAGTTAGCCACACCCATGAACACAATGTCTTTTATTCCTATTAATGATTTATTTACATCTCATACACATTTGTGTCTTATAATCACCACTTGAGGTGTTATGGTTGGCATCATCTTATTTTCATTTTTATGTACTGCTATTGCATAGAGAGACCCAGGATTAAAGATGAAATGACTTGATGTACTGACTATTAATATCTTGGGGAGATTAGGAGCTTTTGTCAGTGTGATATTACTTCCTACTTGTATTTAATTATAAAGTGTACATTCCATCTAAACTGCAGAACTGAAATAAATAAAAGAAGCGGGGGAGATTATGAAAGATAAAATTTTAAATTAACTCTCTGCACTGCAGGTCAGGAGACAAAAGTACCTTCTCTCTGACATCTTTTGTGAATGATGTTATTTTATAAGGACAGTGCTCCCTGAAATGGTAATTTTTTCAAGTGACAAAGTATTTCTTTCCCAGAATTTATTTATCCATTTCTTTTAAAGAAAAGCAACAACAACAACAATAAAAAACTAGATTCCCTGTTACTCCTTTTCAAAGGGATGATGAACTTAAAGCCTTTAAATTTGTAGGGATAGGGAAGAGAATAGGAAAAACAATAAACAGCAATAGTCCAAAGAGTTATTGCTGCTACACTGTTGTATTCTGATGGGAACTCTGTCAGGTACTTTCATGTATGAGTTAAAGATTATTTCCCCCAATGGTGCTAGTGGTTTTCACCTATCATCCTAGCTACTCAGGAGGCTGAAATCTAAGGAAACTCCATGAGACTCATCTCCTATTAATCACCAAAAAACTAGAAGTTGCTTAACTGGTAAAATGCTACCCTTTAGCAAAAAAGTTCAGGGACAATGCTTAAGTCCTGAGTTCAAGCCCCAGTACTGGCAAACACATACAAAGAAGAATATTCCAATTAATTCAACTTCTGATGTGTACTCTGTAAAGAGATGTATATAGTTAAACCATGGAAGGTTTATTGCAGTTTTTCAGTTCCTGAGAATCTGTCTAAAGCCATAATGGGTGAGACATCAGAAGTACCCAAGCCATAATGGGTGAGACATCAGAAGTACCCAGCCCTGAAAGAGGATCCATCAGAGCTTGTTCATATACTTGAAAGGAACCTTTGCCTAGCTCGCCATATACAGCACAGGTCATTTCATAACCTAATGTTGGTTGTAGCAAACTCACAATGAGGACAAACATCTACTCCACTTATCTTCTAGGCAAAAGCATTTATTCTGCAAATGAAGGTCCAAACCCAGGAGGTTAAATGTCTTGCACAAGGTTAAATGGTTTGTTAGTAGCCACTCTGGGACTAGAGCCCAGCTTGTGTGACCACCAGGCCAATGCTTGGTCAAATTCAATACCGTGTGTGTCCATATGGCCCAAACATATGGCAGTATTCTCAAACATCTAGTCTTGCCCCGAGGGGAAAAAATCATTGTTGACTTTCAAATTATATTTCAGTCTACGTTTCCACACATACATATGTACATGGAAATTGATGATTTGGGACATTTTTGTAGAGAAAAGTGAGTAGGTTAGATTAGGGTACAAAGTGGACCATGCTTAGCAGAGGGACTTAAGTTGGAAAGGACATGAGAGTTTGGCAGGTATCCATAGCAACCAGGTAAAAAGAGTAACAGTTTCTTATTGGTCAGAATGGGCACATAAATATAGAGACACAAGCTGGGCACCAGTGGCTCACACCTGTAATCTTAGCTACTCAGGAGGCTGAGATCTGAGGATCATGGTTCAAAGCCAGCCCGGGCAGGAAAGTCCGTAAAACTCTTATCTCCAACAGACCACCAGAAAACTGGAAGAGGCACTGTAGCTCAAGTGGTAGAGGGCTAGCCTTGAGCTGAAGAGATGAGGGACAGCACTCAGGCCCAGAGTTCAACCCCCGTGACTGACAAAAAGAAATATTAGAGACACAGTTCAGAGTCAGGACAAGTCTTCAGTGGAATTTCAGAGTTTGGATGTACCCCTTGTTTGCAAGGGGAGACTTAAAGAGAGATGTGGCTTGTCCTAATCACAGTTAATTAGGTTAATGTAATAGCAGAAAATAGAATTGATTATATCACTGAGAATTTAGAGCTGTAAAAGCCAAGCAGAAAATTATTTTGCCTACATTATTTCACATATATCTTGGGGAAGATGGAAGGAATTCTTCACTTCAGTTTTCATTTGTGTATGTGTTTGCTGGTCCTGGGGCTTGGATTCCGGCCTTTGGGCACAAACGAGGACTCCATCACTTGAGCCTTGTCTGGAGAAAATAGGCCATTGGATTTGTTTGCTTGCTCTAATTTCTGATTTCAACTTCCTGAGAAAATAGGATTATAGGAGTGAGTTATTGTGTCTGGCTACACATTCCAATTTTAAGGTTCATGTATTCTTTTTTTATTCATTAATTTATTCACTTGGTGGTACTTGGGTTTGAACACTATGGCCAAGCACTTACTAGACAGTTATTTGGCCACTTGAACCAGGTGTCCAGCCTCTTTTTGCATTTGGTAGTCTTGCGGACATGTGCCATGTTAAGTTCTCAGCCTTGGCTAGTATTCTCCCACATGGGCTTTTGTATTTTCACTTGTGGATGGCAGGGGAATGGAATCTCTCTAACTTCTCTTTGCTGGTCTGATATCATGATCTGTCTCTCTCCCCCTCCCAAATAGCGTTTCAGGTGTTACTATACCCAGCTATTTCATCATGTTCTTGATTATGGTAAAACACAGGCAATAAAAATTAATATCTCTCCCATATTATTGCAACAAGACACGTACACAAGGACATGCCATTTTTAAAAACCTGGCACATAAACTATTTCTTACCACCTAGAATGCCTTTTCCTAATTATCTTCCTATGAATTCACCACAGTAGTAGTTTGAATAAAGGTCATTTTTGACTAAAATAGAAATATCCAACCTAAAGGGGGCATGCTGGAGTCCATGAGATTATTTGATACAAAAAACACTGCAGGATAGTATAATTAATGATTCAGTAATCAATGACTGCCTCTGGTATTGATCCTAAAGAACGTAAAAGGACAAGCCAGCAGATAATGATCATAGTAGATACAAGAAAAAGAGAGAGTATGTGTGTGAGAGAGAGGTAGAGAGAGAGAAAGAAAGGGACAAGTCATTTTTTGTATGGCTATCTTGTCATAGCTTTGGGGGCCAGAGTTAACTTCTGTGAAACTTATTTATGTTGGGAGAAATAGTTAACTGTATTGTTATTTTTAATATTGCTAATTGGATAACTTAAAATGATAAGTGAAGTTTGAGTCAGAGGGAGTTAGTTAAGATTTCTGTGCAAATGTGCCCCACGTGACTATGAGCTGGTGTATTTCACTTGTAGGATCTGATCATTGGGCCATTTTGACTTCAATAATTTTAAAGAGAAGACATTTCTGGACTTGCAATTAGAAAGTGAATGGATAAAAGCAATTGAGTAGGGAAAAATGATCATGAAGTGAGTGGGTCTATAGCGGTCTTTGCCTCATCATTTGCCTATTGACTGAAATGAACATGTTCTTAATTGTGTCATAACAAACTAGGGAATCCTTTATTTGCTATCAGGCATTCTTGTTTTCTGAAATGTAATACAATATAAATATGCTATAGTAAATATAAATAGAATATATATTTCAAGTTGAATACAAGTAGAAATTGTTTGGATTAGAAAGTACCTTTCATGCTTTGCTATGTTGTGAATATCTACAAAAATAGTAACATAGTCAGTGTTTTTCAAATGTTATACCAGGAAAAAAAATCAGACCCTCCAGTTTTGAGAAATGTTTATTCCAATCACAGAGAAGTACCAGACTTTTCTCTGTGCTCAAAAATTGGTATGTTTTCTTTTGTGCTGAGTCTCTCTGATTACTGAAGTAGCTGCTGATTTTTCTTCCCTCACTGAATCTTATAAAACAGATCAACAAATAAAAATCATGGTTCTGTGTGTTCAGATTCCACCTGTAAGTGCACACTGGATTTTAAAGTAAGTTGTTTCAACTCAACCTAATAAAACCATGGGGCTTACAACTGGGAAAGCAAGACTGGGTTTTACTGTGTGTGAAATGGTTTAAATGTTCATACAAAATTGAATTTCACTTCATTTATTCTCAAACGAATTGGCATACTGCTTATTTGTTTTCTGTTCCTGGTCTTGACAAGTTTAAGCACTAGGACATTTAATGGAAGAATGCAGCTATAGTTCAAGGTCTTCTTATAAAAATATTCTACCAGGTGGTTTGGGAGTAAAATAAATTTCTCACTATTTTATGCCAAGAAAATGAATCCTGCTTTACTGAAGACCCAAGAGATCAGAGCAGGTTGGAAAAAAATTTAGCTAATGCATGTTGTGGGAAGTTGGCAAATTGAAATTCTCAGTATCTTTAAGGCTTTGTTACAGAAAACCCTCTGACTTGGTAAGGGTGATCAGACTAGAGTGAAGTTCAGTCTCCTTTTTAAGTTTAAAGATTTGGAAGTTTTATAATCCTTCAGGTCCTCAGATAAGAATCAAGAGTCAGCATATGGGAAATGAGGAACATAGGTGTTTTGTTTTTGTTGGTTTTTTTTATTTTTAGGGGGGGGGGGTGTTACTGGTGCTTAAAATTAGGGCCTAGGTGCTGTCCTTCAGCTTTTGTTGCTCAAGGCTGGTGCTGGTGTTTTGGGTGGCTAGTTGGAGATAAGAGTCTCACAGACTTTGCTGCTCATAATAGGTTTGAAAGATGATCCTCAGATCTCAGCTTCCTGAATAGTTATGATTACTGATGTAGGATTACCAGCACTTGACTACAAATAGGTCTTAATCCACAGCAGTGGACCTTGGTGGGCACCATTGCAGTTTTGCAGTTTTTCTACCTATCGTTCATTCTGTGTTATCTGCAATTAAAAATACCTGCTGTTAGCCTGGTGCTGGTGACTCATGCCTGAAATCCTAGCTACTCAGGAGGCTGATTGAGGTTCGAAGCCAGCCCAAGCAAGAAAGTCTGTGAGAATCTTATCTCCAATAACTACCCGAAAACCAGAAGTGGTGCTGTGGCTCAAATAGTAGAGTGCTAGCCTTGAGCTGAAGAGCTCAGGGACAGAGCTAGGCCCAGAGTTCAAGCCCCACAAACAACAACAACAACAAAAGGCTCCTTTTGTTTCTCACTTCTCTGAGAAATCCATGCAGAGAGAAAAACTGAAGCAACAGATATGAAAAGATAGGCAGATTAAGATGGCTCATTTACTCCCAAGTGAACTTGTAGGACCTCTTCAGCATGGGTTTCTTTGCTTTTGTTCATACTGCTTTACCTATTACCTCTCAGTTACATAAACAAAAATCCTGGAACTACCAAGATCTTAGGGTCTACCTCTATCACATGGAAACAAAGGAAAGAAACATACCTGTTCCCTTTGCCTGATCAGAGTATTCTACTTGATTTTCTTGTCTCCTAGGGAGGCAATACTGCTTTCTCTTTCAAGTTCAAAGTTATTAGAAATGAGCAGGAAATATCATGCTTCTTATGTGTTGTCCACCAGGTTTGGAATTGCATGAAGTCTGAGGCTTATGTAGTTTTCTTAGCCAAGAGAGATGTCCATTAATATGGTCGAGGGCAAAGTAAGGGCAGGGTGAGAAATCTGCATAGAAAGGACAGTGACTGAACCATAAAACAAACCTGCCTGGAGGTAGAAGTCTGGGATGTACTAGTGATGAGAACTGGACAGTTAGATAAATGACCATTGTTTTGTTTTGTTTTTTTATTTCAACCCTTTTCATCTGATAAAGAAGGAATCTCAGAATGTCACCTGTTTACTATATTCATGTGGTTTTTTTTAAGTTTCTTTTTCTAGTGGATTTGCCTTTCAAAGTCCTTCATATTTTAGTTTTCGCCTTATTTTGTCTTTGGAAAATGTTAAATCCATCAAGTTGTAAGAATTGATAGAGCCCGCTATACTATACACAAAAAGTAGTAAACAGTTTTACAGGTGAGTAGCTGCACTTCACCAGTGCACCAGCCTGCTTACATGCAGGGATTGGCGTGAATTGCAAATGAAGGCTTCTTGCTTGGGAGTGCATCCTCTCTTATTACAGGGTCACTTGGTGAGAGCTAGAGGTGAGAAAATCACAGAGGAGTGCTAAGCATTTCTGACCTCACCTCCTGATGCAAACCATTCCTAACAACATGTTATCTGCAAACATGAATTTGTGTGTGTGTGTATGTGAGAGAGAGAGAGAGAGAGAGAAAGAGAGAGAGACGATCCTCCCTTTCTCTTTATATACCCAAACACTCACTACTCACAGAGCTTGACACTCATCATCCACAGCTGCCTTTCAAAAATCCTATGATACATAAATAAAATAATGTTTTTTCACTGAATTATTGTTCAATCTGTGAGTGACTATTATAAAGCAAGTATTGAGAAATTGGAATACTCTGGATATACATGAGATACACTAGAATGAGGGAATCACAGCTAATGATGGAAAATTTAAAAAGAAAAAAAAGAACATTTTAGGTTTTAATTACTTTGTATTTTCAGTTCAGAGATAATAGACAGGGTACTGTTTATGTAGGAGATAAAAAAAAAACTGGAGAAAAAATCTGGTATTAATATATAACTTGACTCTTATCTAGGTAGAAAGTGAAATGTGGAGGTATGTTCCTTTAATCCCAACTACTTAGGAGGTAGATGTAGGAGGATCATTATCTGAGGCCAGTCCTGAGCAAAAGCAGGAGACTCTACCAGATACACAAACTACAAAGCAGAAAGGCTGGGGGTATGGCTTACATTCTATTTATCTAGTAAGAGGTTTTTAGTTCACTACCTAGTGTTGCCAGAAAGAAAAAAAATAGCTAGATGCTAAACTTGTTAAAATAGTTGTAATTCTGATTCCTTGTTTTTTCATGGTACAGATGACTTATGTAACTTTTGATCTAGTTATTTTAAAAAACTCACTCATCTTTTTGAACACTGTGATATAAATTCATCTGTTAACCATTGTCATGGCTCATGGAAATACCACAAAATGAAAGAAAAAGAAAAACTGGGCTGGGGTGGGTTTAGAGGAACAGAAGTGATTACAACTGTAGAAACCTCATCTGAGGACATGAGCCTGGAAGCGAACAGCAGCACTAGCATCCTGAATTACTGTGAGGCTGTGCCTTTCCATCATTTTTAATGGGATGTTATTAAAGACAAGTCTCGAGTAGACAACCCTTCTGTGCTTCCTCTTAATTTATTTATTTTTGCAGAAGGAAACCCCGTTAACCCCCAGAAGATAATATATTCAACAGCTTGTATCCATGGCAAGGTTGTTTCCTAAAAATTTTATGGGATAAATTTAGTTCAACATTTGCACATATTTACACATGAGGTCTCCATTTCAAGGTCTTTGGCTTAAGTTAAGAAAGTCATTCCCAAGGCAGGATATCTGCCAGGGCCGCAGAGTGGATTCCATATGCATTGCAAAATTTCCCAGTCTCCCAGGACAAGATAAGGACATTGCCTCAAATGCCCCTCTTCCCCTCCTAGAATTTAAAGTTAGGTTAGGACTGCTGTGAGCCACAGGAAGCTTTCTATATAGCTAAGCCCTCTGGGTCAAGCCTCAGACCTAGACTGGCTCCCCCATGGTCTTTGCCCTCCTTTTTTAAGCCCTGGAGATGAAGCCTACTTTCCTTTCCTTTTTAAAACAAAACAAAACAAAACAAAACACTACCCTTCTAAGTCCTTTTCCCCAGTGGAACCACTCTTGGATAGCATGTAACCACTTTATCTACCAATTCCTACCATAGATGTCTCCCCCCACCCCAATTTGCATGGTTATTTCCTTGAGGCTTTTACAGCTAACACCTGTGTGCAGTTCAGGTAGGTATGAGAGGAAAGGAAGAAACTGAGGAGACATAGTTCCTTTCCGTTGATATCTAATAGAGAATTACTATGCACTTGGCCTGATTCTAAATACAGATCATGTCATGATATGGAAGTAAAATCCCTATTTTTGTGATTCATATATGCTAGAGAGACAACATTATGCATACTACCACCTGCCTTTTATATAAATGTTAGGAAGACAATTGAAGCCATGAAAGGGATTGAAAGATGGGAAATATTTCAGAAAGTGTATGTTATTCATTTCTCAGGAAGTTATATTAAAGCAGGCCTCTGAAAGAAGAGGGAATAGACCATGTAAAACATGGGAGAAAACATTTGAGGGGGAAGAAATGACAGTCATAGTCCAGAGGCACCAGTCAGCCTGAGCTGCCTATGGACTAGCAGACCCATTCCCAAGAAAGCTTGTGGCAGAGGCAGGTGGGTGATGAATTTTCCATGACAGTCTACCTTGGGTAGAGTCAGCCCTGTTGGAACTAGGATTTCATTCCATATGTGATGGAAACAGTTGCAGAGAGTGTGATGATTTGCATTTAGTAGGTCATTGTGGGCTAGTGGAGATGAGGACCATTTGACATCTGGTAATCAAGCTTCCAAACAACCCTACTAAGAATCCACAGTTTCAGTCTTGAGTCCTAGGGGATTGATGCCCTCTGGGAAAATGTGTGCATTTGCTCCACCCATTAAAGAACTAAAAGGTAGGAACGTTTTTAAAGTAAACAGAGTTAAGTTTATTTGAAAAAGAAAAGAAAACCATGAAAGGAAATTAGACAGGGTCTCCATTCTGAGAGAGGCTCCAAAGAGGAGACCAATCCATTATTCTTTTTCAGTGTGGTTATTATAGTTATTATCCTACAGGACTTTTCCATTTTTTCCCCATATCTCCTACTGAGCTTTGCACTGATCGTTTGATGGTGTGTGCATCAGCCATTCTTGTTCTTTTCATTGGTGGAGTAGGAACCCATGGCATTATGGGAAGAAGAAGCATTTGAAGAGGAGTTTGAGTCACTATGGGAACAAGAAGTTCCATGATGAGACACATGTGATCTAAAACCTCTGTTCACCATTTTCCATCCCTATCTACTTACCAGTTCCTCCTTCTCTCTCTGTCTCTCAAGATTAAGATTGCTACTTTCTTTATATCTTCTGGAATTATATTTGTAAAGTAGCTAAGTTACAATACCATTTAGTAGGCAATGTTATTTTACCCCAATATAAAGAATATTGGATATATATATATATATGCCCTAAATTAATGCATTATATGATTATATTATGCTTTATATTTCTTCAAATAATACTGATGAGCAGCACAACAATTAGGTATTCTGAATTGACCAGATTATTTTTTGAATCAAGTATTTGCATTTCAGATGGAACTGATTGTTTTAGAGGGATGGTGAAGCTTAGAAATGGTAGTTTGGGTTCTTTGAATAGAGATTCTGGGGAAAACAGGTGATGTCAATGGGCTCTTATATACAGAAAGGTGTTAGCCTCCCTAGATTCTTCCTTCCCTCAGTGCCAAGGTATGAATTCTCTCTGTAGTAGGGAATGCAGTGTAAAAATGTTACCTAGTGGAAAGAAGAAGAGAGGATGAATAGCTCAGGAAAGGCCCATGGCTTCTGAAATATGATGTTCTTGGAGAAGATAACATTTAATTTAAAACTAGACCTGATCCTATAAGTGTATCAATTACTAACAAATTGCCAAAATTTTGAAGTCTTCCTAAAGCCTACAGAATGTATATAGTTCTACTAGAGAAATGTGCTTAAAAAACTAAGAATCCCAAATAGATTTTCAAGACCGTGCTGATAGATGTTTGAGTTCAACATATTTTTTTAAATGGGTATCATTTTTTGGCACAGAACGCTGAATTAAATGACCCTGTAATAAATGAGTGTACAAGAAGAAACACAAGAGAAGCAATTTGGGGCCTGAAACTATTGACCTTTAGAATAGTGGGGCTGAACAATCAGCTTTCCAATCATCTTTTCTGTCTTCATGTTTGGAAAGTACAAATGTGATGAAAGATTTTTCTACACATTTGATCCATTCTTCTAATCTCTCTCTCTCTCTCTCAACACATATAATACAATCCTTTTCCCCCATACAGAAACACATCTTGAGTAACTGAGATTGTTGTGATGAGAAGAAAAACTAAATAAATAAAACCAAGGAAGGACTGACAAAGTTCTAGTTCTCACTGGGCACATATTTATCATCTAGCCCTTGAAAAAAAATAGGTTTATGTAAGTATCATTATAAGTCAATATAAGCTACTATAACTTTTTGAATCTCCAAATCTGTATGAAATATATTTACTGGGGTAATTTTTGTCTATCTCACCATTCAAAGTTTTCTTCTGTAGCTCAAGTAAAAGTCTACATCAGTCAGGGAAAAGATGGATACCCATGTCTTGTCTTTTCCATCTCCCATCCTTCCTACTCAATAAGTAAGCTACTTAAAAATATATATATAACAAGCTGGGCACCCGTGGCTCACGCCTATAATCCTACCTACTCAGGAGGCTAAGATCTGAAGATCTCGGTTCAAAGCCAGCCCGGGCAGGGAAGTCATATCTATCAATATTCTAACCTCATTTTCAAGGAAATAGAAGAGGCAATCCAAAAATTCATATGGAACAATAAAAGACCCCGAATAGCAAAAACGATCCTTAACAGAATGAACAGTGCTGAAGGAATATCAATACCAAATTTCAAACTCTACTACAAACCCATAGTAATCAAAACAGCTTGGTACTGGCACAAGAAGAAACCTATAGCCATCTAATCTTTGATATGGGAGCTAAAAAATAGAATGGAAGAAAGACAGCCTCTTCAGTAAATGGTGCTGGCAAAATTAGTTAATCACTTGTAGAAAACTAAAGGTACATCCTTACATATCACCCTGCACCAGAATCAACTACAAGTGGATCAAAGACCTTGAAGTCAAAGCAGACACTATTACAAGATGGAATAGGAGAAACCCTGTGTCTCCTTGGCACAGGCCGAAATTTTCTTAAAAGAGAACCAGAAACAATACAAATCAAAGAAAGGTTGGAGAAATGGGATTGCATGAAATTGCAGAGTTTCTGCATGGCAAAGGACATAGCTAGCAAGATCAATAGAAAGCCCACAGATTGGGAGAAGATCTTCACTAGCCATACAAGGACAAGTGTCTCATATCGAAAATATACCTGGAACGCAAAAAGTTAAATCCCCCAACAACGAATCCTCAAAGGAACAACTGCCCAATAAATAAGTGGACTAAAGACTTAAAGAGAAACTTCTCTGAAGAAGAAAGAAGGATGGCCAATAGACACATGAAGAAATGCACAACCTCTCTAGCTATAAAAGAAAGGCAAATCAAAACAACATTGAGATACCACCTCACCCCAGTTAGAATGGCAAAAATCAAAAACTCTAATAACAACAGATACTGGAGGGGATGTGAACAGAAGGGAACCTTACTGCATTGTTGGTGGGAGTGTAAACTTGTTCAACCACTTTGCAAGTAGTATGGAGGTTCCTCAAAAGACTCCACATAGAGCTCCCCTATAACCCCGCAATCCCACTTTGGGGCATTTACCCAAATGATCACAAACAAGACCATACTAAAGCTACCAGCACAACTATGTTTATTGCAGATTATTTACCATAGCTAGATATGGAACCAAACCAGATGCCCCTCAGTAAATGAATGGATCAAGAAAATGTGGTATATATACACAATGGAATTCTATGCCTCCATCAGAAAGAATGACACAGACCCATTTGTTAGGAAATGGAAAAACTTGGAAAAAATTATATTAAGTGAAGTAAGCCAAGCCCAAAGAAACATAGGTCCCATGGTTTCCCTTATTTGCAATATCTAGTGTATGTCTGAGTCAAGCAGAAAAGGTCAGATAAGTTGATGTTAGGGAAATGAACCCCAAGATAAGTATTCAAATGTTTTTTTCTTTCATGTTGTTGTTTCTAACATCTTAATAAGATGATTTCTTTGTTGCTTTGTATCTCCCTACCACACGGCATAACCCCTGTTTTCACTGTATTTGATGTTAGTATAATTTGTGGAGGGGAAGGGAAAAATCAAATTGTTTTTTTTTCTCTTTTTTTTTATTGTGAAGATGCCACACAGAGGAATTACAATTACATGGGCAAGGTAATGAGTACATTTCTTATCAAGCATTGTTGCCTCCTCGTTGTTTCACAAATCATTTAACTAGGGATACAGACGGACCCATTGCAACAATGAGATGTACAAGTCGTTATGTCAAAAAACGAACTTTACAACTTTGGGGGGAGAGAGCCGGGGGAAGAGGGAGATGAGGGGGGGAGGGAAAAGATGGGAAGGGATGGGAAGGGGAAACAAAGGAGGCAACAATGCTTGACAAGAAATGTACTCATTACCTTGTCTATGCAATTGTAACTCCTTCTGTTGGGTATTTTCACAATTCAACAACAACCAAAAAAAAACAAACAAAAAAAACTCGAAAACCGGTAGAGCGTTGGCCTTGAGCTAAAGAGCACAGGGACAGCACCCAAGCCCAGAGTTCAAGCCCCACCACCGGCCAAAAATAAAATCTATATCTATATCTATCTATCTTGCGGGGTGCAGGTGGCATACACTTGTAATCCTAGCTACTCAAGAGGCTAAGATCTGAAATGTCGGAAACTAGCCTGGTCAGAAAATCTGTGAGACTCTCCATACAATTAAGCACAAAAAACAAAACAAAAGAACAACAACAAAAAAAAAAAACAACTGTAAAGAGGGAAGTGGGACTGTGGCTCAAGAGGTAGAGTAAAACCTTGAGTAAAAGGAACTCAGAGACACCTACCAGCTCCCAGGCCCTGCAGTTGAGTTCTAAGACTCTGTGTGTGTGTGTGTGTGTGTGTGTGTGTGTGTGTGTGTGTGTGTGTGTGTGTGTGTGTGTATACAATTATTTTTTATCATTTGCTTTTCTATTTTAAATTTTGGCTGGGGAGAAAGGAATGAGGAGAAAACTGTGAAGTGAATCAAAAAGACCTGGGAAGTGAGGAACATATAACCAATTGCCTAGCTCCATCATGTCTTCTCTTTCTGAATATTCAGATAGGACACATGTACATGTCCTATGTGTCTCCTAATTGATTACTCTGAGATTCTTTTTTTTTTTTAAATTTTATTTTATTTTATTTGAGAACATACTGTACAGAGGGGTTACAATTACATGGGCAGGATAATGCATACATTTCTTACCAAGCATTGCAGCCTCCTCCTTTGTTTACCCTTCACCTCCCTTCCCAGCCTCCCCCCTCCCCCCACCCAATCATACCCTCCCCCCGCCCCACACCGACATTGTAAAGCTGGTTTTGACATGACATTTTGTACTTCTCATTGTTGCAACAGGTCCACCTGAATCCTTAAACGACTTGTTTGTCCCCATCTCCTCCACAAGTTATACTGACATCAGATATAGTGAAAGCGGGGGTTACACTGTGGGGGAGGGACTTACAAAGCAACAAAGAAATAATCTTATAAATGTGTTAGAAACACATGCATGAAAGAAAAAAACCATTAAAGTACATATTTAAGGGTTCCTTTTCCTAATATCACATTATCTGACCTTTTCCGCTTGACTCATACATATACTAGATATTGCAAATAAGGGAAACCATGGGACCTATGTTTCTTTGGGCCTGGCTTACTTCACTTAATATAATTTTTTCCAAGCCTTTCCATTTCCTAACAAATGGGGAAATGTCATTCTTTCTGATGGAGGCATAGAATTCCATTGTGTATATATACCACATTTTCTTGATCCATTCATCTACTGAGGGGCATCTGGGTTGGTTCCATATCTTAGCTATGGTACATAATGCTGCAGTAAACATAGTTGTGCTGGTAGCTTTAGTGTGGTCTTGTTTGTAAACATTTGGGTAAATGCCCAAAAGTGGGATTGCTGGGTCATAGGGGAGTTCTATGTGAAGTCTTTTGAGGAACCTCCATATTGCTTTCCAAAGTGGTTGAACAAGTTTACATTCCCACCAACAATGAAGTAAGGTTCCTTTCTGTCCACATCCCCTCCAGCATCTGTTGTTGTTAGAGCTCTTGATTTTTGCTGTTCTAACTGGAGTGAGGTGATATCTCAATGTTGTTTTGATTTGCATTTCTTTTATGGCTAGGGATGTTGAACATTTCTTCATGTGTCTATTGGCCATCCTTCTTTCTTCTTCAGAGAAGTTTCTCTTTAGGTCTTTCGCCCACTTACTTATTGGGCAGTTGTTTCTTTGAGGATTTGTTGTTGGGTGGTTTAATTTTTTGAGTTCCAAGTATATTTTTGATATGAGACCCTTGTCCATTGTATGGCTAGTAAAGATCTTCTCCCAATCCGTGGGCTTTCTATTGATCTTGCTAGCTATGTCATTTGCCCTGCAGAAGCTCTGCAACTTTATGCAATCCCATTTGTCCAACCTTTCTTTGATTTGTTGTGTTTCCGGGTCTCTATTCAAAAAATTTCGGCCTGAGCCAAGGAGACCTAGGGTTTCTCCTATTCCATCCTGTAATGTTTTCAGAGTGTCTGCTTTGACTTCAAGGTCTTTGATCCATTTAGAGTTGATTCTGGTGCAGGGTGATATATAAGGATCTAGCTTTAGTTTTCTACATGTAGTTAACCAATTTTGCCAGCACCATTTACTGAAGAGGCTGTCTGTCTTCCATTCCATTGTTTTAGCTCCCTCATCGAAGATTAGATGGCTATAGGTCTATAGGTTCATTTCTGGGTTTTCAATTCTATTCCATTGGTCCTGAGGTCTGTTCTTATGCCAATACCAAGCTGTTTTGATTACTATGTCTTTATAGTAGAGTTTGAAATTTGGTATTGATATTCCTCCAGCAGTGTTCTTTCCGTTGAGGAGCGTTTTTGCTATTCGGGGTCTTTTATTGTCCCATATGAATTTTTGTATTGCCTCTTCTATTTCCTTGAAGAATGAGGGTTGAATTTTGATAGGTATTGCGTTGAATTTGTAGATAGCCTTTGGAAGTATTGCCATTTTCACGATGTTAATCTTTCCAATCCAGGAGCATGGGAGGTTTTGCCATTTTTTAAGTTCTGTGTTGATTTCCTTTTTCAAGATTTTAAAGTTTTCATCATGGAGGTCCTTCACTTCTTTAGTTAAGTTAATTCCTAGGTATTTTATTTTTTGTGGGGCTATTACAAATGGAGTTGCTTTCCTACTCTGAGATTCTTAAAACCTGTCCTGGAAAGCAAACTTCATCTCCACTTGGAGCAGGAATTAAGGTACCCTAATTATCAGTTTTTGAAGCTTTTCATTTTTATTTTTTCATTAAGTTTTAAAAATGTTTAACTCATTTTAATTAGCATAAATCTTGGTATCATTTTTAATGTTTTTGAAATCTAATTGATTTATTTGGGAGGGGGACAGTAACTAGAGTTTGGACTTGGGTCACCATGCTTGCTAGATGGATGGTCTTACTGCTAAGCCACACCTCCAGTCCTGATTTTGCTGGTTATTTTTCCAGTGGATTCTTATTTTCTGACTGGACACGCAAATGGGCCTGCTTATGTTAGGAGCTGCTTATTTTAGGCTTCTCATTGTAGCTATTAGAAAGGCATATGCTACTGGATCAAAAATGAACCACATGAACTTTGGCCCACGGTGGCCTTGACCTGTGGGTAAGCAATACCAGTCACCTAGCAAAGGCTGTCACTTGTCCTCTGCAAATAAAACACACTATCAAAGATGTTTATTTGCAAGTCCATTCAAGTTGTTTAGCTGTCCTAAGTCCTAAGCATGATCCAGTGGCATATCATTAAAAAAACATAAATAAAACTTCCTGGTCAGCATCAGGGTAATTGGAGCCTATACTGGGTTTTTGTTTAGTTGATTGAATCCTGACCCACAGCCAAGTTACTCCAAGAAAGAACAACATGATGCTTCCTAATGGAAACATTTAGTCACTAGGTCATGAACTATCCCTCCTTCTTACTTGAACACAAGTAGAAGTAGAAGACCAGGGCTAATTACCTGGGTCCACTTCCCATCATGTTCAACCCTGGACAGTGTGGTCATCTGATACATTACTTTTCTACATCTTTAGCCCTAAATAAAGATGCCTGCTGTACTTTCCATGTGTGTTGTCATGTAAGAAACTGTAAGATTTAAGTGATAGATGATAGTAAGTACAGGTATGTATTATTATTATCACTGTCCTATTAACTCCCTGGTATGAATGTTTCTAATTTGATGATGTTTTCTCTTCAGTTACACTAAGGCAAAAGCGTACAAGGATGATCATTAATTGACACCACCAGTGTTTCTTCTTTAAATATGAAGAATCCTATATGAATGAATGGCTATATTCATGGTCTCACCCTGAGCTCCAACTCAAATTCCTGGGCTATCATTTTCTAACTAGGATAGGCCTTAAATAGTAGTAAATGTTCAGAACACATTCCTGATATTAGTGAAATGACATTAGAAAGTGGGTAAGTGCAGCTAATCTGTCATAGTACCATCAGAAATCATTTGTAGTGCCATCCAATAATCATTACTTTTGGAATGAATTTGGAGAAAAATGCTTACCATTTTAGATGAAATGTTCATGTGCCATATAAAAACAGATTTCCAAAATTCAATACAGATAATATGCACTCACAGTCAGCAATCTACACGTAAAAGAATTATTGAACATAATTTTATTTCTACAGTAATTACAAGCGATAAAATACAATAACCAAGATTCTTGTTACTTTAGGAGAGCACATAATTCTTTTGTAAAACATGGAAAATTTATGACACTTTCTAAGATTTGAGACTAGAAGAAGTAAAAAAAAATCACTCCTGGGAATCTTTTATAGGAGACATGTGTGATTACTAATAGACATCCTGTTTCTTTCTACCTGGTTTTAGTCAGAGTATAGTGAAAGTAAGGTGTGGAGTTTGTATGAAGAAAGAAGCAGACCGTCTGGGCAGCCAAGGAAGATAGTAGCTGGACATCTTATCTTCTAAGAAAGAATTAGATGTAAATCAGTTCGCTTAATGGAAAGTAGATCATTCTGCACTGTTTTGTTGTGATTTTATTTCTACATAGCAAGAGAGATGTCTGTGAACAGCAATTGATTAGCGATGAATATTTTTGGTGGACAATGTTAAGGCTCTCACTCAGTGATTCTTCTCAATCTCTTATTTCGAGGATCACAAAGAACTCAATATAATTTAAAATCCAGATGAAAATATGGGTGAATGTATCCATTTAAATGATTTGTGTCCCAGTTCTATTCAACTGGCAAGCACAAGCAAAAAAAGAATCTAAATGAAAATTCTTCTGTGATAAAAATAAAACTCCCAGTATCAAAATTTGCTGAGAGTTTTGTCAGATGAAGTTTCAACATACATTCTCCCAAAACACTGGCAGAGTCATGAGCTTCCAACACGGTCCCTGGAGTAGATTAACTTCAGGCTGAAACAGACAGCTATATTCTTTGAGAGTTAATACAAAAGTATAAACTGAACATTCAAGGTGACTCTGGTCTATCTTAATGTAATAAGTTGTATTGATCATTAGTTATTCAACAACAATGAAAATTCAATTATATAATAGTCATGAGCTAACCTTGCTGGCAGGTTCTGAGTTTTTCATCAGAAAACCTCACTTGTGAGTTCTTATGGCAGGAAGAACTCTTAACACAATTTAGATTTCATCCAGTTTATTTTTTATTCTTCGGACATCATCTCATTTCTGGCAAATATCCTGTTAAACTCTCCTAAAATTCATTTATTTATTCATTCACTCATACACAATCATACAGTGTAACCCATGACACCTTCTAGCTCTTAATCCTTTTGGCTTAGTCTGAGAGTTGGAATGAGGAGTTCAGGACCATAACTAGCTGCAAGTGTTGTTTAACTTGTTCCAAATCTAATGTTAATAAAATTATCTTTAAGGGAGCTAATTTTGGGAGATATTTGTGCAATAGAAAATTAGTTACTTTCTTTATCTATGGCCACAATTATAAAACAGTGGAAGTAACTGTTAGTCATCAAACCCAGATAAAGTAAAAATCTGCATCTTAAAGGGGAAAACAGCTTGGAGTGTGTCCATGCCTCCCCAGGGAATTCTCTGTTACTGGCTCTTTCTGTTTTACAAATCTTTTGGTTCCTCATGTTTAGTTCCTCCATCTGAGTCTATGTTCCTGTCCGGCTGTTTTGCAGATAAGTATGAGATTATGAATTGAGGATAATGACTTCAGGTAGAGAAAAATTGTTAAAAGAAATCAGCTAATAGTTTCATTTAAATGTCCTTAGTAGTAAAGAGCTGGGAGAAAAAAACCTAGACAATATATAACCCAAGAGTTGAATCACTTTCAAATGGAATAATTTTCAGAGTTCCACAGAGTGACAATAGCTCTCAAATCACACAAAAGGAAAAGCTTATTTGAGCTTCAGGGTGTGTTTGTGACATTTATTTTTCTCTCTCTCATGCTAGAATTGCTCTGATAATCAGCACACAGAAGGGCCGTCCTACTGGGACTAAATTATAAATAAGAGAAACATTCAGAACTCTCCAAGGACTTTCTTTTTTAACCTGTGGTAATAGTGCTTTCCATCTTTAATACACTTCACTTTTATTATAGGATTATTGCATTTTAGGCCTTCTCTCTAAATATGCAGTTTTGTCAGCACAGTATCTCATGCAGATAAGTAACATTAACGAGGATTACAGTGATTGTTAGACATTGCAATGACATCTTGTACATCATAGAACCAATATTGTGCAGATGGCCAAAAAGTAGGACAATGTCTTATGTTATCAAGCAGTAAACATAATTTTCTTCTTCCATCCCACGAAAATAAGAATAATCTGAGGCCATCATATTTACCTACAATTAACTAAATCCTTGATACCAGGTGACTTACATCTCTGACATAAGATGATTAGGAATCTGTGGTTAACTTTTGTATACCTTTTAGCATGTGTACAAAAACAAGAAGAGAGCATGAATTGTTTTGTCAAAAACAAGTAACAGCACACAGAATCCACATAAATTCTTATGTAAAGTAATGCATATACTTGTAAAGTGCATTGTCTTATTTGAATTAAGATACATTTGCCTACGTTTTTAGCACTTGGGAGGCTAACCAGGAAGAACATGAGAATGAGTCCATTCTGGTGATTTCCATTAGACTTTGTCTCAATAATAATAATAATAAAAGATATACTGATGGTAATTGTGAGCATCAGCCCATATTAGCAATATAAACTCCCTATTGAAGCATTATAATTCATTTCTGTTTACAGATCTAATATCGTCTGACCTCTATTAGCAGGAGCCATTTTGTTGATCTTTACAGTGTTCATCAATGCATAAATTAAGTGACTCAAACTCCAAACCCTATTGCTACCACTGCCTGAACTAAAGATTTTTCTAATTCAGTATCTTAGATAGGAACTATCATAACTATGACTATCAACAAACATGAAAAACGTAAGTGTATTGGAATTCAATTATTTCCAGAGCCCCTCTTTGGCCACCATTGAAGAGCAAGCTATTCAGTAGTACACATTCTACCTGGCTTCCTCTCTTTTTAGGCTAATAATCCCAACAAGAATTGTCCTACTAAGTCAGCTCCAATTGATCAATTTTATCCTCTGTTTCTTGTAGATCTCCTGTACTGATTTCAGCCTTTATATTTAAACATCTACCACAAAGCCCTGTTGTTTAGTAACAGCATTCTCTGTTATTTGTGAAATTTCTAGCTTTTTAATATATATCTACTTTCAACATAAGCTATCCAAAAAGTAATATTTTAGTTCTATGTGTAAAAATTTTAGTATCTACATGTGCATGTTCTACCATGCAGAAAAGCAGTTGTTTATTATGTTTTATTTTTATGGTTTTTAGAGGTATAGCCAATTGTAACATAAATAAAACAAGGTCAGGCATTTTCCTTCTTTCTAATTCAGATACTTACTAATTATAGGTCATTTGTTCTTTGTATAAAATACATCAAAATCAAAAGTCTTAGAACTATAAAATATTTTGCATATAAAGATACCAGTTAGGCCTGGGAAGGTGGCTCAGTGGTAGAGTGCTTGCCTCCCATGCATGAGGCCCTGGTTTCGATTCCTCAGCACCACATAAGCAAAAAAAAGCAAGAAGTGGCACTGTGGCTCAAGTGGTAGAATGCTAGCCTTGAGCTAAAGAGCTGACGGACAGCGCCCAGGCCCAGAGTTCAGACCCCACAACCAGACCCCCCCCCAAAAATAAAGATACCAGTTGTTTAATGGTAATCAAAGGAAAAAGCCTCTTGAATCCATGAAATTGATGAGTTCTAATATGAAGATTTCCCATTCTAAGACTGGTTATCCATCATATATGCAGATCTTCAAGGATGTTTTTATCACACCATTGTGTGGTTCAAGAACTGAAATTCATATAACCTTACCCACTGTATCCATTCTCTGATTTAGTTTCATTCAGTCAAGTAGAGGATGATCCTGCCAATTACTATAGCTTTCGCCAGTTATACATTATAGAAACAGTATTAAATCCTAATTTGGAAGAAAGGAGGCAAGAATGGCAGATAGGATGGACTATGTTATCAGCCTCATTATTGTCAAGGACTGTATATGACTTAAAGTTAAAATGTAGATGTTGGAACTATTACTCACAATCCCATTTCTCAAATGGAAGATTATTATTCTGCCTTGATGTGTATCACTTTTTCTAGGAAACTATTGCTTTGCCTGGTTATTTATACATTGGTCTATAAAAAAAAAACCTAAAAAATGATTTTAAATAAAAGGAAGAACTGACATGCTTATGATTTTTCTTTAATACTCATGCTTAATAATTATCTAAGTAATATTTCTCATAAATTGTATTTTTGTCCACCCACACTAGCACACACTGATTTATTTACTAAAATGACTGGTATGGTTAAATGCATATTTATTTCCAATATTACATTAAAGAGAATAGAAACAAAACTTTTTTGTGTCCAAGTTCTGATGACAGTGAAGAAATATTTTAAGTAGTTAAGAAAGAAAAGTCTGTGTTATGAGAAACAGTTTCTTGGCTGTTTCTACTTGATAAAATTTCTATAAATTATCAAATACATTGCACAGACTGTGCTTGATGAAATTAACTAACTTTTGCACATTTAATTTGTTAATAATGAGAAAAAATTACAACATACAGAGACTGCATCTTTGTATCTTTGTATCTTTTCTGAATCTTACTTTTTTATTGTCAAGGTAATGTACAGAAAGGTTACAGTTACATAAGTAAGATAATAAATACATTTCTTGTCAAACTTGTTACCCCTTCTCTCATTTTTTTCCTACTTTCCCTCTCCCTCCAAAGATATTTTTACTGCATGTAAACAAAAAGAAAATTGGCTGGAAAATTATATTAAAGAATTACAAACATAAAAAATAATCACTTTTATCTACCCTAACCCTTTGTTACCAAGTCTTGAGCTGAGAGCCTCTTCTTCAGTACTTCATCATTTATATATCTTGTATATCATGGCTTCCAGTGGCCTGTGAGTTTAGGAAAATCTATTCAGCTTCCAATATGGTTTCAGTATGTGTGTTTCAAATGATTTGCTGAAATTATCATAGATATGTAGGATGTTTATTTTTGTGCACCTAGAGTTTAGACGAAAAAGAAATAATAAAAATAAGTAAAATGTAAACAAACAATATAGTGGTTTGGTGTAATCAAGTAGTATTCGATATATAAAAGAGCAATAGTTTCATCATTGTCATTCACTTGTTAATCTCAGTTATAGAAAGTTTCTGTCATTTATCAATTGTCCAGTATGAGCATTTTAGTAACAAGTCACCACATAATAATAATAATAATAATCACATAAGTACAAACTACACAATATAATGCCAATTATTTTCAACATATTAAAATGAAAACAAAGTATTTCAAATTCTGCCATGTAAATGAAGTGTGGAGATTTGGAGAGATGCTCAAAGGCAGTCAGGAGGTGGAAATGAAAATTTTGAAAATGACACCCCAGATATGAGACAGAACAGGAGAAAATTATCTTCTGAAGTGATTTATAATGAAGAGGTGATGTTTATTAAATAACACAGAGAAAGTAGAGAGAAAATAACATCTATGACCTATAGGAGAATATTAAACTTGGAATCTGCCTGACTCTTCTTGCCCTTCTTCAAAGAACTTATATAAATCCACAATAAGCAATCATCAAGACTCGTTTGGAAAGAAGGGAAGAAAGAATGAGAAAGATGCATATTTATGAATATTCAAAATAAGATAAAAATTCTACATTCTAAAATAGATTGTCCCAAGAAAGTAGCAACATCCTTTTTTCTTCTTGAACTGTATTTGTATAGTTAGTATTTCCTGTCTTATAAATGAGCATCCACCATCTCTGCTTAAGTGCATCTTGCAACAGTATTTAACTTTTCTCAGCCTTCTTTTCTGTTAACATGGAGGTGGGCTTTCTCCACTCCACAGGAGAAAGGAAAGCTGAATAGTGCCTAAGACTGGCCATAAGTTGCTTAGCAAATCAATTGAGAAGCCAGGATGAGAATGGGAAATCATGGCTCTCCTTATCCAAGCTGCTTTAGTCAAGGGTAAAGGCAGGTAGAGATAAGATTGATAGGGAGAGTGACTTGGCTTCTAGAGAAACTTTACATAGGAACTCACATTTGATATACAGATATGGTTTTCTGTCCTGCTTATCTCTTTCTTAAATTATTAAATATCTAATGACCTTTAGGATGAGAGTGAAACTTTCTAAGTAGTTCTCAAGCAATAAATGACAATGTTTAATAGCACCAGAAAACCTCTAGAACTCCAAAAGAACACATCAGCACGACATAAAAGCCTAAAAATAATTTACCAAACACTGTAAGATTCTGTGTTTTATTTGGGATAGATTGCTCACACACATAGGTTGACATTATTTGTGTGCACTGAATCAATTGGGCTCCAAATAATGGAGAAAACAAAGAATTATCTAAGAGATGTATGGTTATTTCTGTTGTCTTAAAAAAACTAACAAAACATTAGAAGACATTATGACCCACAACACCATAAAATGCCAATTTAGTTCAAGAATTTTGTTTAATTTTTTCACCATTTCCTTAAATTATCAACAAATTATACAATAATGTTTTGTTTTGACATGTCTATATATACATACAATGTACCTTGATCAGATTCAATCCCTGCCTTCTTTCCCTCATTCTTTGTGCCCTTATTTAAACCAATTGCAATGAGCTTCGTTAGTACACTTTTACAAGTGAATATAAAATATTTCTACCTTATTCATTTCCTTCCCCTTTTCTGTTTACCTTTCCCCTCCCACTACTAACCAAACCAGAACTTGACTTATTTTACATTCCTGTGATTCATTCATTACATGAATGTCAATGATTCAAAAAGCATTCATCTTTGCTCAAAAACTATAGAGTCAAAGCAAATTAAGTCATTTTTAAGTAAGATTTTATTTTATAGTAACTCTTAAAGTAAGAACAAATAAAGAGAAACAGTCCTGCTGGTAATATAGGCAGTGAGAGTTAAAGACTCAAAATAGTGTTTCTTATTATTTACATATTTCATACTTTTTGAGCTACTTTAACACAAGTGATCTTGTCAGTCTAATGGCTCCTAATCTTTAAATATTTTGGGGCAGGTAAAATGGATGAGGCAAGGCCTACTCAAAATCCAGGTAGCCTTTAGAATTTCAAATTAACTCAATTTTTTAAATCAAGAAATTGTATTTCCCCATTAGATAATAGGTATTATATAAGAAACATAAATATTTGTAATAAAGTCTCATCTATATAGACATTGTTAAGGAACCATTTAATGAGAATAATATGATTCCAGATTGTGTCCTATCAAACAATGAGGCATGGGTTACTCAGTGATAGAACACCAACTCAAAATCTTGATGTTATAGGGCTATTGTTAATATTAATAATATTATTATTATTACTTTGTTTATAGTGTTGATTTTTCCTTTCTCAAAATACTGAACTATTGATCTCAGCTACATGAGATCAATAATAAATTTTGTCTACACATATATTACTAGGCAGAAGGGTTATTCACACATGTGATTCCTATATTTGTTTATATACACACAGTAGGAGACACTGTGACTTATTGAGACATATGTAAAACTAAGTAATTAACATTTCCATAGACAAAGAGAGAAAAAGGGCATTTGTAACTCCTTTCTTATTACATCCATCCCTTCTTTCATTCCTCTTGCTTTGCTAAAATCCAATCTCGGTTTCATCATTTTTTTTTCACTTTACAATTGCATACCAGCCTGTACTTTTTTTTTTTTTCTGTATTCAATTCAGACAGAATACATAAATACTCCATTTTACTTTCTTAACTTCTGTCCTTATTTTCTAGCTGTCCTTCTCTAAAAGACCAAGAATAAAAGCAGAAAGAAGCTCAAGAATAAATTTGCATATCATTGGAATAGTCTTGTAACAGAACAGCAATGAAACTTCAGCTCTTTTTAGACTAAGTACAACTTGCCACATTCTCCCCTCACAAGCTATATTCTGTCTTTCTCTACAGAATAGATTACAAGGATAAAGGTAGGTTTCAACCTGAGTGTAAAGTAGAATGTTTTTCTTCACTATTCTTAAGCATCAACTATTATCAACTACCATCAACCACTTGTGTTGTTAATTTCTAGCTAAACAAAACTAAAACTTGAAACAAGCTAGTAAGGGCATCTGAATCATTTCAATCCTAGCAATCTTAAAGAAAACATTTAGCCTCTCTAAGTCTGTTTCTTCTGAAAGATGAGAAAGGAGCATAATTAATTCATATATTAAAATATAATTTTGAGCCAAAAATAATCATGGAAGTATGAACATGATACCTTGTATTACTACAACTAATCTATGTGACGTATCAGAATAGCTGAATTCCATGGTTTTATTCTCCTAAATATTAGCATAATTTCTTTCTTTGTTATGCATTGTCTCCAGTGTAGGTTTCTTGCCATTCTTTTCTTTTGGGGGCATATGTAAACTATGTTTCTGTCTTGAAAGAATGCAAAATGAGAGGAAAATAAGATGGCAACAAAGCAATAGAGGATCACCCTAGCTCTCTCTGATTAGAGATTTAGTGTCTTAATATATACTTCACCCTAAGAGATCAACAACGAGGAAAATATAAATATAAATGGCAGCCCAAAGTGGCCTAGGACAAAACTGGGAGAAAATATCTTAAATACATAAATAAATAAATAATACCAAAAAAGGGTAGCACATGGCTCAAATGTTAATGTCCCCAGTTAGCAAGTGGAAGGTCTTAAGTTCAAATTCTCGGATGTTAGTTATAAAATACATGTGTAGTATATTTAGTCAAGCCATCTTAGTTTCAGTTTGAAGAAATTAAAGTGTAGAAAAGTAAGCAGGCTTTATCATGCTCTCAGAACTTGTGACTAACATTGCTTGAATGGTTATTTTAAATCTTCCTGAAATTATTAGCTATTTACTGCTTGCAATGTACAGTGATTAAAGAAGGATATTTGGCTGCATGTGGAAGAGCTGGTTTACCTTTAACATCAGGTATGTAGTGACTTTGTGCATGCTCATCTTGAACAAGATAATCAGGGGGCCATCATAAAGTCACAGTTCAAAGATCCCCTAAGCACCCCAAAACACGTTAAAGATTATACCCCTTTAACCCTTCAATCACAGGTTTAACAGGTATGCAGGATTAACAATTGCACAGTGCCCTGGTGTTTCCAGGAATTCATTAATCTTGGACTTCATTGAGATCAACTTAACCTATGTTGATTCCAATTATTCAGAAAACAAGCCATTGCAGGATGTGAAGTATACTTGTAAAATATTTGGGCAGTTCCTTTGGCTTAAAAATTGAGGGAATTGAACCTGAGCATCTATACTAGTTGTTCTGTAATAATTAATGTTAGTTAATTAATAACGCTGCTCCATATTCTCAAAAGAGTTCTGGCTTAAATGATAAATTACATGATCACCTTATTGATACGGTTACTGCACAATGCAATAAGCTCTGTGTTAGCTTGAGTGTCGAGTGGAATTACACAAATTAAATTCAGGCAGCACTGACAACAGAACCATTAGGGTTAGTGTCGTGCAGTCATTAGATCATTACGCAGCATTCAAACTTCAGCACATATTGATTGCATATAGTGTGCAAGGCATTATGTAGGGTGATAAAGCTCAAACTAAGGGTTGACTATTAAGTGCTTTCTCGTGAATGGTATTTTGTCAATGTGAACCTTGGGGTAAGTATGCTGAAAATTGGACTTGAGGTCTAATAAGAGAGACTGTCATTAGCATTATATCAATGAGAGAAGGGGCTTGCAGATGTTTCATACCTTGCTTGTGATCACGTAGCCCAAAGAAAGAATCAGTGAAACCCAAGCCACTTGTTATTAAAGTTGTATACATATGCCTCCAGTATTTTATTTCAAAGTCATTACAGAGAAGCAGTAAAACACCTTGTGCATTCTATGATGTAAAAGGAAAAGGGGCCTACAGCCTACTTACCAAAGTTTTTCAGCTATTAGGACCGCACAACAGGAGGGTGGTCCTGAGAATTACTCCTGCAGGTATTTGAGCAGAAGTGTGCCATGATGACTGGGCCTACAAAGTGATCTTTTGTTACATTCTCCATGTTCTTGGATTTCCTTTTCCCTTCTTATTTAAGCCCCAAGGAAGATCCTTCCTATTTCTATTCTCCATGGGAATTCCTGTCTTCCTACTAACTATGTTCCTCCTTCAAGAGGATACTATTTCCTTAAAAACAATTTCTAGTAACTAGAGGAAGAAAAATGAAAAGCAAAAATGAAGCAAAGTACACAGAAGGAAAAAAATTAAAGAACTTTAGAAATTCTGAAGTATATACAAGATACTGAGATCAAACCAAAACGGAGAGATTCTATATTTGCACTTTTCCAAAATACAATGAGTATTTCTGATGTCTTTGAAAGTTTCGGATGTCTTTGAAAAGCTCTCAGGTTGTTAAGAAGTTACATGAGAGCTAGATGTGTTAGTGTTTGCCTGTAAATCCAGACAATTGAGTGATGGAAAAAGGGATTATTGTGATTCAAAGACAGCTAGTCACAATGCTAGTAAAACCTGAATCCCCCCAAATTAGTATTTCATGCCTGTGATGGGAAGCATGGGAAGAGGGAGGATCATGGTCCCAGAATTTGCCTCTGCCAAAAACATGAGACCCTATCTGAATAATAACTGATCAGAAAAGGCTGAGTGAGTGACTCAGGAGGTACAGCATGCCTAGTCAGCATAGACATACACTGTGAATTCAAACTTCAGTACTACAAAGAGAGTAGAGGAGAAGAACAAGGAGTGGGAGAGGAAGGAAGGAAGGGAGGGGAGAGAAAGAGAAGAAGAGGGAGAATGGGACAGTGAGGTAGGGGAAAGGAGAAGAGAGGACAGGTGTAGAGGATGAGAAGAAGGAGGAGGAGGAAGGAGGAGGAGGAAGAGGAGGAGGGGGAGGAGAAGGAGGAGGAGGAATACTAAGTATAGTATAGTAAAGAGGTATAGTAAAGCTCCAAACTTTCCCCACCTTCCACTTCATTCTATTTATAACTAAGAAAGAATAAAACACAATGACAGCAATTAAGACATGCCTCATGTGAAGGAGAGGGTATGGATTATACCCATTCTGGAAATCAAATCATGGAAACGGACTTTAGCTTGGCCAGGCTCAGGAAGATATTTGTAAAGCTCATCACCTTTAAGCTGGTCAAAAGTGGACAGGTTCTTAGTTTTGACTCCCTGGTTGGAAATAATGGTTAGACACACTTGTTAGAAGCTTACATTTATCTTTTTATAGTGCCCGCTAGGATAGAATGTTATAAAGAGTCAGTGGATAACACAGGTAAGTAAAGTATTTCTGGAGAGTTGGTGCGTGAGAAACAGAAAAAAAGAGCCTTTGTGAAGTGCTGGCTATCACTTTGGTTGGCATCTATGTTGGCTATTATTGTCATAAGCGTTAGTGTTGCCATCCTCTGGTCTCCTCCTAATATTCCTGTTTACTGCCATCTTTTTTCTCACAATCAAATGAATGCAACTATATATATATATATATATATATATATATAACTACTTTTCCCTTTTTTCCTCTCTATATACTTATTTGCATGACCCTGACCCCACTTCTGCATGAAATGTCAAATTTTGAAAGTCTGTATTTAAGGACTTCTAAACAAATAACTGCAAATCTAGGCAGTGGCATGATTATAAGTAGCTGATCAATAGTTCACTTCCAGTATCCTAATCTTCCATCACTGTGCCCAACAGAAAGATTAACAAAAGTCCTCTACTTATTGCCCACTCTGATATATACTCTTACTCTCCGTAAGTTTTACTCCTGTAAATCATATACTCAGATAATATTTTGGCTTCAGCTTGACTGTTGCTATCTCTGTGTGAATGCCTTGTTTGGCCTTTCTGCCCTCTTTCAAAGTCTGTGGCTCTCTAGCAGCATACGAAATTCTCCATCGTATCATCATTAACTGTCAACTGGCAATGCAGAGCCAAGAAAAGGGTAGGATAGGTAACCATGCCTTTGTCACTAAAGCATGCTGGATCTCTAAGAGCTCATTAGCATACCATACACAAGCATCCTGCTTTTAATTAGTTACGTGGTGTGATGATTAAGTAGTGTTTCTCTGCAGTTTCCCCTTGTGTGGGGAAAAGGGGGAGGGAAAGGGTTGACTGGAGAGGTCAACGGGTGTTAAAGCTAAGTATGAAGTTTTAGTAATTGTGTCCCTGGGGATAACACTTTTTTTCAAAGGGAGAAGATAAAATAGTTTGGAATGTTTAAAAGAAATCATGGAGACAAGATGCTACCTCTCTCTATATTCTGATTGATAGTTATTTGAATTGAAATAAGTTTTTTTTGGTGCCAATTCTTGGGCTTGAACTCAGGGCCAGAGAAGTCCCTGAGCTTTTTTGCTCAAGGCTAGAGCTGTACCACTTAATTAAAAAAAATATACTCTGGACCTTTGTTTAGTAGTTTCTTAGAGATAAGAGTTTCATAGACTTTCCTGCCTAAGCTGGCTTAGAACTGCCATCCTTAACTCTCAGCCTCCTGAGTAGTTAGGATTACAGGCATTTGAGCCACTGGTGCCTGGCTCAAATTTTAAAATTTAAATCAATAAAGAGAATGTACAAATAAGAAAAAAAAGTGCTTTCTTTCAAGCCAAGACTTTTGTCTTGGTAGAAGAGCAGAAATTAGGCCATGGGGCTAGTCCATCTCAAGAGAATCAGGAGACAAGAACTTCCAACCCTGTAAGTTGACTAAGGAACCTGAATGGGTGTTGAGGTCCGACAGATAATTTTTTTAGGAATCACGTCAGCCCCTAGGTCTACCAGCATGGCTAAATCACAGTTAAATCACATGTTTTCTTCTCACCTTTGAGAATAACATATCTGGATGGATGTCATCATCAGTATAAGACAAGCCTCTAGAGGAGAAATTGCCCTACTTGTGAAGTTCATATCCCTGGCCAAACATGTTCCTAGCAATAGAACATATAAAGAAAAGCCATGCTCATGTTGATCAGATTTCTTCTGATAAGGAAGCAGATGGCAGGTTATGAGCCTTCTATGGGCAGCTTTGAAAGTTGCCACATCATCAAAAGGACAGGTGTAAATCTATTATGAAATAAAACACCAAATGTAGTCACATATTGAGTCTTAATAGTGAATTATCTTCTGCTCTCTCAGAAAACTGTCTTTACTTCAAACAAGGGCAAAGTTTTCAGTTTAAAAAAAAATCCAACATGCACCTTGGCCTTTCCCTAAGTAACTCTTCCTCAGAAGAGCAGTGGACCTCTCCTGTGCTGTTGAGTGTATGTTCTTTCATGATAGTATAAGGTAAAATACATTTTGTCTCAGTCTTCCTTGATCCGTCCAAGCCTCTGGAGCTTCCTGAGTGACAGGAGTGTCTTTTTTTGATTCATAACTATCCCCCTTTGATCCCCGTAGAAATCTCAGGATGGGCCTGCTCATCAGAAAGGCCAAATGATTAAACAATTTTGACCTTCTAGATTTGCATGCCAACTTTAGGGAAAATGGTGGTGCTGAAAACTAAGCTTTATAAACATCTTGAACTTCAGATTTGATGAGATTCTCAGTCAGCAAACATTCTGAGTTACTGGGAGTGTGGTCCATGTAGAGAGGAGGACATACAAGCTCCATGCACTTGCTCCTTGTACATTGTCCTGTGAGTCATCTCTGTCTGCTTGTTTCTGAGATGTATCCTATGATGTAATTGCCTGTAAATGAGAGTAAAGCATTTACCTGATTTAGATGAGCCATTGTAGTAAATGATCAAACCTGAAGAGGGTACATGATTTTTTAAATGATGAATTTGAAGTATAGGAGGAAGTCCATTCTTACAAATTTGTATCTGAGATGGGGGAAATCTTGTGAGACTGAGCCTTTCACTTGTTAAGGATCTAATGCTAACTCCAGATAGACAATGGCAGAATAGATTGAATGGATCCCTAGCTTGTGTATAGAGAGTTGGAGAATAGCTTGGTGAGGAAAATAATTCCATGTATCTGGTGCCAGAGGCATTATAGGAGGACAAAAGCAGAAGAATATGTTTTATCAAACATATCCGAACTGTTTTTTTAGTAAAATAGGTACAACATAATGAATCTGTATACAATGACTATACTTATGCCAACCATTAGCTGAAATCAATATAAAAGTAGCCTATGAACAATATAAAATAACTGTCAAATCACTAGGCATATTGCCAAAGAAACAGGTGATTCTAACCTACAGACTTGGAAAATGAATGAGTTGATAATGGAGTAGGGCTAAGGGAGTCTTTTTCCTAACCCATCACTGCACCATCTTCTAAGCAGAAACTCTAAACAATCCCTCTTAGTTCCTGGGAGCCTCCCAGAGGCCCTAAATGAGCTCAGCAACAATCAATGGGGCTACACCAGAGACGTGACTAGGCGGCTTGGATGCTGCTCCTAGCATATGAAAAAATGGCACCAGGCCATTTCTTAGCTCAAGTTTGGCTAGCAATCAAATCCAGACAATTCTCTCTAAGTTGGAACAAGATTATGTCCAGGTTAAAAATATAATGCAAAAGGAGAGCTTTCTTATTTCCTTGTTCTAGGAAATGGAGTTTGTTGGATTCTACCAGAGATGAAGCAACCAGAGAGAAAGCCACTATACTATGATTCTTGCACATCAATTTGAGGAGCTAGTACACCTCATTAGTATTCTGCTAAACTAGCAGACAGCATCATATTAAAAGGTTATAATTGTCTTATACTTTTTTAAGGGGCAGACAGTTGGTAACTGCCAACTAGAAGCTGATATGAATACCTGTTGCACTGCCAGCAATCCTGGTACTAGCATACCATTTTTTTGACTGAGTCACCTGGAGAATGCTAGGTACTTTATTCTGTTCTTCATCATCCTTCCTGGAAGAAGCCAAGTGTGTATCATTATTCTCTGAGTAAAGAAGCTAGAGAATATTACCTAAGATTATTTATTACAAACTTTTAGCCTTAAAACCATGGTACCAAATTTCCTTAGAACACAAAGAGAGCAACAAACAATGCATATCAGTAATACTAGTGGGAACAACCGCAGTTTGAACTTTAGCCTTATAAGTACAAGGTCATATTTCTAGACCTCTGCTTTATCAAATAAAATGGGTATTCTAATGAGAATCAAAATAAAAGCAGAGTAATCTTGGTCCATACTTGTAGTAAAGCTGAAAACACTATGGATGTGTATCTCTCAACATGTAGTCTCTTACCAAACAGATGCTATTATAATAATGTCCATTTTTTCCATGTAGGTTAATCCATTTCTACAATTGGTAGTGGCAAATGTGGTTCATGAGAATCATTAAAATCAGCTTCCTTTTGCTGTACTGATGACAACCTTTGTTACCTTTGTTATTTGTAATTTAAACAAATGACCTTACACAAATATTTTTTCCTACTCTCCTATATAGTATCATCTCTCTTTGGTCATTACAGAGCAGACAGACTTTCCAGTGAGCATCAGTAGAGTGATCTAGATGGAATTATAGGATTTTGTCCTAATGCCTGTAATAACATACATTCACACCTACATTATTGTCATCCCCTCTCCCCAACAGTTTTGTTTTCTTGATGATAGCCATACTGGGAAGAGATGAAATCTCAAAGTAGTTTTGATTTGCATCTTCCTTGGTGGCTAAAGATGTCAGACATTTTTTTAAATTAACTCAGAGATTAGATTGTTGCTCTCTGAGTGATTAAGCATTTGGATTCTTTATATATTGGAGATATTAATCCTTTATTGTATGAGTAGTTGTTAAAGATTTTTTATCACATCTTTATTCTGCTAATTGTCTCCTTTGCTGTGCAGAACCTTTCTAATTTAATTCAATTTCGTTTGTGGATTTTTATTGTTGCTTCCTGAGCAAATGAAGCCCTATTTAGAAAGTTGTTGCCTATATCTAAATATTTCTCTTATCTTTTACTGTAATAGTTTCAAAGGTTTGTGCCTTGAAGCCTTTGATTCATTTTGTATTTTTATTTTTGTATAGCATGAAAGATAGAGATCTAGTTTCAGACTTCTACATGTGGATGTCCACATTAGACATGGGTGAGGGGAAAATAAAAGGGCAACCTAAAAGGTAATTAAATTTCCAGCTCAGAGATAACTTCAGCTATCCAGATTGGACCTAATGATGGGAAAAAAGGAAGAGAAGAGAACATAGAAAAATAGAAGGAGAAGGAGGAAGCAGGGAGGAGGAGAGATCTTTTGCAATGGAATTATTAAATAAAATAAGTTATTAAAAACTAATTTATTAAGCAAAATAAATAGTAACTTACTAAGTAAAATAAGTCATGCCCGGAAAGACAAGAATTGCATCTTTTCTCTCATATGTAGAATCTAGAAATGAAGGCATAAAAGGGAGACCATTAGGGATGAGCCAGGGGGAGGGAAAACAAATGGGTGGAGCATATAGGAGAGCAAAGTACAAATCAAAGTACGTTATATTCAATTATGAAAACAAGTCTTTAAGACACTAGGAAAGAAGATCATCTTATAAATACGTTAGAAACAATAGCAAGAAAGAATAAAACATTTGAGTCCTTATCTTGGGGTTCATTTCACCTAACATCAACTTATCTGACCATTATTTATAAGATGATTTTTTTGTTGCTTTGTATGTCCCTCCACCATGGTACAACCCCTGTTTTCACTGTGTTTGATGTTGGTATACTTTGTGGAGGGGAAGGGAAAAAACAAGTTGTTTAAATAGGGATACAGGTGGCCCCATTGCAACAAGGAGTTGTACAAGACGTTATGTCAAAAAACAAACTTTACAACTTTGGTGCGAGATGGGGGGGGGGGCGGATGGAAAGGGATGGTAAGGGGAAACAAAGGAGGAGGCAACAATGCTTGATAAGAAATGTACTCATTATCTTGCTCATGTAATTGTAACCCCGCTGCACAGTATTTTCGCAATTAAAAAGAAAAGATCATTGGGCCTTCTTTTTCACTGGGCACTCATGAAAGCGGTTTCCATGAATGTATCTGAAGCCCTCCATCCCTGCACCTGCCCAGTGAGGGTAGTATTCCAGACACAGGAATCTCCAAGTATTGTGACTTGATTCAGTTTGAAGGATTTTCTATTTCCCTATTTCCTATTTCCTATTTCCTATTTCCTATTCTCTCTGTCCTCTGAAGCACTTTATAACCCCCTGAACTCTGTCCTTGTACCCCTCCCAAGAGTTACTGAATGATTGATTACTTGATGTGTTCTGCATTGTTAGCTGTGGAATGGTAGCTTTCCTTTCAAAGAATCTAAAAGAGTTTACTAGCTTCATTTTGCACACATACCAAAAGATCTTCCATCGATCTGGTGTTCACTAACAACATCAGAATGAAGTGAGAGTCATATGCTACCATCCCAAAACCCCACAGTCCCTGACAAATGCTTAAAAATCTTGTACAGAAAACAAAAGTCAATATAGACATATGTATTCATAGAAGGATCCAAGACTATGATACATATTCAAGGAAGAATGCATCGCAATTTGTATCACTTACTCTCTGAAATCTAAAATCCCTGCTAGCCCCAATATAATCTAGGATCTATGATTTTTATTTCTCCTACATCCCTGATATTTAAAATTAGTGTCAATATCACCAAGTCACTGATAGCTACAGCACAACAGTTGTTAATCATTTATTCTGTTTATATAGGAGATAGAAGAAATGCTAAAATGTCTTTCTATTTAGTGCAATAGCAAAGCCTAGAAAAGCAACTATTTCAGATTTTTTTGCCTGAATTTGGATTAAAAAACTGATAAAGATAATTGTGAATATGGTGATCCATTAGATCATGAAGTAAGTGCTTCAATATTTATTGCATTCTGAAGTTATTCTTTTATATATCAACCACATAGAGTATTAAAATATTTTTGTCTCTTTCATTTAGAAAAAAAAATATTTATCTCTATAATCATATAAAATCTGTGTGTGTCCAGATGGAAAAAAGGATTAGCCACATTTTGTGAATGTCTTCACCATTGTCTTAAGGATTTTCTGAAGAACATAGTTTTCAGAAAGGTTGTATCTAATTTCCTAGATAAATAATTGTTTCCTAAATAGAAAATGGTGCAAATCACAGATAACTGAGCAAAGCCAAGTTGAACAGCATGAGGATGCAAAGCTCTGAGAAAAGACTGAGATAAGGGAGAAGGATGCCAGGAACAAGAGAGCATCAGGTGACAGTTTTCTAAGTAGTAAAGTGGCATGCTGATAATTCAGTGTGATGCAAAGATAATAAAAATGCAGAAGAGTGCCGGCCTCATAAACAGACACCTGCTATCACCAGACAGCGAAGCTGTAGCCCATAGCTCCTATTTATACAGTAATGCGAGACATTATCTGGCAGTCCCCCTTCTAGGTGTGAGTGCCCCAGGATCAGGAAGATGCTGATAACTGGAAATGGAAAGAAAAAAAAAAAAAACACCCACCAACAAAAAATGATTAAAGAACTTTAGGACACAGACAGCAAGATTAGAAGAACAAAATAGCTGGAGTTTCCCTGTGATAACTAGGAAGGGATATGCGCCATCACTATCGGCAGGTGCTGCCTCAGAAAGTTGTAAACACTAAGGAGGCAAAGGAATAATTTACAGTGCTGTGATACAAGATATATAAGCTAAGGGTAATAGGATAGAATTACACTGCACAGAATATCATATGAAATCTTTGGAATATATTGTTGCAAAATTAATTGTATACAAACTGTTTTACATACCCAGAATGATCAAAAGCAGCATCTTCCTCCAGGTGAGGCATTATCTTTGCTCCTTCCTCTACCCCCATCAACACACATTTCACTATTGCCTCTCAGGAAGCCAGGGAAGGGATGCTTAGTTCTGGAGTCTTGAGACCCAGGGTGTCCTTCTCCCTCTCCATGGCACAGATTATTAGGAATTATCATCACCTCTGAAAGCAACACAATGATCACAGTTAGGAGCCTAAGATTTACATTGCGATAGCAATGAAAATACCCTACTCCACCCATGTTTTCAGTTCATATATCCTGTCAAGTGTTTGTAGTTCCCAGTAGGTTGTAAATACGCTGGGCTAATGGCCTGGTAGATAATAGAGTGATTTTAAAGATGATCCTAGGACTATGTCCTGAGACCTTAAAGAAATTACCAGAAAGCCCAGCACTGGTAGCTTGCACCAATAATCTTAGATACATGGAAGACTAAATTTATTTTTATTTTATTTTTTTATTTTGAGAATACTGTACAGAGGAGTTACAATTACATGGGCAAGATAACGAGTACATTTCTTATCAAGCATTGTTGCCTCTTCATTGTTTCCCCTTCCCATACTCTTCCCCCCCCCCCCCGCCCCCCGCACCTGATCTTCCCTCCACCCCTCACCAAAGTTGTTAAGTTCCTTTTTGCAATGGATCCACCTGTATCCCTAATTAAACGATTTGTTTTGGAAGACTAAAATTTGAGGATCATAGCTCAGAGTCAGCCTTGTCAGGAAAGTCTGTGAGACTCATTTCCAATTATTTACTAGAAAGTACGAAGCAGAGCTGTGGCTCAATTGGTAGACTGCTAGCTTTGAGTTTAAAAGCTAAAGGACTGCTTTGAGGCACTGAGTTCAAGCTCTAGTATATGTATCTTCTCTCCATTTTAATTCTATCCTATGAATTTCATATTTATTGAGTACTAGCCTACAGTACTATGTATTAAGGTGACAATAAATCATCATTTGATGTTAAACTAGAAGGCCTATATGAGGAGACCCTGTGCTCAAAACATTATTTTTATTTTTTTCTCTTACTATAAAGGAGGAAAGACTCATAAAAACCCAGGAGTTCTTGCTGTCACCAAATGGTCTTTGGTCAATACCAAAAGACATATAGTGTGTGTGCATAAACGCTTTGAAAGTGACCTGTTCTAGATGAGATAAGGAAGGATCCTTATTAAAAATACTAAAAGGAAGGAATGTTAAGTTCTTTTCACAGAGCAAGAATCACCTAAGACCATCTGCCTTGAGTCCAAATGGTAGGTTTGACCTTGTATTTGAGAAAACAAACAAACAAAAAAAAACAAAACAAATCAAAACAAAATTTAGTACTGAATCCTGGAAATGAAACTTTTTACATAATAATTCTGAACTGGGAGATTGCAGGTGGAAATCTGAAAAGGAAGAATATACATAGAAAAGAGAGAAAAAATGCTGAAAATGCTTGCATGGGATGCAAGGCATTTTTAAATGAAGTAAACATAGATGCCAGATAAGAGAGCTAGTGGTAATGATGATGAAGAGGGTAAAGTTTGTTATTATAAGCAGACAGCTTCCAGAATGGGTAAGAGACTCAAGCATTCATTTTCCTCTTTTTTTTTTCTTCATGGTGGCAGTACTGGGATTTGAATTCAGGGTATTGTGTTTGTTATGTGAGCATTGTACTACTTTAGCTATCCATGCCTCCAGCCATGTCTTTGCTTTCATTATTTTTCGTAGGGGTCTTGCTTTTCTTGCACAAGACAGAAATCTTCCTATTGAAGTTTCCTGGAAATGTGGGATGGTAGATGTGTACTACTGTTCTCAGCTTTTTATTGCTTGAGATAATGAAGTCTTTGGAATTTTTGCCTGGGCTGGACTTAACTGTGATTCTCTGATCTCAGCCTACTGAGTAGCTCAGATTTCAGGTGCTGGCCACCATACCTTGATGAAATACTATTTTTATCAAGAATATTTGTTACCAAAGACACTCTCCTGCAATCTACATACTTTACAAATGGAAGATAAAAATATTCTTGCAAGCAACTGTGGCACATCACTGCAAACCAATACCACTGAAACACCAACTCCATATATTCACATAGTATTTTCTAAGTTAACCAAATTTATGCAAATTGCTGTTATACTGACTGGATAGAAGTAATCTGTTCAAGTATTATAAACTTTTAAGTAAGAAATCACACATAAAATCATAGTAACAATGAACATAAGAAAAAGCCTTAGTGAAATTTTCTGGTTTTAATTTTGTCTTAAAATCTGTTGAAACAGAAAATGATTCACTCTAAAAACTATTATGAACAAAATATTGTAATTGAACTGTTTTATATTTTAGAGCACTATTACAATACAGTAAACATGCCATGAGTGTTATTTTTAGCTGCTAACACTGACCCACTGTCTCTAAAACAAGCAAAAAATGAATTCAGTTGAGACATGTGCTTGGCTGCTAAGGTGGGGCTAGTATTTTCTATATAACATACTTTAAATACGTAAATATCTGGTGTTGTTAAAATCTTCATTGTACTGCAGAGTGAACATTTTTGCAGGATTTGTTGTAATTTCTGAATATATTGAATAGCATCCAACCCCAGTGAATGGATATATGTTAGTGAAAACAAAATTACAACCAAATTCTAGTATCTACGCATTTCAGAAATAAGGAGAGAAGACCTACATTGTTATTTGGAGAATATCTTTAAAAACTAACCAAAAGAATCAGAATTTTTATTAATGGGAAACAGTAAAGAGCACATAAATCTTTGGCTTAGAAAAGACAAGCTTTATGCAAAGATATTTCCTTCCTTCCTTCCTTCCTTCCTTCCTTCCTTCCTTCCCTCCTTCCCTCCCTTCCTCCTTCCCTCCTTCCTTCCTTCCATCCTTCCTTCCTTCCTTCCTTCCTTTCTTTTTTACTTTCTTTCTTCTTTTCCTTTCTCTGACCTCTCTTGAGTGGTATCTTTGATTATTACCCATGCAACCCACCAAGACAAGATCATTCAGATGCATATAGTCAACTCAAAACCCTGAAAAAAAGCGATTTTATTTTTATCATTGGGCAATTGTTTTCCTTCAGGAAATAGAGTTGATATGATATTTTGTATAATTTTCCTATATGTCATTATTACTTCATTGATTCAAACAATGAATCTAGCTCTTACTTAGAAAATGATAAATATATGTATATGTATATATTATATATTTGTATTGACCAATCATAGTCCATAATTATAAAATATAATTGTAAATGCTTTCTTCTATAATTCTATTAAAGACACTTAATAATTAAGCTATATGGAAAATTAAGCTAACATTCTATTTAGTGTCTTCAAGATTATTATATATACTAGTTTTGTATCAATTTTTTAACTGCAGAAAATTTTTATCCATTTACTAAATGAGAGTAGAATGAAGCTTTCATATTTAAATAAATTGTTTGTAAAAATCAGATCATAAAAGATATTTTGAAAGCTACTGGAAATTCAAAACAGACTGATACAAATGGCAAAAAGAAAGATTATAATGAGGGTTGGAAAACAATTTTAGAGAAGATGAATTCATTCCTAGACTCACTCATTAATTTTGTAGAAAGGCAGCTATGTTAAATTTAGTTCAGAAGGCCACAGAATGGAACATTTTTCATTCTTTTTCTAGAATAAGATAAAGGGCAAGAAAACAGGCTGGAACCAAAGAATCAGAAAGCAGCAAGTACAGTGTAAAGATAGAGACAATGAAGGTTAACTTTAGCTCCTCCCATTTTTACCTGAGAATTAGCAAGTTATTAATTTTATAATTGAGATTAGTTATACTTAAGAAGGCACTATGAAGCCAAGAGCCAGTGGCTCACACCTGTAATCCTAGCTACTCAGGAGGCTGAGATCTGAAGATCGTGGTTCAAAGACATCCCAGAAAGGAAAATTCAGTGAGACTCTTAACCCTAATAAATCACTAGAAAACCGGAAGTGGCTCTGTGGCTCAAGCAGTAGATCACTCACCTGAGCTGAAGAGTACAGGGACAGTGCACAGACCAAGTTCAAGCCCCACAACCAATAAAAAAAAAAAAATAGAAAGAAGAAAAAAGGCACAATGAGATTGTGAATCATTAAAGAGGAAGTATATTCATTCCTATGTTTACTGAGGAGGCAGAAAATTCTTTATGAAAATTTCCATAGTAAAAGCATTGGCTGAGCCTTTCACTAATTAAACTAATATGCCTGGAATGCATATTACTGCCTATCAGAAATTCTGTGAGTAATGATATTATGGGGATATAAAAAGACAAAATATTTTCTCTGGAGTTTGTGAAGCTTAAATTCAACCAGCCAAAAAAAAAAATCTGTTGCTTATTACAATTCTCAACCAGATATCTAAGATAGCATTGTTACTTGTGTTTGTTTTATCATTGCCAGCTAATATTGCAAACACATCTGTGATTTTATAAAGGAAAATAGAGATAACACTATTGTTTCCTGTAATTGAAATATCTCATATAATAACATTGTCATAAAGAACCACTCTGTGAATGTTTCTTCTTGAGCTCTGTATGATTACTTAAGAAAATGATCCCAAGAAATATGGAAAACAGAAAAGTCAGAGAGAAGGGTAGCAATTCAAAGGAAAATAGAAGACTAAGAGTCCATAATAGAAAGCAATGTTACATTGCATATTTGAGACCTCTCGTTCACTCCCTTACTTCCCACTGTTTGGAGGCAAACACTGAATCAACTCCATCAGGTAATTTCCTTGAACTCCACTGCTACGCTCTGCTGAATAGATTAGAAAGAGGGTTAAAGACTTTAATTGGAGGGTGAACTGTACTTGTGAGTTCCTATCCTAACTTTAGATCTTGGGGCTTACACAGAATGTAGATTCTTTGTAGAATGTAATCTTCCTATGAAGACCACACCCTTGGCCTTGTCCAGAAATGCCTCTAACATAGGGTTTCCAGGACAACCATCCGTAGCACAGGATGCCCTGATGTAACCAACATGGAAAAATGGTTTGCTGTTGCTCCAACAGAAGCTGAAAAACAACAACAAAAAAAAACCAATCAATCATGTTAGGGGAATAAACCCCAAGATAAGTATTCAAATGTTTTTTTTCTTTCATGTAATTGTTTCTAACATATTTATTTTTTTTCTTTTTTTCTTGTGAAAATACTGTACAGAAGGGTTACAATTACATGGGCAAGATAATGAGTACATTTCTTATCAAGCATTGTAGCCTCCTCCTTTGTTTCCCCTTCCCATCCCTTCCCATCCTCCCCCCGCCCCCCACCCGGTCCTCCCCGCTCCCCCCCCTAACATATTTATAAGATGATTTCTATGTTGCTTTGTATGTCCTCCCCCCTACGGTATAACCTCTTTCATTGTATTTGAGGTTGGTATAATTTGTGGAAGAGAAGGCCAAAAACAAACAGTTTAACAAGGGATACAGGTGGACCCATTGTAACAATGAGATGTACAAGTCCTTATGTCGAAAAATGAACTTCACAATTTTGGTGGGGGGGAGGGGAGGACTGGGTGGGGGGAGGGTGGGGAGAGCATAGGAAGGGATGGGAAGGGGAAACAAAGGAGGAGGCTGCAATGCTTGATAAGAAATGTACTCATTATCTTGTCCATGTAATTGTAACTCCTCTGTACAGTATTCTCACAATAAAAAAATAAAAATAAATAAATAAATATACCAACAACAACAAAAATCAATCATATAACTGTGTCCTGCTTCTGGTAAAAGTAGCTTGTGCCACTCATGAACATGACTCAGTGGATGTGAGAACCAGAGCTTTTGGCTTTTCTTTTCTCTCCTTTCCCCATTGGACTGGAAAAAGTAATGGGATGAAATTGACTGAATTAATTATTGTAGTATAGAGAAAAGCAAGGTGACACACAAAAGGGAGACAGGAGACTATCAGACAAGGGAGAAATGGGCAAGAGTGGTCTTTAGATTCTTAACTTTCTTTTCTCTCTCTCCCTCTCTCCTCTCTCTCCTTCCTTCCTTCTTTCCTTCTGTCTTTCTTTTCTTGTTCCTGTATTGTTACTGAGGCATGAACTCAGGGCCTCTCACCTGGCTTTGTTTTGTTCAAGGCTGGCACTGTACCACTTGAGCCACAAATCCACTTCTTGCTTTTTGTTAGTTAATTAGAGATAAGACATTCTCAGATTTGTCTACCTAGGATGGCTTCAAATTTTGATTCTCAGATCTCAGCCTTTTAGCTAAGATTACAGGCATGAGTCACCTCTGCCTGATTCAATTCTGAACAGTCTACCTTTTCCATACCCTCTATGGTTATCAATTGCAGACTTATTATATTATATATTAATAATAATCTAAGGACATGTTCATTTACTACCCCCATCTAATCCTTTAATTTTACTCTATCTGCAAGTCATACTATCAAAACTTAAAGATGGGAAGTACAGTTGTAGCTCAAGTGGCATTGTGCCAGCCCTGAGCAAAATAGCTTAGAGATAGTGCTCAGGCCATGAGCTTAAGCCACATGACTAACAGAGAGAGAGAGAAGCAGGGAGGGGAATCTCTGTGGTTCAGAGTGGAGATGCCAGTGTTTTGCTGAGTATTTTGTTAAAGCCATGTTCTATCTGTCCATGCTGGTGTGCACAAAGTTCCGTCCCTCTATGATTGCCTTGCTGGTGGATTTTTCACAGACAGGTTTTAAATGCACTAGGGGAAAGCAGCTTTTGCTAAATGTTTTATAACGTGTCAAGAAACCTTTATCGAACATTTAATCCAAAACCTGGCTTTGAACCAGGGAGGCATACAATTCCGTAATTAATTTTTTTTACCTTCTTTTGCTAATCGCTGATAAAAAGCTTAATTCTATTAACAACTCGACTTGACAAATTGCACCGCTCAACGGAAGCGTTTAGAAATTAATTACGCATTTTATTGCATTAGATCGGATAAACAGAGAAAGACCCGCAAGAAGAAAAAAATGAAAAGACAAGGTGGAAAGAAGGAAATGGTCAACTATAAACAAACCATTTGATATTTGACTATTTCCATGATGATTTGAGGTGTCATCTAAATAAATAAATAAACATATAAACTTCAAACCTCATGGGTCTTGGCACCTTCTATTCAAATGCAGGATTGCCTGTAGGCTTTATGAAAAATACCCAGCCCCCACTCCTATCCCTGGAAGCATATAGTTTTTCTTAAGCTCAAATTGATTTGGATTCCTAGAAAAATTTCTTGTCTAATTGTCATAGAAGCTGAAACGATTCCCTTCTCACATCCTCCAGCATCTAGTCTTTGGAATTTCAGTGTGTGGCCTTCGGGGATTTAACGAAGAGTAGAAAATTGCTATAGTAGATATAATATTGTGTCACCCAAGTATAAAAAGATAGGAGGAAAAGACAGATTAAATTGGCTTCCACTTCACTTCTCTAGTTAAAGTTAAGTGCTCAAGGGTCAGAGACCATATGCAAATTTTATGACATTCTTTGTCTCTAAATGTACATATTTCTCAAAATTGCTGTAGAAAGAGATCCCTGGCACATAATCAAACCATTCTACCTTGCAGACTCCTAAACTTAGAGTCGGCTCTAAGTGAAAACTTTTATGCTGTAAAAAACTCAACAATAAACTCATGCTTATTTTCTTTCTTATACACTTTGCACTCTTCTGTCCTATAGTATTTAACTAAAATACAAATTTTCTTCTATGGGTACTAGTGTACTCACTGCTGCACAGATCTTTTTCACTTTGAAAATTGCCATGTCAGGGCTGGGATAGTGGCTCAGTGGTAGAGCGCTTGCCTTGCATGCCTGAGGCCCTGGGTTCGATTCTTCAGCACCACATAAGCAAAAAGAAAAAAGCCAGAAGTGGCGCTGGGGCTCAAGTGGTAGATTGCTAGCCTTGAGCTGAAGAGCTGAGGGACAGCGCCCAGGCCCAGAGTTCAGGCCCCACAACTGGACCCCCCCCAAAAAAAATTGCCATGTCCATTGATATGCATGTTATAGAAACAAACATCAGCATTGCACAGTTGGGTTATGAGGGAATAGATTAAAGAGAAAAGGATCTGGCTTTCAAAAATCCAGAATAAAATGATTCTGTGAAATGACAGAAGGAAGAAATGCAGTCTTATAGCTTAGATATAGAAAGAATGCAGAACAAAACAAAAAGACCATTTCCTGATATCCTTGCCACAGTCATGGGTGAGCAGTGTTTTTTCTATCTCTAGAAGCAAATGGATAGGTTTCCTAGCAGAAGTCCATTTAAAAAAACTCACAAAGTAGAGCTCTGAGAGCCTTGAAAACAGTTACTGTAAAAATCAATATTTTTGGCAAAATTATAAGTCATTTTAAAGGGAATATTTTGGAAAAGTATATCATAGGATCATTTGGGATTCTGAGAAGTTTCTTAGGAAATAATTCCAATTTTTAGAGTTTTCTCTAAAAAAAAACCAAAACAAACAAAAACAACAGAAATAAAACCCCAAACACAAAAACTAAGAAATAAATCATCTAATCAAACATAGTAGGATTTGGATCAAGCCACGGGTAGAAATATTTGGATGAAGTTGAAGGTACTGACTGAAAACTCTATCAGAATAATGCCATGATATAAGGAAGGAAATGGAGTTGGTTTGTTTTTAACCTAGGAGAAGCAGAAATGGAGTACAACCTCCTTAAAGTCCATCTTTACCATAGTGAGTTTAGCTACTTTTTCCTGCTCTATTTTCTGTTCTCTGGTTTTCTTTGGTACCTCCTATTTCTGCAGTTTCTCCTCTGATCCTCTTCCTCCCCTCTTTGTTCTTCTGTTCTCTCTAATATATTTTCCCTATCCTGTTCTTATTCTCATTTCACCATGCTGAAACATCTTGAAAAACAAATCGGCAATGATGAGATAATTCTATAGAATGTACATGTTGCACAAATGAGTATATAAAGTTTAATACACCTCCTACCTACAGTCAGATATTAGGTATTATTATTAATAGATCACTTTTTACCCCTTCTGTGTTGGACACTATGGGAAATTAAGTTGTCATATCATATCATATCATCATAGGGATTATTAGGGACTATTCAATGAACCTTCAGAGTATGTTAAAATATAAATTACCTGGAAGTTTATCATAATTCAGCTCCCATGAGAGATGTGCCGGACTTTATAACGTGGAGCACCTTTTGAAAAGCTACATGATATTTAAGTCAAGAAAATTTTCTGATCTGAAAATTCAGGTGAATTTCATAGAATGTATTAAGGATTATGAATGACCTTTCTGGACCCTTTTGAGAAACTCTTGTAGCAGACTGAATCGTACTTTTTACTCTGTGGTCCTATCTGTCTGTCTGTCTGTCTATCCATCTATCTATCTATCTATCTATCTATCTATCTATCTATCTATCTATCTATCTATCTATCTATCTATCTACCTATCTATTTTTTTTTTTTTTTGGCCAGTACTGAGATTTGTACTCAGAACCTAGTTTCTGTCCTTTAGCTTCTTCACTCAATGTTAGTGCTCTAGCATTTGAGCCACAACCTCACTTCTGACTTTTGCTGGTTAATTAGAGATAACAGTTTCTTTAACTTTTCAGACAGGCTGTCCTCGATGATTTGATCCCCAGATCTCATCCTCCTGACTAGGATGACTAGGGATCAGCCTCTAGCACCCAGCTTTGTTTATCCTACTTACACCTTCTAAGGTAACTGAAAAAGGGCAACTACTGATTTCCAAAATAAAAGAACAAATCAGAAGTTCTCACACCTGTAAAAGAACACAAATGGACTCTCTTGCAAACCAGATTCTGCCATGTGAACAAGTGAGAGAGAGTTATGAAGGTGTGCTACACTTAAAATTATCAAAGGCTCTTTCCTTTGCCTCTGCATTCTTATTTTGGGTTGCTCAGAATTGTCATCTGCAAGGGTATGTGAGCAATAAAAGACAAATCACAGTAATAAAACCATGCTGTATGTATCACATATATGCAATGTTCTAGAAAAATGTGTTTCTCCTGGGAGTTTAGCTGCTATTTGCAAGCACCACAGAACTCTTTGTTGAAGGATTGGATGTTGCTAATGGAAAATACCACCTCCCAATTTATGTATTTATTTGGGTGACAACTGATTACTGCAAATCACGTTATATGGCTGGTTGGTATGTACAGATGGTGAAGAGTGTTTTATTTCTGTATTTATTCAATTTGCAAGACATATTCATTTCTTAGACACCTTTTCAATAGTAGTATATCTCTAGCTGTCCTTTAGCAAGAAGGAGGGAGGAAGGTTGCAGGGTATGCAGTACTCTGGTAACTCTACAAGGTAGAAACAGCTTTAGGACTGCTAGTTAGCTCAAGGTCATATTGGTCGAAGTACTCTAGAAGGGAATAAAGAGATTCAGTATTTAAGGTATCTTTCTTCAGATGGTCAAGGCATGTAGACAAAACAGACCTTTTCCTTTGTTGACCAGGGCCTAAGCCTCCAACATCCTCTAGTGTCTTCCCCTAATCTTTAACAACATATTCCCTAAAATTGGATTTTGTGGTGTTGAAAAGTAGGATAAAAATTCCTTAATGTTAAGTTCTTTGTGAGGACTGCTGAATCTACACTATTTATAGAAGTGTAGAATTGAATGCCTGATAAATAGACGCCTTTACTGTAGTTTTCCTTGAGTTATTCCTTTTCATAATGATAAAAATGTTTCCTTCTCTGAAAGCATCCAAGTTATTTATTTAAAATGTCTAGTCACTTACAATCATAGGAATGCACAAGATTGCAAGAACATTTAGAGATATTTCAAAATGAAAAAAACCTAAAATAACATTTTCCATAGAATTGGAGTTTGAACTAAGGACGCTGTGCTTGCTACAAGATACTCTACTCTTTGAGCCTCCATAGTAGCCATTTTTGGTTTGGTTATTTTGAGACAGGTCTCATTTTCCCCCAGTCCAGCCTGTACCACAATCCTCTGATTTATGCTTCTTCCATAGTTCACTTACAAGTGTACACCAACACACCAAGATTTTTCTATTGGACTGGGTCCTGTGAGATTTTGTTGCTTTTGTTTTTGCCCTAACTGGCCTTGAACATCATTCTAGCTGTGATGAAAGGCATATGCCACTCACTGCCATCTGCAATTTGTTTTTCCCTCATAAAAATTGAATAACACTGCACAAGAAAAAAAATGATGATGAAATTTCTCTACTTCAAAGGCTAGATCAGCTTCTGTCTTTCAGGTCACCAGCTATCTAAAGCCAATTCTCTAGGGTCAGGATTTAAATGGGTGGCTTGAAAGGCCTGTCTTTTCTACACAATTGATTTCCTAACATTTCCTTCTTGGTGTGAGATTACTGGGTTCCTTCTGTGGTGCATCTGAGTGGTACCCAGCAGTGGCATAACCACCCTGCTCTCCTAAGCAGGTACCATGGGTATAGCCCTCACATTAGCTTCTTTGTGCTTCCAGACTGGGTGTACATTTGTAGGCATATGGCACAGTGCTAGCTGTATCTACAGGACCCCCTCCCCCTTAGCCCCCATGTGTTTAAGAACAATGAATGTTAATGTCATTCCTAGCTAGCAGCAAGAGGAACAGAGAAGCTCCTAACAAGAGCTGACACAGGGAGAAATACTGGCTTTTTGTCTTTCTTATATGTTAAACAATTCATGAGGTTTGGGGTTGAGTGAGACGTTCAATAAACATTGGCCGCTTGGGCCGCCTAGAGCTGGTGATTTGTCACTATTGGTCAAATATATGAGAATCAGAATGAGTTTTTTAGCTTTGAGGACTTAAGGCTTAACAAATAACACTATTTATCATTCATTTAAATTTAAAGGAACTGCATGTGTCAACTGAGAAGTACTGTATTTGGGGATGTACAAAAAAAGCAAGACACCCCTAAGATGAAATTAAAATCTTTGTAAAAGTTGAAATCTTTCATAGAGGCCCTGAAATTCTTCCTAGATGTCAGTCAGCTAATTGCCACTCCTTGTAAGAATTCCTCCTGCAAAGAGTATCATTTTCTATTGTTGCTTGAGCATTTTTTCCTAACTACCTTAGTTCCTTTTATAAAAGCCCCTCTACCATATTGAATACAATGAATGGCCAAACTACTCATTCAAATATGGTTTGAGTAGGTATTTTATGCCTAGAGTTGATGTATTGAAATATCATCACCAATGTGAAATATGAAGCATAAGGAAGCTTAATCCCACTACGGTGTTTAGAGAGGAGGACTTTGGGAAGTAATTTGGAATAGCTAAATTGTCAGGCTAGACCCTACCACCCTCCCATGATGGAAGTAGTTGTGGCTTTATGAAAAGAGGTAAAGACTAGAAGATAGATACATATGCAAGTTGACATCTGCTCCCTTGCCTTGTGATGTTTGAGCCATCTTGGGACTATGACAGGGAGAAAGCCATTACCAAATTTGGCCCCTAGTTCTTGGACCTCAGGGACTGGGAGCCAAAATAAACCTTGCCTCTCAATCTGTCTGTCTGTCCTGTCTGTCTGTCTGTCTGTCTGTCTGTCTCTCTGTGTGTTTGTCTCTTTCTGTCTGTCTGTCTGTCCTCTTTCTCTCTCTCTCTCTCTCTCTCTCTCTCTCTCTCTCTCTCTCTCTCTCTCTCTCTCTCTCTCTCTCTCTCTCTCTCATAGCCAGCCTCACATATTTCCAAGGAAGAATGAAAAATGGAGTAATACAGCACCCAATCTCCACTGTCTTTTCTTATCTGCCTATACCTCTGTTCATGGTCTTTTTCTTGTTGTTATTGTTAATAAATTCACCTGCTTTCAGTGTGATTCTCTTCATGGGTAAAGTTTTCCCTGAGTAGCTTCTTCTTAATCAACTTTTGTTTAAGTCTACTTAGTACTAACATGTATTCTCTATGTCTTTGTACTAACCAAGGCCTCCTTAAAAAATTGACACAAAACTTGATAGATGAATTAGCAATTCTGATTTCAGAGTTTATGAAAATTGAATGGGAATCTCATCAGAGAAATCATAAGTTAAATTGATGTTCAAGTCATATTTTTCTACCTTAAATCAACAATAATTTATTCCAACCATTTATTGTTCGGCTTATCTCAGAAAATAGCAAAGATATGCTTTGTGAAAAGTAAAAGATATTGCTTCAAACTGCACATGTTAATAAGGAAGAATCTTAACTAACTGAACTCAGGGCAACCTATGTGGACACATAGCTAACTTTCTATGCCTTCAATGAGTCTCAGCCAAAGAATGAACCAATCCAGCCATTCCCTGAACATTTTATCCTACAGGCTTAGTGTTTTCCTTTCCTTTTTCTTACCACTTTTTTTATATAAAAATATTTTTTAAGGTATGTTCTTTTAAGTCACAAGTGTAAGCATCAGAAAGAGATGGTAGTAAAAGAGGATTAAAGAATAACTTTTGTATTACTGGTAATAATTTATGCTTAATTTCTACACCGAAATCCTTCTTTCTTAGAGTATTGTGGCATGAAATGAAAATGAGTGGAAATTAGTGCTTTGGTGACAACCCTCTAGTAAGGTGCACATAACCAAACATATAGTCAATATTATACTACTTTGTAAGTGCAGATAGAAAGCCCCAGAAACTCCTAATATCATCATATATCAAGCAACCAACATTCCCAGAGAATATAACTATATTATAATGATCTCTATTTCTACTAAGACTAGTGAGAAAATATGTTAGATTAGCACACACTCTGTTATTAGTTTTATTGGATCTGATTCTCTATGATATAATTCGGGACAATAAAAGTCCCATACATTAAAAGAAGATCTGGGTTTTTCTGTGTACTACTATTAAACAGGTGAGTGAACGTCTGCAAGTTAGTTATCTCCCTGGAACTTGGGTCCCTTATTTATAGCATGAGTTCATTGTAATGGCCATCTAAGGGCTAATGGGAGAATTAAATATAATAATGCACTTTGTAAGTTAAAAATGAGAATTCTGATGGCAAAAGCCATTAATTGGCTGATACTATCATCGTAATACCTATGACATTACCAATAAATTTGTACTACAGGGATGTACTTGTTCAAAGTGCGATTCAAGGGGTCATGTTGTTGATTTTACTGAAAACATTGAGTTTCTGGGAATCATGTGGGTATGCTCGGAAAGCTAAGTATTAAAGAATCTACTAGTTTTTAGGAGCTTCTGAGAACTCTCAAGAGTAGGTAGAAAATTTGCCTTGCCTTGTTGCAACCAAGGTAAAAAGTTGATTAGTTAAAGAGACACAAGTAAAATATCAGTCCTGAAATAATGGCAGGTTATTTTGGATACGCCATACATAGCCTGACCCTTTCAGAATCAAGTGAGTCATTAAACATTTAGTCCATTTTTAAGATCTGATGGATACTGCATCTGGCCATATGCTGAATAAGTCAACACAGACAGGTGGGTATGTTGATGCCTGTGTTCATGTGCATGGTTTGTTGCTCAAAGAGCTGAGAGTAAGCACTGGTAGGACAGGAGAGGACAAGAGGCTAACAGGGTCTAAAGCAACAGGCCTGGGAAAAGTCCAGATGGGCCACCACACAGAAAGTAACCATGTTATCATTTGCCTGACCTTTTGTCAACTCAAGCTGATGTTTTGCAAGCTAGCGGACACAGTCTGAGGAATTGAATCTCACCCATCGAACTGCATATCATATTCTGTGTCGCTTTCTAGCTGTGCCTTCATCCTGAAAACAGACATGGTATTTCATTTCTAAAGCCATTTCTAATTTTCCCCAGACAAATCGCTCTCATTTTATTTTAGCTACACATACTTAAGTTACATGTGGTCTAGTTTATGGTGGTACCTATCTATAGGTTCATCATAGCATCTGCAGTATGTAATGTACAACCGACCAAGAATTTGACATCTGCCACCAATAATATCACCTGAAACCAAGCTGATGAAGTCACCACGCTCTCTTATTGTCCAGTGACTTCTCTGTTGTCCTAATTGGACTCATCCACCTTAGACAGTTGCCTTCTACACATACCATATTCCATTACATTACAGAACCAAATAGGTCACATTAAATCTCTCAGTGGTGTCAACATGTCCCAACAATGATCTCTACTGGCACTGGTCACAGACAAACAGCAGCCAACCCAGCGACAAGAATGGGGCATAAAAGGCTCCCAAACTTACAACCCTCCCAATTTTCATATTACTTTGTCAATATTAGAGTTTCATGATTTCCTCTTTATGTCAAACTGAAAATGATATGAAAGCCCCGAGTGAACTGGTAGTACTGTTCTGTCCTACATGATTCCACTCAATTATGGTCTATACACAGGTTCAGTTTTTGAGCACTGCTTTATTTGCTGGAAGATGATCACAATCACAAAATGTGGGAATATAAAAGCTGTTAGGAATCTTAAAAATGCCCTGAAATGAACATCTTCTTCTTGTTCTTTGTTACATCTGTTTCCTGTTCTGTTGTGAGCACTACCAGGATATTTGAAAATTTAAAGGAAATCTTTCTGTCCTGTGGATGTTTCGGACTTTTAGAACTGCTCTCCCGTTAATCATTGGTTCAAGTATTCACTTAATTTCTCCCTCATCCCTACCCTTCCATATGTATCACTTTGGGGGTGATTAGCATGGGGTGCACCTTCCTTCCTCTCTTGCCCTGTGGTGTTTGTAGAACTCAGAGAATTATGTGCCTTGTAGTTGTTTATCACGAGCCGGAGAAATGGAAGGATGGCATGACTACAAGAGCAGATGGCACTGCATGCTTGGCATAATTTTCTCAGACAAACTAGGACTAAGGCTGTGAATACTGGCATTTGCCTGCTATAGTCATTCACAGCAAAACATAACAATGAAAATAGGATGTTTCTGCAGAAGAGGTATGGTGGTTTTAAATTACATGCATTTAAGACTTGTAGCCTCTTGTTTTGTGCATAGAATGTGGTTTTGTTCCTGAAATTGTTTGTGTGTGTGTGTGTATGTAAATGTTTTTCTAAATATAGAAATTTATGTTCTATGCATTCCCATAATTGCATAATGGCATATCAGAAAATTGCATTTGGGCCCATATAGATTGTGTAAAACAACAACAACAACAACCAGAAAATTGAGCCAAATGCCAGTGGCTTAACCATGTAAGTCTTGATATTCAGGGGGCTGAGATTTGATGATCACAGTTCTAAGCCAAACCCTCCAATTATCCACTATAAAACCAGATATGAATCTGTAAATCACTTAGCAGAGTGCCAGTTGTGAATGGAGAAAGCTAAGGGACAATGAGCAGGTCCACGGTTCAAGCCCCAGTACTGTTATATACATGTGTCCTTGCTCACGCACATGTGTGAGTGCATACACAGACAAAATAGTAAAAAAAAATAAGGATGTTTTAAATTCTAAAATCCAAAACCATGGTGGGATGAAGCAGCACTGCCTGGCTTTGTTTAGAAAACTTTTAAGTTTCTACTATATATTACCTAGGTGATTTAAGGAAAGTAGACATTTGACTTAGAAGTTTGCTCATGAGGAAGAGAAGAATTTGAATTGAATGACTGCTGACTTTTCTCTAATACTAATTCTCTTTCCATGAGAACTATTAAAGCAACAGTGCAGGGCTCCTACATTTGGCTTACATTCTTTTTTTTTTTCAATGTGAATAATCATAGAGGAAATGAAAACGAACACATGGAAAAGGTCCAGAGAACTCAGTATGTATCATTTCTGGATACATTCCATTTTTGTTCCCTTTTTTGGTAGACTCTTCCCTCAGAATCAATACTTATATTCCTCACTTTTGATTTCCTTTGAGAAAATGGGACACCTTCCAGGAGAATGATTATGATCTTTCAAGTGTTTGGATTAACTAATTCATTTTTTTTCATTCATTCAACAAGTTTTGTTCTAGGGAGGTAGTGGGCTGTAGGGATATAATGATGGATAGGGCATGTTTTCCTGTCCTAGAAAATTGATAGTCCAGCAGGAAACATACAGGCTGCTTATATGACACATTTGATGCAGTAGTGTTATAATAAAGTACAGGAGATGGATCAGTTTTGTTAAGAAGATATGGGAAAGCTGTTACAGAAGAAGTTATACTGGCTTTTGTTTTAGAGGAATCACTAAAGTTTCTGTAATGAAGAAAGGACAAACACTTTTCTTTCCAGAAAGACTAACATACTAAGACTGGAGATCATAGAATGGGTCATATTTAGGAAAACATATGAAAGTTTATAGGACTTGAATATAGGGTAGAGATGAAAAAGGAAGGAATTATTGACTAACAGGAAAATAAAGTCCAGATTGTAAAGGCTATGTAGTTGGTCATTTGGATTTTTCTTTTTTTTATTTTGAAAATACCGTACAGAGGGGTTACAATTACATGGGCAAGGAAATGAGTACATTTCTTACCAAGCATTGTTGCCTCCTCCTTTGTTTCCCCTTCCCATCCAGTTGTTTTGTTCTTAAGCATGATAATTCTTCAGCCTTTACTGTCAGAGTAGCTAGTCAGAGTGGCTAGTTCAAAGATAAAATATTCAATGATTAAGATTTTTAGAGCTCAGAAATGTCCAAACATTTAAGATTTTTGTATCTCACATAGATATTGGAGTTCTACCTCAACACAGGCATTGAAAATTTGTTAAAATATGGGATGTGGCAGATGACGAACAATAGTCAAGTTTTGCTTCTCCCAATGCTATAAATGCTAGACCTAGGATAGTGGGTCTCAGTTTTGGTCCTCGTTATATTGCTGCTCTCCTTGGGGTAGGTGCTTGACCTTATCAGGCTTTGATTCCCAGGCTTCTCTGTTAAGCTGGTCCCTTGCTGGGTTCATCCAGTGGAAGTCATGATGGAAGGGAACTGCTGGAGAATGTCTCTTCCTTTTCTTTGTCTAATGGGGTATCTTGGACAATAGCTACAGATCCCTAGGACAGGCCTGTAAGGTCCCAGCTTTGCCTTTGGTTTCAGGCAATGCCATCTCCTCTGTGCCTCCAACTAGGGAGTGGGAGACTTCTAGCTGTAGCTATTCATTTCGTTTCCTCTTCTTCTTCCATCATCTATTTGTCAAGTTCTGACATTAGTTTCTTTTTGTTTTCGAAATGCAAAAGACATTATGCTTTCTTCACTCTACTTTGATGAACTCAATTAAATCCAGAGCTTCCTTCAATGTAAAGGACCTTGATATATTTTAAGCCACGTTGGAATGGAATTCAATAACCATTTAGAAGATTTTTTTTTCCTACCTATGATTCAGGGAAGAATGAAAGTGCTCAAAATATTCCCTAGAAGCCAATCTTAAGAGATTTTCTTTCTTCAGGTTAAAATTCAAGTTAGGTATGTTGAACATGTTTGGACTGTAGAAAGCTGTGAGACAAGGAAAACAGAATGGAGGAAATTGTACTTGGGAAGAACATATGAAATATGATTAAGAGATGGTAGAGAAAAAAATAACATGAAAGGAAGGAGGAATCGTTGTAAAGCAAAGAACCTGGCAAAGAGAAGGTGAGTCTTTTGTAGCAGAAACATTGCTACCCAGCATGCCAATATGGCTGCTGTTCTACTTGATCAGGACCACTGGACCTGCCTAGAGCATTCGAAAAGCTTTTTAATTTCAGTTCATGACCAGCCTTTTTCTTCCCCCACCATCAACCTGCTAATGCTTTTCTAATAATTACCATTTTTGAAACCATTTTGGCTGTTAAAAATGTTTCTTTTAATAAGCTGATTAAAAGAGGCTGCTTATTAGCATAAGCTCTTTGCTGTTCAACCCTCTTCCTAATTAAAAGCACTCATCTGTGGAGACCTCGATTTTTCCCTTCTTTCGATGATAGGTTTTTTGGATATTTTTCCTTGGAAAATTTGTTTTTCTTCTTGCTTTACTCTTCTTTCTTTGGGTTAGTGTTTTGCTTCTGGGTTGTTCAGAGATAGGGGTAACAGCAAAATGACACCTCTGAAGGAATCTACAGTCTGAATAGCATGAAATGGAAGTGCTACACATATTGTTTAGTTGAGTATAAAGAGAAAAACCTATTTTTATGATAATCAAAAATTATCCAAAATGATACACAACAGTGGCAGATAATAGACACAAATCTTATATTTTCTTTTTTTTGGGGGGGGGGGGGATCCGATCATGGGGCCTGAACTCTGGGCCTGGGCGTTGTCCCTCAGCTCTTCAGCTCAAGGCTAGCACTCTACCACTTAAGCCACAGCGCCACTTCTGGCTTTTTCTTCTGCTTATGTGGTGCTGAGGAATCGAACCCAGGGCCTCAGGCATGCAAGGCAAGTGCTCTACCACTGAGCCACCTTCCCAGCCCAGATCTTGTATTTTCTGCATGGGATTTTTATCCTTGGTTAGTGGATATGCCTTGGGAAATGCCACTTCCCTAACAGAGAAAGTGCTGACGACACATCTATGAATGCCTCTTATGATGCCCCTAGAGCCACGGATGTGTAGCAGATGATACTGGCTCAATTTAGATGGACGTAATCTTCAGAAATTGTCCTTATGTATAGACAAATTAATTCTATTATTTTTCCTTTTTTGTTAATAAATTTCATATGTTCTGGATAGTAAACCCTAGGATATTTAAACTCAAGTTTTAATTCTAAAGTCTTTATTATTATTATGATTAGCAGCATCCATCATCATCATCATCATCATCATCATCTTTAAGTAGTCATACAAAGGGACTTTAATTCAACATGTCAGTTTATAAGTACAGTACCTCTTGGTCAATGTCACCCCTTTTCTCCCTTACTTCTCCCAACCCCACAATTTTCCTAGTTTTATTTTATACAAACACACACACACACACACACACACACACACACACACACACACGCACGCACCCTGAATATAAGCATTCTCCCACCCCACCCTTCTTCTCTTCACTTATCTACGGTCTTATTAACCATAAAGTCATCATGGTTTTTTTTTAATAGTTTAATGTGAAACTTCTGACTACAGAGGCAAGTGGCTGTCTGTGTGTACGTGTATTTGTGCATGGGTGCATCGCTTAGCAACATATACCGAAAGGGCTTCAATTTCTCCACTTTTACTGTCCCCATGGAGGAGTCTATGTATTTCACAATCCTATGGTGAGATCAGCAACCCATGGAGGAAAAGCTGGAATTGATTTTCTTTATGCAAGACTTAGGCTATCCAGGTGACATGCATTGGTAGCATGTCATAAAATCTGAAAGCATCGCTATGCCTAGCTACTTAGGGTCAAGTAAGCTGAATTCAGTCTCACCATGTGAATCATCTAAACATTGTCAATTGGGTTGTGTTAAGAGGAAAAATAGAGGCCAGAAGCTAGTTTGTTTTTTACATTGCATATGGGGTGAATGCAATTTTAAGAAAAAAGACTGTTCTATTCTTTTATATTAAGCACATGTCCTCCTGAAGTCAGAAAATACTAATATTGCAGTGCTTTTTTTTACAGGATCTTCTTAATTAATTTTAGAAAAAGATTAGGTGAAATTGAATTCCGTGAATTGCTTTCATAGGCAAAGAGTTAATAAACTTACATGACCATATAGGTGAGAATAACGAAGTTGGCTTCTTCCTCTTCTTCATGGGTTCTCTTCATGAATATAATGCAGCTAAATTGTGTGCAACAGATCAAGTTCTCCAGACATGTGACTCAGTAAATGATGTCTCCTAGGCTAAGGATGGTAATCCTGTAATCTCAGCTATATAGAAGAGTTAGAACAACCACTGTTAGAGTCCAGTCCAGGCAAACACAATACGCTCCCAAAACAACTAAGGAATAAAGGGCTCACAGCGTGACTGATATAGAAGAGCACCTACAAACCCTAGTTCAAACCCTAGTACCACCAAAATAAACAGAGAAAGAAAAAGGAAAATGATATCTCCCTAGCCCTGGTCCCATTTCAGTAGCACTCTGAAGCAATCAAGATGAGTATTTAAGTGAATTGCAATTTATGCAGGAATATTAAAAAGGTCAGAAAAAATTTTCCAAAATTACAGCTGTTTTATGTTCTTGTTCTAGAATCTCAACCGTTTATCAAAAATGTCAGGCAGGGTCAAAATGAGGATGAAATGAATGGAAAAGATTGATTAGCCCTGTTGAAAGCCAAAATGTTTTGTGAATCTTTGAAGGGCCCGTGATTTAGTGGGAGTAAACCAGGGAAGTGAGTACTCAGGAAGGCCTGGAGATAAAATTTAGGGATCCTAGCCATATTGATCACTTAGGTGGCCATAGTCAATACATCATTTCACTAGGTCCTTACGCTGGGGTGACTTTAGCCTGAAGAAATATTTGGAAATGTTGAGATACATTTGTGGTTATCACACCTTATTGGGGGAAGTAGTACATGCTACCCTCATCCAGGGAGCAAAAGCCAAAGACATTGCTTAATATCCTGCCTCATATGAGACTACTGCTCCCAAAAGAGTTATTCATCCAGAAATAGCCATAGCCTCGAGACTAAGAAGCTCTGCTTGAGAGATTTATTTTGAATGGCCTTTGGATATCTGCCTCTCCTAACACTCCATCCCTTGATCACACAAAATGCATTGATTGGGTCTATTGTTGAATGATGGAAAGTTAGAACATGAGTTTCATAGTTGAATAGCTTGGGTTTGGTTTGCATCCAGTCAAAAAGAGGTGTGACCTCTGGTCACTTACTATAGACTCCAAATCTTAGCTTTTCAATATATGAAAGTGTGAACCGTATATCTAAATTTTGTATTGAAGATTCAGCCAGGAGACTATTTAATCATGTGGTGGGAAATGAAGAAATGGAAGTCACTAACATAATAATAGTACCCCTGTGTTATTGGACCAACAGACATGATAAAATCATGTGTTGGATAGTGCTGGCTATTCTACTCCATATTTCATTCTATTAAAATAGCTTCATGAACATCTTAAAAAGGGAGAAAGAGTAACTAAAGCAAACATTTACTAAATCACTACTGACTTAAATGTTGTACTTAGGTTTTATCACATAGAACAAAGCATTGTGTATCTTTGATTTAAAAAAAGAACACTCTACTTGTAGGAACTATATGTGTTATTGTTCATACCAATATGAGGATCACACTTATACTGCTTGAGTCTGCAAGGAGGAATGAGAGTGAAGAGTGGATTATATTAACATGTAAAGATGGGGTAGGCTTTGTCTTCCAACTAAACTATGCTATTATGAGCAAGGTTTCAATGTTGCCATCAGTAAATTATCTGTGTGTATGTATTCAGTGTCATTTTCCAGACTTTGATATAGCTCATTTCAAACATTATCTCTGGAAAAAGTATCTATTGTTTAAGTAATAAAGGCATAGCCCTTTTGGAGTAAGAAATGATCATATAACTCATTTAGTGTAGCTCTTTTGTTTTATACAAGTTAAGACTCATAAAGAGAAAGTCATATGTTCACACTCTTGCTCAAAGGAAAATATATCTATACATTGCTTGACATCATCTATTGCATTTAATTCCAATTATCTCAAGATAAAGAACTTTAAACAGTAGACCTTTTCCAAAGGTCATAATGTTAAAAGCAATACATAGCTACAAAGCTGTTTACTAAACATTACATTGTGTAAATAACTATTCAATTATAATCTCCTATTTACTATCCTCTATAATCCCAGATGATACATTTTGTCATACTCAGTGTGAAGCCTGGGTTTGGGAAGAAGTCATGACTGTGCTATGGTTGAGCCTTTCAGGATAGAAATGAAGGTAGACAGCAGCCATGAGTAAGAGTAAAAGCGAAGGTCAGCCTGAGCCCAGAAAATCATCTCTGTCTTCTCTCCCCCATCGCTTATTATTTCATATTTATTTTTCTTTTAGATACAATAAGAATCTCAAAACAGAAGTTTAAAATAAGATATTTCACCCTTTACATGATACATTGTTGGGTGGAAATAAATCTTTTGCCCAAATTTATGACAAGTATAATTTGGGTCACTTATTTTTATGGTTTAAAGAAAAGATCCAGCATTTTAAAATTTCAAAAAAGTATCTGCTTTGACTCTGAGGTCTTTAATCCATTGAAGAAAATATCTTGCTAAACAAGTGCAAGGAGAAAAATGCAGCCCATAGTCTGTCTAAGGCTGGGAAATCATTTGGTACATGATGATACAAACACGGCTGTTTCCCAGTGGCTGCCCAGGCCAGTCTGCCTGTATTGATAATTTTGTATGTCTTGCAAATGACATTATAAATATCCAACTGGCCCTTGGTAGAAAAATATTCTGCCAAGTTTAGACAGAAGGATAATGATTTTTTTAAATGTTTCATTACAAAGAAAGATTTTCATTTTTTTCTAGTTGCCATTGAATCATACTTCTTTATGTTTTACCTTTGGCTTTGTGACAAAAATCAATACATCATGAAGCATAGGAGTGTACCGTACATTATCAATCTTAATAAAATAAAGTATAAACAAAACCATTTACTAAGTACTTCAATGTCTATGAAGGTGTTTCCTATGTGTTAACAAAAGTGCAAAAGTGTAGACAGACCTTATAAGTGACAGTGAAAGTCCGGAAAGTAAGACTCTTCTCTCCTAATTCCAGTAGAGTTATATGGAGTAACATATGTAGGCAAGATTTATGCTTCAGTGTTTATTTAAACCAAATGTATAGCTAGAGTATGAAAGTCACAGGAATTCCCTATATATACTATTTCCTCTGAATGGTAAGGTCTTTTCTGGATCTTCTCTTCTAGAAAAACATGCATTGTTTTGATAACTTTGCTAACTTCATGAAATCACATATAATGCACCTAAAATTGATTGACACAGAACACGTATTTAAGTGATATTTTCAATTTTTCATTAATGCTTTTTGGTATTTTTTTATACTAAGAAACATAACCTGAAGGTTATTTAACATTGAGAGAATAGGAACAGTGTTTCCTTCTTTCCTTCCTTCTAGTCTTCTTTTTCTTCCTTCCTTCTTCTCTTTATTCTTCCAACTCTCCCTTTTGTGTACACTCATGCTATATAATCATGTATGATTCTTAACAAGGATACACTTTAGCAAGAAAACAAGAATTGGAATGTCGATCTCAGTGTCATTCTGGTGTTTGTTTGTTGTAAAGGTATTTACCGAATTATATCTCTTAACATGTTTGTTCAGTAGAAATACATTTTGATATATTAAAACTTTTATCTCCATTGTAAAAAAGTTTTGGCAGATACTACTATTTTTTACATGGTTTCTTAGAGACTTTAGTTATCTATCTGGGCTATAAATTCCCTCACAGTGTGTAGTTTAAAACCATCTTAAACTTATTTCCTAAAGAATCTACATATGCCATGAAGGAAAATTTTGCTTCAATCGTAGAATTTAAACTAATTTTAAAAGCAAAACAAAACACTAAAAATCTTTGTACCTGGGGACCAATGGCTTACACCTATAATCCTAGCTACTTAGGAGGCTGATATCTAAGGATCCCAGTTCATCTTCAGCCCAAGCAAGAAAGTCTATAAAACTCTTGCTCCAGTAATCTACTCAGAAAAAGCTGTAAGTGGCACTATGGTTCAAATGGTAGGGCATTATTCTTAAGCAAACAAGCTCAGGGACATACAGTATCCAGGCCCAGAGTTCAAGCCTCAGGACCAGCAAAAAATAAAAAAATAATAATAACACCAACAATAAAACTCACAATATCAAGAAATCCGGTAACATATGGAACAGTAAGCTAAATTTGATTTTTCTGGGGAGTCTTTGGTCAGTTAAAATTTTTAAAACAAAGTTTCTTTCTTTTTGAATGGACCTACTTTATCCGGTTCTGATTAGCTTTGATGCTAATTTTATGGCTGAATTTTAAAGAATACTTTTTCTTTAGTAACAACAGCACTTCCTATTTCAATAACTAAAGATTTGAACCAATAAAGGAATAGAGTCTCCAGGCTGTCTCCCCCATCCTTCACTGCTTTTGCCAAGTTCCACGTCTTATCTCTTAGGCAGCATTTGGTCACTTCATGAATTATTCTCTGTGTATGTCCCTTCATTCTTTTTTCCTTTTTCTGACATTCATATCCCAAGAGAAATAAAAATGAAAAATGAATGAGCTTGTGTTCTCCAATCCATGGGATCTGTGATCAGATATATAATAACTTAAGAAAAAAACCTATTTAACACACAGGCACACACACACACACACACACACACACACACACACACACACCAGAAAAGGTCTGAACTATCACAGGGGAGAATGCACAACAAGATGAGCTGTCTCCTTTGCAAGCAACTCCACATCTAAGATCCCTGATACCACTGCATTTCTTTCTAAGAGCCAAGCTATGCTGTGTGTGAGCCAGAAGCAGTGCAGGTGCCAGCTGCTAGTCAGCAGTTCTTTGCCTGAACCAGATTGTAAGTCCAGCACTTCAGTGGAGACTCTATGATCCAGTCAGCAGGAGAATTTTCTGCTGCTCACAGAGCATGTTGTGATGCCTTCTGGAAGGATAGAGGAAAATCAAGTAAACCTGTGACCATTAAACATTGAATGGCAATGGGAATTCACAGAGGTCACAGAATATCAGTTATTCATTTTAAACTGGTAATTTACTATTATTTTTATTGTGGCTCATTACGTTCCCTACATCGTCTCATTATTTCAAGGCCATCTTTTCTTACAGGATAAGTATAATCTGGTCCATCATTTCTTAATTAAAATGTGTCTGCACATATTTTTCCCTACCAACACTCAGATGTTTTTAATGATAGCTTGCTTTCTTTTCTATAAAGTCTTAAGGAATGATTAAAAGTGACTAGAAAAACAATCAACTGTATGCTCTTCTGCCACAAAATACGGCAGTACATTGATAAAGGCAGGTGGAGGGATTAAATAATTTTCCCTTGCTTGTTAATTTCTCACTAAAGTAGCAAAAGATTGCTTGCAATCGGTAGGGGCCACTGTCTAGTTTAAGCATTTAACAGCTGCTCACAACAGCTAGCTGACATCCATCAAAACCCAGCTAGGTCCATTTAACCTAATAGCTCTACTTTCTCCGTGTTTAAGGCCTGTGTTCATCTGAGACTAGGTAGTTCCTTGCCTCTGGCAGCAAATCTACCCCTGTTGCTTATTGAGAGAGAGAGAGAGAGAGAGAGAGAGAGAGAGAGAGAGAGAGAGAGAGAGAGAGAGAGAGAGAGAGAGAGAAAACAAAAAGCTCTTCAAACTGTCCCCTTTCTCAGTTTGAACTAGCTGGAGCAAAGATTGATTTTCTTCATTTGGAAAATGCAGAAGCTATAAGCCTAACAAGACCTTGCCAAAACTTCTGGGCAAACTCTATAGACCTGAATTGACCATCCAGAGGCTTTCCATCTAAATTTTACATGGATCAAATACTTTGTTGTCTTAGGTTGAAGAGATTTCTACAAATTCCTCTCATACAATACCAACATTCTCTTTCCATTCACAGGAAATACGTTCTAAAACACCCATAGATGCCTGAAATTTTGGATAGTACAAAACTCTAATTGTATATTGCTTTTCTTAGATACACCTAGGATATACTCTACAAATTAGGTACAGGAAGAGATTAACAAGACCTGAAAGAGAAAATAGAAGAACTCAACAATCTCTTGGCACTGGTTATGTGAGGGTGATCTTCATCTCTCAACATGTCTTTTTTATTTTTTCTGTGACTATGTGAACTTTGGTGAGACCTCTAGGTGTTGGTGCAGGTGAATGATGTGGGAACTGTGACATGAAGTTAGATTACTGGTAAGGGTGACTCAAACACAAGCACTACATTGCTGTAGCAGTTGATCTCCTAGTGGAGAAGACTCCTAGGACACTTAAGAGTGAGAGGTATTTGTAATATGGATCAATCAGGGCTGACCACAGGAACTGAAACCACAAGAAGAGGAACTGCAGATGGGGGTAGAAGGTCCATTTTGTGGTTAAATCTAAGGAAGCTAATTTTATGATCTGTGCGGTTGATAGGAAAGGACAAGATACAGCCATATGGTGAACTGACGACCAGTTTCCTAGGAAAGCTGATACCTAGGAAGGCCGGGGAAATGATCCCCAAATATGGTATGGGTATGAAATTTGGGGAACACTTTTTAGCATTTTCAGAGATCATTCGAAGGCTTTCCAGCAGTCTCTCTTCAGTATTATCCTCAAAATCTGTGCAGAGAATTGTTTTCATATGTTTGTCTCCAAATTTGCTTACTTGATGAACCAAGACCAGAGAGAAAGGAGATATTATTTTGAAAGAAGAAACATACAATGATTCTTTTTTTTATCAACCATGGAAATATTTTCTTTCTGGTCAAGAATGTACTGAAGGCCTTTATGAGACAGTGAAAAATCTATAGAGTAATAAAGGATGTTGCTAGAATTCAAAAGTACTACAAGAATTGCCACAATTACTTACATGCTCACAGTATTTTCTACCCCCTTGAATGGTAACTGAAGAATATTTTCTTCTGCCCCTTTCCTCTGGTTCATTCTCTCCATGTAATCATTCCTAATTTCTCTGGTCTATAATGTCCTTTCTCTTTAACAAACCTCATTTCACTAAGAATACACCTGATACTGTTGGTCCTGAGTTGCTGTGGTTTATACAAGTAAAATGTAACAATTCTTTGAAGACTAAGGTTATGTTTTCTGCTGTTTTCTGTGCCCTCTTTGAAGCACATCAGAGTTCTAAGGTGCCTAGCAGGATTAACCACCTTATTGATTGTTACTATTCCTTGATGAGCACAGTTCTAAGATGGATACAAGGATTAATCACATGTTTATTGATTGTTACTATTCCTTTGTGAGCATTAGGACACTGGCATAGTACGTGGTTTAAAAAAAAAAAAAAAGCTGTGACTGTCAGAGAGTAGAAGCTAAATTCAGGAAAATCAGATTGCAGTATGATGATCTAGTCTTCATTAGGCCTTTGCATGGGGATAGGAAGGAACAAGGAGTATGACTGGCTCACTCAAGCTATGTTATAAGTAATGATTGAATTTTTCAGAACTGTGTCCTGTATAATGATGGTCTTGTTGCATGCAATGTACAAAAAAATCAGACATTAGATCTAATTAATAATAATAGAAAAACCAATTTCATAGCCCATTAATCCAAGCAATCTAAAACATGAAAATTAGAGGGGGAGGGGTTAAACAAACATGGGAGTTCACATTTGTGGTCTTCATAGTGACCCATCGTGAAACTGAGGGAAAGTCCCTTCACTGTTACTTCACCAGCTGATCATTTGTGGCTCCATTAACCCAGACTCTCACACCACACCACGCTGAGTCAAAAGAACTTTGAATCCTTCCACCCTCCCTTGTTTACTTCATTAATAAGGCTGCAAACTCCTCGGGTTACTCTTCCCTCTACCCCTCCCTCTCTTTCCCGTTTCGTTTAACTGGAGGCAATTCATCTCATTTTAATTAATTTTTACTTGCAGCATTATCACCCTGAGTATAAAGGCAAAAAGTTTTTTTTTTAATTACAAAGCTAACAGCATTAATTACTAGTACAGTAAATGCATCAGCTCAAGAAAGCCACGTATGTGTTCCAAGAAGCTGAAGCAGCAATTGGTGAACATCTCAACAGCTGGAGAAAGGCTTAGTGGCAAAGGAGAAACCTTTCTATGGTAACAATATGAAGGCTGTCTTCACACTGATTGAGCCACTGTTTAATTGAAGGCGACATAGCCTACAGCCTAGGGACAGCATGACTGCATTACAAGGAAAAGGTTATTCTGAGAGAGTCTCTCTGGACTTCCTGCTGGATCTGTTGTCATATTGGAACCAAGAAATCTCTCAAGCTTTCAAACATGAAAACAGCAGCAATAGCACAGCACCGAAGTATGTCAGAATATAATGTCAAATTCTTTTATACCATCCATTAGTGTGTTTTCCCACCTCTGTGTATTAGGAAACAGTTTCATGATATATTAAAATCAAAGCTAAAATCCAATGCCAAATGTATGGCTAGAGAGACCTGGCCAATGTGGAGAGCTTCTGACATGGGAAAGTTCACATCAGACAAAGGCAAATAGAAACCATTCTATCTATGAGCAAGACAGGCTTAGTAATAATACCCCAATAGAAACTCCTGTCCAACCACATTTTTACAACTTGGATTAGGCAACCAAAATGCCAAGAGGAAACATTCCTGCTACTTTATAGTCAGCTAATGAAATAAGTGGATCTCTGTTTCTACCCCAACAATATACATATGCATATATATATATATATATATATATATACACAATATATATAGTATATATATATAGGGTATATACTCATATTAGGCTTTTGTTTTAAGATTGATTTATATATTGTTGTTGAATGTATATTAATTTCCAAAAGTTGTAATATCTTCATAAATCCAAAAAGTTTCTTTGTTCAACTCTCACCTGTAAGCCTCTGTAAAATTAAGAGCAAGTTACATATTTCTCAGATCCAATGGCTCAGAGTAAACATTCTCACTGCAAGAAAAAAAAAAAAAGGTTAGAAAAATAGCAAGAAGGGACTGTGTTACCAGGTTGTGGTGTCTGGGAATGTGGGTCATCTCTCTCATGAGCAATGTCCAGGTTCTTTCATGCCCCCAAAGAATCGAGCAACACACAAAGGAATCTTAACAAAAGAGCAGGGAAGGTTATGTAAGTGGAAGTCAGATATACTGCAAGAGAGCAGCAGGCTCCAGCAAGTCCATTTGAGGGCCCTGATGCTTTGGTTGGCTGAGGCTTTATTTAGGTCAAGGTTAAGTATAGGCAGACTTCTGAGGGATGTCTGTGCTGGTTCTATCTCTTGTGTATGGCACAAATGACTAATTCTTCGATTTTCAATCCTATGCCTGAGAAGAAGCCCATGTGTATGAAGTCCTTAGTATGGGTTGTAACCCTTCAAAGGTCATTTTAATAGGACAGTTCTCCTTTCCTTCTGGGTTTGGTTGCCTCTGTTTTAGAAGAAGCTATCGCTCTCCATAGAGCAAAGCAAAGCTTGAGTCATGAGCAGTTTCTCCGGTAGCTCCTTTTCTATTATTCCTGAGTCCCTTGAACCGAAATCCAGCAGAGCAAATATCAAATCCTGTATCTCCATATCCAGCAGTCCGTGCACACAGTAGCTGGCTTTGAGTTCTGAGGTCTTGGGTAGCCCTATCCATGAAACCTTCCTAGTTGTGTCACAAGGCCTCTTTCTCATGCTGGCTCTGCTCTCTGCCTGCACTTTTCATCAGCAGATATTCACAGTTTCTGCTATCTCAAATTTCCCGAGGACTCCACTGAAGCTTAGACTTCACCCTGGCCATTTCACATTCCACACTCCCAAAGAATGTCTGCAGTCCTGTGTACCCAGCATGCCACACATCACTTCAGGTCTTCCTCTGAAATCTCAGTGGAAGCTTCTACAACATTTTGACTTTTGCATTCTCTTTACCTGTGAAACCAACATCATGTGGATGACACTGGGGATTGCTGGCCAACTCAATCACTGTGCTGTGGCTGGCACAGATGGCTATTCTAGCTTCTGAATGCCTGGCAACAGAGCACGCTGAGAAGAATTCTGTTTTCTTTTTTTTTTTTGGGTCCGGTCGTGGGGCCTGAACTCTGGCCTGGGCGCTGTCCCTCAGCTCTTCAGCTCAAGGCTAGCACTCTACCACTTGAGCCACAGCGCCACTTCTGGCTTTTCTCTTTTTGCTTATGTGGTGCTGAGGAATCGAACCCAGGGCCTCGAGCATGCAAGGCAAGTGCTCTACCACTGAGCCACCTTCCCAGCCCCAACTGAGAGGAATTCTGATGGAAAGAAAGTTCCTAGGCAACCCCAGGTAATCAGGATGCCCCAAAGCTCCCTTCTGGAAGCAAATTCTTTGAAATGAGTTGACAATCTTTTGCTTTTGAGTCTTCTCCAAGTAAAGAGTGATCGATTCTTGAGATGCTCTCAAGCCATTTTTCCTATTGATTAGTTGTAAAATATAAGGATCCATTTTGTAGCACTAAACTTTTGCAGCAGCCACACCTTCTTTAGATACAACTTTAAATTCTTTTTCTCTTTTTCTAGCCAAACTGAAACTTTATTTTCAATCCTTCCCCTCTGCTTTTAAGTCTGTGTAAAATAAAGCAAGCCAGTAATACCCACGCCTTGGCTCGAATGTCGTATTGCCTTCAAACTTCCTCTGCCAGATTAATTACTCTGTCACTATTAAATTCAGCCACACACAAAGTCTCACTGCAGGGACAAAACGTAGATAAACCCTTTGCCAGAACTTATATGAATGGGCTCTTTTCAAATTCCCAGAATTTCCTCATTTCCATTAGAATCCACATGAGAGCTGACCCTGCTTTATACATCCCACCAGCTCACATATGACAGTCTAAGCTTTTTCTAATCAACTTCTCCAAATTTTTCTGTACTTTTTCAAAGCCAGTTCTAAAAGTTTTTGACCCACATGATGAGGTAGCCACGGTTATGGCTCCATTCCTGTTACCAGCTGTCTGTATAAGTTTTTGTTTGTTTTGTTTGGCCATGTGATAAAATATCTGAGAAGACAATGTAAGGAAGGAATCATCTATCAGTTTCAGTCCATGTTCACTGGCTTCATTGCTGGCAGGCCTATCCATTGCAAAGCACAACATCATGGCTGGCGGTTGAGAAAAAAAGAAAAAGTTCACCCACAGAGAACAGAAGATAGAAAGAGACAGGGAATACCTCTATAAATACATACCCCCCCCCCCCAAGGATATACTCCCAGTGACCTATTTCTTCTAACTAGGCCCTACTTCTGAAAGTTTCCACCCAGGTAAAGCCATACATTTATGAATCTATCAGTGAATTAATCAATCATTTCTCCAAAGCTAGAACAAAGCTAGACTTGGGACAAAGTCTTCAACACATAATCCTTTGAGGATATTTTATATACAAAGCCATATTATTTCAATGGATATAAAATATGTCATATGAGGGTTTTTTTGTAGAATAAGCATTTGTGGTCTGTCAAATGAACTCAACTATGAAAAATAAAAGAAATAGGAAATAATAAGAAAAAAATCTATGGCCGGTTCTAAATTAGATTATACATTTTAAAATTTTACAGTTAGAATTTTATTTTGCATAATTACCTATACATATATAATCTTCAGAAATGCAAATAATGATGTCCAGTAGTAAATTTTTCTCTAGCCTATCAAAATGTTATCGTAAGCAGGGAGGTTCTACTAACTTTTGCTCCATGATTTTTTATATTTTTCTGAATTTGAGATTTTTTTCATATGTACTTTATGAGCATATTATGATTTCTACATTGCTCTTTGTTTTTCTTAAATAAGGAAATGAATCTTCCATTCTTCTTGAGGGATTTGAGAGAAAGACAAGAAGTTCTGTTCATTTTTCTCTGAATATCTTAATTTGGTGGAATAAGAGTGTAATTCTCCCCGAAGAAACACTTTGAAGAGAAGTTGTGCTGTCTTTTGTTTGGTAAAATTCCCATGAAAAGGCTTATAAACTGTGATGAAAAACAATCAGAGAAAATTAATTGCTGAATTAATCTCATTTTATGAAAGATGACAATTACTTGAACTAGAATTTGGCAAATGTCATTGCATTTCTTAAATCCAAGTGGGATCAGTGATCTCAGTGATCCCTGGGGCAATGTGACAGAGTGGAGATTTCCCAAAAGCTACCTCAAGGTATTATTTGAAAGTGCTGCAGAAAATGCTGGATAAGATATTGAATACACCATCTACTTTCTCTAATGCCTTTAGGTTCCTTCATGAGTCTAGAGGGGATTAATGCTAATCTCCCTTTGAAAGTTCAAGGTAGTTTTTTGTGGTACCCATATTCGATTTACCCACATGATGGTATTTAGAATCAGCCTTTATTATCTGACCATTGTTTTGTGTATTTAGTAAGAACAACTTGACTACCACTAGACCCACAGTGACGATGTAAAAATAATGATGTATCCCATGGTATCATAGCAATGATAACAAAAGCTATCATTTACTGAGAGATTTCTCTAAATACTTAATATTGTATTACACCAATCAGGTAGACCCACTTAACAGGTAGACGTTATTATTATACTCATTTCACACATAAGATGACTGAGGTACACATAATTAGTGCTTTGTTCAAGGTGACAAGATCAGTAAAGGAGAAACCTGAATACAAACCTAGTCTTTCTCAGATTCTAAACTATGTATTACAATGATTATAAGGATGTTAATAATGACATTGTGTATTGGGGGCTCTCTACCTCACGTGTGTCATGAGAAAATGAATAATGAAATGCTTAGTCTTGGTACTACTGGATAATCATTAACTACTCTTGCAGGAGGCCTTATGAGGGATACATTTTCTAATAGTTATAAACAAAGAATAGTTTTTATGAGTTTAGTTAAAAACTCTGAATTACATACAACAAGAAGAACTTATTAAGTTTAGGATATTATCTTCTCAAAAGATAATATACCAGCTTGTACTCACTACATACAAACATATATTAACATTAAGTATATTTGAATATAGGTGTACATATTATAGGAATATTTTGTTACATTTAAATGCACTTTTAAACTGGTATGGATCAGTCAAATGGATAATGTTTCCTTGTGGTATCCACCATAAAATTCAGCAAGACAGTGACAGAGTAGAGACAAAAGTAGAGGAAAGAAGAGGTAAGACAATATTAAAAGGAAAGAAAGAAGACAAAAAAAAAAAAAACAGAAAAAAGACAGGAAGAAAATTCCATTCTTAGCAGAAAAATAAGTTATTCAGAGAAGTATTTATCAGTGCTCAATGAAGCAAGGTAAGCCTGTAGTAGTTCAGATGTTGTCTATCCTCCTTCATTTAACTAGTATATTGGAACCAAATGACATGTGTCTGGTGCCCTGCTAGGAATATAGTAATGGAAGCAAGGCGCATATAACTTGGAGCCAATTGAGGAAAACAAATTTCAGGCCATGAATATTGTGTCAAATATATTTTGATAAGAATGGTGGTAAGAATATAACCAGGAGATATGCCTAAGATTATTTGGCTCAGTAAATACTACTCTAAGGAATCAGCACATTGATACCAAAAGATGGAAAGACTCTCACTCAGGGCAGGACAAGGGAAGCCAATAGGTAACTCTTACAAGCTTATGCCTAGTTATACTTGGCAATGTTCATCATGTGCCAGTATTATTGTGAAGGGTGATTACTTTGGGAGAAATTTGAGGCATAGTAAAACCATGGCATGAAGGTTCAAAAACCCTTTTGATTCCTTGTATGGTTGTGAGAGAACCGGGACAAATCACTAGTTGCATATTTCTCGAAAAAGTCCCCTAACTTTCAGCTCATCACAGAGTGTTAGGAAAAGGAAAGGAAACAATGCAGAAGGTAATTCAGTGACTGTGAGTGTGGAAATGTCACGGCACAGGGAATTTCTCGAGCTTAGTTCTTTTGACTCCATTGCAGGAGACATTGGAACATATGAGCTTTCTAATTATAACAATGATAGACACAAATATTATGAAGACTATCTGTAACATGTCAATCTTTCCATATACGATAAAAGAGAGAAAAGTAACCCTTTAAGGGATTAAATAGATATATAATTTGTGTGTGTGTGTGTGAGAGTGAGTGTGTGTGTGTGAGTGTGAGTGTGTGTGTGAGTGTGAGTGTGTGTGTGTGCTGGTATCAAGGTTTATGCTCAGCGCCTTGCACTCTCACTTGGCTTTTTAGCTCATGCCTGAAACTCTACCAGCCAGACCTCCACCCCAGTGACAGCTTCTCAGATTTCTCTGCCCAGGTTAACTTCAAACTTCAGTCCTCAGACTTCAACCTCTTGAGTAGCTGGGGTGATAGGCATGAGCTACCAATAACCCAGCCAAAACACACACACACACACACACACACACACACACACACACACACACACACATATATATATATATATATAATTAAAATTTGAATAAAAACAAATTTAAAATATCAGTGACATTGGTATCCATAAACCTGGGGTCTTGAGTGATACTTTATGCTTAACAGGTATGTTCTGCACCAAGGAGATGGTGTTGTAACAATTATGAGTAAAGCTTCTGGTAATAGAGTAAATAAACTGCTTTTTCCCTCTTGCAAAGATCAGTAAGGGGATGCAAAGGAAATAAGAATTATCAGAAAATAACTTTATTTCTTGGTATCACCTTCCACTAGAAGAGAAACAAATGGCCATTTCTCAAAACTTTGATCTTGCCCTGGTAAGAGACTATGTGTTATGTTCAGAAGCCAAGCAGGCAGACTGTCTTGTAAGGACATGACTATGAAGCATGAGAATGACCAAGAATGACACAACTAGAAGCTATAGTCCAGAGCACAGAGACGGGTACGGGATAGAAGATGTCATTCTGTTTACACTAACTGGGGGAGAATTTGAGCTAGCATTTTAGGGAAACCTAGTGATTTTTCACTGACTAAATCAAATAACTTTAACCTGACATAAAGGAAATTATGAAGCGATATGATGAATAGTTTTCAAGTATAAGAACCACCCAGAGAGATGCTTGGATGATAATCATAGGGCTGGATGTAGCATGGCCACATGACTTTCCAGTTATGCTCTGAGCTGAAGGAGCTCAAAGACTGTGGTTCTGGTGTAAAGATAAAAGATTGTAGTCATTGTCTCTGTTGACTTGTTTGAGGTTAAGAAGTCTGAAAATTTTTGGCTACATGATTATTCATTGGTGACACATTTATAAACACTTTGTAGACCTCAGTGATGACTAATATATTATAAAGTAAAGAAACTGTGAAGATACTCAGAGGAAAGAGAAAACATTTTACAGCATGAAAAATATATCCCTTTATCTGTTTGCCTTTATTATTTTTTAACAAAGTATTGTATTGCTTAGTTTGGGACTCTTCTATCCCCTGTCTCTGGTATCTGCCAGTGAATTGAAAGCAGGAAAAGAAGCTGAAGACAACATGTAATTTTTATTTAAAACTGACAAGTCCTCAGAAATATGTATTTTAGTATTGCTCAATTGTTTTTCCAACGTGCTATGCATATGACTGAGTGAAGAAATGCTTGTGGACTTTGGGTGAAAGGTCTAATTAAGTGAACATTACAATTTTTTATTATTTTATGGATACCGTGTAAAATAATTATGGCCAGATAACATGAATAGTTGTTCCTTGAAATAACTAACTGGGCAGCCTACTAGAAAGGTTATGATCTTGGACTTGTAAGCCTAGTTGAGTCATTAAGTAACAGAGAGCACAATCTAATTAAATTTGACATACCTGCACAGGGAATCATACCCACAGGTCTTCCTACACTGGCCTGGAACTGAGGGAGGATTTTTTTTTAAGAAAGTTCATTAGAAAGAAACTGAAGGGAAAAGTTTGAAAATGAAAATTTATGAAATCAACGAAGAAGCCAATTTAAAATATTCCCCTAGAGGAAGAATTAGAGCCGTGAAAGTATCCAGAATTTCCAAAAGGTTATACAATCTTCTGTAGAGTTTGTATTCACAAAGGTTCAACCCTTAGGCAGTAACAGTGGGAGACTACAACTATCATGAAACTAAAGAAAACTCTCCATGTTTAAATGTTGTCACACTCAAACAATTGTCAGGAAGGAACTTAGCTCTTTCTAGTATCAAATAAATTTAGCCCAGTGTTAGCAGTAAATACCATCTTGAAAAGAAGCCCCCAAAATGCCAGCACTGTTTAGTTCACTCATATCTATTTCACATTTATGTGTATATTTATATATATTTTACATGTTTGAATACTAACATGAAAATGATTTGGTAGTCTAATTTTCTACTTAAAATGATATTCTAAATATTTTAAATACTTTCTCATATCCTCAGCTATTTTAAAAGTGGTTTTTGTACTGTTTGAATTAATGGATGTCATATTGGATCAATGATAACAGTTAGATTGGCTCCAATTTACTGTAGACAAATTTGAAATTGATTTTAAATTTCAGGTGTTAATATAATGGAAAGGGCCCCAAAAATATACGATAAAAGAATTGATAGAGTTACTTTTATTTTCCTTGGATAATGTTACCAGAAATACCATTCTGATTTCAGAATTTCTATTACTTATTCAAAAGATCTACACTGTTAAAATGTTAACACATTTTATGAATATAATTTAGTCACAACCAAATTCAGTATTCATTCATCACAAGCTAAACATTTTTAACTGAATCTAGACTAATAGTGTCTTTAGTTTGCTCTGTTTGCATTGTATCTATGATAGTAGAGAAGAATGTTTTGCACTTTATGAAATTAGCATATTTTGAAGATAGGATTTTTAAGGAAAAACTACAGATAGTTGAGTGGTGTTTAAAAGGATGAGAATATGAAGAGTTGGATAAAAGAACATTCCATGCAAGAAGATGCTAAATTCTTCCAACGAGCCTACTCCTGGTTTCTATGAAGAACTATATCTTTCTTTTATTTTATTCTCGTGCCCTGCTTTCCACTCCAAATTCACAGCATAGAACTCTCAGCCACAGCTCTTATTTAACAGACTTCACACCCAGACCAAATGTGCAACCAGCAAATTTAGAATGGAAAGTTATATTTGAGCTTTTCCCTACTTATATTTAAATAGTTAGCTATAGGAATGCATTTATGCCCTGGAGGGGAATCTTAAGAAATTCTAAATGAGTATCCAATAAGTAGTTATTAAAAGGCCATTTTATCCAGAGTGGGTCACTTTGATATTTAAACCAAAAGCAGAATACCAAAATCGAATGTCAAAGCAGGAAGAAGGCTTAGGGATCACCCTCAATTACCATGCCAGAGAATGAACAGGATTCCAAGATCATATTGTGCTGTCTGTTAGTATTGGAGTCAAGACTGGAACCCAGAGCCAAGGGTGAGTGTTGTAAAACCCTATATTGAGGTGGCTTTTTTTTTTATTTTTGGCCAGTGCTGGGGCTTGAACACAGGGCCTGGTCACTGTCCCTGAGCTTCTTTTGCTCAAGGCTAGCACTGTACCACTAGAGCTACAGCTCCATTTCTGGCTTTTTTTGTTTATGTGGTACTGAGGAATCCACCCAGAGCTTCATACATGCTAGGCAAGCACTCTATCACTAAGTCACATTCCCAGCCCTTTTGGGGGGTGGGGGAGGGTGTGGCTCTTTACATCTGGAAAGAGAAGCAATACCCAGTAACAAGTGTTGATGCTGAGCTCCATGCGGTTAGGCTATTAGGTCAGACTCAAGGCATAGCTAATACTTAACAGTTGTCTCTACACAGTGAAGATGCCATGAGGAAGTCCCCGGAAGATCACTAGAGACCTTGTCAATGTGTTTCTCTTACCCACGAAACTCTCCAGGGTCAATGTGGGCATGGAAAAAGTGACAACCAGGGTTTCAGGTATCTTGGTCACCAGCTGCACTATGTATCTCTCTATCAAAAATCTGTTAGGTTTGTTTCCATGATGTTTCTGCCTTTCTTACAAGCACTCTCTCTCTCTGCCTCTCTGTCTCTCTTTCTCTCTGTCTCTCTTTCTCTCTGTCTCTGTCTCTGTCTCTCTCTCTCTCTCCCTCCTCCTTCCCTCCCTCCCTTTTCCTCTCCCCCACCTCTCTCTCACACACACACACATATACAGGAATGAACCTTTATATACATGTTTGTAAATTACTGATGAATCAGCTATTGCATTTTCCAGAAAAGCATATGGAAATTCAAAGCATCATCTAGCTAGACAGGAGGTAAGATAGGAGGGAATGAGGAGGGCTCTAATTTTGAATTCTCAACTTTCTTGTCCAAAACCTGCCACCATTCATTTATCAGATGTGTTGACTTGGGGATAATTTTACTGGCAGAATCGCCATTGTCTTGCTTGTAAAGTGGAGTTGATTACATTTTGATATAGGCCAGTATTATGATAAAATGATGTGGCGTCTGTAAACAAGGAGCTTGTGTATTTGAAATAACTGTTTGGATTATTGTCATTGGGTCCCTTTTCCTTAGGTCCCAGCCTTCCTGAATCCCATTTAATGCTCTTTGGACTGCAGAATGGCTGCTTATTCTGACTATGTCAGAATTGTTTTCCCATCCATCGTGCTTGATTACAGCAGTAGATAAGTGGCCCCTAAATCCCTTATCTCATTCCCCGGTTCCAGTTTGATAAATACAAATCCTGAAGCTCCTAAAGGTATGATGCTCGAGAATCCATAATAGCTGCTCCCATAATAGAACAAATTCTGACACGTGATCGGATAAGAAATTGGTGTCTCCAACTGCCTACCTTCTCTATTGCTTGGCAACACAACATGTCCCCAGGTCCCAATACTCAGTTTTACAATGATGGATACATTATCCTCTTATTTATCTTCCCACCCTTAGCTTCTGTTTCAATCTGTTTCAGTCACTTTTCACTCGTCCTTTTTTCTGTCCTTTTCAGAAGTACCTTTTCACTATGTGTGTTTGTCTATGTGTGTGTGATGTCTGAATTGTTTACATATAGTGCACATATATTGAGTATAACCACACACCTATATAGTATATAAAGATATATGTCTATATACATATGCAAAACATGCATATACATGCAAATGTAAGGGCAAAATGGCAAGACTCTTAATTAAGTGTACGTTACTCTAATTTCTCCTTCAATACTCTTGTCTTTGCCTTATAATAATAGTGAGTGAAAAGTAAACCACAGTTTAGTTTGATTTGCATTTCTCTAATGATTAGTGGTATTGAGCATTTTTCATAGATCTATTGGCCATTTATATATCTTCTTTGGAGAAACACCTATCCAAACATTTTGACCATTTAAAAAGCCATACTTAGCATATATATATATATATATATATATATAAATTTTTTAAATGTATGCCTTACACACACACACACACACACACACACACACACACACACACATATATACATCTTCCTTTAGAGATTAGCCCCTTCTTAGATGCACCATTTTCAGATATTTTCTCCCACTCCATATGCTGCCTTTTAGTTTTGTTGATTGTTCTCCTTGCTGTGCAGAGATTTTTAGCTTGATATAGGTGCTCTCTCTCTCTCTCTCTCTCTCTCTCTCTCTCTCTCTGTTTTGTTGCTTGGAATCCTTTACATTTTGGGAGTACAAAATGGTATGGCTTTTATGGGAGACAGTATTGAAATTCTTTAAAAACATGAAAAATAAGAAGGGACCAGTGGCTCATACCTGTAATCCTAACTACTCAAGAGAGTGAGATCTAAGGATCATAGTTCAAAGCAAGGCAGGAAAATCCATAAGATTCTTGTCCCCAATAAACTACCAAAAAGCTGGAAGTGCTAGAACTCTAGCGTTCAGCAAACTCGGAGAGAATACTCAGGTCCTGAGACTAAGCCCCAGGACAGGCATGCGTGCGCATGCGCATGCACGCACACGAGCGCGCGCGCTGCGCGCGCGCGCGCGCTCACACACACACACACACATACTATGCAATGTAGTAATTGCACTTCTGTGTACCACTCTAAAAGAACTTAAATAATGAAATTTCTCTGATATTAGCATTTCCTAATTCTTAATGGTATTATCAGTATTTTTTAATGAGTCATGGGGCTTGAACTCTGGGCTTGGACACTGTGCCTGCACTCTTCAGCTCAAGGCAAGCGTTCTACCGCTTAAGCCACAGCACCACTTCCAGGTTTAATTGGTTTATTGGAGATAAGAGTCTTATGGCTTTTCCTGCCTGGGCTGGCTTTGAACGGTGATCCTTAGATCTCAGCCTCCTGACTAGCTAGGATTACAGGCATGAGCCACTGGCACCCCACATGCATATCCAGAACAGAATACTACCCAACCTTTAAAACAATGGAAATTCTGCAATTCACCATGGTACTCATAGACCTTAAGAATTTTCTGTGAAGTGAAATAAGCCCATTACAGAAAGGCAAATGGTCTAATGTTGCATGAGTCCATGAGGTATCTAAAATATTCACATTCATAAAGCATGCAACGTGTTTTCCAAGGGCTGGGGTATTGGTAAAAATGGGGTTACTAATTAGTGAGAATAAAATTTCAGTGAAGCAGGATGAGTGAGCATGAGAACTCAATGCACCACTTTTTACTTACAGTCAACCGCAATGCAATGCATACTTAAAACATGTTAAAAGACAGAACCCACGTTCAGGGTTCCTAGCATGATTGAAGTTTGGGAAAATGTCATTTTGTGGGATTTTTGTCTGTTATTTATTTATTTATGTATTTATTTATTGTACTTATTTTGGAACTCAAAGGACAGCATACACTTTCACTGGTAGAAAAAATTTAGCCTACTCAAGAGAAGGAGAAAAGCTGAGGGCAGACTACCCAGCATGAACCTGAAAGCATGGTGCACCCTCCAGAGTTCATCACCAGAGTCAGACTCAGTCACTGCTGTATGCCAGGAGTTGGCTTTCCCAAATCTCTATCAAAACTGTTGATAAGCAGAGAGAAAGGATGAGAGATGGATGTGGCAAAGAGTGTTTAAAGTTATACAGATTAAGTATCATTAACATGTACCCACATTTATCACCCTGAACCATGTGATTTGCAACCCGTTCTCCGTAACATACACTGCTTAGTAGTAACACTTCCCATGCTGAAAGGGTTTCAAGTTAGTCATGCTCTGCACCCAGATGGAATAGGCACTGTCCCTTCACCTGAACTTCACTTGAAACCAAAGCCTCCTGGAAGCCATGTGTTTAGGCCTGAGGTAGGATCCCTTGAGGAGTCCCTGTGGCCCATCCCTTAGCACCCTTATCCCTACAATTATGCAGATATAAACAATGTGGTATAGAGGTTAGGAACAAAAGCATCAGGATTGTAAACATTAACTTGGGCAAGTTCATCTGAGAACTCCTCAGGTTTCTCATTTATAATCGATTCATAATACCTTCACAGAATTTTGTATTGAAGAAATCATCAAATACTGTGGAAAGTGTTCAGTACTGTGTTTGGCACATTGCAATACTTCGTAATAAGTAAAGGGAAAAAATGCAATCCAGTGTACTAATCCCATGGATATAAACTCTTTGAGATAGGAGCTATGGCTTTCTACCTTCCTGAAGCATAGTAGACATTTACTTAACTTGCAAGAAATAAATATCTTTCATGCCTTTGTGAGCACGGTAAATCAAACAGGGGCTCTGTCAATTAAATAATGTGTCCTAAGTCAATCATTGTGAGAAAAGCTAGAAATGGAGACCTGAAGAAATATTTTTCAGCCTTTACCCATCACTCATTTATAACATGAATGTTTTCTTTAGTTTCTTTTGTTTGTGAATGGTTAGTTTTTGCTTTGTCAAGCATGATTTCTTGAGCTCTACAGGTTTGATGATGAAAGCAGCCATCAGTCCTTAGGACTTGATATTAAAATGTTTTGGCACAATTACCTGCATGAATTTATCTGTTTGGTGAAGGTGTGGGCTCTTACCATAACAGCTGCCAGCCGTGAGAATTAATCTCCTGAGTCTTAATTAAAACAGTCTTTGGAGACTACAACTGCCTCAGGAAGTGCCAGAAAATTCATTTGAAAGCTTCCTGATTGTGCTATTTCCAATGTCATATTGCAGATTCAAGAAACTTGGGTGTTTGGAATGAGCTGAGGATGAGAACAGCCTCACTTCAAGTGCTTATCTTAACCACCAAACCATCTGTTCTCCTTGATCATGGTTCTGAACAGTACATAAGAACAGGCATTCCTCTTCCTGTCCCATTTTGCATCTGAAAATGATCTATTTCCACAGTAGTTTATTTCTCTCCCTTTTCCATCAAGTAAAGCAGAAAGTAGCTGTGAATATTTCAAGAGAATTGAAATAATTTCCACTCTTTCTAATATCGCCTCTCACACACGTCTTAAATTTCCTGTTTTAAACCCATAGTTATTTCAGTGAAGTGTTTTCTTTTTCCTACTATTCACATCTAACACATTACTACTCCTGTTAGATTTTTTTTTTCCTAAACAGTATTATAGCTTTTCCTTTCTCTTCACTCTATGGATTATATTATTACAGAATTGTTTTTATCATTGCTTCTAGATTCTTCTATTCCCATATCACTTCATAAAAGAAATAAAATTATTCTCAATTATTCTTCTTTGCCCTCATCTGAACCTACCTGAGTAGTAGGTCCAATTCTGAGCAAAAAAAAAAAAAACCCAAGCTGAAGAATTTCCAGTATAGACTAATCCAAATAGAGATGGACCTGGAAAATGTAGGCGATCAGGAAGGGGATTAGTTAGATAGATATATAGACAGACAGATAGACAGACAGAAGACTTGAAAACATTTAGTTGAAAATTAAAAAGCTAAAGGAAAACATGACTAGAATAAATTTATTTTTTGTCAATTCCATGAATAAAACTTGACTCACTGTGTGAAAGAGCAATGGAAAGGTGATTTTAGATTTATCTCAGGAAGAATTTACCCATGTTTAGTGTTATGCAACACTTTGTGAACTAGTAACTTTCCTGTATAAGCTGCTGCTATATTGTTATTCCAAATTTCATAGGCTGAGAGAAGGGAAATAAACCACAACACCTTTGGGGTGCTTTGCAATTCTGAATAACTGATTCTACAACTATTTTAATAATCCCAATTTATTTATAGATACATACATACAGATAGATAGATAGATAGATAGATAGATAGATAGATAGATAGATAGATAGATATGGGCTGGTACTGGAGCTTGAACTGACTTACTTTTGCACTCAACGCTGGCACTCTACCAACTGAGCCACACCTCCACTTCTAATTTTTTGGTAGTTAACTGAAGACAACAATCTCAGGTGATTGTTTTGATATGATCCTCAGATCTTTATCCTCAGATTAGTTAGGATATCTTCTGATTAGTTAGGATTACAAACATGAGCTTTCAGTAGCCAGCAACTCACCACTTCCTTAGTAAAGTTTCTTATATTTTGGAAAGGAATTGGTCCTCTAAAAGCCATATGCTGAAGTCATGATGGATTTAATAAGATGATTGATTTATAAAGCCTCTGACCTGATCAGTAGTTGGAATCAAAATTTAATGGGATTACTGGGAGGAAGTAGAAACTAAGAGGTAGGGCTTGGTTGGGCAAAAGTAGATCATTGGTTGGTGTGTGTGGTGTGTATGGTGTGGTGTGTGTATGTGTAGCATGGTATGTGTGTATTTGTATGTGCGGTATGGTGCATGTAGTGTGGTATGTGTGGCGTGTGTTTGTATTCGGGTGTGGTGTGACTTTAAAGAGTGTACCTTGTGTATGGCCCTTTCCTAGAGCAATTGTTCATGAACTGAAACCTCTGAAACTGTTAGTCAAAGTAAATTTTTCCTCAGGTATATTGTCACAGCAATGAAAAGCTGAGTTTTTACATTAATCAACTCAGTTATCTCCACTTGCCATCCTTCATCACAATTACTGTGCTATTCTATGTTGTCTTCCTCAAGGTCAGTTCAAGGAATCCTTTCCAATTCACTCACATCTGTGAATCCTTGGCAATCAAATCTACCACATCAATAAACAACAGAACAAACAAAAACAATGGATGAAATACAATATATGTGTTTTTCTCTAAACCCATGGTGGAGAATGAAGCTGTCTTGACTAAAGTATATTTGAATCTTCACTAAATGGCCTCCATCTCTCCTCCCTCATAGCAATAGGCTATAGAAATATAGCAAGGAAGTGAATCTTTGAAATGCACAAATCACTTCTGCTTGCATTGAATTTATCAGAAGTGGCCTCAGTTTATGGTCAGCTACAAGGTAGACAGAAGATAAGGGAGAATAGATGTTAGAGACTATCTCAACAGTTGACCAGAGTCATTTCCATTGTTCACATCTCCAGCATTTATTTATTTATGCTATTTTTTTGTAAATTAAATCTTGGCTTCTTAAGGCCACATTGTTCTCTCTTCTTGATCCATCCACCCCAGTGTATGCAGCATAGTAGTTTGTACATGCTGAGTTGTTAGTGTTGACCAAATGAACAGATGAGCAAATGAGATGACCCACAGTATCATTATGAAGTCCCATTAGTATTTCTTGGAGAGTCTGGTTATTTTTATTACCTCCTAGTTCTTCCAAGACTTTAAGAAATAGTTAGTCACAGTCTGTTGAGATGTAATATTTCTCTTCTTTTCATTACTCTTCCTTCCTCATGGAGATAACACCGCCATGCTTCTTTCCCGCTAACTCCTTCATATATTTTTTAAGGCACATGCTCAAACAAAGGCACTGATTCTGGATGGAAAACATAGGGAGGGGGACTGGTTCCCCTTAATATAACTTGACTCCTAGCTTTTCAGCAGAAGTACATTTTCTCATAGAGATCAGCAAGGCACTTTGCTCTGAGTTGAAATTGAGTTATAGGGCATTTTGTCATAAGACCTGACCTACAGACTGAGCATAATTTATACGTTAGCTAAGATAGGATAAGCTTTTTAGAGAGAAAACAGCTTTATTTTGAATCATAATTTGCCATCCATTAAAAGATTAGGGATGAATTTACATGTTTCAAAATTTTGGTTCTTGATCTATCAATAATATTAGCATTCTCTTATTTTTCAATACATAGCCTCTATGCTTTTAAATATCCCATCATCTTATTTAAAAAATGTTTTATATCGTTATGTCAAAAAACGAACTTTACAACTTTGGAGGGGGAGGGAGGGGGGAGGAGGATTCGGTGGTGGACCTGGAAGGAGGATGGGAAGGGATGGGAAGGGTAAACAAAGGAGGAGGCTACAATGCTTGATATGAAATGTACTTATTATCTTGCCCATGTAATTGTAACCCCTCTGTACAGTTTTTTCACAATAAAAAAAAAGCAGGGAAGAACCTGTGATCTTTATATATATATATATAATATATATATATATATATATATATTATATATATAATAGTAGTAGGAACCCTTAATTTTAAATGTGCCTCTAAAATTTTAAATGTGCCATTCATCATTGCTAGCAGTACCATGATAAACAGAAGCTAACTAGATAGTCTTCATCCTTCTTAAATGATACTTTACACCTTTTGATGAGAAACTTCCTGTCTTTCTATACGATGAATGCGTGAGACCACCATTTAACTCTTTGATTCCACAAGTTTGATTAATTTAGATGTTTCTTCTAGGTCGTACAGTACTTGTCTTTCATGACTAGCTTATTTCACACACTAATATGCCCTTCATGTTTATCCATGGTGTCCTATATGACAGATTCTTCTTTATATAGGCTGGCTAATACCCAAGTGTATACACATACCATATTTTCTTGATTGATCATCCGTCAGTGGGCACTCAGTTTATTCCTGTGTATTGGCTATGATGAATAGTGCTGTAGTACACATGGTAGTTGTACTATCTCTTTGAGATCTTGATTTCAATTCAAAATGATGCAACTCCAACAGAAAACAATATGAGGTTTTTACAAACACAAAACAATTAATAGTACAACCATATGATTCAGCAATCTCACTTTTGGGTATTTATCCATAAGTCTTCTAAAAGGAGACTTAAGAATAAAAAGTAACTGATAAAACTCAATGCATAGTGTATGAAGTTAAGACAATTGAGGGAAGGGGTGGGGTGAGAAGGGATGAGGAAAATGATTAAAGGGGAGACATTGATCAAAGTTCATTGTATTAATATATTATGTCGAATAGCAACTCCTTTATACAAATACTTAAGGATAAAAATGAAATGTTAAGAAAAGAGTAAATGAAACATCAGGATCATTAAAATAGTTTATAAAAGTACCAATCACAGAGTAATCCATTGCAATTTCTCAGCTGACAGGAACTTCTTGCTTAGTGACAAGACTAACAGTCTCCACATTCTTTACCTTGACTGCAGTAAAGTGCAATAAACTTGCTCCTGAAAGAGGGAAATAAATCCCCAATACATGGCACAGAAGATTGTACTCAATGAGATAGACTGGGGAGGATACCAGGAAGCACAAGCACTTACATAAACTTACTACTAAAAACATGGGTTGATGATTTTTATCAGCCTTCAACATTAGTTAGATGGTCATTAAATGCTTAAGTAAACACTTGTAGTATCTAATCAACCCAAAATGGCGTCTTTGAAGCTCATTTTACATCTGTAGTTTCTTTGAAGTTTTATTGTGCCTCTAAACTAGTCTTTAAATGAAATCTTTGCCTTAATAAATAGTGAAAGTGAAATTGCAAAGTAAATATGATCAGAAGAATGTCATGCTATACAGATAAATTTCTCAATTAATTCCTTCCCTATTCCTTTTAGAATTGCCTTTCCCCTTTTATTCTGATCTTTATCAGCAACTATTATAGGATTGGCATAAATAAAAGAAAAAAAAAGCACCTGTCCAATTTATCATTTTTAAAATGTGTTTGGAGTAACTCTCATCATTCCTTGAATCGTTTCACACCTAAGACTGAACTTTGTACTTTTTTCCAATTGGGTGATCATAAGCATTCTCTCAATTCCAACTCCATTTATTTGATATCACAGCACACATGGTTCATTATTTTCCAGAAGTACTAGACTGTGAATTGCCTCATGGTTGCTCAACAAACTGTGTCAAGCAATAAAATCCTGTGTCACTGGATTGGGTAAACACTTTCTTCTTTAGCATTCTTTTCATAGTCTTTATCACAATAAGAAGCTGATTGTAACCTGACTTCTCTCTTCTATTACACGTAAGGTAGCACAACCAGAATACTGACACAAACTTTAACCCTGTGGAACCAGTGCCACCTCCTCATTTCTTGGTGCTGCCTGTCTATCCTATTTTGTGTATTTCTGAAAATAAATATGGGAACATGGGGGAGGAGGGGAGTGATATCTATCAGGATACATCATAATGACAAACTGATTTGTTGAATGGTAGCCCGTGTGTACAACTACTTAAGGATAATAAAAATATAATCTTAAAAAGATGGAAAAAATGGCAAAGCTCTCATTAGACAAGAAGTAAGAATAGATTCTTCCTCTGAGATGAATTTTGACACCATATGACTTAACTTATACATAGTAATATGTGTATTTAGGGGGAATTGTGTGCCAATCCCATAAGCATAAACGATGTGGAACACTCAAATCAGAGCAATCTGCAGTTCCTTGGCCTTAAAAATTCATAAATTTTGGGTTGAGAAGTTCCTTTGTAAAATATATAAATAAGTTACTGTATTCATCCTATTTGGCTATATAATATTTGAGTATATTACTCTGATATAACTATAATTTGGTAGCTATTATCCAATCTCTTCTATCCCTCTTTCCCCTTCACTCCCTAACCTCTGGTGATGACTATTCTAGTCTCTATTCCTGAGATTCCTTTCTTTCAAAGTTTTTGATATATGTCTGATATTATGTGGTATTTCTTTTTCTGTGAGAAAAGCATGTACCACTTTAAATACATATACATACAAATACACACATAACTTTTAAAATTTCAGCCTGTTGAATGACACAACTTGGGCTGATTTTGTATTTTCATAACATATGTCTGTTATAAATAATTCTATGATGAATGCAAGAATGTGGGTAGCTCTGATAAATAATTTTCTAGTGCCTGTTGTTTTTATTTTTTATTGTGTTTTTTTGTGTTTCATTCAGCCAGTCATTACTAGCAATTGGACCTTTGGACTATAATACTGTTTGTGTCCCAAATCATGAGATTCTGAAGCTAAGTGCATAATATTTATTTTAAAATAATTTCCTATTAGGTCAATATGTGTTTTTTCAAATCCCAGAAAGTACTTTTTTAGTTTGGAACTTGACAGTAAGGACAAAATTCCAATCAAATTTTTGAGCATTTACTGTTATTCTTGGAGCTCTGCTTTAATACTTCTTCTTTCTTCTTGTACATATAAATATGGGACTCACAAACTGAATGCTCAATGTAAATAAAATCCATACTTTTTTGAGCCTTATTGGCTTAAGTAATCAGACATATTCAGTCTGATTGAAAACCTATTTGCATAAGAAGAAAAATTTAGAAATAATACATACTGTAAGAATGAAGTTGAAATGTGTGTATTTACATAAAATAATTAAGGAAATTCATTTGTTAAACTGTTATTATTGATTCATGATACAAGCATTTCATAAATTGGAATTGAAGATTATTTCCTGATTCCATAGAGAAGGTCTATGATAAACAACAGCAGAATACTTAAGTATGTATTCACTCAGGAATGAAACTAAGATTTTCTAAACCACAGCATCTCAATGATGCTTTATAGCCAATACAGGAAGACAAGAGAAAGAAATAAAATTTAGAAAGCAAAAAGTAAAGCTAATTCTTATTTTTAGAAAGCTGTTCTTATTTTTTTTCATAAAATTAGGGGATTTGTGTGTCATTAGAACCCATAAAATAGTTTAGAAGAGTAGAAGTGATTGGATATGGAAATCAAATAAACAAAATCAAGATTACAGGCCAGTGTGTCTAATCTTTCAGAAACTTGAGTGGCAGCTAGCTATAATTGCTGGAAATTTAACTATTCCCCATACAGAGAAATGAGATCATCCAGGCCAGAGAAAAAAAATGCCACAGGATCCTGAAGAAACTTACTAGCTAGTAGGAGAAACTTTCCAGGGTAGGAATTATTGGCATTCCTTTCGAATATGTGTAGGGATGAGTCAAATACAGCATGTGGCTGAGGAAGGGACAAGGTTAGTCTTGACCACACACAATAGAATCAAGAGATGGGAACAAGGGCAAGTATGGAGTTTTAATTGTTAAGGAATAAATAAGACCTCTAAAAAGGAGAGGAGTTCATGGCTTGCAAATCCATACCACTGAGTAGAACTGTTAACATTTTCTAAGTACGGAATGGAAAGCATTAGAGGCATTTATGCTAAAGGTGAAAAAGCCAGCAGCTAGGACAGAGCAGAATGAATCCAATGGCTTCTCCACAATTGATTAAAGCAAGTTCCCCTTTTCCCTGGTGAGGAAAGTCTTCAGTTAAGTCTAACCAAGACTGGGTTTTTGAGGGATTATAGAAGCCACTCCAGACACAGAACTTTTAACAGCTTGGGCTGCTGAGCTGAAAAGCACTGACACAGAGCAATCAGTTGCTCTATCTCCTGGGTGAGTGCCTTAGTAAAGGAAACACTTTCCTTTTCCAGTAATAAGGCAGAGAGACTGGATGTAGATCAGAGACCCTTGACCTGTAGTGTGAAGTACTCCAGGAAAGAAAGTCACAGACATGAGGGGCACTCTGTCAGGCAAGCACAGGACCTATCTGATGAGCATCACAGAGATTATGGAACAATCCATGAGTCTTCCGGAAAAGAAGCTGTTTTTGTTGTTGTTGTTGTTTTTTTAATGAAAAGACACTGAAGATGAGTAAGACACCATCCCCTGCCTTCCCCAGAAGTGTTAACATTTAGACTGTGTTTGGATGCACTCTGTAGAAAGAAGCAAAGGCTGTTTTTAAATCTGTACTGGCTGGGGCTGCCGGAGCATTCCCAGGGCCTTGAGGGAGGCTCTGTTAGGAATGACAATTAACAGTCTGGGCACAAGCTAGGAGCTAATGCATGCAAATGAAAAACAAACAAAGCTGAAGGTAGGCTGGAGAGGGGGAGGAACAGGGGGGAGGGACTGAGAGCAGAGGAAACAGCAAGCCCACCCATCCGGCGAATTCTTCCCTGCTCTCATTTTCAAACTGCACAAGGTTGGCTAAGCAGTGCACCTCACTTGTTAATCTCCTTTTTGCATCCCTGTTTTTGTGGCTGTCAAAGCTCTATATTATGCAAATTGGGCTTTAGCAATTAAGGCAATAATGTTTCCCTTGAAGAGTTTGACAAGGTGGTGGGAGCTTGGGCTGAATTTCACAGACAGGAGCTTGGATGCTTATTTACCTACAAATACAAGAGTAAAAGAAAAGGGAAAACACAGCAGCAGCAGGCTTACCTGAGTTGGGCTGATGCTTTCCCTTGCTTTTCCTCCAGTTGTTTCAGAATAGGACAAAAGGTCACTCCATGGCATTAGTGGGTGGTAAGTGTAGCACAAATGAACACTTTTCACAAGCTGTAGCTTTAACCTGTTGAATTCACAGTCACAGAGGCCACTGAATCAATTCTCTGACCGGATTTTAGAAAGGGGACTGGCTGATTTTATGGCAAATAACATTTGAAGCCACTGGGGCTGTGTGTCCCTTGTTTGGGGTCATGAGCTGACTGTCTGGAAGCTAGAGAGAAGCAAGTCTAAGATGAAACCAGACTCTGTCTGCAATAAACAGGACCTAGTGCACAATAGATGAGAGTATCATGAGCACCTGCTTCCAAATCCTCCACTGCCATTAGGAAACCAGATAAAGGCTCTTATTTGTGTCTGTCATATTTTGTGTTTCTGTGCTAACATCCAGATAATGTTTTCCTCAATTTTGGCATGTGATTGAAAAAAAGAAAATTCTTTTTCACTTGACAGACTTCAATCTCCTTCTCCAATCATGTGGGTGAAACTTTCAGAAATGTCAGAATTTTAGAAAATGGTGCCTTCCCTCCTGTCCAGCATTTTATACTAATTGTTTAACCTCTCATTAGCTGATCGATAAGCAGATATGAATTTTTGTGAATGCAAAATGTGCCTGTGTGTGTGTGTGTGTCTGTCTGTCTGTCTGAAAGGGGACTGGGGAGAAGCAAGACTGTGAAGAGCAGTAAATGTAAGGTGTCTCTCTCCTATTCACAGTCATTTAGTACAGAACCTTCATTACTGGTCTCTTATACATTGTTTTTCAGTTTCCTTAGATGCACCTCATATTTTTCAAGTATATTCAAATTCCTCCCTTCCAAATCTCACCCAATATCAATGACTTTGCATCCACTTTCCCTTAATCTTCTGCATTTATCTAAATATAAGCAATGGTTACTAAAATGTCTTTCTCCATAGATTCATGGAAACAAATTTTGATCCATGTCCCCTAAAATGAGTTTTAATATAAACAATGCCCAATTCAATGTGAGGTCTAATGTGAAATCATAACAGTTCTTAGGTTCTAAGTCTACTTGACTAATATTGTTAAGGTTGAAACTTTTCCTCCATTTTACCTCTGGAATGCCTTTGTGATAATGTTATCTCATTGCTCTCATTCTGTTAACCCATCTACTTTGTTTCATCATTTTTTTTCCTTAGGAGATAGGCATTAAACTTCTGTGCTAAGAACAGTAATGTGTATGGAGATCACAAAATTAAATAGGACAGAATGCCACGTTCAGGGAGAATTAACTTCAGGAGAGCTAAAATAAATTGACATAATACAGGCTAATAAAAATGGGATATTGTTAAAGGTAGGGGGTGAACGGCCCATAATTGGTGAAATGCCCATCAAGGAAGGCTACCTCAAGGTAACCACTGACCCAGGTTTTAAAATTTAAAGAATAAATGTAGCCAAGCACTGGTGGCTCACACCTGTAATCCTAGCTATTCAGGAGGCTGAGAGCTGAGGATCACAGTTAAAGCCAGCCCAGGTAGGAAAGTCCATGAGACTCTTATCTCCAATTAACCACCAGAAAACCAGTGCTGTGGCTCAAGTGGTAGAGCTCTAGCCTTGAGCTGAAGAGCTGAGAGACAGTGCCTAGGCCCAGAGTTCAAGCCCCAGGACCAACCAAATAAATAAATAAATAAATGTGTCATTTATCACTTAAAAGTAGGCAATGCCCGAGTTTTCCTGCAAGTTTTTTCTCTTAGCTTTACCCTTCCTTTGGTTTTTACTCTAAAATAATTTTTGTAGATTTTTGATTCAATTTTTATTAGCACGAACTAAGTGCACAAGGGTGTTTCATTACACTATTACAAGTTACATACTATGTTCTTTGATCAAATTTAACTTGTCTATATTATTCTTTCTTAGCCCTCCTCTCTTCTCACTCCTTTTAAGTTTTATCATTCAATTCACTTCCTGCCAATAACATAATTCTATTCTTTTTATAACATTATTTACAGTAGCCAAGTTCTAGAACCAGGCTAGACGACAAACAGCCAACGACTGGATAAAACTAATATGGTACATTTTATTCCTAGTCTAATGTGTTCAACCTCAACTTTGCTTATTCTTCGTTTCTTTCTTATACTTCATCTACACTGAAAGGCTAGCTCCTCCTTACCCGAAGAAGGCACTTCTGTTTGTTTCTCCACAATGATTCTCATTATTCCAACCCCCCCTTGTGGTATAATGTTCCCTCCTTTTTCTGATTGGTGAAAGTTAAATTATCCTTCTATTCTAGTGATTTCCATATGTACCTACATATGCCTATCTAAGTCTATAAACACAGTTCTGTGCTATTATCTTAAAACTGGTGATTCATGTGCTTTCCCACTAAGCTGACTATTATTGCTAATGACAACTAGGTCTTCTATAAGTGTTTAGTTAATGCCCAGAAAACACATCTGTAGAGTATTAATTTGTGTGGGTATGCTATTTCTCTGCTTCTTGCTATTCTTCTGAAAAAAAAATCAGAAGTTTATAGTATGATAAATAAACCAAGAGATAGAAATTGAAATATAGGAATTAAGATTATGATAACAGAAAAAGATAATCTAAAAGATAGGGTTGCAAAGTCTGCTGCCCTACACATAAATTATGTAACAGGGAAACTGAGAAAAGTTGGCAAAGTGCTTTCAGGAATTTTTAACTTAATATGCTGAGTCTGTAGAGTTGTTGTAACTTATCTGATCCAGCTGAGTAAGGTGAGTTTATATTCTTCAAACAAGTTTGTAAACTAGGATTGCTCGGCACAATAGCCTTTAAAAATGATGCTGTCTGCATCTTGAAGCATCTGGCTCCATGTGAGTTTTGGAAGTAGGACATTTGGGAGGAGTGACAAGGACAGAGTTATAAATTCCTTGTCAAATTGAATTCATACAGTCTGCTCCTTACCCCATTTTTTGTGCCAGACCTGGAGCTTGAACTCAGGGCCTGGGCATTTTCCCTGAGGTCTTTTCAGTGCTAGTGCTCTACCTACAACTTGTGCCAAAAGCTGTGTTTCCAGACATACGGGGGTTAATTGAAGGTAAGAGTCTCATGGACTTTCTTGTCCTGGGTGGCTTCAAATAGATCTCAGCCTCCTGAGTAGTCATACAGCCTTTTTACTTCCTTCCCAAACCTATCCTGGAAAGATGGAGAATAGAGAGAACTGTACCAAAAACAGGAATTAATGCATAAAACCAAATTGGAATATGCTAGTATATGTGTCTGTGTGTCTGTGTCTGTGTCTGTGTATGTCATTCATTTTGGAGCTAGGAAGGGGAAATCATTGTATGTGACTATAAATACTGTTTATTACTTAGAAGAGAAACCCGTATTGGTCTGTGTTCTCCCTTTTAGTCTATTGGACAACTTAGGATGCACACAGATTCTTCCTAGAGAGAAGGAGAAAAATAGGATGCAAGATAATGTCTGGGAAGCCCTCATGATGGGATGCTTTCAGGAGTTTATCAATAAAGCAGAGGTCTGTCCAGGGAGGACGTGAGATGAACGAGAGAGATTCTGCGAAGTGGGTGATCCAAAGGAGAAAGCTTCTAAGAACACGAAATGGGATGAGGAGCAAGGTGACACCGCAAATGAAAGAGATCCTTTACCTCTTCGAACTTTTACCCAGGGCAAGCACTAGCTTTATATTTTGATGGATGATGTACAATAAGACAGATTTTTAGAAGAGAAAAATTCTTATTGTGTTTTGTTTTCTGAAAATTTTTCTCTTCCAACCTCATCACTACCATTTCCATAGAAAATTGAATATATTTTAAGCACCAAATACTTAAAAAGAAAAAAAAAACAGAGCCCATGGAAATGAGTGATATACCTTAGATAGTAAATTGGGAGGAAATAAAATTAATATATTCTTTATCATGAGGTACTTGGAGTAAGATCCTTGAATGTTTGCATCAGACCACTGGTAAATTTGAATGCAATGACTAGATCTACTGTAATTTCCATCACTTCAATTGTTATTGACAAATTATGTATCAATAGCTGGGCACTGTATAGAGTTCTGTTTATAAAGTGTTGAATAAGGCAATTGATAGTATTTGCAAAGGATATACTAGATCTATGAATTATTATATGAAGCCTAACTCCAACATTACTAAACAAAGTCTGTTCCCTTGGGTAGTTCCTATTAGTCTCAGTCAAAATCATGCATAACTTTAGCTAACGATCTCTGGATACAAACGTTAGCTGACAATTTTCTGGCAGTCCTTGGAAGGTCAGGGAAAGGATCTAATCCATAAAACTGTGCATCATGAAAAAAATTTACAATTTTACAATTGCAAAATGATGACTTTGTTCCAACTACCAAGCTGTACTTATTTTCATTATTTCTATGCCAAATAGTATTGTTTTCATTTTTAAGACAACAATTCTTCAAAGTTAATGTATATAAAATAGGTAAGTATATTTGTAAATAAGACAGATATTCCAACTATCAAACTCTCTTTGGTTCCATCATTTCTAAAGGCCAATAGTATTATATTTTCCTTTTTAGGGCAAAGACTCTTCAAACTTAATATATATAAAAAATAACTAAATATTTTGGTAAATAGCATATTCCTGGAATTAGATACCAAAGATTCTAACTCCATAGCTAGAATAGGAACAAAGGAACAAGCAACCTGAATGTTTTTGATATAACTGGTCTATGAATAATACCTAGAAAAGCACTGTTTATGGAGAAATTTTCCTTTGAATGTGTTCATTTTTCTTAAAGACTTCTCTCCTAGAACATTTTTTAATCCATTCATTTATTTTGGAGCATTCATTTTTAGTATAAAGGAATAAGCATCATTTAAATGTGGTACATTTCAACTTTCTTCTATTAATTTAGTTCCTTTTATAAGTTCTATATATATTAATTAAGGTAGATTACATAGATATGTTGGCTTATTGACATACCAATTTAGATAAAATTAAACCAAATTATTTAGAGATATGATTGGAAATTATACATATATATACACATATGTATTGGAAAATACATAGTTGTGAATATATAATATACTCATATGTTGTGTATATATGTATGCAGATAAGTGGCAAAAATATTTAAACAACAATGTTTAAAAAGAAATGATAAAATTCCTGAAGAAAAGGATTATAGATTAGTGAAATTAATTGCAAAGATTTTGCTATATGGGAGATGGAGTTTGAGAGGACAAGCAGAGATTACTCAAGCAACCAAGGAAGTAGCATCATCTGCAAAGACCATGACAAAGGTTAGGATTAATGGGGCCAAGTCACTGTTCTGAAGAGGAGATACACCTACTGCCAAAGACAGTGGCCAGCTGAGAAAAAGGAAAAGAAATTCACTGTCTCTAATTTTCTGTCACTGCTTCTCATTGAATGAATTCAGTTGACAGGGACCTTGAGAGTAACAGCCACTACTTGTCAGCTTTACAATAGTTCAGAAGAAGAGATTCAGGAGAATTGACTTTTAAAACAATAGGCCAAGAACCAAATGCAGGTACATACTTCTCAAATCTACTTTAATGATTTCCCTAAAATGATTTCCCTACTTTAATACTAGAACATTAATTGCACTTAATAATCTTACAAACCCTCGCTCCATGTTTAATTCTATCAAGCATGTATCTTGAACAAATATTTAATTGAAGCCTAAATCAGAGAGTAGAGAGGCTAAGAAAGGGACAGTATGAGGTCATCTCTTAGAAAGACCCACAATCATACACCAGTTTGACACTGAAGAGTATAATAGGCTTGACTCCACAGAGGAAATGAAAAAAATATAGATTTCTTTAAATTAGTTCCTCTGTTTATATCATCTCAAGTTTTCTTTGGATTTCTTTCTAGGTCAAATATGGTAGCCATATACATATGATTATCTGTGCAACTTACCATATCTTAAATGATACAAGATCTTGTATCCATTTTCTAGTGACTATCAAACTTCTCCCCTCCTACCTCTCTTATGCTTACCATCCCACGCTAATGAGATGGTTTTATCCTAACCTACTTGTGTCCTGTCCTGTAGGAGGAGGATTGACTTAACAAAGGTGTTTTAGAATGGCCAGCTCCAATTGCACTGTGACTGGAGATACAAGAGTTTCAGCCTTCTATTGAAACTCGGCATGACTTCACTGACACACTGCAGGACTATCAAAGTGGATGTGTGATTGGATTAAAGTCAACAGAGAGAAAATAACTGTAGAGCTGGAGGGAATGTGAATCCAATTCTAAGTCTTGCAGTTGTTATTTAGTTGTTTTAGCTACAGATTTAATGTTTGCTTTCACGGTTTTATACCTGTCATATCACCTCAATATATTAATTAGATTTTTGTGGGGAAAAGGATATGAAGGTTTAGTTATTATAGTTTGCATTTTCGGAACAGGTTCTCAGGTCTTCTCTCTAGTTTATTTTTATTATGAATGTGTACTTGTTCTAAGTCTAAAATGAGGCCAATCTTTAGAATAGTATCCTCCATTGTCTAGTAATGCATATTAAATTTTTATATAAGTATGCTTCTTTTTAGAAGTCTCTCTGAATATTCAGAAGCATTTTATTTAAATAAACCTGAGATCACTAGATTTCACAAATCCAAGAAAAGCAAATGTGACCCTACTTTTTGTTTAAAAAAAAAAAAAAAAAAGCAGTGCTCTTGATGAACTTCCCTACCAGGAATTAATGATTCCATGGCTTAAGTTTCAAGTTGTTTGAAAACTTTGAAAAGTTTGAAAACTTTGCAAAAGAATTTTCCTGGATCAAGTTCTCCAGTTGAAAACTAAACAAAACAAAGAAGCAGGAGCAGTTGAGATAATCAGTAGTAGATCTATATTCATTTTGGGGAAACAGAGCCTCCCTTACTGTCCCTGTTTAACCTTCAGCCAATCAGATAATTGCAAGTTCAGCACTCTCATTTGCACAATGTACAAAAAGTGCATATTAGTTCATGATTTCAGTGAGCACCTAATGAGTTCATTTATGAGAAAGTTAAACAATGAAACACTTCTATAAATAAAGAATGTGAACATTCTCCTCATCCTCATTTTTAATTGCAGAAGAAACTCTTTATCTACCATGGGATCATTCTATCACAGTGCAGTGGTTGGCATCTCCTTGCTAACATTATCTAATTAAGTGGTAGTTGAAACACCTCTTGGTACCAGTAATCCAATTACATTTACCAAGTTAAGGAAATTAGCATAGAAATCTAGTCTTTGCCATGGACAGCTCCCTGCTCATCAGCCAGGATTTCAGAGCTGAAAAGGTCCTTAGAGATCATTGATTCCAATATCTTAATTGCTTCACAAGAAAAAAGCCTTAGAAACCAAGAGAGAATAGCATTACCCAACAATTAACAAGGTTGCAGCAGAAGTGAGTTGCAGAAACTATCCATTTGCTGAGTTCTCTACCTAATTCTTTCTTATATTTCTATCTCTTTTTTTAATTTTTTTGCCAGTCATGGGGCCTGAACTCTAGGCTTGGGCGCTGTCCCTCAGCTCTTCAGCTCAAGGCTGGCACTCTACCACTTGAGCCACAGCACTACTTCCAGCTTTTTCTGCTTATGTGGTACTGAGGAATTGAACCCAGGGCCTCATGCAAGCAAGGCAAGCATTCTACCACTGAGCCACCTTCCTAACCCTTATATTTCTATCTTTTCAGGTGTCACTTATTAATAATATTTTCATAAGCCCTCACCTTTTCCAACTCATTCTCTCAGATCTTATTTCCTTAGCATATGGGTAAAAAGATAAAATAGATATAAATGAAAAAGAAAAATGTCTTGGCAGAAAAAGATTAACAGGAAGGAAAGAAAGGATCACTTGAAACAGGTGGAGAAGTTTAGGCAGGAATGGGATACAAAAGTTGTTGAACATAGTGAGGGGCCAATGATTAAGATAAAAGACGGTCAGGAACTTCGCTAATATCCTTCTTGCAACTCTGCTTTTGTTCTACTCTCTTCCAAGTCTCATGTTTTCCCCTATGCCACCTGCACAGCAAGAGGCAATTCCCGAGCTACCTTTCACAGACAGGAGCAATTAGAATGCCAGTGTGAGTCTCTGCCTCCTGAATTACTGCATTAATATCCAATGGCATGTATTCTCAAATTTAACAATAATCAAGCCACACTCATGTTTAATGACAAAAATAATACATTGTAAGTAGCAGAATATTTTCAACTGTTTTCAAAGCTCAGTTTATGTTCTTATAATTCATATTTTACTGTCTATAATTCTATTATTAAAACATATCTTGGTATCTCTCACTGATGGAGAAGCTGTGGCGACTATGTAATTGACTGGCAATTTTACTTCAAGTTAATAATGCTTATCTAACTGATGCAGGAGTTTGATGTAACCCTTCATACTAACAATCAGAATATGGTTGAACAGGACACATGAATGTCATTTGTACATTTTAATATTTTTTCTAGTGTTTGTGTGTGTGTGTGTGTGTGTGTGTGTGTGTGTGCCACTCCTAGGGCTTGAATTTAGGGCCTAGGCACTGACAGCTGAGCTTTTCTCCTTAAATCTAGCACTCTACCCCCTGAGCCAAAGATCTACTTCAGATTGGTGGTTATCTGGAGATAAGTGTCTCATGGCCTTTAGGGCCTAGTCTGGCTTTGAACCACGGTTCTCAGATCTCAGTCTCGCTGAATAGCTAGGATTCCAGATGTGAGCCACTGTGCTCAGCCATTATCAACATTTTTACACAGTAATCATAAAGTTTTCACAGTTCAGAATACATTAGGTCTTAAAGGACCATTTACATTTTGTTTTTGATAGACTTTTATTCATTAAATGTATTAACAAGATTTCACATGACTTTTCTACACATGTAGATAGTTTGCACTGATCAAACCTAGCATTTCCAGCCAGGCACCAGTGGCTCGGGCCTGTAATCATAGCTACTCAGGATGCTAAGATTTGAAGATTGCAGTTTAAGGCCAGCTGGAGAAGGAAAAGTGCCTGTGGACTTTTATCTCCAATTAACCACTCCCCAAAACTGGAAGTTTGACACTGTGGCTCAAAGTTGTAGAGGGCAAGCCTTGAGCAAAATTGCTCAGGACAGCATTCAGATCCTGAGTTCAAGCCCCCAGACTGACAAAAAAAGAAAGAGAGAAAGAAAGAAAGAAGAAGGAAGGAAGGAAGGAAGGAAGGAAGGAAGGAAGGAAGGAAGGAAGGAAGGAAGGAAGGAAGGAGAGAGAGAGAGAGAAAGAAAGAAAGAAAGAAAGAAAGAAAGAAAGAAAGAAAGAAAGAAAGAAAGAAAGAAAGAAAGAAAGAAAGAAAGAAAGAAAGGAAAGAAAGAAGGAAGGAAGGAAGGAAGGAGAGAGAGAGAGAGAAAGAAAGAAAGAAAGAAAGAAAGAAAGAAAGAAAGAAAGAAAGAAAGAAAGAAAGAAAGAAAGAAAGAAAGAAAGAAAGAAAGAAAGAAAAGAAAGAAGGGGCTAGGAAGGTGGCTCAGTGGTAGAGCGCTTGCCTTGCATGTCTGAGGCCCTGGGTTCGATTCCTCAGCACCACATAAGAAAAAAGAAAAAAAGCCAGAAGTGGCGCTGTGGCTCAAGTGGTAGAGCGCTAGCCTTGAGCTGAAGAGCTGAGGGACAGCGCCCAGGCCCAGAGTTCAGGCCCCAAGACCAGACCCCCCAAAAAAAAAGAAGGAAGGAGAGAGAGAGAGAGAGAGAGAGAGAAGAAAGAAAGAAAGAAAAAGAAACATATTCCTGCCACTCCCATCACTAGTAATCAATATTTTTTACATATAAGTCGACTTCTTTTCTTTTATACCTCAAAATAGAAGAGAAAACATAATGTGCTTGTCTTTCTGTGCCTGTTTATATAATTTAACTCAAGACCCATCCATTAATGTCTAAGCAATATTCCCTTGTAAAAACATGGAATATCTGCATTCACACATCTAGATTAATATTCACACACCTAGATTAATATTGTAACTTATCTACTGTCAATTGTGTGCAAGAACTATGTGTGTCCAGTTACCTTTTTGCTATACTGATTTCCCTTTTGACATATTTTTAGATTTTGTGTGACAACAGCCCATTCTGCGCTGGAGTTGCCTCAATATTCTGACATAAGAAGATTTCCTTTAAGATTTTGACATGAAGTTGTAGAAATCCCACACAGAAGTGTAGAGAAAATGGGATGGCACAGGAAATTAGATTCAAGCTAGAGGAGCTAAACCAGGAAACCAAAAAGACCATACAAATGACTGATGTTTTCCTCAGCCAAAATGTCGAGCTGCCCTAGAAGTCAAAAAGCCACAGGCTTGATTGAGTTCCATTCAAGCCAAAACTTGAATGGAATTCTCAAATGCCCCCAAATTTTCTTCTCCCTTTGCAATGTTGTAAACATTCCTTAGATGGCAAGACCCATTTAACATTTTCAAGAAATCTAGCAGTCACAACTAAAACAATGAATATTCCATTCAAAAGCAGGAAATCATACACTTCTTTTGAATTCATACTGATGTTGGGACCCCCTAATTGTACAGATCATTTCCAACATATTGTCTTGTGAGTATCACTGTTGCATTGGTTCACCCTTGTCTTTTGTCTCACCTTCTCTTCCCTAATTCAGACAAACATAGATACAATACCAGCTTGTGGGGTTTTACCCAATCTAGCTGCCCAAGAAAGGAGAGCCTCTGATTTAACATAAAACACCAAAAGGTAGCTCTTCATTTCCTAGCATAATCCTAAAGCAATATGTTAGCCTTCTACAGAAGTCTCGTTAATGGAAGTTATAATCCTGTTTATTACAAAGTTCTGTCCATAAAATTAACTCCCAGATAGCTATCTGCAGTTCATGACACATGGAGTTTTCACTCTCTCCTGCTGACTTGGAAATAGGAAGCAAATGTGGTAAAAAAGTAAGGTCCGTTTACCCCCATTAAAATGCAGGTACACTGTTTGTTTATCTCCCTCTGGGAAGAAGCTGAGAAACTGTTACTGTGGAGAAAATAATACTAAAAAAGTCTTAAGTGTTGATGCTACATTTCAGGACTGGATAAGTCCTTTGGAGTGTAGCACTCCAACACTTTTCTCAGTGGGGAATAATTACTCATAACTTGAAGGTTTTATCTCTAGGCTGCTTCTAATAAAATGTAAGGGGAAGGTGAATGTATCACTCACTGGAAGTATAGATTATTAATTAAGTGCTATATATAATAGTTTAGACCCTTGTGTGCCAATTGCACAGGCCAGGAATTTGGAGTTGATATGGGGAAGGGGGATCATCAGCAAATTTATAAAGGATTAAGGATTTATACGTGTAGGGATATTTTAGTGCATCTCTGACTCTCTCTCCCTCTCTCTTTCTCTCTCTTTCAGTGCTCAGTATGTAGACTTACTGCTACTATTCCTCAAGGTCATCTTAGTTCCTATTGCTTTATGTTTTTATGTCTGTTTTATATTGATAAATCTTATCTATTTTACATTAATAAATAAAATATATATTCATGTACAATGTTAGATATTGTAATAACTAAATCTAAATTCCTTCTTTTTGAATATCACATTGCTTACGAAAGACAGGAAACTTCCTAAGCATTCTTAAGCTACATAAGTCTCTTAAGCATCACCTGTTTCTCCCCTCCCCTCCCTTACACTCGCCTCCCCTCCCATCCCCTCCCCTTTTCTCCCCTCCCTTGTCTTCTCCTCTCCTCTCCTTTCCTCTTTCTTACCAATCCTCCTCTCCCCTCCCCTTCTCTTCCCTTCCACTCCCTTCCCTTCCCTTTTCTCCCTTTCTTTCCCTTCCCTTCCCTTATTTTTATTATTTTTCTTTATTGTTTACCTTTCCCCCCATTTCCATTCTCTTTCCTTCTTTTCTTTCTTTTTACTGTTTTTTTTTTTCAAAACAAGTTCTTACTATGTAGCTCAGGCTGACCTTGAACTGAACCTCCTACCATGTTTCTTGAGTACTTTTCACGTATCACCAGTAGTGGTTTTTATTTGTCCATTTTAATAGTTTTTTCCTAGAAATAACTTGAAATACTTCCTCAAGTTAAAATGGAAGGAATTGAGGAGTGTGTGCGAAGGCCAGTGAGAACTTGAAAGCAGGTAGGGACTATATTTTACCCCACAAACAGGCCAGAGGGAGATAAAAAGCTAGGAAACAGAATTTCAACAGTTGCAAAGAGAAGCAGTTGAAATCCCTGAAGTTTTAGGACAATGAGGAGGAAGTCCTGAAGCTGAATCGATTAGTTCCCACTGGACATTCCCAAGATGCATGGTCTTACCAGGTATTCCTTTGTTGTTGTTGTTGTTTTGGATTGGTTTTGGTTTTGGTTTTGGTCAGCCCTGGGGCTTGAATTCTGGGCCTGGGTACAGTCCTTCAGCTCTTCAGCTCCAGGCTAGCATTCTACCACGAGAGCCACAGCACCACTTGCGGTGATTTAATTGGAGATTAGAGTCTCACAGACTTTCCTGCCTGGGCTGGCATTGTACTGCAAGTCTCAGATCTCAGCTTCCTGAATAGCTAGGATTGCAGGCATGAGCCACTGGCACTCAGTATATCTGTCATTCCTAAAAACACTGTAAGGTGTCATGTTAGACCTCTAAACCAAGTGAGCTTTCGGCTAGAGTCTTACAGGCAGCTTCTTGTAAAAAGCCTGATGAGAAACTTTCTAAGGCAACAGATCTTCTGTGTATGCTTTTGCTTGTAGATGGCAAGACCAGAAAAAGAGGCAAAGAACTCCCACTAATTGTTCATGATAGGAAAGGGTATCTGAAGTCATGGAGATATGCTGTGGGACATCACCAAGGAATGCTTAAAAATCTTTAAAAAAAACAAAGTTTTATAATATTTTGTGTGTTAAGTTCATTTTCATGGAAAAGTGTGTAACAAGGTAAGAGTGTGCCTTCAGAATTATGTAACAAATTCTGGGTGCCGTGTAACTTTGATGTGGGAAAAGTGTGAGGGAAGGATTCTCTAAAGGAGGCAAAGGGAAGCAACTCACTAACTTGTGTGACATCTATGAAGGAAGAGATTTCTCTCCCAAGAGGGAAAAGAACAGGAAGAATGTAAACCTTTCATGTTTTCTTGAGGCCTTGATACTTCGAAAACACAGCATGGTTGACATTTAAAGGCAATAGAAAGATCACTAATGGAGAAAGAGAGGCACAAAGTGGAAATCAGGAAATAAAGGAAGAAAATGCAATATATATATTCATATATATATATCACATTTATATATAAGTGTATATATATGTGTATATATATGTATGTTAACCTTTTTATTTTTTTTCTTGTTCTTGAAGAAAGTTGGTATTGTAAACCTCTTCAAAACTATGAAATCTAGTACCTTAACTTTATTTTGTTGGGCCAAGTTTCTGTTAATGATTTACTAAGTTTGCCTAAATGGATACTGAAAGATTGGGGTTCAATCCATGATGTCTTTGATTTCCCCTGAAGCCAGACTATTCTGTATTGCCCTCCACTAAGATATTCAGACTAATTAGTGTGGTCCTAGCTACATATATGCCATTGGGGCAAAAAGTGATCTAGAACTTTGAAATAAGATAGATGAACATATTTAACAGCTATGAACATAAGAGATGTCATAGTAAGGCACAATATACTCTTTGTCTGTGGCTTTTATTGTCCTAGAAGATATTATTGTTATTATTTACAGTTCTCCATATTCCTTACATTCCCCTTTCATGCCTAGCATGCATAGCAGTCTTTCTTCTAGGCTAACCCAGCTATATACAAAATCACAGGTTTGAAGACATTAAAGGTATTTCCAGCTGGTATAAACTCTTCTGGTCATAATTTCTCCAGACAGAGTGATGGAATCAATAAAGGAAAGCAGAGATGGTAATTTAAGTGTTCTGTAAATATATAGAGAGATTATATTCTGAAAGAAATAAGGCAGTCTTTTATTTTCATTGAAGTAATTGTGAGTCCTTCAAGCTTGTTTTCCTGTTACAGAATGAGGGGATTTGTCCTGATGTCCTAATGGTGCCAATGTGATGTAATTAAGTCTATTCAAGAAATAATCCTTATCTTGATTAGGTAAATAGGACTTGATTAATTCCACTCTGATTAACCACTGCCTCTCAAAATGTCCTAGAGGTTTCTACCAGCAATTCACCATTTTCTTCCAGCAGACAGTAAAAAAAATAGGCACCAATATCTCTCAAGACAGAGATCAAGCCAAGATCCAAATGCTGTAAAATATAAAACACTTTTACAGATGGTTGTGGTTTGTCTTGTGAGTGAGGTGGCATTGGTTAGGACAAGATGATGGAGGGAAAAGGAAGGGGCTCTAAAGGAGAAATTGCTTTGAAACATCAAAAAGACTTCATATATCTTTTCTGCCCTTTTATAAAGACTTCATCTGGCAGCCAGATTGCCTTAATGGCCTGCCTAAAAAGGCCCACCCTGGCCTGACATAGCCAGATACATTCTCCCAGCTTTCCTCTTCCTCTTTGATGCTGTCACATGTCCTTCATTTTCCACATCTCATTCATTCTTTGCCTTTAAGCTACAAGGATAAAAGTGCTTGGCATTAAAAAAAATCAGCTTACATTTTTTAAAGGGGCAGACATTTCATGCAGTCTTTGATTTCCTTCCAGGAGAAAATCATTACTTTTCTTTAAAGGAGAAACTAACGAGATTTTTTTTTCTTCTTCTTCCTTTTCTTCCTTCTTACCCTTCACCCCAGCTCCCTCATTTTCAACAGTAATAACACCAAGTGTGGAGCAGGAAAGAGCTAGAAAAATAATTGTCTCTTAGAACACTCTTCTGCCACTAGTGAATAAAAAAGCCTGAACATTCATTTACTGCTAAACAATGACAATAGATAATTAGAATGCTTTAAAGCACTGCACTACATTCAACATCTGTTAAGCATTGTTTGGGATAGCTGTTTTTAAAAACGAGGTGATTTTAAGGAGGAAAGGCAATGAAATAATGTATAATGTGGATAGCCAGCAGAATCTACAAGGATACACAAGAGAGAGATTTGTAGCAGTGTATGTGAAGGATACAAATAAAAAGAGCAAACATCTTATATAATATGGAACACCTTTCATGATAGAAATAATCTGTATGGGAATATATGGTATGATGTGGCCATTAGATGCACTGCTTTCCAAAAGGAACTTGGTCTTAAATGCCAAGGACCATGGAGGATCTACATAAAAGAAAGTTAAGAAGCAATAAATAGAGAAACAAAAAGAAATAATGTTGTTACCAGGTGAGATTAGTAGCTACATCCTACAACAAGTGTTTAGAACTCAAGGGAAAAAGAAATATTTGAACTGAACCAGAGATAATGCTGGGGATTGTGTAAATACACTAGGAAAAAAAAATTACAAACATCTTGAGAGATGGAGGAAACAATAAAGAAATCTATCACCCAGCAATTGAAATATGACTCCAAAATATTACACCAGATTGTAGAAATTTGAAGGAAGAATCAGCAAAATTAAATAAACCTCAAAAATCTGGAAACATTTAGAATACCCGATTGGAACTTTAGGATACATATATTCTGAGGTTCAAATAGACACTGGGATGGTAAAAACAAAACAAAAATGTCTGAATCACCTGGAAAATCAAAGAACCTCTTGTTGAAATGAGAACAACAACAACAACAACAGAAACAGACCAGAAATCTAGAACATTCTTACACGCAGTAATAGCCCATAAGAAACATTCAAGTTATAGTGCTAAAATTGTTGTTAATCCTCTACTTGAATCTATGAGGAATCAGTTGTATCTGAAGATCTAGAAGACCCATACTTCAAAGAACAAAATTATTTGGGAAGATTAAAGAACCATTCCATGGCCAGTAAGTTCAGAAATAAAGGGAAAAATCAGTGAAGGTAATTGGAGAATTGTCTTCCTGTATTAAATAAGCCAATAATTTTCTGAGCAGCACCATTGGAATGTTTTCTGAATGATTAGATAAATAGTGACAAAGTCCCTGACTGTCCCATTATGTCACATATACTGAAGAGAACTCAATAAGACAAAGCAACACAGCTTCTGCACATGGAAATGATTTCCATTTCAAATGATCATTTTAAATAAATCCTTAAAAACTGATACTAGAATATGTTGATGTTTTATTATGGAACTGAATCTTAAAAATAGGAAAGACAACCCATTGGTGGTGCATACCTGTAATCCTAGCTACTCAGGAGGCTGAGATAAGAGTATCACAGTTGGAAGCCAGCCCAGGCTAGAAACTCCAAGAGATTCATCTCCACTCCATCTAATAAATTATTAAGAAAAAGCCAGACATGGCACTGTGGCTCCAATGGTAGAGCACTAGCCTTGAGCAAAAGGAAAGTCTCAGACAGCACCCAGGCCTTTAGTTCAAGCACGATGACCCACAGAGACAGAAAGAGAGACAGAGAGAGAGAGACAGAGAGACAAAGAGAGAGAGAGAGAGAGAGAGAGAGAGAGAGAGAGAGAGAGAGAGGACTGAGTTAGTACAAATATGTATACATTAGCCTATCTGTGAAAAAATCTACAAAATAAAAGAGTAGTAACAACTAGTAATGTTGTTCCCCCAATGGTACTATTCTTTCCTGAGTTATAAATGTTATCTTGATGGGAATAAAAGAAACAATGTTCTCAAGTACAAGCCATGACTGGTCAGGGAAAGGACATGTGAGACCCAAGTAGGGGCAAATATGAGGAATACACCAAAGTATTTTAGGGGAAATTCAAGCTACTCTACCGATAGCATCTAAGTTTAATTATCCAAAGTTAGACTTCATCAGATGGGAATTCAAAATTAAATACTACGTAGAAATGCTTTTGCTCTTCTGAAATGTTTGTAACAAAATTGAGCTATGGAAAACAGTAGATAATTTAAAGAAAAAGAGAGATGGGAGCCTGTAAAGCATGGAGCTTGTGTTTGAGCAGGAGAAGCTGACTGGGGAGAAATCTATAAAGAACATGTTTCTTGGGAATACAATTTCTTAATTGAGATTGATATAAAAACAACATGATGAAGTATTTATGCAAATAAGGAAGAGATTTTTAGGACAAATAAAAAGAAGCTCCATTTTGTATAATAGATTTAAAATTTGTAGAACATTTTAATATGGAGGTGGTAGATACTAAAATATGAATAAAATAACAAAATGTTGTAGTATGTGTTTAAATATGCAAGAAGCAAAATCGGGTTTTAGAGGTAAGCAAGAAAAATGTGATTGTACAAACTTCAGCATGAGGTTAAAAATTATGCTCTTTCACATTTAATTCTTTAGTACTTCTGTCAAATGATTATTGTTTGTTCGCTTTGGATCTTTACCTTTATTTCTGGTGAGGACTTGAATCCTCAAAGGAATAGAGAACACATCAAGAGATCAGATCACCAACACTACGAAGCCTCAGAAATACTATTTATGAAAATAATTGGTGTCTCCATTAGCAAATGAAAATACTTGATATATAAATCTTTACTAGTCACAGACTTTAAATTATACCATGCAGTACAAAGTTAGTAATTTTGGTAATCCGCTAGGTAGTCTCTTAGTAATCTCTGAATGACTGGATAGCCTATCAAAACATTAAAAGCTAATATGGGGGTTTTCATACAATAAATACAATATGTATAGTACAACTATATATCACAGTATATTTGGTAGTAGAAAATAGATGATTGGACAATAAAACTTGATAGGCAGGTAAGTAGATAATTAATAAATAAATAATAGATAATTGATAGATGATAGTTAATAGATACATTGATGCATATACATATACATACATACATACACATATACATAAAGTTACATGATTAAAAATTGTTTTCCAGGTAATATAGATGACAAATAGAGAAACCATAATAGAATAGAGTAATATGAACATTAAATATGATCAAGATTCATTTCATACATTTTTGGTAATAGCATGATGAAAGCCCCTACTATGTATAATTAATATAGTTTATTCAATTTAGATCACAAATATTTTAAAAGCATTTGGAGCCAGGGGTGTATTGGTTCAACTTTACAAGTTTAGTTTGTAATTTCTAGTATCTGTCTCCTCTTTATCTTGTATCTTTGTTTCTCTCTCTCGCTCTTCCTTTGTTTATCTCTCTTTCCCAACTTGCCTGTCCTTCCTCCCTTCCTCTGTTTCCAAATGTTCCACTTTTACAACTACAAAGATGCTCCTATAGATATCTCAAAATAATCCCCAAATATTTATGCTAATAAATAAACATTATTTTCTCACAGACTTTTTTAAAAAATATGAAGCAATTTTTTAAAAATACAGTCCCTTTTGATCAAAATGTTAGATTCTTCAGGTCATTTCCCACTTTCTATTCTTCCAAGTTTAATTTTTGTGCTTCTACTAAAATTGACATGGTACAACATATCTACTACTACTTTCCCTCCTCAAAAATAGGTTTACTGCTTACAGAATGGCTCCCAGGACCATGAAGATGGTATTTAAGAGCCTGCATTAATGGGATTTCCATCAAACCTGCCTTCTGCTTATATGCCCATTTACTTCTCCATCTCCATGGATTCTGATAGTTCTCTCCAATTGTTTCCTAGATTCTGCTATTTCTTTACTTTTATCCTGGCTATTCTTATTGCTATCAATGCCTTTCCATTTGGTTTTTGTCTATGATAATCCTTTGTTAGGTTGCCTGGATAGAAACATGATCTATTCACTAAAAGATAAAGGAAGTCCCAATATTTATATCAAAATTATCAGCTGACATTAATTTGAATAATAAGTTTTTCATAAATTCTATTCTATGAGGAGAACATGGTCAATATCTCCAGCTGAATGATCAAGAAAGTTATACTGTAAAATCACTCAATCAGAAAGTTAGGACTTACATCCAGATCCAATTCTGTCTCTTTCCAGAGCCTCTGTTTTCTCATTCAATAACCCTTGTCAGTTCCCATCACCTTGGTATATGTTGATTTCTCTTCCAATAGTCTTCTCCATTCCCACAAACTAAAACTCTTCAAGGCCAATGTTGTTTCTGCATTCATCTTTTAAAACTCACTACTGTACCTTCCATTGCAGGAAGCATGCAACAGTTGGATTGAGCTCTGCCAAAAATAAAAATAAAAAAAGAAAGACTACTCTAGCTTGTTTTATTTCTTTGATCTTAAATTTAGGAGGCTCCTTAAGGAGGGAATCATCACCAAGTTGAATTTACTTAATTTCTCCCCCTAGGGATTATGCACACATCATCTCCTATATGAGTATGTATTAAGGAGGGAATCATCACCAAGTTGAATTTACTTAATTTCTCCCCCTAGGGATTATGCACACATAATCTCCTATATGAGTATGTATGTATATATATATGTATATATATATACATATATATATATATATATATATATATATAAACTGAACCCCATATCTATCTCCATTTAAAATCCATTACTACAGCCAAAGTTGGATATCCAAGTGATATCACAACATGTTATGTTTTGTTCAGGTATAAATTTGCAGAAGTCAGTCATTAGATCTGTGCTCTGACTCTAGTCATTTCTGTGTTTATAACTCAGTATATCAACAACAGTCATTATAAGATAAGATATGGACTTTTCTTCTCTGTACATCAATGTATTGCATTGTGCCTAACATTTTAAAATACAACTCAGGGAAAGTACATAATTATTATTTAGTATTTTTAATATAGTTTATTTATATATTACAATATATAAAATTATGTGTTACTGGGCCCAATCATTCTCCCAAAATTCAGATTCAATCAACCAAGATTGAAACTCTACTGAAAAACAAATAGCTCACAAAATGCCAGATAAACCTTGAGCATATTCATCCCCATTTTGTTTAAAAGTATTATTAGAGCTAGGCACATTGATGCGTGCTCTACTGCTAGCATCTCAGGAGGCTGAGACAAGAGGATCTTGAGCCCAAGAGTGTAGAGTCCAGTGTGGGCAACAGTGAGACTTGACTTTAAAGGAATAAAGGAAATTTTAGGAAAAGTTTGTTTTTTCCCCCCCCTAGACACCCTTCTTATCTTCTTAACCTCCCACTCCCTCATGATCCACAAATACTGACAAGTTCTGGTGTCTTCCAAAGGCTTTTGCATAGCATCACTGCATAGCAATTTTCCTTTTATTGTTTATTCTGATACCCATATTCTTTTATTAGATGGAGAGTTTTAGGATAGACTAGTCTTGTCTTGCTTGCTACTGTAGTCCTTGTGCCTGCCTAAATGTATGTAGTCCAATATATGGCCAATAAAGAAAGGAATCTTTTAATGAACAAATAAAGGAGGTCGTTAATTACCATTATGTGGTTTTATTTACCCACAAGGAAATACTTTATGCAAAGAATTTAGGAAGAACTGAAGTATTGTCTCATGAAGGAGCATTTGTGGCATCGGTTGCTTCATGAGTTTCATGTATTTTGGACTCAGCCACTATCTACCATTCCATGAGAGAATGATTTCTACTTCCTTTAATTTAAAATAACTTTTCAAACATAGCACTTTGGGGCCTACTTGTACAGATCAGGGCAACAATTCCAAGTGAAGCTGAACATAACATGTTCTATTCATTTATAATAAAAGATGTTTCTTTTCACCCTTACATGTTCTTCTGCAATTGCTCAACAACAACCATGTCTCAGTGCAGTCATTGGTAGATGGAAGTGCAGTCACTTGGGGAAACTTATAAAAAAAACTACAGAATCCTGGAAGGGTTCCCCCCACCTTCCAGGGATATTTTCATTCCAAATGTCTGTGTTAGGATCTGTAAATCTAAAGTTTAGGCCCTTCTCTAAGGAAATGTGATGCATAATAAGTTAAGAAATCAGTCTTAGGCCAAGGGCTATGAGGATATACATGCCAGGGTTTTGGCGGGTGCTAAGTATACAGGTGTCACCATTAAGGAACATTTGCAGGGATTTCTAATCCTGTGAAGGATGGGCATATTGAGGGAGCTGAGGTTCATTTTTGACACCCTAAGTCATTTCATACATAAACTGTACTTAGCTTTAGATTCAAATATTTTTAAAATAATTGCTCTAGTCCAAAACTGATCATTAGTGTGAAATTTGGAGTAAGAACTGAAGAATTACAGATTCAATAGCATCTTGCCCTTTCCTGTGCTTTGTTAGTGTATTAGCACAACTCTAGTAAAGAGAGGAGCAAAGATGCTTAAATATAGTGACTCCAGTAAGATGTTTGAAATATTATAGGGCATTATTCTCATTTTTACTGATAAGTTGTAGCTGGATGGAGTGGGATAACTAGCAAAATCCTACAGCAATAGCAAACTAATGTTTAAGAGAATTACTAAAATACACAACAGTAGGAAAATTATTATGAAATGTTCTTGGCTGATAGTTAAAATTTCATTTTTTATTTGAATGGATACTACTAAATCTATGGATCATAGCCACAAATCACTTCATCCATCTTAAAGATACAACTCTCTTTGTAGTAAAACATAATAACTGTGCAACATAGCAGCTGCCTATAAAAATCACATTAAAACAATCATCTTCTTTTCAAATGTTTAGGTGAATTCTATAATAATAATCATCATAACAGCTATGTATTTTATTATACAAGTTACATTATGTTAGTTATAGACTATAGGTAAGATTCAATAAAGAAAACATGACTTTTATAATGAAGAAAAATAATTAGCCCATAAAACCATCAGTCATCAAAGGCAGTTGCTTCATATTTTCTGCTTCTCCTTCCTCATGAAGATTAGCAAAATACTGCATTATAAAATGTTTCACATGACCCTCTTCTTCCTTTTTTATTTTTAAAAGAATCCAACTTTTCCTTTAAATAAAAAGTAAACAGGAAAAATATGATGCATTAATCATGTACACTATTATCTGTTCAAGTACGTATATATATAATGATATGGTTACATATGTTACTTACATGATTTGTTGTTGATGATGTTGTGGGTCCTGCCATTTGAACTCTGGGCCTAGGCAATGCCCTGAGCTTCTTTTGCTCAAAGCTAGTGCTCTACTACTTGAGCCACAGCATCACTTCTGGCTTTTACTGAGTAGTGTATTGGAGATCAGCATTTCATAGACTTTCTTTCCCTGGATTCAAACCATGATCCTCAGATCTTAGCCTCCTGAGTAGCTAGGATTCCAGGTATGAGCCATCAGCACCTAGCTCTACATGTCTTATTCTACTCTGTTTCACCTTAGCATAGTCTTCTTTCTAGTCTCTCTTTTCTACTCTCTACCTCTCTCCAAGTTAGATAACAAGACCTAAATTCATCATTGGCTTCTAAATGATCTCACTGCTTTAAATCTCTTTTCATGTATAGGTAGGCATATATGTTCATACACACTGACATACACAAACACAGCAGGCTATCACAATGATTGTCCCTATAGAGAGAGAGATATCGCCATATACTTATTTACTCACCCTGCAGTATATTCTCCTATACAATTTAAATTCTTTTTAACGTTCAATACTGGCCATTGATTTGACTCTATTTCCTCTGGTAATTGAACACTATTTGCTGTACATCCCAGAAGCTAGTTATAGAAGCATGATCATCTCCATCTGGATTTTAAACTTCACAAATCAGAAACAAGTTTTCATTCATTGGGGCAACCTCATAATAACTGTGAGGCTAGATTCACGTAATAGATACTCAACAGATACCTGCTAAAAGAAAAGGTAACTATGTAATTTTAAACAGTCTATTTTTTTTAACTCTTCTTCGTCTTTTTTCCCTTGTGAGATGAAATTGTTCATAAACTTTCCATGTGATTTAATACTCCTCATCCTCCTGGATAGTTCAGAAGGAATTATAAGAAGTTACTTTTTTTTTTCATTTTCATTTTTCCATGATTTTATCTACACCCTAATCTTTTACTTTGTTAAATGCTAACAACATCCTTCTGCCCACACTCTTCTTATTTTATGTTTATCAAGTCTCAAGAGAGGCTCCTATCATGCTTTCCTTTGGAGGACTGTGTTTTTATTCCCTATTTTTTTCTTTTTCTTTTTCTTTTGTTGGTCGTAGGGCTTGAACTCGGGGCCTTGGCGCTGCCCCTTAGATCTATTTTGCTGAAGGCTAGCGCTCTACCACTTTGAGTTCATAGCCCTATTTCCAGGTTTTTAGTGGTTGATTGGAGATAAGAGACCCACAGGGACTTTTCCGTCCTGACTGGCTTTGAACCATGATCAGATCTCAGCCTCCTGTGTAGCTAAGATTATAATAGGCATGTGCTACTGGCCCCCAGCTTGTGGGAAACTTTTTATATAGAGAATTCATTTCCCTTATAGACAGATTCTTAATAACTAGCATAACGGTAACATCTCTCTCTTATGGCATCTTTCTCCTATGATTTTAGTCTTGTTCCTCTTGCTACTTATGAAGTATGAAATCTAAATATAATTAAATCTTTAGGACATATTCATATTTATTTTAAATCATTGGCATATTCAGAAGTATCAGCCTTATTTTTCTGTCTATAGTCAGGGTTACACACTAACCCACACACAGGAGCAAAAATAGTGAACTTTGGAACTATGTCACACTATTTACTTCATCAGCACAATGATTTTTCAACTGTCATGAGAATTTTTAAGATGTTTCTTATGAAAAACACTAAAACTTTTTTCAACTTTCATGTTTTCTATTTTATATAACTTGGGCTCCATGTAGGATTTTGCTTGCTAAAATATCATTTATGGTGACCAGATTCCCAAATAATAGGGGGACTGTTTGACTATGGTATAAAACACAAGGTCTGGATATATGACACTAACATTTGTGTGTGTTTGTGTGTTGATCCTGGGGCAGGGCCTAGGCACTGTCCCTAAGCTTTAAAAAAATTTTTATTTAGTTATTATTTTGGCTAGCACTCTAGAACTTGTGCTATAGCTCTAATTGAGTCAAGAGTCTCACAGACTTTCCTGCCTAGGCTGGCTTCAAACTAAGATCTTCCTAATCTTAGCCTCATGAGTAACTAGGATTACAGGCATGAGCCACCATACCCAGTGACACTTAACTTTTAACTGTTAATGGAATATTGGAAGATTTTTAACTTATTTCTCATTTATCTAAGTGTCCATACTATCTGTATGTGACTTTTGGAAAAAAATGATGCTAATTTTGGTTTGATTGGTATAATCATCACACATATTTCCCTGTAATAAGGACTCAAAGTCTATTGTTCCTCTTTGTATCCACCAATTTTCTCAATATACTTATGATTAAATATAGCCACATAGTAGTTGTTATAAAAGCTACTTAAAATAAACATTTAGATATGCTTACTAATATCTACTAGATATCTTAATATGTAGTACTTATTATTTATTGATAACCATCACTGGTGATGGTTAAAACTTTTTGGTGGCTTAATTGATTGGTTAGTAATTTGCTTTTCTAAGGTCAGATAAGTTGATGTTAGGGAAATGAGCCCTATGTATTTAGATGTTTTTTTTCTTTCAGGTGATTGTTTCTAACACATTTATAAGATTATTTCTTTGTTGCTTTGTATGTCCCTCCCCCATGGTATAAACCCTGCTTTCACTGTATTTGAGGTTGGTATAATTTGTGGAAGGGAAGGGAAAAAACAAATCATTTAAATAGGGATACAGGTGGATCCATTGCAACAATGAGATGTACAAGTCATTATGTGGAAAAACGAACTTTACAACTTTGGTTGGGGAGGGGAGGATTGGGTGGAAGAGTGGAAGAGGATGGGAAGGGATGGGAAGGGGAAACAAAGGAGAAGGCTACAATGCTTGATAAGAAATGGACTCATTATCGTGCCCATGTAAACAGTATTTCCACAATAAAAAAAATTAAAATAGAAAAAAAAATAATTTGCTTTTCTAGTTGTTTGGCTCAACCTTTTATTATTTTGACAAAGGAAATCATTACAGTAGTTGAACCTGCATACGATAATGAAATGAATTTAATTGTTTATTGATATGCAATGAAGAATTGAATAATAAATAATAACAATTATTTAATATTAGTTTTCAATTATGCATTATTCTCCAATTTTAACCAAGGAATGGCCACTTCTATATTATATTGTTGTAAACTTTTACCTTTCATTTTTCTTCTTATATTTTTTCTGAAGACTAATAACTTTTTCCATCTTTTGAGGGCTGAGTTTATATCTTATCCAACTGTGCACTGTTCTGTGATCTCCTGCTTCTAATGCAATTCTTTGTACATACAATATACTCAAGATAATGCCTTTAAAGATCAGTTATTATATTTCTATATTTTTGGATCAACTGTTTTTTGGAGTCATTCAAGTTCAGATGCTTAAGATGAGTCCATATATGTGTGTATGTGGTTCTATATGAATTTGCACAGTTCTGTTTCCTTTTCTTTTTCTTTGGCTAGTCCAACTAATACACTCATCTGTTCAATATTTATTGATCACTTCCTGGCCTCTCAGCTCTAAATGCTTCCATAGAGTCAAAAGATGACTGAATACGTACTTGATCTTACAGAAAACAGCCTAAATGAGGAAATACTAATAGGAACAATAATCTCAGCTGTCTTGGGACTAGTGTGATATATTAAGAGAAGGTTAAATGACACTTGCAGTGGAGAACACATTATTAAGAAGAATTTTGGTGTTTAGTCTTGTCTTTATGTTTGTGGAAAGGGCATTTGAGAATGGAAATAGTAAAGAAGATAGCATAAGTCAAGTCAAAAAGGAGATTCCTACAAGCTAAGGCCAGGTGGTGAGAAATTGTTTGAGACAATGAGTAACATGCCCATAATTAATTGTAAAATCAAGGATGGAAATGAGAGTGGTGGATGGACAAGGAGAGCTGATTTCAGAAGGATATCAGAGGAACTTATAAGTGACTTGATAAACCGTGCAGTCACTATACATGATACAGATCGAGTGGATAATGTTTTGAGTAGACTTAGCTATATTTGAGGAGAGCCCAGAACTAAGAAAATTATCTGAAATAAGATTGCTGAGATCCCTTTATAGTGTGATGGCTTACTCATTATTATGTTTGTGTATCATATGACTGAACTTGATGACCAATAGTTTTCTATGGTAGTTCCTTGGATGCTATTTCAGTGAAGTTTTTGTGTTTTCTTTACTGTATGGTGCATTTGGCCCATGAATAGGGCAAAAGAGTGAGCACAGTAAAAGACAAAATATTGTGATTGCTTTTATTATAATATCCCTTTTGAGATTTAGAGAGCAATAATCTTAATGCAATGTTTGTCAACCAGTGCTGGGTCAAGTCATTATTACTTTTTACCCTTAGGTTGCTACATTCCAAAGATGGGTGCAGTGATACCCAAGAATATGGCTTGTAAAATATTTTGTTTCAATTCAAATAAAAGACACCGTATAAATACGAGGAGAAATTATCAGTAGTCATAACAGTATTGATTATTATTATTGTCTTAGGATATTTACAAGAACTAATTGCAGTTGTAACTCATACTGAAACCATAAGCTGTAGGAAGAAATGTTTTGAGTCATAACATTAAAAATGCCCCAAGGCAGCTAAGCAGCCTTTGGAAATAAACGAGACTGCTTTCATTTTTTTAAACCTGTGACAATGCACAAATCTGGCATTTTCTGATTTGGTAAAGTTCTGAGTCTGGAAATTAAACTGTCAGAGTTGAAAAGTATGGGAATGTGAGGACCAAAAACTGTTTAATCAAAGTGCTGGATATTCTTTCAAAAGGGGTAGGAAATAGATTGTCCAATAACAATGTAACTGTGTGAAATGCATCTTCGGAACAAGGCAAAATAGAAGAGGAGGTAGGCAACTGAAACTGGTGATTGCTTCTCCTATCGTAAACCAAAAGAAAATACTTTTTTGTCTCCTTCATTTTTTAATACCAGAAAAACATCAACTATTAGTCCTTGCCTTTACTTTCAATTAAAACATTTGTTTTTCATATTCTTCTGATTCAAATTTCTCGTGTTTCTAAACATTTGGTTTCAAAATGTACACATCCCAGAAATTGTACCAACATACATACACGTGCACACGTTTGGGTTTAAATATTTCCATCCTGGATGAAAAGACATGTTAACAGAGAATGACATCAAACCATGTACACAACTTTTAACTACTGAATTATTAGTGGATATTTGCATTGCATTAGTACTTATATTTTTCTAATGAATCTTAATTATCTACAAATTCTTCAGTGTTCAGCCATTTAACTGACCAACTCAAAAGGCCATGACATTATGGCATTATATATATGGCATTATACTCCATTGTGCTAGGGTTTGGGAGAAACTTTTAAGAGGATGTAGTAAAATTTACTAGATAGAGCTTTGCTGTGTCTTCAGATTTCTATACTTTTCCCCAGAACAGCTAAACTGTCCCTACACTCCTTTTCATTTGTTTATCTAATGTTTATTGAATGTCAGTTCTGTATCCAGCTCTATTTTTCTTCTAGAACTATGGTGCTGATGCTGGTAACCTTAAAGAACTTTCATCATAGAAAGAAAACTCATCTTTTAGATAATAGGAACTTAATTAATATTGAAAGACATAGATCTCAAGACTTGGGACAAGTTAGTGGATGGCATTCTTTACGATTTATTTGATTGTTCCTGTGTTATGTCAGAAGGGAAAGCCCTTTCCCTTCTTTCCACCATTATTTTCCCTGTCTTTCAGTCATCATTGTAGCTGTGGAGCCTTTACTTTGTTTCCTGTCATGAAGAGGGAGAAGAAACACTTCACTCAGCAATGTCAATTTAAGTAAACCAATCCTCACTCTCAGGTTATTGAGCAAAACTTGAATCATGACACAGAACATCGATAACACTGATGATTCTGAAAGCAAAGCCTTCTTGAGAGAATCATTGAGAGCAGCTAGGTGCTTACATTTCTATCCCAGATCCTCTCAACCATACTGTTCCCATCTTCCTTGGGAGGTTTTAAATGTGCTTAAACCTAGGTTTGAAGTTGACTTTATCCTTACTATTTTTTTTCATATCATCAGGCTGAAGCAAAACATATCAGTTGTTTGGAAAGCCTCAGTAACAAATTCCAGATATTTGCATTCATTTTTTATGGATATACTTATCACTAGCTGAAGTCAAAGACATGGTAATTAGGTTCAAAGAAACTTAAGAACTTTCAACTAGAAAACAAAACTTGAAAGGAGAGCTTTAAAATGCTAAAATTACTAAGCATCAATTTTACTTCTGATCAAGTTTCCCTGATATATTTTAACCCTTCATGTGTAAAATTATTAAACACACTTTTCCAATCCTTGACATGATACAACACATCAAAAATATTCATTGAATATGCTCCACAAAAAGGTATAATAAAAATAGGCTATCTTTAATGGATTGGTGTTTTTGTAACTGACTATATACATTACTCAAAACTAACAGGAATGTGTGCTAAAAATCCTGTTTATAAAGAAAAACATTTCATTCATTTGTATTCATCCTGCCCTTTATCCATCAATCATTTCTGAGAAAACACAATGAACTAGGTACTGTGTTGAAGTTCAGAGACACATTGCTCAATCTCTTCTATAAGATGGTTTTCTTTAACCCTGTCCTAGATTCTCATCTTCTAACGAAAAGGAATTACGGGAGATAATGCTGCAATAAACAAAGTTGTGCTGGTAGCTTTAGTATGGTCTTGTTTGATCATTTGGAATAAATAAGTGGGCTAAAGACTTAAAGAGAAACTTCTCTGAAGAGGAAAGAAGGATGGCCAATAGACACATGAAGAAATGCTCAAAGTCTCTAGCCATAAAAGAAATGAAAATTAAAACAACATTGAGATACCACTTCACCCCAGTTAGAATAGCTATAATCAAGAACTCTAATAACAACAGATGCTGAAGGGGATGTGGACAGTAGGGAACCCTACTGCATTGTTGGTGGGAATATAAACTTGTTCAACCATTTTGGAAAGTAGTATGGAGGTTCCTCAAAAGACTCCACATAGAGCTCCCCTATAACCCAGCAATCCCACTTTTGGGCTTTTACTCAAATGATCACAAACAAGACCATACTAAAGCTACCAGCACAACTTGTTTATTGCAGCATTATTTCCCATAATTCCTTTTTATTAGAACTGTTTTATGAATCATGGTTCTTCAGAGGACAGAAAGTTCCAGAGGTTCTAACACCTTTGTGTTCAGAGTGGACATAAAAAAAAAAATTCCATTTCATTGATAGCATAGGTGTCAAGAAGTTTTGCAAATATGCATAGGTAAACTTACTGTTAGTAATGTCTTCCCAGTTCAAATGAAAAAAAATTATAAGTAAATAGAACCATCAGGTACAGTTCATCTATTATTTAATCATTTCATTTACATTTGGGAAGAAAAGTAATATGCTGTTATTATTAAAATAATAGGACCAATAGTAAAAGTAATAATATCTTGAGTGTAATGATCAGACTTGTTCCCTTACTTAATATAACTGAGTTTCATTACAAGGTTTCTATCCTCCCATATGAGACAATGAAAATGTGATCCTATCTCCAGTTAATATAGTCTGATTAATAAAAGCCAAAGCATTTTCTGTTACATTTTTCTTGCTTTTTATGCATATTTTAAAAGTTTCAAACGAGTTTTGTATTTGGATACGTCCTTGTTTTTTTTTTTCTTTTTGCAGTACTGAGATTTGATTTTAGGATCTTGCACTTGCTAGGAAGGTACTCTACCACTGAGCCACAGCTCAAGCTCTAGTTATATCTGATTTTAATTGTATACATACTTTCATTACACTGCTAAATCTGGTTTCTTCAAAACCTAAACCCTATAGCTAAGCACAGACACAAATACATACACATACACACACAAACACACACACACACACACACACATAAATGGATGAAAGATTATACAGAGAGCTAGTGCTCTATGATTTGCCATAGATGGGGTTTAATCCTATTAATTATGGATGGCTGCGGGCTTGGCTAGAAAATAGTGTCTGCCATTGGTGTTCACAGCCTGTGACAAGAGGCACAAGCTTTACTCACACTCAGGCCCATTTATTTTAAAAGTGCCTCGAATGGTAGACATTAAAAATGGATGAGTGTAGTTTCACAAGACTCACTGTCAATAATCAATAGCCTGAGTGGGGAGAAAAATAAATTAGATTTTTAAAGTCTTTTCAGCTGAGAACTTCAGAGACTTTTCTGATTCCAAACAAAAAGTTTAAGATTAAGGAAATAGAACTGCCTTCACAGGATGTTTTTAAAATTAAGAAGAAGGTTGTAAAAATAAGTGTAGGAAATGGTGCTGTAGAGCACTAGCCTTGAGCTGAAGAGCTAAAGGATAGTGTTCAAGCCCAGAGTTCAAGCCCCATGACCAAAGAAAAAAAAAATGAGTGTAAATTTTGAAAACTCTTCCTCATAAACAGAGTTGTACATGAAGAAGAGGGGTTGGTCTGTTGGCATTTTTGGCTCCAGGGCTTCCTGATCATAGTTATAGGCCTGCATGCTCTTCACAGATATACATACCTCTCCCTATGGGAATAAGAGAGGGAGAATGAAAGAAAGCATGCTTGAGAAACTTAACCCATGATGAACACCTTAGGCCTCTTGCTCACTGTCGTCTATGCTTGTCTTTTTCATGTTGTTTTCTGGTCAGAAATACATTGGAACATGAATCATGTTTTTAGAAATATTTTCCACTGCTAGGTACACTAGAGGCAGTTAGGGAGAAAAGAAATTTTATGTTTTGATGTTTTCTGCTTTTCCCTCTTTTCTTGCTTTCCTTATCTCATATCAAAGAACAGGGAATAAATTTATTTGACTAAAAAAGACTTACATCTCTCTGATTTCCCAAATATTTTCCATTTTTATAAAAGGTTGACAAGGAGACAGCAGAAGTAAAATTAGTGTTGAGAAAAATATATAGAATACATTGTAGTATGCTTTGGGGTAAATAAATTCAGAAATTGCATCCACCAATACCAACTTCATACTAGCACTTCCATTTCTTCAAAGTGTCAATTACTAATGGGTGAATTTTATGATTTATTTTATTGTGAAAATACTGTACAGAGGCGTTACAATTACATGGGCAAGATAATGAGTACATTTCTTATCAAGCATTGTTGCCTCCTCCTTTGTTTCCCCTTCCATCTCCTCCCCCCCTCGTTCCCCATCGCCTTCTCCCCCGCCCCCGCGAAAGTTGTAAAGTTAGTTTTTCAACATAACAACTTGTACACCTCGTTGTTGTAATGGGTCCTCCTGTATCCCTATTTAAATGATTTGTTTTTTCCCTTCCCCTTCACAAATTATACCAACATCAAATACAGTGAAAGCAGGGGTTATATCATGGGGGAGGGACATACAAGGCAACAAAGAAATCATCTTATAAATATGTTAGAAACTATCACATGAAAGAAAAAACATTTGAATCCTTATCTTGGGGTTAATTTTGCCTAACATCAACTTATCTGACCTTTTCTGCTTGTCTCAGACATATGCTAGTTATTGCAAATAAGGGAAACCATGGAGCCAAATTGGTGAATTTTATACATCAGATGGAGAGATGTACAAATCACTAAAGCTGTTCTGCAGAATCCCAATATATTCCACAGGACAAAGCCAGGGATATTCCTCTCAATCTATGTTAGTACACAGTATGTTAAAATGCTCAGAGGTCAGATATGTGAAAAAAAAAAAATACAACAAACAGCAGAAGCAAATGCCTTTTTCCATAAGACTTCTGGGGGACATGCCTAGAGGTTGCAAACATCAAAATAATCTCATTAAAATTTTATATCTAATCTCTGGGATGAATGTCTATCAAAGGATGACTTGGCAGTCCTGGTGAGGGGGTGGATTGGTTGGAACATAACTGACATGAAATGATGGTGTTTTATTTTCCCCTCTCATTTCAAATGTAAATGAAGACTCTTGATTCTCAGGAAATGCAGCAAATAGTTCTGCTTCCCACAATGTCACAGGGAGCTACCACTACGTTTTGTACCAATGGTTCTCTCAGGTAGAAGTGATGGGCTTGTGGAGATGACTGTATTCATTTCAATAGGTACAATCACATCCTGAAGTACTTCTTAACTTGAGCATGAACAGTCTTACCTGTACTAGGAACATAGATATCCTGCTGGGACTACAGGGGCAAAGTTTCACTCTTTCTTTGCTTCTACCCCTCCATAGGCCTCTTGCTTTCATCTCCAAATTTGTATTTGCTCTTTCCCTCTCTCTTCTTCTCCCATGACCTTGTACATCTTGTCTTGATGACTTTACCTCAGTTCTCACTCTTTCTTTTGTCTTCATATTTGCACAGCGATTTCTCTCTGCACAGTTTAGGAATTGGGTCTACATAGTAAGTATATCAGTGATATGGCCTGGGGAATGCTGAGAACAAAAGATGCCAATAGTACTTCAAAGGGTGTCTGTCTTAGTCACTGATTACATTCTCTTCTATCATTTACACAATTATTGGCTCTTCGCAGCCATTCAGTGGATTTGTGGATACACAAGGGTATAGACAGATGGATAAAATGTAGAGATACATGGGTAGGATATGAAAGGCATGCATTCTTCATTAGATAGTAGATCTACTTGCGCTGATTTTCTTATTTCTATTTGTGTGATTGGATATGCATGTCAAATCACTGCATGTCTCTGTGCTTTCGTTTTCTCTCTCTCTCTTTTTTTTTTTTTTTGGTGGGTCATGGGGCTTGAATTCTGGGCTTGGGCGTTGTCCCTGTGCTCTTCAGCTCAAAGCTAGCACTCTACCACTTGAGCCACAGCGCCACTTCTGGTTTTCTAGTGTTTTATTGGAGATAAGAGTCTCACGGACTTTCCTGCCATGGCTGGCTTTGAACTGTGATCCTCAAATCTCAGCCTCCTGAGTAGCTAGGATTATAGGCGTGAGCCGCCGGTGCCCGGCTGGTTTTCTCATTTAAAATATAGGAATAATGAAAATAATTTCTTTCTATATTTTTGTAAGTGTTAAAGAATATTAGTTTGCAAAAACTGGGAACAGTCCCTGGCACATATACAGAGAGAAGTTGGGACAACACACACACACACACACACACATACACAAAACAAAAACTGGATTATTGTTCTAATAGTAGAAGAATATAGGAAGTATTTTTGGTTTGTTTGCTAGGTGTTAGCTTTTTTTGCTTGTTTTTGCATGAGTTAGTTTATGGCTACTCCAATAGCTCATTCACAATGACATGTGTTAGGAGCGGTGAGAGTCACTGTACCTGAATAGACAGCAGAACTGATGCTCTGCCCTCATCAAACTTACCATCTGTTGGTATATACATATGCTCAGAGCAGGCTCTGAGTTGGCAGTAAGGGCTCCCAAGATTATACAATGGTGTTATCGGGATCCAGAAAACTGGAGGGGGAGTGTGAGTACTCAATGACGAAGAGAACCCATTCATGTTCACAATCTGGGGAAGATATTCCAAAATTAGTTGTATAGAAACCTTGAATGCTTGTACTATACAAGCCAAGGGCCAATGCCAGAAGATGAAATCCAGGGGGTAGAGCAGAAACAGTCGACTGCAACCAGCCTTCTCAGGCCACATTTCCCTCATAAGTAAATACAGCCTGTCTGTACTACTCTCAATATGCTTTGCAATAGATGGAGTCTAAGTTTTCTTTATTATCTCCTCTTTAGTGGATTTCTGAACACACACACACACACACACACACACATACACACACACACACACATGACTTTGTCCTATCTTTAGCTGAGCTTCTGATTAATCCAGTTTAATCCATCTACCTAATTGTGTTAGGCCATTTTCCCTTTCTTTGTCCTCCGATTGCTCTACTGGGTGGGGGTTCTAGAGGGCAAACACATTCATTATGTTGCTAGCAAACAAGATAGGAATTGCACTGCAGGGGACAAAATTAAATTTACAGCTTTCCCTTGTACATGTCATAAACTATTGATTTAACACAAGAGGAGAAAGCTGAAATGATGGGACACCACTGAAGTGGAGAACTGAGTTACTGCAGACAACCCCCACCCCAAGCATCGAAGACCAGCCCCTGCTCCAGAGACTGAGGGAGTAAAGACTTGATTAATAAATGTAATGTGCGAAATTTCAAGGACCATCTTCTGCTAAGACATGCTGAGTTTTTGCGGGGGTAAAAGATTTGAGTGGTCAATAAGGGGAAGGTAGATTCAGTGATTGTCTACCTCTAATATCCTTGGGCTCTTAGAGCTGCATGGGTTTTTACAGAGTCATAAATGAGGAGTCAGGCTTAGAATGGCAGATAGGCCAAGTGATTTGTACATAATAGGATTCTTTCCCTTTGGTATAGGGATCGCTTCCTGATACCTCATTACCAGTTATGGAGAGGCCCTGCTAGCTTTCCTAACACCATGTTCTGGAATGCTGTTCTCTGGTATTACCTTCACAGGGCTAGATACGCTTTGCAACCAGAGAATTCATCACATTTATACTTGTATCTGCAATGACATAGAGAAGATCTGACACATGAAAGTACTCCGTGTATATATAGATGGATATTTGTTAAAGTAGTAATTCCATGTCCATTTCATAGGACAAAGTTATTGACAAATGTGTCTTCTCCACACCCAGATCTCACCTCCAAACCTCTTCTTTGCCTTTATTTATGCTAATTTAGTATTCTGCACCACTCTGATGTGACAGAGTCAAGAAGGAAAGGGAAAGAAAATGAAACAGAACTACAAAGGCTTGAAGCAGATTCTTGATCTACCCATCCTCTGAGTGCATTACTAAGTCTTAAATAATCTGACTATGGAAAACAGGTGCTACTTGTTAACTGCATTTTGAGTCAGTAAATTGGACAGGGATTTTAGAAGCACAATGCATATTTGCGTTTAAAAAAACACTATTATTCCAACTTTCTCGTAAATATTTGACATACAATTCAAAGGATCCAAGTCAAGCTGAGAATTTCACAAGCATAATGATAAAATAGAAAGAAAATACTTAGGAAGCTTTTCTAACAAACTTTATCCTTAGCTAAAAGTCTGTCTAGATAATACAGTGACTCCCGGTGATGGATATGAGATTATAATTTTCAAAAGTGAAAGCAGGCTAAAGACTGTAGAGCATATATACTTAGTTTTCTTCTTGGCTTTCCATTGTACTTTGTTCTTGTGCCGCCTCCCCAAGCTCTATCTTTTCTTTTCCTTTTATTCAATTTTCTTTTTTCACAGACTCAAACTTCGAGTCGTCTGGTATACCCAAGGATAGCGAAACCATGTAGACTGGCAGATAATCTATAGCAGGCACAACTAATCCTGTCTAGGGATCTCCTCAAGTGGGAAAACAAAGCCTAGAATTCCTGCCAGAACTGGAGGACACAGATTTACCAAGATCACAACCCTTACCAAAATCATAGCCACCTTATACAGTAGATGCACATGTATGTATATGTGTGTCATATTTATGTATATGTGTGCATACAAGAAGATACACAATATTACATATGTAAAAGTTACAAACAGAAAAAAATGACAATTTTTCTGGAACAAAAGCAGATCAGCCTCTCTTGAAAATTCTTTTGGTTGTTGGTGGTGGTGGTGGTTGTGGAGCTTAAACTCTGGGCTTAAGCACTGTCCCTGATAATTTTTTGCTAAATGGTAGAGCTCTACCACTTTGATCCTCAGTGCTGCTTCTAGTTTTCTGAGGATTAATTGGAAATGAGAGCTACCCTGCTGGGGTAGTCGATCCTGAGACATCAGTCTCCCGAATAGTTAGGATTACAGATGTGAGCTGCTAAAATCTTTCTTTCTCTTTTATTTCTCCAGAGTGAAGGACCAGACACAGGGGCTTGCACTTGCTAGGCAAGTGCTCTTCCATTGAACTAAATCCCCAAACTTTTTTTGCCCATTCTAGTGCTTGAACTCAAGACCTGGGTGCTAACTCCTGGAGCTTCTGTGCTCAAGGCTAGATCTCTACCACTTGAGCCAAGCACCACTTCCCTCTCTTGAAAATTCTTTAGAAATATGGTGCTAAGTTATGAGTTACAGTGATAATCCAAAAATGTTCCTGGGATTATTCATTAGAAAAGACACAGTTTTAATCCCAAATCTACCATTTATTTCTTATAGGACCCCAGCAGTAGGAGCTCTGATCTTTATACCAATAAAATGATGGAAATCTAAAAGTTTGAGGTTATACAAGATTGTAAATTGAAGCAGGTTGTAGAGATGACAGCTCTATGAAACAAGATAATAAGGAATATTTTCCAAACTCTATTGAAAATGAGGAAGATCCAACTCAGCCCTTATGATAGTCTAACATCATTAGGGAAAGATTTTGAGTTGTTGATGCAGAATCCCCACATCCCTTTGTGTTCTAGTCAGGACTCATTTTCTAGGAGAGGTTCTCCCTTAATCCAGGGAATTTCAATGTGCACCCATCAAGAAGTATTGCCACTACCAACCTATGTACAAGATTTGTATAGAGCTAGTCACAAAATTTCTGAAACAATTCTCTAAGACCACTTATTACCAGCCACAGGAGGTTGTCTAAGATTTTAGTTAGCAGAGCTGTAATTTATTACAGACTAGCACTCAAATTCATTTTCATATGCCAAAATGCTAATGTGAATCTGCAGAAAGAACTTTTGTCTCTGGGGGCAAAGGAGGCAGCAGATCCATTAATGTTCTCTCCTTTCTGCCCTACTTCCCCTCCATTTCTTTTCTGCTTGGGGGTGAGTTATTTTGACATGATTATGCATACTCAGTCTTCCATTCAAATCCACTATTCCCAACTCTGGCCTGTCAATCTCCATCTATTTAGTCTCTGCATGTGGTGTGTGTGTGTGTGTGTGTGTGTGTAATTGTGTATGCGTGTGCATGTGTGTGTGCATGTACGTACACACATTTGTTTATTGGTGTGTATATTTCTTGGTTTGGGGGGTAGGTATTCACACTGTAATTTTTCTATCTAAATGTTTCTTGGAACAGTAAAGACAGGCTGAGGAAGGAATCCAACTAATTTTTGAAAAGGAACTCCCATATTATCTCTTTTTGGTGATACTGTCCACTCTTTTCCTAAGAATACTTTTGTTATTAATACTCTCCATGAGACAAGTTGGAATGCCAAGTTATTCTAGTGTAAACTTGGTCGTTGGCATTCATGGATTAGATGGGAATAGTCGGATAAAAATGCTACTCATAAAAATGCTACTCTTAATGAGATATGTTTAGTATTTATTATCTTGTCCTGTTAGAGACACAGTGCCAAGGAAAACCTTGCATATTCCCTGTCTCAAAACAAAATATTCTAAAGTGAACTCTAATATGGCTGCCTTGAGACCCATGGGACTAAACTTAAAATAATTAGAACGGAATAAAACGCAAATTCAATTGCTTATCCATCAAGTACTCAGTAATCAAACATGCCTGCTGACTTCCTCCCTGAACATCACTCATAACACTATATCCGTCAGCTCAGCTAACTCCTAGTGTAGAGGGCTGGGAAGGAGGATTTCTCTAAATGTGGCTTGTAGAGCTGCTCCTTCTGCTTATTAAATATGCAAGTTTCTGGCCTCATGTGAGACCTACTAAATCAGAATCTCTGGGCTGTGGCCTTGAAATATGCATGTTAGCAAACCTCTCAAATGTCCTTTATGTGCAGTGAGGTTTCAGAGTGTTTCCTGAAGTGTATCTTCACATGCATTACACATGCCAGTCACCAAGTATGTTTAACATCAAGTAGTTCTTCCCTTGCTGTATTTCTATTTTGCAATTTTTTATTCCTACATTTTTTTTCTATTTGAGATAGGTTTTCCTTATTTTGGAAGTGGGGAGGAATCATGAAGTAATATCTATAAGGAGAATAATTACTAAACAGTTTGGTTAAAGGAACTAGCAATAATTTTTAATCCCTCCCTAAGGCCAATGACTTTGGCATTTGCAACCATAACCAGATAATAAAGTACAGAACATCTGAAGAAAAAAGTTTCACTCTTAGTAAGATTGATAGATAGACAGACAGACAGATAGATAGATATTTCAATTTCCACTGAAAACTTCATGAAACCCTTCTGATCTTCATTACTCTTCTTCCTATCTTCATTTCTCTGTTATTGTCAGTTGAAGTTCTAAGAAAGGTAGAATCACAATCATGGCTGAAAGAACTCTGAGAAATCACCTCAGCCATCCTGTGAGAATTTTGTCTTTACTATCACAGAATGATCATCTGAACCTGGACTAACACAGGGTATATAGTCATAAGAATCACCTTGGAACACAAGAAAAACTCCCTAGATAATTCTGATAAAGGTAAAGATAAATGGAAGCTATGATTTGAAGCTAAATATAATAGAAGCTATGGGCTATGGTTAATTACTTCCAGTAGTCCACAGTTAGCGTTTTGTCTGAGACTACCTGCCCAATCACCATAGTGTGTGAAGAATACCCTCCTTCCTTACATGCACTTGAGCTTGTCTTTGAAGCATCCATTCCCAGGTCCTAGTGCTACCCTATAAGACTCCACAGGAGTCCTATTTCTCCACCTGATAATAGTCTTTCACTCAACACATTTTCTACCTGAAACTATTGCATGAATTTCTTGGGAGCCTCTTCCTTGCTACACACTGATAATCAGGAGTGGTATAACAATTTTATTTTAGAAGTGGAATTATATTATCCTATTATACTCATTTCTCTTTTCTCCAAAATTTCTGTCTTGCTGTGTCATTTTATTTTTTATTTATTTATTTATTGTTAATTTTTGCCAGTCCTGGGCTTGAACTCTGGGCATGAACACTGTCCCTCAGCTCTTCAGCTCAAGGCTAGCACTCTACCACTTGAGCCACAGCACCACTTCTGGCTTTTTTCTGCTTATGTGGTGCTGAGGAAGTGAACCCAGGGCCTCAGGCATGCAAGGCAAGCACTCTACCACTGAGCCACCTTCCCAGCCCCTTTTTTGTTTGTCATTTTAAAATATAACATGTTGTGTCACTTGTGTTTCTATCAGTAAAGCCTGACTTAATTTATAAAATATTGGGCAGCAATATCCACATGACACCATATTTCCTGTTGTTTCCCAATGTACCCCCCAACTCCAAGGCTGTTTTACCATGTCATTCTCTTCTAAGACCAAAAATGTCTTTTGCTAATTTCACTGTTGGTTATTTGTTTCCATAAAATGTTCAAATTAGAATAACCAGCGTTCTTTCCTCCCATTCTACCCCAAACTAGAAGAGTTTCATGTGACTTTTTGCATTCTTTTACTCAACTTTCAGGATGACAGCAGTGGTGGCTGTTCCTTTCTGTGTGACAAGTAGTACAGACTGGTCTGATCAGCACAACTCTAAGTCAGTCCTGCAGGTTTCTTTTCCCTTCTTTCATTTTCTTTCCTGCAGTGTGGGATTATAGGTTTCCCATCCCCTGCCTGGGTATTCTGAATGAGACCTAACGAGAACTGGAATTTTCAACAGTGTCCTAAATCACCATGATTAAGTCCAAAGAGCACATCCTGTACAGGGGAATTGCAGCAGCATATGGGCAGCCCTCTGCACTTCATATGTTATCCATCACATTACGGAGCCCTGCCACATGTTCCTGACGCAACCAGGGAAGAACTTGGCACAGTGCTTGCTGAGTAGGCCCTCTTAATCTGTTTTACAGCAAACAGTTTTGCAATTACTGTGGGCATCATGAGCTCAGCTGATATTTGAGGTTTGTCCTGACAAGTCTGCAGCAAATAAACATATGACACAGAGATAGTTGACTTAAAAAAAAAATCAGTGCAAAAGGAGCTGTTTAAATGACAGTTCACTGGCTGCAAATATAGAAGGGAAAAATATCATAGCTTCCCATTTGTGTGGCTTATTTGTATATGTATGTGTTTGTATCTTTGTTTCAAATATATAGATATAAAGGTCTGTGTTTATATATGTATATGTATAGTCATTAAATATTTATCAAGTGCTACTGTATGTAGGTATACCATGTTTACCATTATTATTGTAATAAAAAAATCAGTTCTGACCCCTTTTTGGAGTCTATTGACAGTGAGAATAGATAGTAATCAAGTAGCTTCAGAAATAAGTGTAAAATCTGGGATGTTGTACTTGTTAGATTGGTGCAGTACCACTGAGCAATGGCCCTAGTACTGTTTTTACATTGGTTATTATTAGAGTAATATCTTGTTTCCCTCCTGTATTTGTGTCTGAGCCTTGATCCACCTTCTTTCAGTCGTTCTATTGTCTCTGGAATCACAGGCACATTTCACCTCGATCAGCTTCACTCCATGAAGAGAAACAATCAAATCCTTGTACTAAACCCCTCACCAAAAAAAAAGGCAAATAAAGTATCTTGTCACTTTTGGACTCTTGGAGAGCCCTCCATTGAGTTCAGATTGTGTTGCAGTGACTTTGCAGATGGTACAACTGGCTTTCTGTCAATAAATTCAGCTTCAAGAGAAAAAGGAAAGAAAGAAAGAAAGAGAGGAAGGGAGGGAGGGAAGAAGGGAAGAAGGAAGAACAGAAGGAAGGAAGGAAGGAAGGAAGGAGAAGAAAGAAAGAAAGAGAGAAAGAGGGAGGGAGGGAGGGAAGAAGGAAGAACAGAAGGAAGGAAGGAAGGAAGGAAGGAAGGAAGGAAGGAAGGAAGGAAGGAAGGAAGGAAGGAAGGAAGGAAGGAAGGAAAAATGATAACTACCATAATGCTTCCAGAAGTATTTGGTGCTATGAGGATCAACAGAGTTATTTATGCTTTCTTATGATTGATAAAGAAAAGATAAAGAAGCCATGGTTCTGAAATCTGAGAGTACAGACAGCAACTATTTCTATGCGACAGACTCAAATATTCTTATGTTTGTATATAATTTGCCTATACTCCTTCTTAGGGATACTTCAATATTTTAAAGTATAATTTACTTTGAAGTTTAAGCAAAGAAAGTAAAAATCAAAGCTCTGATTTTTTTCCTTCCTCAGGCCCCAAAAGACTGCCTTCATACTTCTAAACAGGCTCCTTTGAAGGCTATGTTAATGATGTGATTGCTGACTAAATAAAATTAGTAGAGACAGGGAAGGTCATGGCCAAGAGCTTGAAGAAGGAGAGAACAAGGTATGTTAGAGGAGGTGACATAAGCCACTGAGGCTGAGTGTTGATGAGGATTCCCACTGGATGAGCTTGAACACCTTAAGCTCCAGAGCAGTTAGGGCATCTTGAAATCTACTGTACCCATTAACGTGGAAACAGTGTAAAGCCAAGAAAATTGTAATCAGTGAATGAGAGGAGTGTCTCTGAGTTTTAACGGATCCTTATTTTAAAAAAAAAGATCATCTCAGTTAACTGCATAGAATGTAGTCTTAACTGTGTGTATTAAGCCTTGGATAACTGATTGTGGCAGTGAATGGGTTGCTTAGGATAAATTTTAAATTATGAGAATTACTTTCTATGTTCCTAACTTTCTATTAAAAATGTCTTTCAAACATAGTTTATAATGTACCAAAGAGTATAATTGAATCTCTGAACTTGTAGTTCCTTGACTTGGGTCAGTGTGTGTGTGTGTGTGTGTGTGTGTGTGTGTGTGTGTGTGTATTTATGATTGATAATTATCCTGACAGTGTGCACTCTTGTCGTCATTCTCCATCACACTGCTATTGGCACATCACCTTATTGTCTAATATCCAATAAACCAATAAATAAATACTTTACTTACAATAATTCTATTAATCCTCAAGAAAATCTCTTGTCTGCTTATGTAATAGGCCATTATTATAGGTTATTCCACATGACCTATTTGTGGAAAATTGTCAATTTATTTGAATACATGAATACAGATTTAAAATGTATCGTTGACAAGAGCTCTAGTTATCTGGATGGGTTTAAGGTGCTAAAGTAAATTTTACAAGAATTATTTTTAAAACATTTTACATAAAATGTATCTCATTTGTTTTTCATCATGCTTATATGCAAATAGATATGTTAACTGTGGTAGAATTTTCATAGTTGCTAACTGTTTTAGATTTAATACTTTAAACAATGATTTATTAAAACCAGATTACAAGCAATCTGGGAAAATTGTTTGAAAGAGTATAATAAGAAGTTTTTAGATAGAGAGCTCCTGAAACTAGTTTTCAGCCCACAAAGCAAGTTAAAACAGAGACTATTTGACTCAATGTTTATTTTCCATTAAATAACATAATAGTGCAGTTTTCTATGATTTGTAAACACACTAGTTGTCATACTACAAAAGATTTTCTTCTTCTAGATTCAAGCCATTATTTAGTTTTATATATATATATATATATATATATATATATATATATTATTCTACACAAAGATGACAAGATAATAATACATGCTACTGCACTGGAAATGCAGTGCGATGTTAAAGAAAATTAGACTTTGGGGGTCTTCTGGTTAGTCCAATTCATTCTTTTCTATCACTGGAATCATACTTGGGAGTTGTGTGTGGACTTCTCAGTACCAAGGCTATTTCCATCTTTGTTGAGTTCTTCTGCCCAGTCAATTTAATAAGATAGCACAGTTTGATATGTTATCTTTTCTTAGGAAACAAGCTCTCCATAGCATGTGGCATAATTTAGAGCCATTATCCAAGAGAAACCCTGCAGAGCCACACTCCTAAATACGGAATTTCTCTCATCTTCGTTCAGTTGGGTTGGATCATTAGCTGAACCATGCACTTATAGTCTGAGGAATCCCTTTGCAGTTCTCAAATGGCCTGAGTGGACTGAATGAGAACAGGGGCTTCCACTTTGGAGAAACTTAAGACCAGCATGAACTCCAACATGAAAGAATTTCTCATAGCATTTAGAAGGGCTCTAAATCAGTTAATTAATTTGTTATGGTAGAAGTGAAATACCATTCCTGCAAATGCTCTTATTGCTGAGCAATATTCACACCTTTTGTTAAATTGTCTTGGATGGAACAATTCTTTTTCATTTTAAGTATTTTTGGGTGATGAATATATCATTGAAGTAGATTATATGTAAAACAGAAAAGATAGCTTTTGTTGTTGTTTTTGTTTGTTTGTTTGTTTTGGTCAGTCATGGGGCCTGAACTCAGGGCCTAGATGATACCTCTGAGCTCTTTGCTCAAGGCTAGTGCTCTAGTACTTGAGGTTCACACTACTTCTGGTTTTCTGTTGGTTAATTGGAGATAAGAGTCTCATGGACTATCTTGATTGTACTGGCTACTCATGCTATTCAGATATTAGCCTCCTGAGTAGCTAGAATTATAGGCATGAATCGGTAGAACCTGCCCAGAAAAGACAGTTTTATAAAGAGTCCACAATATCAAAGGAAATGAAATGTGGAGCTGGGATTTCTGGATTTCAGTGTTTTCTTTTGACTGGTACATTTAGAACTTTAGATAGGTGATGTGTATACCAATTTATAATAAATTTTATTTTGAGTCTTCTTATCCTGCTTTGTTAAATGCGTCCATTGGACTTGATGATCTTTGTACATCAGATTACATGATCTTGATTACATGAGGACTCAGATTACATGATCTTGCTTCCCTTCATAGAAATTATCCCCATAGGCTTATAGACCCTTGTATATACAAATGTGTAAAATAATAGTCCTGACACATAGAAGTTGTTCATTAACTGCCTGTTGATCAATTATTTATTACAATAAGTAACAATTTAGCTAAGTAGCACACCAGTCAATAAATTTTCTAAATGATATCATCTCCATTTATTGCAACTAAAACTACAGAAATGTGTCTGAGGTGATTTAGTATCATACTGAGAAGTAAATTCATATTGCTTTGTTCCATATATAATTGTTGGTCTTTGGCTAGTCTTATGTCACTTTGGGGTATCTTAATTAAGAGAGAATCTTTATTAAATAAATATTCATTGAATAAATAAACGATATTAATCTCTGATCTTAGATAAAAGAATTCAGATACAGACATTTGCACAAAATAACATACCTTTAAATACACAGAACCTTTAAATATACAAGAACATCATAAAAGCTGTCAAATGAACATAATAAAAAAACAGCCCTATTGCAAACTAAAAATAAATAAAAGAAGCAGCAGTACAGTCCCAAGTATAGTGTCTTTCTTACCTCCAAAAAGAAGAAGAGAAAAATAAAGCCAGAAGTGGAACTATGGCTCAAGTGGTAGAGTGTTAGCCTTGAGCTATAAAACTCAGGGACAATGTCCTGGCTGGATTTCAAGGCCCAGGAGCAGCACAATGAAAGAGAGAGAGAGACAGACAGACAGACAGACAGACAGACACTGACAGACAGACAGAGAGAAAGAGACAGAGAGAGACAGAGAGAGAGAGAGAAGTGTTTTGCTTAACTTCCTTCTTCTGTCTATTCAGAAAGACATGGCACATTGATCTTATGGTTAGCAGGAGTCAGAATGCAACAACCAATAATGATACCTCAAGTTATGGAACAGGGACCCGGTCATATACTCATATCATACTTGTTGCTGAGGCACTGAATACAACATAAGATTAAAAATCAGGAAAGATAATTGAGAGAACCGTTTCTTCAAAGGAGGACTTGATTTGCCTTCCTGGGCAGGTTCTTGGAAATTCTATTAGGGATGGAAAACACCTAGACCCATGAGCCCATTCTCAACTAAAAGTCTCATCCTCTCCACAGAACAACTAAAAGTCTCATCCTCTCCAGAAGAACTCTAGTGTTGCTAGTAAAGACAGATTGGTACAAATGTGAACATAGTAAAATTACATATCTCTAAGTGTATTTTACAATTTAGATTTTACCTATTCATTAGATTTTCCCCCAAATTTGTAGGTTTTATTTGGATTTTTTTCTATGTTACTGGGTTTTAGATTTAGGGCCCCAAACTTTCTAGGCAGGCAATTCACCACTTGGGCAATATATCTGGCCCTTTGTGCTTTAATTATTCTTTAAATAATGCATTGTATTTATGATCATGTTGGTCTGGACTACAGTCTTCCTATTTATTCTTTTCACAGAGCTGGAATGATAGCTGTGCACTGTCATGCTTCTACTTTTTATTGGTTCAGATGGTGTCTTATAAACGTTTTGTTCAAGCTTGTCTTGAAGACTCTCCTCTGGTCTCGTTCTTGAGTAGCCAAGATTTCAGCTATGAACCACCACACTCAGCTAATAGATTTTATTATCATACCATTGTTTCCTCATTTATTTCCTTTTGTATTTTTAAACTTGACTCTACTACTCGTGAGTCAAATTAAAACTTCTTGATCTTATCCTAAAGACAATCCCTATCTTGTAAGTAGACAGATAACTGTCTTTTTTGTTGCAATGCATTTTTAATAATTCTTATGCCTGTTAATATTTATTATTATTGAACCTCATGAAGTCTTTGATTCTTTTTTTTCCATTTCTGGATATTCTTTGGGCAATGTTTTTATTGCTAATAGAAATGCCACTTTTATGTTTCATTCTGCTATTACATAATTGCTTGTGAAGTATTTCCTCTAAAACATTCATAGTAGAAATTCTATAATAGTAATACTCAAAAGTAACTTCCTATTCTGAAGCTTTAAAATAGTTCCTTAAATCTGAGAGATGCCAGTGGTTCAGGCCTATAATCCTAGCTAGTCAGAAGATTAAGATCTGAGAATCAGCTCATAGTCAGCCTGGGCAAGAAAGTTCATGACACTCTTATCTCCAATTTTCCTGTAGAAAGCCAAACACGGACCTGTGACTCAAGTGGTAGAATGCTAGCCTTGAGTGAGAAAATTCAGGGACATCACCCAGGTCCTGAGTTCAAGTCTAGTACTTGCACAAAAAAAGTTAAATCAAATGCCTATGGTGTTGAAGACAACAAGTACAGGGGTTTGAATCAAGAATGTAATAATAGCTCAGAACAATTATAGAGGAATTGTTGGCTGTTTTATGAATAGAGATCTATTTATACTTGTGGATTTGAAGCAAACATAATTTGTTTACTTAAGTAAACTCTAGGTCTTGGTTTCTTGTTCATTTAATCATAACTGATGACTAAACTCATGTCCCTGCTGTGAAAAGCAAGTATGTGAAATTCTAACACACTCATGAGGTCAGAAGAGTGTGATTTACTAATTAAAACAGACTAAATGTCTTTAATGAAGTCTAATTACTTTCAAATCAGCTTTGTACATGTAGTTCATTCTAAGTCATCTAATGACTGACCATGTTAATTGAGATCAGATTAATGAGTGTAGCTACTACTTTTTACTTACACAAACTAAGTAATGCTGAACCAAGGTAGATATGTGATGTTTTAACAATCTATGCATTTTGGTTGGTATGTGAACATGCAAGGGATTTTCACATATTTCTCAGCTACTGAAGTTTGTATGTGTCCATGAAATGTTTCTAGTTACTCAGAGATCCTTTATTTTTTTTCTTAAAAGGGATGTTTATTCAAGAGCCCCATCAAAAAAGAAGTACATCACCATTACGACAAAGTCTCCTTCCTAAACCTTGCTAAGTAACAGTACCTATTCAGATAAATGAACCACTGAATACTGTCTGTAATAGCAACAGCTGGTACCAGTCAGATAACGCTGAGCTGCCCACCGCCCCCCACCCCAAGATCAGAAAATAGGCAACAACTAAGTAGAATTTTTATAGATCTGAAATCTGCTGAATACCCATTGAAAGAGAGCAAAATGTGCATTAGGCCTCACTGACAAATACCCAAGGTTCAATCTCTCAAATGGTTTTGCAGACCAACAAAAAGAGGAGTGAAAAGGATTATCTCCATCCTCAAATTTTCAGCACAGTCAAAGGGACTGTAAAATCCTTCTGGTGAGCAAGCTAGGTTTAATGGTCAGGAACAAATGCTGCTTTAGTCACAGGGCAAGCCTTTTGGATTTGTTGTAATTTCCTGTTAGGGGACAGCAAAGGCAGAATGCACCCATCACTTCTAACCTACTCTGCTTCCCAAACTCTTTTCCCCAAACTGTTTTCCCTTCTTTTCTTTCCCTTTTCTTCCAACGGAGAAATTTCACTTTACTGCAGGGTGTCCTGGAGTCTGCACATGGAGGGCAGGAGGGTCATGCTGTGATCAGTTTGCTACAATTCTGCACAGGAGCTCAGTTCTCCAGAGAAGTAAATATGTACTTAACTGTGAGCTGTACATCTAATTGGTGCCTAGCGGAAGGTTGGACTGAGGGAGCACTAAGGACAGCTCATTAAGGGCTGAATAGATGATCTTATGCAATCAGTTGCCCTGTGGCTGAGCCCCAGCATAGCAGTAGGTCTCCCATTATAGCTAGTCTTTTCATAGCCTGTGCCATTTTCTCTATTGACTTCTGTGATTGCAGATACTAGAGTAGGTGCTGTTGTCTAAAATCAGTAGTTTGCTGTACATTCTTTGGAAACATAGTGGGGACTATTGTCCAATACCATTACTCGTTTATTTTGAGTCCGGAATAGACCTCTCTCTGTTTACAGAGCAATCACATGTTACATTACTTTGACAGAAGCATTTTTTTAAAGTCAAGTAAATTTAGTCTTTGGGATTACATGGAACAAAGATGTTGGATGGTTTATCATTAGCTTCTGTTTCATTAACTCTCTGGGGTTTTGATACCACAGATCTCCTACAAGGCTAGAAACTGCCTAGGATTTATTAAAGGCTCAATATCTACTTTTTGCTCTACCCCAAACAACTTCTTTTGTCTGGAATTAGATATGGCTATAAAAGCAATATGACCAATAACCTTTATTGGACAACATGGAGGGTAGCAACATGTAGGGATTTTGCTTATCAAATGAGGAAAATAAAGGTATTTTACCAGCCACACAGTCTACTAACTAGAGCTTTTTGCTAGTCATAATCCAGAGAAAGTAAATAGGAATTGCTCATATGAAGTTATCTAATAAGCATAATTCGAGGTCTGAAAACAGATGGCTTGTTCTATTCTAAGGGACATGGAATTGAATTGTGTGAATGATCAATGGATCGAACAAATTTTCCTGTACCTTTTAAGCTATCCTTAGATGTAGCATATATTTTTATTGAAAAGTATATCAAGAGTTAAAAATGATAAAGGGCAAATTGTTGGAGCATGAAAGAAATATCCTGAATAATATTTGAAAATCTTAAAATCAGAGCAAAATAAATTCTGGGGAAAAATTGTAAGAAAAAAGTGGTTTTTTTCCAAACACACTACTTTTTATTAAAATTAAGTATAAGAAAAAAAGAATATATATGTTTTGACAACAAGGCACAAGAAAGAATACTGTTTTCCCTATTTGAAATTGTCATCTGAGTAAAGATGAAACACTAAATTTGGAAAAGATTAAGTTCAAAACATAGAGAAGTGGTGGAAATATCTCATTACCTTATATGACTTCAATTACACTTGTCTAGGATAAATATGCTCTCATGTCTACCCCAAAAAAAAACTCATACAGACTTATTTGGAAATTCAGAAAAATCAAGGTACATTGACTAGGAAATTAAAGGAGACAAAAACTGGTCATTGATGTTTTTAAAGGAGATGGATTCCTGGTCATATAACATAGAATTTCTCATTAATTTTTTATTTCTGTGTGTGTGTGTGTGTGTGTGTGTGTGTGTATTCCTAGGAATTAACAGAGCATTCTGTGTGCTAAGAAGTCACTCTATCACTTGATTCGTATCCCCAAACCTTTTTTGGGGGGGAGGGGCGGGTGGTCCGGTCGTGGGGCCTGAACTCTGGGCCTGGGCACTGTCCCTCAGCTCTTCAACTCAAGGCTAGCGCTCTACCACTTGAGCCACAGCGCAATTTCTGGCTTTTTTTTCTGCTTATGTGGTGCTGAGGAATCGAACCCAGAGCCTCATGCATGCAGGCAAGCGCTCTACCACTGAGCCACCTTCCCAGCCCACCTTTTTTTTAAGATGAAATATTACTAACATTTTCTAGGATGACCTTAGTCTTACATTCCTCCTGCCTCTGCTTCCCAAATAAAGTAGCTGGACTGACAGGCCTGTGTCACAATATCTAACTCTAATTTGATTATGAGAATAGGCAATGGCTATCAATAAATCTTAGAATAGAGTCACATTCATTAAGTTCAGTAGATTGAACCCTTGCGCCTCTTACTGTCTTATAACCTATTGATTGGAAGAACAGAGTATATGCAGCTGAGGTAAATAGCAAAGAAACATTGAAGAGTAACTCATGGCACTAGTAGTGACAAAATAAGGGAAATTACTATTGTAATAAACCTCAATTCACCTGGAGAAAATTTCTCCCAGCCTGTTATAGTAGTTAATGTTTCTGTCAATGGATTCTGTAAAACTATGAAACACACAGATGGAGTATATACCAGGAGTATGCACGAGCAAATATGTAGAAAATACCAGACCTGGAATTTCAGGCATCTAGTATAATGACAGAAATCTAAGAAACATAGCACAGTAAGAAATATGTCAAATTTGTTATGTAAATATGTGTAACATGTTGTATGTTCAGTGGGTACAATTTCAATTCAAATCAATAAACTGAAACAGATATAAAAAAACAAACAAAGCAAAAATGGGACCTTAAATTTTGTTAGAAGTGAGGGAGATAATGATTCAAGCTGGCACTTCTTTATCTTGAAATCCTGGCATCCTTAGTTTGAAAGTGCCCTTGTTGAAATATTTCATGAATTTATACATGTAGCAATACTTCAGATATGTACTGTTTCAGCCTGTAGAATACCTGAAAACCAAATCATTCCATTTTCATGTTATAAAAATTCTGCAAAATAACTTCCTTTAGGACAAAGTTAGTTTTCCTGTAACCTTTGCTAATTGGATATATGATTTCTCCCACTTCAATACATAGGAAAGCCCTACAATATGTAGAAAAATCCATGTTCCATTTGACCACTCTCTGGGTAGATAGTAGCTATTTTGATGACTTTTGTTAGATTATTTCCCTAAGAAATATGTACTTTAAATCAATATCTTCTCCTTAGCTAGTATTACCAAACACTTATACCACACAAAGATCCAATTAATATGTCAGTGTTGACTAGTGAGAAAAATCAGGTCTTTTCCAAAAGAGCCAATTTGTCCCAAAGGGAACAACAAAGTTTATTAACTTATACTGAGCTTTTTGTTAACTGAAATGTCTCAGGCCCTTTTCACTTGGCAAAGCATACTAGATTTTCCCCCATTTCATTTCCATTTTACCCATGCACGTAGGTCAGTTCTAAGCCAAAATTTAAGAGTAACAAAGAGCTAAAGGAAAAACTGAGAAGCATCAGGTGACAGAAATAGAGAGACTCTGTCAAGCCTGAGGACACTGTCAGCTAAGACCATGAAATGACAAGGGATATCTGACAGATATATTGTTTGCAGGGTTCTTGCACACAGTCTTGCTTTATGGTGGGATGTAAATTGACCAGCAGGAAGAATCACTACTAAATAGAAATGGGACATTAAGAAGTCTGCTCTCTGTGAAAAGGGCTATAAAACCTCAGCTACCTACATACCAAAGCAACACAAAAGCTTACCACCTAGTCAGGTCTCTGAAAAATTCTGCTATGAGAATATTGAACCCAACAGTGAGTCAAATAAAATAATTCATAGTAAAGGTTGTAAAGGATATAAAGATCAAAAGAGTACAAATATTTTAAATGATTTTGATGATGTAAAAAACAATAGACATCAAAGTAAGCTATTTATATGAAAAAGTTACAGTTGTAATTTTTAAAATAAAAGCTATACTCAAAACTGTTGAAAAAATCAATGTAGACATAAAAGATTAGATGAACAGTTACAGATAGAATTAATGAAATAGAACTTATATCTGACAAAATAGGATAAAAATCACTTACATCTAGAAAGTCAAGCAAATATCTTACATACTTAAGATTTCTATACATTTTTATACATGATGTAAAGAGTGGGCCATGTGATTATTTTATGGTATCAACTTGTCTAGGCTACCATGGCTTATTGAAAGTTTAAACCATTCTAAATATTGTTGTGAATTTTTTAGATATGATTAACATCAAAATCAATATATTTGTAATAAAACATATGACTGTTCATGATACGCTTGTGTTTCATTCAACTAATGGAGACCTTAGAGAATATACTGAGATTGCTCACAATGGAAGGAATTCTGCTTTCAGAATGCCTTTGGAATTATTATTGTGACATTGATGCCTGCTGGGATGTCTAGATCATGATCCAGCCTGTAACCTGCAAATCTCAAAGTTGCCAATCTTCCCCTTCAGAACATGAGCCCCCCTTCTCTCTTCTCTTTCTTTCTCTCTCTCTCTCCCTCTCTCTTTCTCTCTCTCTTCTCTCTCTCACTCGCTCTCTCTCTCTCCTCTCCCTCTCTGGCTCTTTCTCTCTCTCTCTTTTCTCTCTCTCTTCCCCTCTCTCTCCTCTTTCTCTCTCTCCCTCTCTCTTTCTCTCTCTTTTCTCTCTCTCTCTCTCTCGTTCCTTCTATCCTTCCCTCCCTACTCTTCTCCTTCCATCCTTTACTCCCTTCCTCCCTCTCTTTCTGGAGAATGTAAGCACATGGATAATTCTAAAATTAGGCTAATAGGTGCCTCAAAAAAAGTAAATAAAATGGAAATAAAACAAAGAGAAGGAAACAATGTTTGATAAGAAATGTACTCGTTATCTTGCCCATGTTATTGTAACTACTCTGTATGGTATTTTCACAATAAAAAAAAATAAAAATAAGAGTAAAAAAACACATTCAAAAGGATAATGGAGAAGAGGATCTTAAGATTTAAAAATAGCAAATATCTAAGCAGATTCAACAAAACTAAGCTCTCACAAAGCTATCTCCTAGTGAAGCTAAATAGTAGCAAAGGAAAAGAGATCATCTTTTAAGCAGCCAGCCAAAATAAGAATATTTAAAATGAAACATGAGTTCAGTTGAAGCAGACAGTTTCTGCAACAATTTAATCCAGAAGACAAGAGATGACGATTTTCAAATTGACTAAAGAAAATGCTCGTTTTTCTATTGTTTGATACCCAACTATTTGTGTATATTTAGTTCTACCAACTAAATTTATTTGTTTGCTTTATAGACACAGATTAAAACAAACAAACAACATTGGATGAACCTATCCAGAACACTGAAAGTTTCAAAGCAAAACTGAAAGATGATAAAAGCTGAAATAAAAAGAAAGATGACATAGTACATATAATACATTAACATAATAGACTCATCCACAGAATATAATAAATCTGAACTACTGTGAACCCAAATGGAAACTTTAGATTAAAGTCAGATAAATTTGACCACATTACTACAAAATAACTGGCAAATATTAATTTAGTAGGAAATTTAATACTCTCATTTAAAACATATTTATGTAAAAGGCAAAATATTGATGATATAGAGGATTTGAATAACATAATTAATCAGCTTAAGTATAAGAATGCAAATAGCCCTGCACAAAGCAATTGGAAAATATGTAGTCTTTTGAACCATAAAAGGTTCATTTAAAAACCTGGTCACATAATAAATCTTAAAGTGGTCCACCAACAGTGCAAATGACTTCCCCACTTCTAAATTCAATTCTCATGGAGATTAAAAAACACATTTCTAAATAAATGGTGCATCTGAGCAAAGTTCCTAATGGAAATTCCAGTGTCTTTAGAACTTGATGAAAAGACTAGATATCAAATATTTTAAGGTTCAGCTATAGTGATTTTTGAAGGAAGTCCTGGAATATAGTATAAATAAGAGTAAAAATTCAAGATTTACTTATTAAGTTATAAAAAGTAAAGATGGAGAAATAACACTAAGTCATCAAATTTATGAAATAATAATATAAAGAAATAATAGAGGAATTCAGAAAATTTAACAGCTTCTTCCTTTAACAAATCTACTACAATAGAAGATGTGTATAATGTTGATCAAACAAAAAACAGTGTGAGAATAAAATCACTGATCATTAAAAAGAAGCATAATTAAAATACAGTAGAACATTTTAAACTTGAACATCAAATAAATGATTTCATGCCAATAGATTTGAAAAGTGACAAGAAATAATAAGATGACAAATCTGATTTTATTTAAACTGCCAGATTATTGTTTTTGTGGGGGGGGGGGGAGGGGAGTGGGGGGGATGGATTGGATTGGGGATTGGCAGTCCTTGCTCATGGGAGACAAGAGCTCCTACTTCTTTAGTTTCAATTCCACTCTTCTGGCCTTCTTTTCAAAGCAGAGTCTTGTTTTATTCCTGGTGAGCTGGAGCTGACATCCTTTTACTTAGGCTTTTCAGTATGTTGCTGGAGATAACAGGTGTGAGCTACCACATTGAGCCATTGTTTAGATGGAAGTCTGAAAATTAAATGCACAGGCTAGCCTTGCACTATGATCACCCTGATATAAATATGCTCTTAAAGAGCCACTGGAGTCACAACAATAAACACAAAAATAAAGAATTAGCAAGGCAAATTTTACTTTGCACAGAAAGGTGTGTCATCGGCCAAATATTTGGCAAGAAAGCACACTGAGCAGGCAGTCAGTCTGCTCAGGTACTTATTCCTAAGGCAGCAGGCCCTGCCCCTCTGCTCAGATTGGTTGAGCTCAGGTTCACAATCTCCTCACGATTGGCTAGCTTGAATAGGGTAAAAGGTAATTGCAGAAGATGATTTTGAAATAAGATTGACATTACACAACTAATCTCAAAACATACCCATACCTTCTGCTATTTCTGGAACACTCTGGGCTATGTTGCAATTCCATCTTAAAAAGAAACCATTTTAAGATAAAAACCTTACATTTTACAAATCCTTTCTTATCCCAAAGCAGTTCTTTCTTTAACAAGAGCCAAGCCACCAGGCCAAAGCAGGAACTTTTTTTTGTGTGTGAAAATGCTGTGCAGAAGGGTTATACAGTTACATGAGTAAGGTAATGAATACATTTCTTGTTGTCATCCCCTCCTTTTTTTTTTTTGCTACTATCCCTTGCCTTCCCTACCTACACCCCCCCCAGACCTAAGTTGTAAAGTTCACTTTCAACATAGTGTCTTGTAAGTATCATTGTTGCAATGGGTCATCCTGTACCCAAGTTTCAGCATTTTGTTATTCCCCTTTCCCTCCCCAAATTAGATAAATGTGTATACATGATGCAGAGTAGCAAAATCAAATACAGCAACAATAGGGGATATACTATAGGGGGAAGAACATATAAAAGAAACCAAAAAATTCACATAGTGTTTTAAAAACAACAAAGAAACCCGCTTGTGTCCATATCTTGGAGTTCATTTCACTTAGCATCATCTTATATGGTCATATATACATAGCTTTTGAGATTTTCTGTGCATCTAATAAGATTTTCCTACATGTATACTAATTATTGTAAATAAGGGAAAACATGGGAACTCTATTACTTTGGGTCTGGCTTACTTCACTTAATATGATTTTTTTCTAAGTCTTTCTATTGCCTAACAAATGGGAAGCATTTGAATTGCATTATATATACCACACTTTCTTGATCCATTCATCTACTGAGGTCAGCTGGGTTGGATCCATATCTTAGTTATGGTGAATAATAGTGTGCTGGTAGCTTTAGTATGGCCTTCTTTGTGATCATTTGGGAAGATCCCAGAAGTGAGATTGCTGGGTCATAGGGAGCTCTATATGGAGTCTTTTGAGTAATCGCCATACTGCTTTCCAGAGTGGTTGAACAAGTTTACACTCCAACCAACAGTGTACTATGGCTCCCTTTTGGCCAAACCCCCTCCAGCATCTGTTGTTATTAGATTTCTTGATTATAGCCATTCTAACTGGGGTGAGGTGGAATCTCAATGTTGTTTTCATTTGCATTTCTTTCACGGACAGAGAAGTTGAGCATTTCTTCATGTGTCGATTGGCCATTCTTATTTCCTTTTTGGAGAAGTTTCTCTTTAAGTCTTTTTTTTAAAATATATTTTATTGTAAAAATAGTGTACAGAGAGGTTATAGTTACATGAGTAAGGTAATGAGTACATTTCCTATCAAGCATTGTTACCTTCCACTTTGATTTCCCTCTACCATCCCTCCCTCCCCACCTCCAAAACTTCTCCCTCCCTCCCCCCACAAGTTGTAAAGTTTGTTTTTCAACATAGTATCTTGTACATTTAATTTTTACAATGAGTCAACTTGTATCCCTATTAAGGATTTTGTTTTTTCCCTTCCTCTCCCCAAATTAAAAAAGTGTATATATAAGATGTAGGGCAAATAAGAGAAACCAGGGGACCTATGTTTCTTTGGGCCTGGCTTACTTCACTTAATATAATTTTTCCAAGTCTTTCCATTTCCTAACAAATGGGGTATTGTTATTCTTTCTGATGGAGGCATAGAATTCCATTGTGTAGGCCGGATGCTGGTGGCTCACACCTGTAATCCTAGCTACTCAGGAGGCTGAGATCTGAGGATCACGGTTCAAAGCCAGCCCGGGCAGGAGAGACTGTGAGACTCCTATCTCCAATAAACCACCAGAAAACCAGAAGTGGCGCTGTAGCTCAAGTGGTAGAGCGCTCGCCTTGAGCTGAAGAGCTGAGGGACAGTGCCCAGGCCCAGAGTTCAAGGCCCCATGGCCGACAAAAAAAAAAAAAAAAAAGAATTCCATTGTGTATATATACCACATTTTCTCGACCAGAATCAAATACAGTGAAAACAGGTGATTTACCATGAGGGAAGAACATACAAAAGAAACAAAAAAAATCACATAGTATATTATAAGTACATTAAAAACAATAGCAAGAAAGAAAAAAACACTTGTGTCCCTGTCTTGGGGTTCATTTCACTTAACATGATCCTATATGGTCATATGTACATAACTTTTGACCTTTTCTGCTGATCCTACATATACGAGTTATTGCAAATAAGGGTAACCATGGGACCTGTGTTTCTTTGGGCCTGGCTTACTTCACTTAATATAATTTTTTCCAAGTCTTTCCATTTCCTGACAAATGGGGCAATGTCATTCTTTCTGCTGGAGACATAGAATTCCATTATATATAGTGTATATATAGATATAGATATATATATGTATATATATATATATATATATATATATCACGTTTTCTTGATCCATTCATCTACTGAGGGGCATCTGGGTTGGTTCCATATCTTAGCTATGATAAATACTGCTGTGGTGAACATAGTTGTGCTGGTAGTTTTAGTATGGCCTTGTTTATGATCCCTTGGGTAAATGCCCAAAAGTGGGATTTCTGGGTCATAAGGGAGCTCTATATGGAGTCTTTTGAGGAATCTCTATACTGCTTTCCAAAGTGGTTGAACTAGTTTACATTCCTACCAACAATGCAGTAGGGTTCCCTTTTGGCCACGTCCCCTCCATCATCTGTTGTTATGAGATTTATTGATCATAGCCATTCTAATTGGGGTGAGGTGGAATCTCATTGTTGTTTTGATCTGCATTTCTTTTATGGCTAGAGAAGTTGAGCATTTCTCTATGTGTCTATTGGCCATTCTTATTTCCTCTCCAGACAAGTTTCTCTTTAAGTCTTTAGCCCACTTATTTATCGGGTAGTTGTTTCTTTGAGCATTTTTGGGGGGTTTAAATTTTTGAGTTCTAAGTATATTTTAGGTATGAGACCTTTGTCTGTTGTATTGTTAGTGAAGATCTTCTCTAAATCTGTTGGCTTTCTATTGATCTTGCTAGCTATGTCCTTTGCCATGCAGAAGCTCTGCAGCTTCATATAATCCCATTTGTCCAACATTTCTTTGATGTTTTGTGTTTCTAGGTCTTTATTAAGAAAATTTTGGCCTGTGCCAAGGAGACCTAGGGTTTCTCCTATTCCTTCCTGTAATGTTTTCAGGGTGTCTGCTTTGACTTTGGGCTCTTTGATCCTTTTGGAGTTGATTCTGATGCAGGGTGATATATGGGGTTCTAGCTTTAGTTTTCTACAGGTGTTTAATCAATTTTGCCAGCACCATTTACTGAAGAGGCTGTCTTTCTTCCATTCTATATTTTTAGCTCCCTTATCGAAGATTAGGTGGCTATAGGTCTGTGGGTTCATTTCTGGGTCTTCAGTTCTATTCCATTGGCCCACCTGTGCCAGTACCAAGTTGTTTTGATTACTATATAGTAGAGTTTGCAGTTTGGTATTGCTATTCCTCCAGCACTGTTCTTTCTGCTAAGGATTGTCTTTGCTATTTGGGGTCTTTTATTGTTCCACATGAATTTTTGGTTTGCTTTCTTCTATTTCATTGAAGAATGAGGTTGGGATATTGATAAGTATCACATTGAATTTGTAGATACCTTTGGCAGTATATCCATTTTCACCATGTTAATCCTCCCAATCCAGGAGGAGGTTTTCCCACTTTGTTAGTTCTGCTTTAATTTCCTTTTTCAGGTTTTTAAAATATTCACCGTAGAGGTCCTTTACTTCTTTAGTTAAATTAATTCTAAGGTATTTTATTTTTCAGGAGGCTATTACAAAGGGAGTTGTTTTCCTGATTTCAGCCACACTTGTCTCATTATTGGCATAGAGAAAAACCATTGATTTTTGAAGATTAATTTTATACACTGCTACTTTTCCAAAGCTTTTGATCAGCTCTAGTAACTTGGGAGTGGACTCCATGGGGTTTTTTCCATATAAGATCTGCAAAGAGGGAGAGTTTTACTTCATCTTTCCCTATCTGGATCCCCTTTATGTTTGCATCTTGCCTTATTGCTCCAGATAGGCATTTTAATATTAAATTGAGAGAGTAGACATCCTTGCCTTGTTCCTGAATTTAGAGGAAATGGCTTTAGCTTTTTGCCATTAAACATAATGCTAGAAGAATGTTCCATGGATCCCTAGTTTGTCCAGAACTTTCATCATAAAGGGGTGCTGGATCTTGTCAAATGCTATCTATGTTTATTGAGATAAGCATGTGGTTCTCATCCTTGCTCTTGTTGATGTGATGAATTACCTTAATTGAGTTGCTTTTATTGAGCCAGCTTTGCATTCCTGACATGAATCCTGTTTGTTCATAGTATATGATTTTTTTGATGAATTGTTGAAATTGATTGGCCAGAATTTTGTGGAAGTTTTGCATCTATGTTCATCAAAGAAATGGGTCTATAGTTCTCTTTCTTTGATGAGTCCCTATCTGGTTTTGGGATGGGGGTTATGATGTCCTCATAGAAAGAGTTTGAAAGTGAACTTTTACTTTCATGGAAGAGTTGGAGGACGATTGGTGTAAGTTCTGCTTTGAAGGGCTTGTAGAATTCAGCTGCAAAGCAGGAATTTTTAAGCAATACATTTTGGTAGATAAAACAGTGGCCCTAAGTAACAAGGATTACAAGTTGGAGCCACATTCATGACTATTTTTTCCTTTCCTTTCTTTTTTTAATCTTTCCCCCACCCCACCCCCAAAATACAAAACACTGGATTCCATGTGTTCAACAGAGCTGTGCCTGCAAGAAGTTTATCTCTTATTCCAAAGGGAATTTTAAAAAATCATAGGGAGGAAATAACCATGCTATCTCATGAAGCTATGCTGAAATACTACATCATGCCAGACAAGTAATACATGCCTTTTATAGACTATAATTATAAGACATTAAAACTTAGAAAAATAAAAGAATCACCTTGCCAGGTAAATTCCATCCTTCATGAACAGCAGAAGGGTGTTATGGAAGACACAACTCCTATGAGGAGACTGTACATCTCCCATCATGGTACAGCAGCCCACAGGGCTGACATCACCTTGAAGCTACCTTCAGATAAGAATGATATTTGAATTTGATGTCATTCAGATGGAACCTGGTGTTTTAATTTATGGTATCTCAGAGGCCCTTGTCAAACTGGAATATAGTCTAAAGGGAATTACTAAGATGATGATGAGACTTTAAATCATGTTGGAAATCACCAACTGTCTTCAAGTATCTTAAGGAAAAATGTGCAGAATGAGTTAAATATTAGTCTTGTGGTTCCTAAAAAGAGATCACTGTACAAATATGCATGTGGAGAGATAATCTGTTTATTTAGCTAATATTCTAATGACTGTATCCATCACAAATTAGATTGAGCAGTTTATTGATAGGGACTCTGAACATTTGTTTGGAGAATCTGGATGGTCACTTAGGCTGTGGTAGAGATACAAGAGCATTGAAGGAAATGCTAAACAGAATGTCTATGGAGACTTACTTTTATGATGCTGAAGTCTACAGATGGATTCATCCAAAGAAGAACATTCCTGGGAAGAGCTTTTAATCTATCACATGCCAATTTATGATTTGCTGAAATATAAATGTAAAATAAATCTTCAGCTACAATCAGATGAACAACTTTTATCAGCTGAACAACTTTTAAACATCTAGAATGGATGCACTGAACTTTGATAGGCATTAGTGTTCTTGTGAAGGGTGTTCAAATCCCAAGTCATCCCTTCAGTCAGCACCAGTCCTTCAGCTACCATGCCAGGTAGGGTGACTCTCCTCTCTGAGGGAGCCCAGGTTACAGTGTTGGTGTGGTGGAGCGCTATCATATTTTCTGTGTATACACACCGTCCCAGCTATTGCATAGCATAAGGACTTGTGATTCTCTACTGGTTCCTTCTTTGGGAATTACTTTTAACCAAAGATCACCATTTGCCATATCCTCTCCAAAAGGCTGTCCTATCCAATAACTGATTAATTAAAGATAATGAAAGTTTATTTTCTGGAGGTTTGTACAACTCTAAAATGGCATTCAGGCTCCAGAGTAGTTTTTGTTTGTTTAATTTTGTTTTACAAAGAATAGTAGACTATATCTTGGTTAGTTAGAATAAAATATGGATAGATTTCCTCCTTGTTAAGAGTCCATCTAGGATAATCTTACCAGACAAACAGAAAAGGTCAAAAGTTATGTATATATAACCATATAAGATGATGCAAAGCAAAATGAACCCCAAGATAGGGACACAAGGTTTTTCTGTTTGTTTGTTTTTGTTTTTTTTTCTGTGTTGTTTTTAATGTACTATGTGATTTTTTTTTTGTATCTTTTGTATGTTCTTCCCCCATGGTAGAATCCCTGTTATCACTGTATTTAATTCCAGTGCCCTAATTTGGGGAGAGAAAGAGAAATAACAAAATGCTGAAACAAGGATACAGGTTGACGCACTGTAACAATGAGACCTGCAAGACACTATGTTGAAAACGAACTACTTTACAACTGGAGGGCGCGGAGGGAGGGTTGGGGAGGTGGGGAGAGAAGGGATAGTAGGGGAAAAATAAAAGAGTGGGTAACAATGCTCTATAGGAAATGTACTCATTACCTTACTCATGTAACTGTAACCCCTCTGTACAGTATCTTTACAATAAAAACTATTTAAAAAAAGAATACATGATAAAGGGGGGAAAGTTCCCTTTTTGATGCAATGAACTATGTTTTCTGTCATGATCACAGTAAGACTACTAGGTGACATGCTTATATTGCAGTAGTCATTCAGCCATATTAGGGAGCTACTTCCTTTCTTGCCATACTTTTTAGGTTGAGATTCCAGGAAGAAAATAATAGTGAAATGAGGAGAGTGTGGCCAAAATGTAGAGAGACAGTGAAAGTAAAATAGAGGACTAAAACGTATTACTACTTCTCCATCGCTAATTATATTTTCAACTTTCTTTATTAATGCACTTTTCTAAAGACCCTGTTCACTGTATCTTCTCACTTTTCTTCCTACCTCTTCTACTTTTCTGTCTTAAATATCTGAATATGCATCTCAGCTCTGCCGGCTACTCTAAATGTACTGTCATATGAGATAGTAATGACTCAGTCCTGTTGGCAGCTAATGTAGATAAGACATTTTAGTGGAAGTGAGTAGTACTTATTGCCTAGTATGACTTTAATTCAGGCCCAGGTAAATTCTCTGTATGTTCAAACGCTAAAGAAAATTCCTAATCAATTTTCCTTCCTCTCTCCTTTGTTTCTTTATTTCCATGTATCTCAATTTTTTTCTTCATTTGAGATCATTAAAATAATTCTCCTCTCATTTTACTTTCTTCACATTACAACCCTTTTAGAAAATGAGTCTCAAGTAGTCATATTATCTACAGTAGTTAATATATGCCCTTTGAGTACTCACATCTTCTGGACAAAATTTTACCAACATTAATTTTGTTATGATTGGTCATTGCCTAATGCTTTAAAACCTCACTACTGTTTTTGTTGGCTTCCAATAAAACATATCAATTATGTTTTTTACTTTCTGAAATTGAATTTAGCTGATCATGAAAATCAGAGAAACTGCTGAATTTCATCTTTTCAATCTGCTTAGCCATTTCTCCATGGTGATCCGGTCACTCCTGCCAATTCAGTGCATGATTAACCTTCTCCTTTGTGACTTGGGATTGTGATCTCATCTCTTTTGAATAATTGCAACCACGAAGAAGAAATTCAGTTAACAGCTTGATTTACTATTTAAAAGCAATTGGATGATTGTCCATTCACCTGTCTGTTAACAAGTGGCCATAGCCAGGAGTTGGTGACTTTAACCTGTCAGGAAGCTGAGATCTGAGGATCATAGTTCAAAACCAGCCAGGGTAGGGAAGTCCATGAGACTCATGTCTCCAATTAACCACCCCAAAAATTGAAAGTGGAGCTGTGGCTTAAGTGTTAGAGAGCTAGCCTTGAGTAAAGAAGCTCACAGAAAGGCCCCAGGACCTGAAAGAAAAAAGAAAAAAAAAAAAAAAAGGCCTAAATACAAAAGTAAATCTGAGTCCTCAAAAACCAAAGATTAGTTTTAGAAATACTGTCACCTGGTGGCACATTAGAATTATTGCACTTGGCCTTGCCTTAAGATGTTTAAATATCAGCGTCCAGAAAGAGAAATGAATCAATCTCCAAGCCATTAAAGAGCACATTTTAATATACCAAATGTAGTTCAGAATCAGAATCACCCAAACCTTCTCGATGGTTTCATAATCGCTTAAGACTTCAATGTCTAAGACCATTTTTTTTATTCTGAGAAGTTCACAGATCTCTCTTTGGCGTTCATCCCCATGTCTTTGTAACTTTAAGTAACTTGAGAGAATCTTGGTGATATTCCACACTGATAAAGCCACATGGCTGTTACTGTTTCCTTCAGCTACTTTGTGAAAAGTAGGACACAGACTCTATGAGAACCACAAGCAAGAGACAATATCCCCAGAGAAACTCTGTCTGCAGAGACATTGTTTCCCTCTTTATACTGAAATGAGTCATAGAATGCCTGGCTGGAGGGTGAACAGAAAGCAGTTTGTTGTCTCTTGCTATGTCTTTCTCATTCTCCAGTGCAGGAACCATGAGCAACATTATAGATCTAAAAATAGATCCCATATGTGCTGTAATATATTGATTTGAATATGCCTTTAAGGAGGAAAATAAAAGCCTGCATATTGGTAATGAATAACTTCAGCAAGGCCGTTATTCAAGACATGTGCATTAAATCCTGCAGCATCTCTTTGGCAGCTAGCTAGCTCATTTGATCAATGAAGATATAGCAGATCCAACATAAAAGAATACTGTGTCTGCCCTTTGGGTGAAGGAATACAGTTGAAAAGTTGAAGATGGAGATTAGTTTATGCATGATGGCATATGATTGGGTTATGGCAACACAGATAGTCACTTGCTCTCTTCACCGATGTCATGACTAGGGACTCCAGTTTGGCTTTAGAACCTCAGTCCACTAGAGTCATGTGGAGTGTTAGATTGAAGATGTTGTGGTCTTGAATGCTTCTGATCATATAAATCTGAGCAGCATAAAGAGTCACCCTTTCAAAATGACCCGTTTGTATTGGGGACTACACTTGCCATGATGTACAATAGTTGCCCTTTGTTAGAATTTACTGTGTAAGTATCATGAGACTACAACCTCCTTTGAAACTTCAGAAGTATCAGCATTGTAGGACATGTTTCTAGTATTTTTAAAGACTGTCCTCACAATGTATATTACATATGTGTGTGTTACGTATGTCTGTATGATGCTCAGTGCATACTTAAAGTGCAAACATATGAATCACTGTCAGAATCAGATCTCTCGTGGATTCTCGTTGAAGGTTACTCAAGGGCAACCATTTAACAGCACACCCTAAGTCACATAAACCCTTTCCATCCTCTCAGGAAACCTTAAGCATTTAATACTTCAGTCAACTTCTTCTTCTGAAAAGTACAACCTTGTAGGCTTTTTGTTTTGTTTTCCTCTCTCTCTCTTTCAGTATTTCTTCACTTTGACTAAGACCTGTGCAGGAACTCTCCCATCTTTAACCTAAACAACAAACAAAACAAAACATCCAAACAAATACATACACACTCACACACATACCACAAGAGAAAGAAGCAGCAATTATATAAGTAGACTTCAGTATTTAGAGTCATTACTATTGCATATTTCTATGACAATACTTGCCGTTAAAGTGAATGGTTTTTTTCCCCTATAAATCCAATACATTCTTTTGTAAAGACTCTACATTTCCTTCCTGAGTCAGAACATCTGCTGAGATTTCTGGGCTAGAACCCACAGCACCACTCTGCTGCTTGCAAGAGTGGAATTGCCATAACATGTCAGAGGAGTCCAGGAGAACAGTCACTGCTGGGCGGCTGCACCCTTGAGCATAGAGACAACTGCATCATTTTTAGGAAACTACTAAGTCTAGATTAATTTTTCCTACTTACAACACGTTGCACTTAAATTATTTTCACCACGGGCTGAGCAACACTGGAACATGTGAACTATGTGTCCTTATTTATAATAGTTACTACAAAGACTGTTAGAGTGTAGGCTCAGTGAATGTCTGTTGAAAATTTGCAAGTCATGTAATCTTTAGCCTGTGTGACTTAACAATTATTGTCCAGCCCTCTTGATTCTCTACGTTTTTTTGCTACTCAAGGTGCAATCCTTCATCATTATTTGTTAGAAATAAGGAATCTCAGGACCTACCACTGACCTACTGCAGTGAATCTGCTTTTTAACAAGATCCCCAGGTGATTCCCCAGGTGCCCAAGTCATTAGAATGGGCAACCTTTGTTTTTCAGTGTTACTGCTATAGGAATGGATGTCTTAGTATCTTTGTGTCTTAGCTATCTTCATTCTTTTAAGATGCTTGGTTAATTGCTGCATTTGTTTATGTTCATTGCTGATAAGTAAAAGTGTTGAATTTTTATTATCCTTTGATAAGGACATCATTATCTAGGTTAATATCAGCTTGGTCTTTTTCTAATACAAATTACAATGGTTCCCTTTCTAATATCTAGAATATTTTATGTGTATTTAAGATTTGTCTGACCTTAGTCACATTCTACTAAACATCAACCAATAATTTCAGAATAAATTGATAACCTAGGACAGCATAAAAATCAATTTTAACCTTCACATTTTTTTCAGCTTGGAGAGATCATTTTGACTATTCTTAAAGAATAGCGTGGGGGCAGGTGGGAGAGGGGGTGTGGTGGTAGATGGGAAGGGATGGGAAGGGGAAACAAAGGAGGAGGCAACAATGCTTGATAATAAATGTACTCATTACCTTGCCCATGTAATTGTTGCCCCTCCATACAGTATTTTCACAATAAAAAAGAATAATTATTCCATCCCCAGAAATATATCAGACAAGGGGTTAATATCCAGTAAATACAGGGAACTCAAGAAGCTAATCACTTCCAAACCTAACAAACCAATTACTAAATGGGCAAGGGAACTAAAGAGAGACTTCTCAGAAGAAGAGATAAAAATGGCAAAGAAACACATGAAGAAATATTCACCATCCCTGGTTGTGAAGGAAATGCAAATAAAAGCAACCCTGAGATTCCACCTTATCCCAGTCAGAATGGCCCACATCCTAAAGTCAGCCAACAACAAATGCTTGGAGAGGATGCAGAGAAAAGGGAACCCTATTACACTGCTGGTGGGAATGTACACTTATACAACCACTTTGGAAAGCAGTCTGGAGGGTCCTCAGAAAGCTAAATGTTGACCCTCCTTATGACCCAGCCATACCACTTCTAGGCATCTATCCTGAACAACAGGAACCAGGATACAAGGACACATGCACCCCCATGTTTATTGCAGCACTGTTCACAATAGCCAGGATATAGAAACAACCCAGATGTCCCATCACAGATGAATGGATCCAAAATTTGTGGTATCTATACACAATGGAATGTTATGCAGCCATTAGAAAGGACAAAATAGTAGTATTTGCAGGGAAATGCAGGAAATTCGCTAGAAGAAATGTTGAGTGAGGTAGGCCAAGAGCAAAGAGACAAATGGCACATGGTCTCCCCGATAAGTGGATGTTAAATCCAAAACATAAGGTAATACAACAAAATTAACAAGGCTTAAGAAACAAAGGACTTCTACTCATCTGGTCGAATAACCCCATGCTGCTGATCACATACATGGTATATATGTGTACACCAGAGGGGAACCAGGAGGAGGATACAGAACTAAAGGGAATCAGGGAAAACATACAACAGCGGGACCCATCAGCTGCACTGGACATTGATCAAAATGAACTAAGTAACTCAATGGCAGTGATGGGAGGAAGGGAACCGGTGGGGAAAAGGGATCAGCTGATGCTATACAAAACAAAAGAAATGTACATATCACCCAATATGGAAGAAATAACTGTGTCAAAGCTCATAGAACTCATAAATGTTATAAACCACAATAGACAATTTGCCCCATGAAGTTAGAATGTGTTTGTGACTTTAACTAAGAATCACTATCCCACGATACTGGGAAATTTGGGAAATTATGCAATCACTTAATCACAATAAAGAATTTGCAAAAAAAGAGAATATTTATGCCACATAAAACTTCACTGGAAGACTATTGTTCTAAAAGTAACTAGTGATTTCCATGTCAGTAGCTAAACCTTTATACTTCTTTCAGTCCTAATATCAATATCACTACTAAATAGAATGTTTGATACTACTTTTTAAAAAATACTCTAAAAATAATTTTAATTGAAATTGCACTGATTGCTTATAAATGGGTACAGTGAATTGAATGATAACATTCCAAGAGACCCAAAAAGCATCTACCTGGACACTAAAAGTATAAAGGTATTTGGAAAATCTTTTCTTCTCTAATCTGATTAAGATAGGAATCTTATCTAATCAAGATCTGTCTTGATTAGAATACTCCCTAAGTCCAATGACAAATATCCCTGTGTGAATCAGAAAAAAAAAAAAAAAAAAGATAAGGCCTTGAAGAGATCATGTGGAAAGACAAAGAAGAAGGAAGCAGACATTATGGGAGTGTCAGTCAACAAACAGGAAGGAATAATGGCAGCTTCAGAAAGCTGGAAATGCAAGCAGTGTTTCTTCCCTGGCCCTTAGAGAGCCTTGTTTACAACATTTGATTTTGGATTACTGTCCTTCAAATCATTGAGAGAACACATTTCTGTTGTGAGAATACCATATTTATGGTCATTTCTTCAGGAAAGCCCTAGGAAACTACTGCTAATTTGTTCAGAAAAATCCTAAACTGTTCCTGCAAGACAGAGACACATGAATGTAAGGCATACAACACACAAGTGCATGAAGACTGATAATCAGCCACAGTAGACAAGTGAATAGGAAGAGCTGGTTCTGTCTAAATTGTGAAACATTGCCAGAAAGTGAAAGTAAAATAAGATTTTTCTAGTAAGAAGGGCTAGAGGCTTAAGATAATCAAATACTTAGAATAGATACATATTTTTATCAAGAGCCACCATCTTGGGTTTGTGATGTTCTTAATATGCAAATAAATCTACACATTTAGTTGAAAAATTAATTGGACCTAGAGTGCTTCAAATCATTAGAGCTGAACTGACCTCCTCCATTGTGTGTGGGTTTGTGAGTATGTGCGCATGTGCTCAAAGGAAGGGCTTCAAAGCACACATTTAGCTCCTCGGAAAGGTATGCCATATTCTGTTATAGTGATGAAAGTGTGGGTGAAGAAAGAGGCATTGGTCTGATTAAATGAAATTTGTGTGATTTGTTCTGTATGTTCCATTCCCTTGCCAGAGCTGTTTGATCCAGCAAGGTACTAAAAGTATTGATATATTAGGCATATGAAAGAAATGTGTGGTTTTAAAACAGTTTTCTGCATCTATGTCACTAATGTGGTTCTTGCCACCTTGTAACCCCACAAATCAATATCCAAATTCAATGACAAAGTTTTTCAAACACATATCTCATTAAGCTTTAGTGCTATTCAAGACAAGGACCTTGCTTGTGTGCGGCCATCAAGCATGGATATTGACTCCCTAGGACATTTTTAAGGGTATTTATATCACAATAAAGGCGCTTTATTAGTCTCATCAATCAAGAGAGCGCAAATTTCCCCATGAAATCAGTCTGCCTGAGCCTGTGGAACAGGGAATGGTGAGAAATTATGGAATGCATTATCTTCAATCTCATTTGAAACTTCCTCAATGAAACAACAGACAAGCACAGTTTATTGCTTATAAAATAAACGAAGGAGGTGCCACTAATGTAATCATGAAGGTGTAGATTTCTGCTTTTCTGTTTTGTTTTGTTTTGTTTTTCCCTCCCTACTTGACAAAGAATTGGTGGTCAGCCAGCAGAATGATTCCTGGGTTCCATAGTTAAAGACACAATTCATCTGTCATTTGGCCAAGATGAATGTGCAGGCCATGCAGTAGGGCTGCATTGAGCTTGTAGCAGAGGCCCAGGGAAACTGCTAGCTCCTGTCATCTGTGTCTTGGCATGGAATCCTGTCTTTCACTGGATGAGGGAAATGTAGTTAACAGCTCAGTCTCTAGAGTCAGAGCAGATTCAGTTCAAAATTCCATCTGACTTCTTTCAGCTAAAGAGACCCATATCACAGCCCTGCTTTGAAAAATCAACCATGTTTTGTACAAGTTTAAGCACAAAATAAATGCCCTCTCAAGATTATTAGCTAATCTAGGGTTATATTTCTAGCCAAGTGTCTACTAATGATATGAAACAATGTTGATGTTGATGGTATTTATCCAATGAAGAACTCTGATGGAACATCAGAGTTAGTTTTGAAACTTGTCTCTGATGTTTATGACCTGTTGAGTTGTAAGTTCTTATTTTACATTATTTTATTAACACTTATTTTTTAACAATGGGGTTTCATTGATATAGCCTCATATATGAGCCATGTACCTCCAACAAAATCAACCCCTTATCACTCTTCATTATCCCTGAATCTCACTTCTTAAAAACAATCTTGACAGGTTTCATTGTTCTCTTTTTAAACATGCATATAATGTAATTTAACTTTATTCTCCCTACCTCATGTTTCTATTTGCCTTCTCCACTCCCATTTATATCCACACCACGGAGCTATAAATTCTTGAACATTTACCTTAGTTTTAATTTTCTAAGCCATGAACAATTTTTAATATAAGAATGCTACCCATTCAAATGGTTTTGTAGGCCAAATGGAACATTTTTTTGGTGATGTATGTTGTGTTTTCTATACATCTATAGTTCCACGTACACCATAATTGTGTAATTATTGAGTGTCCAGCAAGATTGTAGAAAGAAATAACAATGTGTACTCATAAGAAATTACCAATTTTGTGGAATTTATACAATTACCATATACAATGGCTCTCCTAATATTACCTGGAAGAGGATAAGCAGTGAAGAGCAGGATGATGAGTTTTCTGTTCATTGAGCTTATGATCACGATGGGGAAGATGGATGAGTTTCATCATAAAGGAATGAAAACAGGATGGCAACAAAGAAGGTAAATGGAGATAGGAAGAAACCCCTCTGAAATGACTGGGATTTGAACTTTTACAGAACAAACAATGAAAATATAAAGGGCATGGCTAAACCCATACAGCAAAGAAGCTGCAAGTTACTTCCAAATAAGGAAGGCCAAGGTGCCGGGAGCATAGTGAATGATAGATATACTGGCAGATAAGATCTCAGAAGCAAGGTCGCATAAGGGTTTTATAGATCCCATAAGACTTTTATAGATCATGGTGAGAATGTAGAGCTTATTCTAAGTACACTGGATAGTCATTTGGAAAATTTTTAGAGCTGGGGAAAATTCGGGTGCATGGTTTGGCTTCCGTTTTTGACAAGGTAACTGACTGACTGTAGCCTTCCACAAAGTGTACAGAAATGTTTCCAAAAGGCAGTGAGATGAATTAAGTGGATGGATATAAGAATTTGCTTCAGTTGTTGGATGTACTAATGATTTTTAACATACACATTAAAAAAGAGGATTCAGGTCGGCTTGTAAATAGTTTATTTAAGAAATATTTTTTAAAGAAATATGGCCCCACTCAATTTACTTTGAATCACATCAACTCCAATTAGCTTCGCTCTCTCAATCTAGGTAATGTTCTGCTTTGTTTAGATTATACTGTGACTCATTGCAAATCCTACTCATCCAATTTTCAAAAGCCACTAACATACTGATTTTTTTAACAAGAAAAAAAAAAACTAAGAATGCTCTAATTGGGAAAGTGAGCCTACCATGAATACTGCATATGGGATTTTCCTGTGTGCTTGTTCTTCTAGTCTGGATTTACTTAAATGAGTTAATTGGTTTAACTGCATTTCAATGATGCAGTTAAGTATTGTAGACACTTTACAGAAATATTGTACACTTTGTTTCAATCAAAAATGTACCATGGACTCCCAGAATAATGCTTCATTTGATTCAATATGTTTAATTAATTAGGTAGCTTTTTTTAATTAAATGAGGAAGCAGACCCACTGAGTTTGAGCCAAGTGCTCCAGATCTCACAGATTGTAGGATTCCGTCAGAATCTGAACTTATCTTCTATTCTAGCTGCAGCTGATTGGACAAGAAGGCATGGGCCAGTCTTTCAAATGATCATTCTAAAGCTTTCTCCTGTGAAAATGTCTCTGCTTTACTCACACATAGAGAAGAGGCATGACTATGTCACATAACTTTTGTTTACTGATTTAACTTTATCATGAAGATCACATTCTACTTTGTCAGACTCTTTCTTCCAGCACATCAATAGCGTGAAGTTGTACAAGAAAGTCTACAGGAGAAATAGGAAAAAAGGTGGTCAGGAACAGTGTAAATTTGCTTAGGTGAACTTTACAAGGTAATGTAAATGGAGTATTTAGGTAGACTGATATACTAATGACAACATAAATTACGAAGTCATTTACCAAACCACACCAAGGCATTACTAACTCACTATAAACTTTTAGTGTTCCAGTTAAAGAGAAGTAAATGTGTTAAACTAATTCAGGAAATGTAAAAAGGCAACTACAAAGAGGAAGAAACAAAGAAATAGGGACATTTATAAAGAAGCAAGCTCATAGGAATATAGCCTGATCAACATCTCCGCTCCTAACCCACTCCCTGCCTAAGACTTGAAAAGCACATCCTATTATATGTTGGATGATGATACATTCTATTTGTCCTCAAGTCCACTGAGTCCCTATTTCTGAAAGAAAGGTATAGAGCCATGTCTTAACACATTTGTGAAGTCGTAGAGTGAAGGCAGCCTCTTCTTCCCCATCCCTACTTGCCAAGAAGTGCTGGTCCCGGTTTGTAGTAGCCACGAAGTGGCCTGTGGGAAATGACATGTGATACCAGGTTAAAGATGCTCATCTTTCAAGGCCCCAAGAGATATTGATGTCCAGGTGTTTGTACTACTTTCAGCCACTGGGCGACAATGTAGGGCACTGTTTCATATATTGAAATAGAGGTTGTCCCTTTTCTGCTTCATTCATTTTGTTTCTCAATTGACTTTATTCCCAATGGACTCTACTTGTAGTCATAAAAGGGTTGCAGGAGGTCCAGATCTTTCATATTTTAGAACTTATCTCCTTTGAGGAAGAGAAAGCAACTCTTTCTCAGAAAAGTTTCAAACCCCCTTGTTTGACTTCCACATCTCTGATTGAGTTTCATGCTGGGGGATGAATCCATAAAGTACAGCTATTGCTTGGAAGGGGAGGACAGAGAAGTAGAGGATATGAAGAATTGAGAGATAGAAATTATTAGAGAAGGGGGTGAAAATATTTGCACAAACATCATCTAAATCCAGAATATATTTATAATTTCTGGATGAGTATATGGCTATTTATACAGAAACATGTATAATTACATATTAAAAAACTCTAGTTTCTATAATGCACTAAAAGTTATATTAACTAAATGCTTTAAAAGGATGGCAAGAATAAAAATCAGAATAAAATCAAATTTTCTTGACTCTCTGCATTATCATCAAAGAGATACCCCAAATCAGATAATATTTTCCAAGTGTTCAGCAATGTGCAGATAAATTATAATCCTCTTGTGTTGCAGCTCTCAAGGATTATCCTTGAAAGGGCAACATTTGTAGTTACATTTTTAATTAAATGCTCATTAGTTTTTCTAAACAAGTGTTAAAAAATTGGAAAGGAAAAGCCATCTCATGCAAGAAATTCTGTTACCTACATGTGCATATGTTCATTTTTAAAATATGTTGTTATTGTAAAAATACTGTACAGAGGGGTTACAGTTACATGAGCAAGGTAATGAGTACATTTCCTATCAAGCATTATTACCTCCTCCTTTGTTTTTCCCCTACCCTCCCTTTCCTCCCACCTCCACAACTACACCCCCCCTAAATTGTAAAGTTCATTTTTCAACACAGTGTCTTATACATATCATTGTTACAATGGGTCAACCTGTATCCCTATTTATGTATTTTGTTTTTCCCTCCCCCTTCCCAAGCTAGAGAAGTGTATATACAAGATGCAGGGTACCGACATCAAATATCGTGAAAACAGGAGTTATACCATGGGGGAGGAACATACAAAGAAACAAAAAAAAATCACATGGTACATTATAAGTACCTTATGAACAATAGCAAGAAAGAAAAAAACACTTGTGTCCCTATCTTGAGGTTCATTTTGCTTAACATCATTTGATAATCAATTTAAGTGTTTTACTAACTTGCTTTGAATCTTGACCCTTGAATACTAAATACCCCACTAGCTATTTTGATGACCTTCTAAAAGATTCCAGGGAATATGTAATGGGGAAATACAGGAGTTTGAGAAAGGCAGTGGCAGATATATGAAGTAAAAGAAAAGAGAAAATCAGCTAGGTAGGGCAGCCATGAAATGGGCTAGAAAGCATAGTTTTCAGCACAATTACCCAGAACATTTGTCTCTTTAAAATATTGTCCTTGAAACTACTGAGAGTTGTTCCCTGATATGCTTGGAAAAGCTTGTCATCTTTAAGTTTGGACACTGCAATAAAAGTATCACCAGGCTGATGTTTCTGGAGTGGGTATCCAGCATACAATAAAATTCAAAAGGAGATGATTAAAATAGTCCTTGAAATCCTCCTCTGAAGAACACATAGAATCGGAGGCTAGTGTGGGTCTTTAGGGCTTACTTTCTACTGGGCTAGAAAGGATGGCATGTCCCAAAAGGATTGGGAGGATCCCCATGGTCTTTTAAACAGAACAAGTGGCATTTCCATGGAAACTCTAAAGATGCTTATGTGTGCCTGGACCCACCTAGCGTTTGTTTTTTATAGAAACCAAGCCCAGTGTATGCTGATGTACTTTGTTCTATGACTACTGGAAACAGGGCTCATTGCAGTATTAATGCCTCATCTTGCTAACAGAATTATAGGGGAAAAGGTGTAGCTTTCCTTTAGGGAAAGTGCTTTCCTATTGGGTCCTTGTCAAAGGTCACACTGACAATGTTTTAAGACAAGCTGGGCCATACCCTTCACATACTGATGTGTATTTTGTGACCAGAATTCCTTTTTGTAAATAAAATCTAATATAGCAGAGACCTACTTACCTTAGGAGTGGGGAATGCTATTTACCCAAGATAGGAAATTGGCAGTGTATTATCAAAGGGTATTGAGTTCTGAGCAAATATTTAATCAAAATCCTTCTTATTTGTCTTCTTTGGCCCGAGGATGTTCTATGAAGTACAAAGCAGACCCATTCTTATGATTTACCCAGAGCTTTGATACAGCCTGTTGTATATACAAAAGAAAGTTCAGCCTACTTAACAGTCCTTTGTATCAGCTGACACATTTTTATCAACACATCCCATTGCCAAATATCAGAGTCCATGAATTCACATTTTGTTAAGGCTTTCAGAGGAGCATGGATCGATATCATTAGAGTTACATAATTTTGCACGCTTTTGCTATAACCTATACATCTAGGAACCTACCAAATCCAATCTATGTATGACTTTATATTTTTCAGTAGCTGGAACATTTACTTTTGACAAATACCCAGGAATGTTGTCACATTGCTGAAAGGTTTTTAGTTAACTCAAGTGACATATGAATGGCATTGAGCAAAAATATTGGTGACATGTTGTTCTAATGTTCTTGTTTTTCTTTGCAGAGGTCACATGAAAGTGAAAATTAAAATTTTCCCTTTTTCTGCATTGAATTTTTTGTCTACTTCTTGCTCATACTTGAAAAACAGGTTGTCTGAAGCCTTCCTATGCTTACATAGCACACAGTGGGGAAAATGCCAAATGCAATTAGAATGATGGCAAATATCACAGGAATGGTAAAAACTCAAACTTAAATTACATTGTTCTTTGGAATACTGTAGTGATATCCTACCATGTAATCAAAACAGGCAGTAGAACACTTGTTTCTTAAACTTAGATCAGGTGGTACACAACACAATGCAATTTGAGGAACCATGGTCAGGAGAATTTATTTTGAGGCTGAAAAATAAGAACAAATAGAATTAACCTCTCTCTCACAGACATGTTGGGGATGTGTGAATTTACTAGGTACAAAACTAGCAATTTGTAAATGTCTTCCCAGAAATATTTAGGCCAGAGAAAGTCTGGGCTTTGGGAGTCCACAGGTCAGGTGTTTGAATCTAACTTTTTTCTAACTAGTCATGTAGAATTGGCTACATTATTTGAGTATCTTCATTGTTTTCTTGAAAGAAGTAAAGTCTAGAAAAATGATTGAATATCAGACCTGCTCAGTCAATATAACTATCTTCGTATTACACTTTTATCACAGTAAGGTAACAATTTTCTCTTTCTTTTTGGTATTCCCCCAATTTAGGACATTTTCTGAAACACAGAAAACCATCTTTAAATGTTAATTAAATGAATGAGTGATTATTAGAATTAGACAGAAAACAACAGTGGAGACTAAAATTAAAACTAAATAAACAATAAAAACTGTCCAAGGGTCTGGACAACCTCAATAGGCCAAATTGTGACAATGAAATTAAAATTAAGAGTAGAGGAAACTAAAGGACAATTAACAGTGTAAATTTGGAAACATCTATTAGACATGCTAAATGACATGATGTATGGAGTTAATCTTTGTAAAAATCACATTTTTAGAGGAACTGCATGTTGTTTATAATTAAATAAACTTTCCTCGTGAGTTAAAAAGCAGAAATACTGCTTCAAAAATATGTCTACTTCAAAAATATGTCTCTGTTATAAATAAAAATTAAAGGTTTCAGTTTTTGCTTTATGAGCCAATATCTCTATAAGAAACCTCTACACACTCTGAAAGGAAACATTTGCCTACTCAGCTTGTTTGCCTTTCTAGAGACACTAATTTCCACCAAAAAAGAAGATATATTTAAAAGGAACTTTCTGTCTCAGCTTTTATTTTTAAATGTGAGTATTTTTGTACTTGTAAATTTGCACCTATCCTGAAAATGATTTAAAACTTGTGCAGGTACTCTGGTAGTATTAATTTGAGCATGTGTCTCTCTCCTTTCCCTTACCTTCTCTCATGCCTGTTGGGCATTCTTTCATTTCAAATAGAATGTCTTTATTCCTCTAAAGAAAGAATATTCATTGAGTCCTTAAATTTGACAGTGGTCAAGGTAGGGGGGTAAAAATGAAGATGGGTTTGGAACAGTAGATCCATTTGTCTTTACCAAGACACACATAAGCTGTTTGGATGTGATGATCATTGTCCACTGAAAATAATCATATAAACAGCTATATATTTCAGCATATAAATTCAACTTGCTTGATATCCAAGTTCATTGAACTTTCATGTGATAACTTAGATTACAAAATACTAATTACACATTGTATATTTTATTAGCCCACAATTCTTAGTAAATTCTGGAGATGTTTTCTATATCATTTGGATCAGTCCCTGTAAATAAATCACAGTAAATCATTCCAGACATCTGAGAAATTTGAAGAAATAAATAATTAAGATCTAAACCAGTGATTCTCATTCTAGCTAGAGTTCTATTTTACAAAATGCTTTAAATATCCCAGAGCATAAAAAGATTCAGAAACTAGACATATATCATGTGCAAGTGGTATAATTTATTGGCATACTTTCTCCTCTCCAGCTAGATTTTTTAAGCCCTTTTAGGATCAAACTTCTACTACTATCTGCAAATGTCAGGAGTAGTGCACTGACTGTGGTTGGGTGTACATAACACACATAAATGAAGGACATTGCTCATGGTGCTGTTTCCTATTACCCTCACAATTGAACCAACCCTTCCTCTCTGCAAGAGAAATTTGGCAAGAGGATATCCTTTGGGCAAATGCCACCGATAATGCTTTGTAGCTCATCTTCTGCTCTATTTGTTTCTATGTACTCTCAAATCTCCCTACCCATCTACATCATAGCAGCAACAGAGGATCATGATTTATATTGATATGGCTGAGATTCAGGTTCAATTTTCACATTGCCAAACAGGAAAACAATAACAGCAACAACTGTCTGGATTCCATTATCTGTGAGAGGCATGTTGAGCTTGTCCATTTATGATTTTTCTTCTTCATGTAAACAAGCATGGGGAAACTAAATCAATAGATATGGGGTCCAAAGTCATGTTTGCTCCAAACTCACAAAAGAAAATAATATCTTTACCCTCATCCTTGAGGGTAATAGAAGCACCCTGTCTACAAAAGGATATGAAATGCTGTGACATGGATGTAGAATAGAAGCACAGTGGTTCTTTCTTACTGCATGACCTACATCTTCTCCATACTTGTGTGTTCATTAGTGTATGAGAGATTTTGTACTCTAAGCAATGAGCAATTAGGCCACTCTCAACCACAGATTCTCAATTCCCTGGCCCTTATCATCTTCTTTCTTCTTGTTACTAATTATACTGCATTTCTAGTTTCCATTGTTCCCAGAGAAAATCCCATCAAATACAGCTGGTCAAGTTGTTTCTTTTCATTACTATTTATTGAATGTCCCTACTTTAAAAACTTCATTGTGCATAGTGAAGGCAAATTCAGAACAGAACTAGTAACTAGTGTGCAAAATGATTATTCAAAACAGTCTATCTGGATTACAAATGGGAACAATTAACTTACAGTAGGTTAATCCTTATTTTCTTCTTAAAACTTCATTATATCAGAGTTGACTTTATTTTATTTTTATTTTAGGTGGAAGTAGCGTTTTAGCCTTAGGACCTGTGCTTGTTGGCTAAGTGCTCTACTACTTGACTCACTTCTCCAGTCCTTTTTTTACTTTAGTTATTTTTCAGATAAAAGTCTTGTGCTTTTTGCAGAGTGCTAGCTTGGGTCATCATCCTGCTATCTATGACTCACATACAGCTTAGTTTTTTGTTTGTTGGTTGGTTGGTTATAAGGCTTGAACTTTGGGCCTAGACGCTGTCCCTCAGCTCTTCAGCTCAAGACTAGCACTTTACCACTTTAAGCCACAGTGTCACTTCAAGTTTTCTGGTGGTTAATTGAAGATAAGAGTCTCATGGACTTTTCTGGTTTTGAACAGTGAACCTCAGATCTCAGCCTCCTGAGTAGCTAGGATTACAGGCATGAGCCAACAATGCTTGGCCTATAGCTTAGATTTTAAGCATTCACTATAATTTCTAGTTTGTTCTTTGAAATAGGGTTTTGTTAACTTTTATGATGAGGCTGGTCCTGAACCATAATCCTCCGAACTTTGCTTTCCATGTATCTGAGATTGCAGTTGGGCACAAGCCAGGCTCTAATATGACTTTACATATGAAAATGCATGTTTCACTGTTTTTCAATCATAGTAGAGCCATTCTTCACTATCAATGGGAAAAGTAACAACAGGGGTTAGAACATCACATTAAATAGAAGCACAAGAGGTTGAGCTGATATTCCTTAGAAAAAGAAGACCCTAAATTGCTGCAGAGATAAATTTCTTTTTAACATCCTCCCTTCCAAATCCCAAATTTCAGCATCCTTCCAGACACTACTATTTCATTAGTCCATCCTAAATCAGGAAAAGCCAATCCGTTGTTTACTGGACAAGACAGAGTGGTGGAATTTTGAAATAAAAACAGTGACCTTCACTTGTGTCAAATAAATAAACCACCTAGAATTTATGACCACTATCATTTTCTGCTTTGAACATGTCTATATGACCCCATCCTTGCCTATTGCAGCCTAGGACTTCTATAAACAATTTCATTTCTTTACATGGGCTCATAACCCCATGTAGTCTGCAGTTATTATGCTTACTAAAGAACATTTCATTTCTTACACCTTTTTGCATTTTCATTTTGTGTTTTTAATTCTCTCCTGGCCAGAAACCTGTTCCCAGTTGTAATTTATTTTTACAAATATGGTTGGTGGTAAGATCAGTCTCTAAAATACTTGCAAAGTTATTTACATTTTAACAAATTTAAAATGCTTACATGCTAAAGATATATATTTAGATATTTTTATCCCAAACAATTTAATGCAAATAAACTTTATAAGGCTTGAAACACAAAACCACAATTTATCAAAGACTGGATCAATCAAAAACAGAAATGTGATGTATGCATGACTCTGAGAAAGTTAGAAGGTCTCAGAGCCCCAAAATAATGTTCACGAGTGAGAATTGGTGATTTAGTTGGTTCTCTGAGGATATGGGAGTAGTGGGATATGGAAGAATTTTAAAAAAATCCAAAACAATAACTAAAACTAAAAAGGTCTGCAGACAAAGCTCAAGTGATGGAGCCCAGAAGTCAAAACTCCAAACCCCCTTTCCACCATTTTTTAAACTGCCAGAATCCAAAGATACTTGTATAAAGTGATATATATATATATATATATATATATATATATATATAGTGATATCGAAATCTTTAGAGAGAGTCATTTTCCTCTAAGATTTGACTATGTCTGATTTAGAATCATGGGTATAATTACACATTTAAAATTTTAAGAAAATATACTTCTTCATTATAAAATATAACTCAGAGCCAGGCGCTGGTAGCTCATACCTGTAATCCTAGCTACTCAGCATGCTGAGATCTGAAGATCATGGTTCAAAGCCAGCCCTGGTAGGAAAGGCTGTGAGACTCTTATCTCCAATAAAACCACTCAGAAATCTGGAAGTAGCAATGTGGCTCAAGTGTAGAGAGCTAGCCTTGAGCTGAAGAGTTGAGGGACAGCACACAGGCCCAAAGTTCAAGCCCCTGATGGTGTGGGTGTGGGTGGGAAGACACATAACTCAGATTCTGGGGATAAGGATCTGTTGTAAAATGCTTGCTTAGCAGGTGTGAGGTTCTGAGTTCAATTCCTAGCACAAAGAGAGAAAGAAAGAAAGAAAGAAGGAAGGGAGGGAGGAAAGAAGGGAGGGAGGGAGGAAAGAAGGGAGGGAGGGAGAGAGAGAAAAAGAAAGAAAGAGAGATAAGGGAGGAAGGAAGGGAGGAAGGGAAGGAAGAAGGAAGGAAGGAAAAAAAGAAAGAAGGAAGGTAGGAAGAGAGAGAAAGAAGGAAAGAGAGGAGTGAGGGAGGAAGACAATAATCCAATGTGAAAGTCGTTTAAACTTACTTATGATGTGATATTTTGGCATATTCTATATTGGTAAAATTTACCTCACGTTAAGATCATCTCTATCCCCAAACATTTATCATTTGTTTATGGGGAAAACTTCAAAATCCTTTCTTCTAGATTTTTTGGAATATAGAATATGTAACCATCATCTCTAATCATTGCACTCTATAGTAGACCTCTTTGGATTCACAATGGTTTTAATGAAAGCAATTTTTAAAAAGATGTAGCAAGTAAATGAGGGTAGGCTCCCTACATGTTTCTAGTCAATTATTTTGAATCTTCTGATTTTCACTCAACATTGTGTTGCCCATGGGGCATGGCTTTGCCTCTTGTTAGAATGTGAACTAACAACAACAACAAAAAGAATGTGAACTAAACAATGGCAAATGGAAAAACTAAAATTATCTTGCTGTTTCATGTTGTATATCCAAGCAAAAAACATGAATTGAATTGGGAATGTGCAGGGAATAAACTTCCTCTCTGAGGAAGAAGGGCTGTAGCTATGGCGTATGACTTGGGAGGTAATCTGGAAGCCACTCTCCAGCCCTATCCTTCTCTAGCTGTGTTATATTGAGTGAATTGCTGAACCCACCCCTGCTTTCATCATCTCTATAATGGAAATACCAATAGACATATGACGGAGCCTTCTCAGAACACTTCTTTGCCTTAATAGGATACTTGCTGCCACCTGGGCATCTCACATAATGTGACCTGTAATTTGTAGGTTCTAGAGAACTTAGTAGATTGGGGAATTTATTTTACCAACCAATTGTAGCCAATTATGCTCCTAAGGATTGGACCATTTTATGAATTCTTTTTAAAACTCTATCACAATGTTTAGATGAAGTTAAAAATCGTGTGAATTAAACAGAGCCTATTCTACCTTAGGGTCTACCATGAGAATAAGAATACTTTATGATCTGTGTATAGTTTGGTCTTGTTTTGTGTGTGTTTTGTTTTGTTTTGTTTTAGAAAAGGAAGGTCAGGAAAGCTACAAATATTGCAGAGTCCAGTAGTGTACACTGATACGATAGTATGCTTATCTCATGTTCACTGAAGTCTCAGTGCCAAGCAACAGTGCAGTTTTCAGATTTTAGTTTGAAGTCTTGCAGTAAGCAACTATTACTGGGTGAAAAGGTCTGCAGGAAAGTCAGTGAGTTCAAGTAATAAAAAAGTGCACACAACTGCATTGTGACTAGGAATAAAATATTGAAGATGTTGTGACCTCCTCATATTGCCTGTAGTGTTCCTAGCCACAGCTTCCCTTAACAGTCTCCACCGAGTCTTCAGTTCACCTTTGGACCCTCAACATTCTGAAATCAGAAGTTCCTCTGATGAGCCTCAAACTAAAGGAATGCTGGGAAGAATAGCTAAATGGCTTCCGGTCTCAAGTTACATCCATCTCATGTAGTTCATTTTACTCAGAGTTTATGGAACTATTTTAACCATCTCTGATAGCCTTTAAAAGGCTGAGCCCCACTCCAAAGTTTCTGTGTGTGTATTTAGATCCCCAATGTTCACAGCCTGAGTTATATTTTCAAAGGTATCGAAGAACCAACACAAGGTTCTGTCTGACTTCCACCTTGTGGGGCCACCATTCTGTCATCTTTGCTTTTGAGATTGTCCTCAAACTGTCACCAGAAGGCCATTTTCTGATATCCATGGCTGGTAAATAAGGGTCAGCCTTGTAGTGTTTGAGGCCTCCTTTCTTGAGCATTTTCTGAAACACAGAATGACTGGTTCTACACATTGGTTGCCAAATTTCTAATTCCTGTTTCTTTTTTCTTCACTTTTTCCTTACCTTTTTTTCATTCCTCCTTTTATTCTTTTCATACTTCCTTTCTCTCTTTCCCTTTTTCCTTTCCCTCCCTCCTTCCCCTGTCCCTTCTTCTCTCCCTTCTTTCCTCCCCTTTATTTTTCTTTTACTGATCTCAATTCAGCAACCACTTAGATGAAGACCTTGTATCATTTGTGGAAAGATATAAATATTTGATCAGTTATGGGTTTATTTCTAATTCCAGAAATCGGTTCCTACTTATTTCTTCTTCATTTAAACCACCAATATAATTTATATGTCTATTTTAATATAACTTCTGTTGTTGTTGTTGTTGTTGTGCAAGAGATAGACCTCAAATTTATTTGTTCCATATATCCATAGATAGAATTCTAAGCGTCTTAAAAAGGTTGTCTCTCAGATTGGGAATGTGGCTTAGTGGTAGAATGCTTGCCTAGCATGCATGAAGCCCTGGGTTCGATTTCTCAGCTCCACATAAACAGAAGAAACAGAAGTGGAGCTGTGGCTCTAGTGGTAGAGCACTAGCCTTGAACAGAGGAAGCTCAGGGACAGTGCCCAGGTCCTGAGTTCAAACCCCAGGACTGGCCAAAAAAAAAAAAGCTTGTCTCTTTATTTCTCCATTACCAGAAACTCAATTTATACACGAACAAATAAATATATTCAATCTGAGTTGACTTATAAGACTCTTATTTTAAGGTTGTCCTTGAAAGCCCTATGGAACAGTACATGTACTCCACTCTGAAAACTAAAGCAGTTATCTTTTTAGCTTTAGTGACTCACTTAGGTAACTGATTGAGTATTCATTTTTGCACTGTACTCATTGCTGTATTTATAGTATCCCTACCATTAACTGTAGAAAATATAATAGGGTTTTGGTATACTAAACTTAATAATTGTTTTATTGTGTCTTTCTTCAGGTAATATCCTTTTATTTTATTTTGTTTGTTCTTCTTTTAATAAATACTGTTTAGGTGCATAATTAAGTTATCTTAAATCAATTTGGTATAAATTATAATATAAAAACAATATAAATCCACACGTATATCATCATATATTAATTCTTTGTCCCAGATTTATCTATATAGATAGTACTCATGGATTAAAATGTCTTAATTTCACTAGAATTATGTATGTATATGTATGTTTATATACTATATATTATATAAAATGTGTAACATACATGAAAATCTATACAGCTTTCTAGCTAGCTATCTACTTTAAAGTTCGCTATATTCTGACATTTTTATCTCTATATCTTAATAAACTTATAGGTTGACTTGAACCCCAACCCTAGCCTTTCCTTTCTCTGAGACAACTCAATCTGTAGCTATCTAAGTCTTGATTTTGACAATTTCTTATACAAATACCACCTCTTCAACACAAATCAAATATGAAATGGCATTTTATAATACTAGAAAATACAATCTTGTCAACTCATTACTAAATGTCTTAGTGATCTACACTTACAAATAGATTTGTAATTTTTGGACCAAGGGAGTCTCATCCCTACCACACTTACTGAATAATAATCTGCATTTTATGAAGTCTCTAAGGTATTTGTATGCACATAAAATATTTGAAAGCACTGATCTGCATTATCTCATGGATGATAAGTTCCATTTTAGATGTTCAAAATAAAAACTAATAATTGATGAGGTGTAGAAGTTTAGTGTAATATGAAAAGCAAAAATTATCTTGGGCTTAAAGTTGTATTACTCCTGATTCAGCTCCTTATTTTCATTTAAATGGGATTCAATTAGTAATTAGCTATTATTCTTTACCAATTATGTGTGGGTGATGGGTATACAAAGAGAGAGGCTCCGGTTTCCTGGAGTAAAAATCTGTAATCCTAAGCAAATCTGTGAAAAGACTATGGATCAAACACACATTTAGTTTTACTTCCCCAAATTCTACTCACCCTGCTATAAAAGGATTTCTCCCTTTAAAGACATGTATACAAGGATAAAGAGAATAAGCAAGAACATGGCAAAAACAATTTTGGAAGCTATAAAGCACCTTGGCAAATGAAATAGATTTAGCAGATATGGAAGTGCTTGAAGCCTAATTCAGTAATGGGTAGAACAGAGAACCAAAATTCTAATACACAAAAAAAAAAAAAAAACCCTAAATCAGCAAACAGATAATGGCAACTTGAAGAAAAGAGATTAACCATAGTCTTAGACAAGAGAAGTCTTAGAATGGTATCCCTGCACAGATAGAGAGCAAACAGTTCAGAGTGAACTATTCAGTGGTGCTATTTATTAACTAGTATTCCTTGCCCAATGCAATTGACCTGTGACTTACTTTTCTCTCCTGGAACATGGGGGTAGTCAGAAAAGCACCTACCTTGGACAGCTTGTTTGAGAATGAAATCTGGTCATCCATGTACATATATCTGAGCAGGATCTGACACAAAATTGGTACTAGATCCCAAATAGTGAGCATTATAAAGAAATACAGTTGATTATTAGGATCCTGACTGCTTGCTATGCACTCAGTCTACATTTAAAGTAATTCAAGCATATAAGCTTATTTAAAACAAATAAACAAAAAAAAACCCCAGGATCCTCAAATGCAAGCCACACTTCGATCATTTCAGAAAATCTGAGCTAGACTTAACAATTCTATTTAAAGTGTTTCCAAAATCCTACAAACTCCACAATTATAAAAGAGATGAATAATAAGCAAAACAGTTCCTTCCACTTCATAAAATCCTGTTGAAAAGCCTCTACATTTGCATGTTATCCTAGACACTACAAGCTGTGATATTTGACTGTTAACCCAGTGGCATAAAATAAAATGAAAACATAATAAAACGTAGGGGACTCTGCATCCTGCTGATATCATAACTAAACTGAATAGACAAGAAATGTGAATTTTCCTAACTTTATGATCCACAAGGAAGAATGATCCACAGTGTAGGCAAATGTATTAGAGTCTTAAAAAAATCTACCCAAGGGGTTCACTTTCAGTATTTTCATTTTCTGATTTATTTGGTGGGAGCCACAAGATTATAAATGTTCAGAGTATTATTTTTAGTGTTTATCAGAGCAAAGCTGCTATTCTGTGAAGGTAAAAAGCAGTACTACTGCTTTAAGTGTGTAATTTTATTGCATCTCAGGACTTTATTGTACCCAAGAATCTCTGGCTTTCTAATAGCTGTCCCTAAGGCACCAAAAAATGCATTTTTGGAACACATATACTTTATGTGTGAAAGAAGAGATAATATCAGGAACAAGGCCTTATTCAGAAAAGAATGAAAAAGTCCTTTCTTCTATGTTCCTTCTCCTAACCCATGCATTGCCTAAGATTAATCTGGACATAGCTCCTAGCACAGGGTTCCCAAAGTATTGTGACATATAGAGAGAATTTTGTAATATTATTGATTTTTTAAAGGCACTAGATACAAAGGATATTTCATAGGTTCTTGCAATGAAAAGAATGTTTTTTAATGAGTAACACTCCACTGTACAGAAAGGGAGCCTAGGAGCTCTGGTACAAGAAGCCATCTAGGTCTATGGTGTCTTGAGAAAGGATGGAGGTGAGTACTAAATTATAAGAGAGCACCAGGGTCCTGTATGGTTAAGGCTTCCCTGAAACAGAAAAGGGTAGGGGAGTTTCTTAACCACCTATGCTTTCTGCGAGCATACTACTCAGTTAAAGCTTCACATTGTCCCTGTGGTGATATATTTCTTCTTTCCCATTTAGAAGTACAATTCAGAAAATTGTACTTCAATTGGTTTTCTTGAGTGAACATTCCCAAGATTCTCCTTCCCATTGCTTCTAGCATCTTACAATTAGTGTCTCACTTGTTTCAGAGAAGAATAAAGAAGTCACATCCTAACCTCCATTATTCTATTTTTATGACCAGTAAATATAATAATGATAATAAAAAGAACAGTATCTATGCCAGTGTCAGCAATAATTGTTTCCCATACTCCAGGTAACATAAGATCTTTAGATGTTAGACCATATTAGATCTTGAAGGATAATTATTTAGTAACTCCCCCCAAACAATCCACAGAAATGTCAAGTTGAAACAGAGATGAAATAGTTTGCCTGCATTAATATAGGTGATATGTAGCTGAGGTTTGAATTTCCTGAATTAACTATTGTTGTTGTTTTGTGCTAGTACTAGGGCTTGAACTCGGGCCAGGGAACTTTCCATTAGCTTTTTTTTTTTTTTTTTTTGCTCAGGGCTTATGCTTACCCTTTGAGCCATGCCTCCACTTCTGGCATTTTGCTGATTAAATGGAAGTAAGAGTCTAGGATGGTTTTGAACCACAGTCCTCAGATCTCAGCCTCCTAAGTGGTTAGGATTACAGGTAAAAGCCACCAGTGTTCAGCTATTAGTTTACTTAGGACTTTTTATTTTTGTTTTTATTTGTTTTGGTGCTGGCCCTATGGTTTTAACTCAGGACCTGGGTTCTGTCCTTTACTTTTTTGGATCAAGACTAGTACCCTACATCTTGAGCCACGGCTCCACATCCAATTTGTTGGTAGTTAGTTGGAGATAAGAGTCTCAGACTTTCCTGGCTGGGCTTGCTTTAAATCTTGATCTTCAAATCTCAGCCTCCTGAGTATCTAGGGATGCACATGTGATCTACCTGCATCCAACGTTCTTAATATACTTTTGCCCATTATACTACTGAAATAAGTGTTTCTTAGAAACAAGAATCACTTACAAATACTGAGAACAGCTGGGCACAAATGGTTCATGCCTGTAATCCTAGCTACTCTGGAGGCTGAGATCTTAGGATCCCACTTAGAGCCTACCAAAACAGGAAAGTCTGTGAGGCTAAACAGCCAAAAAGAGGATGTGTAGCTTAAGTGGTAGAGAACTACACTTGTGCACTAAGGGAAAATCCCCAAGCCTGAGTTGAGGCCCCAGTACTAGCATACACACACACACACACACACACACGGCTAGCTTAAGGAAACACCAAGTAAATTTATTTTCCTGAGTATGGTGAGTTATTATCAAAGTATACTCTTGTCCTTAGTTCCTGACCTGCGTCCTCCCAAATTGTCTTTGATGGCAATTCTGTTAAGAGTTAATGGTAAGTGGATAAGAGGAAAATGAAATTATTCTGTATTGAACATGCCTTACTTTTAAAAGCAGAGTTCATGGATATTAATTGACATGTCAGTGTGATTTCAATGAAATGTAAATATGACTATAATGATATATTAAACATAAGTCACCAAAGTAAGCATTGTTAGCTCAATGATTGGTTTTATCTATATTTTTTCTCTGAATTTTTTATGCAGAGTAAATATTATACCTAGAATGGAAACTTTCCCGTCTCCTCACACCTCTGCTTTTTATCATTAGTAATCCTGAAGTTTCTTGTTTTATGGAGGGCTGGAGAAAGAAACTGGCTTGAGGTGAAGGAAAAAAAGAGAGAGAGAAAGAGAGAGCAAACATGACATTCTAGTTCTCTGAGTCTCTCTCTCTGTCTTTGTCTCTGTTCACTTCCTTTTTTCATTCTCTTTCTCTCTTTGAGTTTCTCTGTGCATCTTTATCTCCGTCCCACATTTTCTCTTTCAATTTCTTGACATATTATTTGCTGTAGATGTATTTTTGTCTTTCTCTATTTGCCTGAATCATTTACTGATATTTAAAAAAAGAGGAAGGAGGAAAAAATATCTGCATACTGGATTTCTAGAAACTTAAACTCACAGATGCCTATGGATATATTCTGGAATTTCCTCTCAGAATCACAGAATTTTCAGGGATATATATCTATATACATATATATAAACATATGACCCATATTTAATATGTCAAACTAAATCCATGGTAGCTATAATCCCCCAGGTATTGCTGAGAAGTTTTTCAGGAGAGACAATGTAACTTAACTCCTTAATTGTTCACTTTCAAACCAAACTTTTCCTTCCTTCCTTGTCTAATTACTATGGATTCCCAGAAGATCCCAAATCTATCTATGCCTTCTTCTAGATTCAGTCTTTCTAATCGCAAAACTTCCTGAGATCATTTCCTTTTCTTCCTTTGCCACTAAAACCTTGAAGCTACCATTGAGGTATGATGTTAAGAACCATCTATTAAAATTCAAAACAGAACAGGTATAATAATTATTTAAAAAATGAATTTGTAGGGCTGGGAAAGTGGCTCAGTGGTAGAGCACTTACCTTGCATGCCTGAGGCCCTGGGTTCCATTCCTCAGCACCACATAAGCAAAAAGAAAAAAGCCAGAAGTGGCGCTGTGGCTCAAGTGGTAGAGCGTTAGCCTTGAGCTGAAGAGCTGAGGGACAGCGCCCAGGCCCAGAGTTCAGGCCCCACGACCGGACCCAAAAAAAAAAATGAATTTGTAAAGATTTGTCTAATTCTTAGCCATTTCATAAGTCTTATTATTAAAATTATAAATAACCTGACAGTCTATACACCCTTCCTTTGAGTTCTGAGGAAAGGAAGTATAAGTAAGTATTTTGAGTATGAGAAATATGAATAAAGAAAAAAGCAGAGGGGCTGGGAAGGTGGCTCAGTGGTAGAGCGCTTGCCTTGCATGCATGAGGCCCTGGGTTCGATTCCTCAGCACCACATAAGCAAAAAGAAAAAAGCCGGAAGTGGCACTGTGGCTCAAGTGGTAGAGCGCTAGCCTTGAGCTGAGGAGCTGAGGGACAGCGCCCAGGCCCAGAGTTCAGGCCCCATGACCGGACCAAAAAAAAATAATAAATAAATAAAGAAAAAAGAAAAAAGCAGAAAGGTGAACTCAACAGACCAACAGGTCTTGATCAGAAAGAAAACCTGGGGAGGGTAACCTAGTCACCTTCAACCAGGCTGAAGAGGAAATGGTGCTCCACCCCTATCCCCAGCCCTCAACCTCCTCATCCTCCAGTTATAACCAGGGGCCCTTATTATTAGGCAGAAAACATGAAGTAAAGCAGGGCACATAAGACCAAGGCAGGGGCAGATGAAGGCAGGGTGGAAGAGTAATCTGATCTTGAGTAAGGGCTTTCAAACTTTTGCCAGCAACTGTGTTGGCAGATATGGCAGCACTAAATATGACCTTGGTCACAGGCTACCTTCTCCTAAGGGTATGTTTGACCTGGGAGAAGCGGGTCAGGGGAGAGATGCTTCAACGAGGTTGGTAGCTGAGGCAGTTCTTGGATGTGGCTATTAATGGGGGAGTTCTTTTAGTTCCACTTTTTTCCCCATCAGGAAGTACTATACTAGCTGGCTAAGAACTCTGACTATAGATCCATCTATGTATATTCTGTGTAGCTCCTTCCAATTCCATCAATCTCTTCTCTATCCTGCCCTCCATCCTATCTATCACATATGTATATCTTTTAAGCAAGTTTTATTGCATACTCTCTAGCAATTAAACAGTGGTTTCTTTTGATCCATTGTGGTTCTAGGATTTTTATTTCTAAGGGGAATCCCTGGTCTAGTCTTGAACTCTCCAATTAAAAGTATCTGGTTTTATTTTCTCTCAGAACTTTAATTTTTCTGTCACAGTTATGCAGCACTCCAGGTTAAAATGGTTGCTCAGCTAGGTAGCCATATCCCTTGAAGAAAGCAGGATCATTGAGAGCAGATGGCTTGTGTCCAGGTAGATCCCATTGAGTAATTATCTTTCCCATACTAGAGGAGGAGCTGTCCTCTGTTATCTAAATTCTTCCATTTTTCTCTCTGCCTTTGCCTCAGAAAAGTCAGTGCTAGCTAGCAAAAGCAGAATTGTGTTCACTTGCTACCAGCTAGTTGCTAGGGTCCCCTTGATTTTCTGCCAACATTCATTATGGGGATCACCATAGCTTCACTGAAACACATTTTAAAACAGCCAACTCATATATCTTTTTCATTAGAAAACTCTTATCAGGTGTACAGTGAAAGGGTGCCAGTGTCATTAACAAAATTAATTGATAAATTAGCAGAATTAATGATACAGAAAAGAAACAGTCTTCAAATGTGTACTGTAATATACTAAACAAATTTTTCATAATCTGTGACAAAAATGAGTGCTAAAAGAGGAAGAAGAAAAGGAAAAAATAGGAAAAGAACTGGTTGTTAAGATGATAAACTATATTGTGTTTAAAAATTCTACTTTCATATAGTGTTAGAGACCCAATTTTTAAAATAGGGACATTTCGAAATTAACATTTACTAAGTAATTCTAAATCAACCTTTTGAACACTCTGAAGGCTTTGATGGAAATGAAGAATTAGCTTCTGTCTTAGTGAAAATTCATGAACCTATAAGTACCGGGAAATGCCTTCTGTTAGGTACCAGTCAGAAGGAATAAAACTTCCTATTGATTAAAGGAAGGCACTTCCTACTTACACTACCATTTCTCAGTGACAGTCAGTACCTGCTTGACTTGTATCAGAGGACTCAGCCAAATGTCCTGGAGTTTACTCCAAAACTGTTTCTGCAGTCTTTCTGACAGCTACACCTTCAAAACAGGCTTCTATTGTGGCTGGAAGAGTCTCAAAAGATTTGGTGGCAATATTTTTTTATTGTTCCTTTACTCTGGATGAATAACCATCAGCTGTGGCCCTTGATTTTATTTTTCATTTATTTTTGGCAGTCATGGGGTTTGAACTCAGGGCCTGGGAACTGTCCCTGAGCTCTTTTGCTCAAGGCTAGCACTCTACCATTTTGAGCCACAGCGCCACTTCCAGTTTTCTGGTGGTTACTTGGATGTAAGTGGCTCATGGCACTTTTCTTACTTGGCTAGTGTTGAAACATGAGCCTCATGAGATCTCAGCCTCATAAATAGCTAGGATTGCCCGAATGAGCCACCAGCACTTGGTTTGGCCCATGATTTTATAGGGCAAATTGAAAATTACCTCTTCGGAAAACAAGAAACCTATAAATGACTTTATCTTACTCTTTTGTATTCCAGTCTACCATTTGAAATGCTTTCAGAGTATAACAGGCTTTTCTAGACTAGAGCCTGCTGAAGGTCAAGCAACTCTTTCTGGATCAGCCCTATTAAAAAGCTGGTTTGTTTTATGAACGTGCCTAGAGCAACCCCAGGTAACAAGCTCCTTTCTAATGCTATGTCCCCGCTATACCTAAAATATATTGATGAGGAAGACCATAAGTGAAACTATGATTGATAAATCAAGGATGATGTTGACCTATAGTCCTCTTAGATTTTCATCGTTCATTTAGCAGGAATGGTACAACTGTGAGGATTTGGCATGCCACATGCCAGCACCACCTTAAAAGAGGAATGGAGAATGAATTTAGAATTGTGAAGTGATGTAAGAGAGTTAATAAGTTTTCTCCCTTTAGAGAAATGTAGAAAAGTGCACTTGTGGGTGGTTTGCAAAGGATTACACTACAATAACTTTATTGATTCCTACAAAATCTTTGTCCTATGCAACAGTAGTAGCTGACTTTCCTCTGTTATTAAATGAATTTTAAGGACAAAAATAATACCATAGAAGGGGTTAATATCTAATATAAATTTGTTGACACCTTCTTACTTCATTTTAGAATTCTTCTATCACAGTCAAAGTCTAGGTAAGCTGCACACAAGAACATAATAAGAAAACATTTTTTATGTTTCTGTTGTTTGCATTTGCAGTTTTTTTTGTAACATTGCCTTGGGCAGATTTGCACCCAACATTAGCCTCCCAGAAACACACTTTAGTTCACAATAGAGACTGTCCTTCACTTATTTGTTGCTTGGGGCAAGTAGACTGAACTGTTTTGCACTGGATGTGTATCTTTGATCTCACTGTCTGTTCCTCTTATCATTTTGTGGCTAAAAGGCTGCAATTAGGAGAAATAAGCAAGTGAAAACTGCCAAAATGTTTGGAAACACTAAGATTAGATTCACCACTAAGTTCTGGGGGACTCTTAGGCTCTACTTACTTAGATCTCAGCAATTGAGAAAGAAATCCACTGTGGCTTATTTAGAACTGCATTGTATCTAATGAGCACTGTACATATCTTCTTTGACCTCTTGTGCTCAGCTGTCAACCTCAGAACAGATTTACTGAGTTGATATTTATTGTGTTAAATCTCCACAATCTGTGATTCATCTGTATACATAGAAGCATAGTGTTTTTAAAAAATGCATTATTATCTTGATTTGCTGACACCTTAGGAATCAGAAACTCTTGGCTCCCTTAACTTTATAGTCTACAGATATTTAACTTCAAATGTGAAGCATAGCGTGACAACAGCATGTGGTTTCCAAGTACATGGTGTTTGTCCCCACCACATAAGAACAAAGAGGAAAATTTTACAAAGAGATTGTTTTTCTTTTTTCTTTTTCCGGGTCCTGGGGCTTGAACTCAGGGCATGGACATTCCATCTTTGCCTCTTTGTGCTCAAGGCTAGCACTCTACACTTGAGCCACAGCACCACTTCCAGTTTTCTGGTGGTTTACTGGAGATAAGAGTCTCACAGCCTTTCCTGCCCAGGCTGGCTTTGAACTGTGATCCTCAGATCTCAGCCTCCTGAGTAGGTAGGATTATAGGCGTGAGCCACTGGTGCCCAGCACATTATGTTAAAAAATGAAGTATTTAACTTGATAGTAGAGAAAGAGAGGAAAACCAGGGGAAAATGAAGGAAGGGGTGACGCTGATCAAGAAGTATTATATTCATAACCTGACTTAGGGAATTATAACTTTATTGTACAACTGCTTAATTAGTTTTTTTTTTGTCTGTTGTAGGGCTTGAACTCGGCACCTGGGTGCTACCCCTGAGCCTATGCACTCAAGGCTAGTGCTCTACCACTTTGAGCCACAGTGTCAAATATTTTTGAGAAATAGCTTTTTCACAGAATGCAATCCTTGAAACGGCACAGTACCATTCTTATCTAAGATGTCTTTGGATAACTATTCAGTTGAAATGAATCTCTAAAAGTTACATATAATCTCCCTGTTCCTTTGAACTGAACAAAAGTACAAACAGCTGAAATTTCCAGTCTTCAAAGCCCACTGAAAAGAAAAGGGCTCTGTCCAGGATCTGTCTCAGAAAAGGTTAGAAATACCTGGAGGCATCAAAGAACTTGAGCTCAAATTGTGGTCAAATTACATATATCCTATGACACTTAATGAAGGAAAGAAAAGCAGGTGGGAGTTGTAGTATAACCTCCAAATTAGATGTTTTATATAAAACGTCTCCATATTAAGAGTTATTTGAAAAATAATGAAAAAAATAATATGACTGTTTTATAATGAGGTTATTACATACCCTAAGAGTAAATGCTGATTAATACAAAAAAATACCGCTGCTTTGACTAAAGCAATATACACCAATATTTCTGATGTTTAAGTATTAGGACATACCTTGATTAGCCACAGTAACGACTTCCTTTCCTTAAGTAGAAAGAGTATTATAAAGCCCATTTTCCTTGGAAAACACTGTGATTGACAGTTAAAACATGCTGACTGATATGAATGATTAAAATACATTGGTCTTGGAAGTTAAAAATTCCCATCCTCTATACTCTGTAAGTGGGAAACCCAGCAATAAAGACGGTATAATAGTTGTAGGTTTAGTCTGAAGTCCTGACAACCAGAAAAGCCAAAGAAGGAAATGCTAACTCAAGACTAAGTTAGAAGGTATGAGAAGATAATCCTTGTCCAAAGAAGTCTTTCTTAGCATTTAAGTCAATGAAGGCCTTAATAAGACTGAATGAAAGCTATGCATACTGAAGAGAGAAGTCTGATTTATTCAGGCTAAAAGTTCAAACATCAATTTCCTTCAGAAAGACCTACAAAGACACAAATAGAAATAATGACTAATGTCAAATATCTAGACACTGGCTAGCCCAGTTTGGGTGCACATAAAATTAATCCCATTCTGAGTTTTTCTTTTTTTTGGGGGGGAAGGGTTGCTCAATTCTTATTATAAATGCAGATATTGATATTGTGATCTGAATGAAGATTTCAGAATGCTAAATGTATACTATAACAGTGAAGGACAAAAAGTAGGAAAAATTCCCCAATACTAAAGAATAAAACCATTTTATCCGAATAACTACAGTACCTCCTATTGAGTGGAAAACTCCAGAACGCACCAATTTCAGTTACCTCCAGACTAAAAAGGATCAATAGAGAATCTCTCTGCTGATGAACTCTTTATCACCTTTTCTGATTTTCTTCTTGATTTTAATATTATCTTAGAAGAAAAAAATCCCAGTTTCACAGTAAAATGAAGAAGACAAAAACATTTTTAAGTGTAATGTGGACCAAAGTAGCCTAACTCATTAGACATGAGTTGAGAAAATTATTTATGGCCTAGTTTCAAAGCCTTTGTAAATTCACAAAGCAAGTTATGTAGTGGAAGGTGGTTAATCCTCAGTGTGACATTGAAGTATACATTAGAACTATTCATTTGAACCCTGAAATAACAGTGATTAGGACAAGTGACCTAGTTGTATGGGAATTCTGTCCTGAGAAACAGAGAAGCCACATTTTGAGAGATTGGATTGGGAGTCTTTATTAGAAAGCTGGCTCTTGAAGGTTGACTCCTGTCCCAAAGACCTTCAGTACTTAACACTTAACACTGTTGGAAGGTCCCAAAGACCTTCAACACTCAACACTTAACACTGTTGGAAAACTGAGTCATTAGAGTACAAGAGGAAATCAAGAGCAGAAAGACAATACCAACAAACCAGATTAAGTTCAATGGAGAGCTGAAGTGGCATACATGGTGACTAGAGAGAGCCTGGAGACATAACAGATGGTGTAATGGCGCCTGAGCTGGTCCAGGCCTAAATAGGATCAGGTCAGGAGGCAGGGCCATAGGGAGCTTAAGCATTCATGACCCAAACTGTCAGGTCCAATAACCTATTGTCCAAGTCTGCCTCTGGAAATTCAAACATGCCCATCACCTGGGAGGAGGGACCTCACCTTCTTCCACCATAGGACAAGATGGTGCCAGTAAAACCTAATTATCATCCCCCAGATGGCCAAGATGGCACCAGTTAGACCCAGTACCCTTATTTCAACATCAACTAAAAATAAAATATCAAGGTTCTTAGTAAAGTCTACTAAACAGAAGTAGAAGAACTGTTATAATAGGAAACAATATCATTTTTCACTCTCCTGCATATTTTCACATATTATTTATGTTTAGGAATTTCAACTGTAGTTTGTCCTCTTTTCAAATTTACTTTCTTTTTTGTATTTTTATTGTTATTAATCAGAGTATTAGCAAAGATATATCATTTTTTCCAGACAACATTAGAATTGATGGTAGCAGCAAGTAAAATGTGATTCTTTGGCTTAAATAAGAAAAAATCCATCATAATTTCTACACTTTCTAAACTGCTTGGAGTAGTAACTTACTTCTATGTTGAAGATTATAGTAGGAAGAGGACTTCTTAGGAGAGATGAGGCAAAAGGTCCTTTTTTTCTTTTTATCAACTGAATGATTATTGATGAAGTTTTAATGTTGACATTTTATCAGGCAAAAGACTGGGAAGCCATGGGCTTGGGTCTTACGTAAAAGAGTGATGAAAAGCAGAAAAGCAAATATGTAAAATGTTATTGTAAGCTGTACACAACAATGGAACTTGGGAACTTAGAGAATTCTTCACAAGGGGCGTGGCACATCTGAGGTGGTGTTTTGTATCATAAGGAAGGATCTACAAAAGATACTTCAGAGAAAAGGGAAAAAACAAAAATGGGAGCACTGAGCTCTGAAGCTGCAAAAAGAATAAATTTCAAGCTAGAGCATAAGGTCAAGAGATCAGGCTCAATGGGAAGATGGGCTGAGCTGATTTATGTTTTGTTGGTCTATTTTGACTTTCAAAGATAAAACAAAAACTATGAGCAGTTAAGAGGGTTATGTGATCAACTTCATGAAGGTTCTGTTTACTATAAAAGGTTGATGAAATAGCCGTGTGTTGAGGGATACAATATCACAGGCGAGAACATCTTGTGGAATGTCATGCAGTGATGTTGGCAAAAGACAGCAAGTCAGTGATCAACACTAGGAGAATGGTGGTGGAGATCAGAGGTCAGTTCTGAGGCCAAAAATGAAAATAATATTGGATCACATAAGTGACATGAAGAACAAGGAACTATTCTGTGACAATTAAGTTCATAGATGAATGATTGCTTTATTTACTGAAAAATAGGAAGCTAGAAAAAGAAGATTAAAGAATACACAGTAAAAGGAAAGCTCAAAACATTTAATTGGAGGGGCCATCTGACATCTATAAGGAACAACTAGCTGAGAATGCTGTTTGAAATTCCAATCATACCATTTAAGGCCTAAATACTGAAGAAAACTGGGAAAACTCCATGAGTTCAGAAGGAAAGACAGCACAATCCTGGAGGCCAACATACTAAACAGCAGTCAAGAATAAGCTATCAGCTATGGAAATCAAGGGGATGGAGGAGGGACAAGAAAATGAGGACTAGGTGATGAATGATGTTGGAAGCTTTTAAGGGAATAAATAGGGCACATACATCAGACTATCTCATTGCGTCTGGCAATGAGCTGTTCCCTCTAAGAGTAGTCTTGATACAGCCAGGCATAGATGACTTGCCCATGAAGGAGAGTAAATATTCTGAATTGGTCAAGGTAATTCATTTTGCTAGACAAGTCACATGCCTTGAGCACATAGTGACATTTCCACAGTATTCCCAGTGCCATGTGAATAGATTTTGATCACAGAATTACACAGCAATGCCTTAGTAATCTCCACTTAGATTCGGGTGTTTTTTTTTTTCCCTCTCACTCTCCCTAACTTTTCATTTAACAGTCATGTTTTAGGAGTTACAGTAAGAAGAGATGCCTTTCTGTAATACGGACTCAAAGGTAGCATGGTCCAGGGGTCAGAAGAGGGGATAGAAAGGCCCTCACATTAAAAAGCTGGTTCTTTTGAGTCATGGAGTTCTTTTTAGGACTCATAGAGCAACCTTAACCTTGAGTATCCATGACTCTCTCTTGAACTCAGACTGGCTGTGATATTTCAGAGTTAACTTATTTGGTAGATGTAGCAGAACCAGGGGCCATGGCCTCTGACTGCCTCTTCCTCTTTCTCTCCACCTCCCCTCTCCCCCCACCCTCTCTTCCAAATACCAGGTCCCTCCCTTCCCCTCCATCACCCTAGCAATCTCAGGCTTTAGGTCCGTTGGACACTATAGTGCTTTTTATTAGTCTCTGGCTAGAGCAGGCTGAGTTCATTACAAGAACTCTCCTAGATGGAATTGCATTCAAACTCAATAGCTTTTGCTTTGATTTCAACTCTTTCAGTCACTTCTAAAGCTTTTTTTTTTCTTGAATCACCTGGCTCCAGCTCCATTCACAACCTGATTGTTGATCTGTGCAAGAGTGACAAGCTTTCAAGAGAGGTTTAGGAGAGGGGAAAAAAATAAAGAAACATGATGGGAAGAGAAACGGAGCAAAAACACCAAAAATAAGTTGTCACACAAGGGTAAAAAGTCCTCATCCCACTGTCCTTTAGAAGGTGATGCTGATAAGTTTTGTTTTTTAAGATTGGAGCTAGGAAATACAGGAGAGGAGATAGAGTGGAATGTGGATGATGGAAAATCAAACACAGAAGTCAGAAAAATCCTTACGTTTATGATTCTCCATGTGAGAAGTGTCCTTGTGATTTATATGCGCTCAGCTCATCAGTAATCTATCAGCTCCCTGTCAGCTGGGGGAGGGGGCCACTACATTTCCTTCACCTGTGATGGATCTGTTTGATAATATCATCAGCGGTGTGCAGCTGCCGGAGTCCCCATTTCACACTTGTACCCATGAAATACATTTTAACAAGGAAAGACTTCCTTTGCTCTTTATATTTATCTGCTTCGGTCTTTCTTTTAACTCTATCTCTACCAGGGAAGGTAAACTAAACAGAAGAGGCCTTTTTTACTAGTAGTCCTGCAGGTAGTCTAATTTCAGATTCATTTATTGACATACATCTTTTCTATATTTTAACTTGGCAATGGCACACATTTGGGATTCATTAATTGTTGCATCTTGAAACTACTTGATCTGAATTATATCTAAATGCATGTAATTCAGTGATGAACCTTATTATAATATGTTACTGCTCCAGTGACAGTATTTGCATAATTCTATCTCTAAGAAGACTGAAGAAATGAGCTGGGTTTTCCAGTAAGACTTCTGGAAAACAGTCTTCTGACTGTACATCTATGCCTCATACATCAGAATGCTAGTCCTAAATGCTTTGTAATTTATTGTAACCACCTTTATTTCTTCTTACTGCTGGAAGGAGATAAAGACCAAACTCTTTATGGTGTAGACTACTTCCCCCCTCCCCTTCTAGAACTTAGCATACTTTTGATATTTACTTTGTAATGACTCGGTAGGTAACAGAAATTTTCCTCAAATAGCTATAGATTTATTTTCAGTTGCATAGTGAGTGAGAATGTTAACTACACTTCTGAGCCAGGATCCCAAGACTAATTTATTCTTTCAAAGATTCAACTAAAAGCAGTTTTTTTCTGCATGCAAGTGTGAGTTTTTTTTTTCTTTACAGTGAATACAGACTCATAGAATCCAAACAAAGGCAAGATATAAAATTGCTATTCATCTTCCCCAACCTGTATGGAAAGGAAAGAGGAAAACCTGTAGTTCAAAGGAGAGGAAAGGACTGAAGTTTCTTGCTATTTCAGTGAAAGCATAATCATCACTTACTCACTGGCAAGAAAGAGCCCTGTTCTTGCAGCCTGAAGGTTCACAAAAGACACAAAGTATATAGCATGTGCCTCATTCAATCCAGGAGGAGCCCTGATTCTGACAGGTGATCTCAGTGTGGGCCAGCTTTTGCCTTCTATTCAGATTATCCTCCAGGAAGAGGAGAGATCAGCATGTGGCTCTAACATTTTTTTTTTTTTTTTTTGGTCAGTAATGGGGCTTTAACTCTGGGCCTGGGCACTATCCCTCAGCAATTCAGCTCAAGGCGAGCGCTCTACCATTTGAGCCACAGTGCAACTTACGGTTTTCTAGTGGTTTATTGGAGATAAGAGTCTCATGGACTTTCCTGCCCGGGCTGGCTTTGAACCGTGCTCCTCAGATCTCAGCTTCCTGAGTAGCTAGGATTACAGGCGTGAGCCACCAGCACCTGGCTGGCTCTAACGTTTATGGAAATAACTAGATCTAAAACAAATAAATGAACATTTAAGACCTGGGTTATTCATGTGCAAGAATATTAAAGTCCTTATAAAATGTTCTACATGTGCTATTAGAGCCTCCATTGACAATTCCATACTAAAACATTCTTTATCATCTTGTTTCCATTTTATATCCCATGGCCTTAAGGAATCTCTGCTGACTGAAGGAGGCTGAGGTCAAGGATAAATCAAAAGCAAGAGAACCTCGTCTCCTAAAACGTATATCCATGCACATGCCTAATAAATAGTTCCGTTTCCTAATGCATATGAATGTCCTGTTTGCACTACATCATGTAGTACAGTCCACTTTTTTATGTATAGAAAGTAATCAATATCCATAGCTTAATTTAAAATGTCTTATTCGTGAAGCGGAAAGGAATGAGCTTGAGAATAAAAGTTTCTTTCTCTTCTCCATCTCCTCCTCCCCCTGTCCCTCCTCATCTTGCTCTTCCCCCTTTCATCCTCCTCTTTCTCCTCCTTTTCCTCTTCAGTCACCTTCTTCAACACTAGTGAAGTTTGAACTAGGGCCTCATACTTGCTTTCTCACTGGAGTCCTTTTTTTTTTCAGAATAAGTCAATCTCTTGAGGATCAGGTCAGCATAGAACCCCATATATTTTTTAAAATTCCTTATTGGATCTAATCTTAGAACATGATAAAAGGATCAAAATGACTGATGACTCAAAATTCCTTAAACTTGGCATTCAAACTCATTTGCTATTTTTAAGTGTGTTTGCCTATTTCTTGGAATTCATTATACATAAAATAATGCCATAAAGCCAGACTCAGGACTTCCGATTCAGAAGAGTCTGGGATATTTTCATGATAGTTTATTCTCTCTTCTGTTTAGAAAAGTTCCTGATTCTACACTATAATAGTTGTAATATATAGCATCACTTCCCAGACCAATTATCTCTTCTTTTAGAGTGAAATGATTCTATAATGGTTTTGCTGATTCATTAAGGGTTTTATTTGTAGGATAGAAGTTACAAAGCAAACAGTTCCAAAATACAGTGCCATCTCATTCTTGAAGAGTTCCTTCCCATCTACATATTCAATCTTTTTGCATCTCAGAAAAAGAGGGAGATTCACAAATGAGGAAAATAGAAGTTGAATTTTAAAAAAAAACTTCTTTTCTGATGAACAAAAGTTAATAATTCCCTTAAAAAATAAAGTTTCCCCAACGGAGTTGAATTTTCTCTTATTTGTCCTCTCTCTGAATGAGTAGGGAGTGAGGAAACACCTAAGGTTGAGTGATGTCTCCAACATGAAATTAGAAAACAAGTTAGAGCATTCCCTTTCCATGTTAATGTTTAATGACATTTCTTTATATAACTTTGATACTAACATAGTACAGCAAAGAGGAATGATTTGTTAACTATTAAATGACTTTCAGTACATTTTTATTTCTAATTTCTAATTGACATAATAATTGTATATATTTGTGGGATACAGTGAGTGATATAAACACATGTACAATATGCAATAATTAGATCACGATAATGTTTCACACATCTTTTTGTGCATGTTTGGAATATTTAAAATGATCATTATTAAGTTTTTGTTTGTTTATTTGTTTTGCTTCAAGAGCTAGTGTTGGATCCAGGGCCTGTGTGTGCCAGATAATTACCCTATCATTGAGCTAAGGATGTACCCCTTAGCCTTTTTAAATTTTTATTATTTATTTTCATTTTTTTTATTGTGAAAATACTGTACAGAGGGGTTACAATTACATGAGCAAGGTAATGAGTCTATTTCTTATCAAAATTGTTGCCTCCTCTGTTTCTCCTTCCCAACTCCCCCCCACCCTCCTCCCCCCAGCCAAAGTTGTAAGGTTCGTTTTTCGACATAATGTCTTGTACACATCCCATTGTTGCAATGAGTCCACCTGTATCCCTATTTAAACAATTTGTTTTGAAACAGAGTCTGGTTAAATTGCCCTAGCCTAGCCTTGAACTTGCAGACTTCTTGCCTCAGCCTCCTGATTAATTAGGATTATAGGCATGTACCAACCACTGTGTCAAGCTTCTATCACTTTTTAAACATGTTTAAATACTAACTACAAGCAAAGTATCTCATGAACTTTACTTATAGTTCAGAGACTGCTGGTTGCAATTATGTGCCTATAAATTAAGAAGCATAGTACTTACAACAAAACACCATTGCAGGCCAGGGGTCGGTGGCTCAAGCATGTAATCCTAGCTACTCAGGAGCCTGAGATCTGAGGATCATGGCTCAAAGCAAGCCTGGGTAGGAAAGTCCATGAGACTCTTATCTCCAATAAACCACTCAGAAAAATGGAAGTGGCACTGTGGCTCAAGTGGTAGAGAGCTTGCCTTGAGCTGAAGAGCTGAGGGACAGTGCCCAGGCCCAGAGTTCAGGCCCCATGACCCACAAAAACAAACAAACAAAAACCCCACAATTGCACTGTAGATGTTTGCCCTGTTATTCTAGATATTTAGCTGAAGATATCTAGACCTAATAGAAAGTTTGTAAACCTTTGCCTTGTCAACATTTTGGTTGGAATTCATTATTTCTGTGTAGTATATAATGTGTATTGTAGTATGATTAACAACATCTTGGCGCATATCTGCTAGATACCTGTAGCCTTGCCTCCTTCTCCAGTTAGCTCAAAAAAAAGTGTGTGTGGAAGTGGCGCTGTAGCTCAAGTGGTAGAGCGCTAGCCTTGAGCTGAAGAGCTGAGGGACAGCGCCCAGGCCCAGAGTTCAAGCCCTACAACTGACAAAAAAAAAAAAGTGTGTGTGTAGGGGGGGAAGGAGTGTTGGGGAGGCCCAGACATTATCAATGGCATTTAAGGGTACAAATTGTCTCCACTTGAAATCTATTGTCTGTTTTTTTTTTTTTCTTTCTTTCTTCAATTAAAAAAGAAAAAAAATGTCCCCTATGCATCCAGTTAAAATGTCCCCATGGACAATAGGTTGTAATGTAGATAACTATTAAATAAAATGTACTTATTTTATTTGTTATCAAATATCCTTTTAAGAAACGGAGATTTACGCTGGGGATATAGCTCAGTGGGAAAGCATTCTTGCCTGGACTACCAGAGGCTCTGGGTTTGATCTCAACCACATAAAATACAAAAACTGGGAAAGCTTATATTAAGCTACATTTAGATATGCACTAATGCTAAGTTGGTGATTTTAAAAAAACTAATAAACATTGTTAAATGATTACATATATATGAAATGTATGTATCATTTACATTATAGATATCATTTTATTATGTTATCAAATTATTAGTACACACTGAATTGAGCATTTCTCTTCTGTCTCTAATTGAAATTCATTGTTTTCAGAGCATAAGTCTTAGCCTTGCATACTATAAGGGGAATTGTCAGCATACCTGTCCATATCAATAGTGTGCATAATACATCTTACATTTGCATAGATTCAATGCTTGAGAGCTTTATGAGTACATTGATTTTCCTATCATTTGTGTAGATTCAGATATACTGAACAGTGGAAATAAAATGTGTTTTCTAATCTTTGTTATTGTTATTATTGTTGTTGTTTGTTTGTGTTGTCAATCCTGGGGTTTGAACTCTGGGCCTAGGCACTATCCCTGAGCTTCTTTTGTTCCAGGTTAGCTCTACCTCTTGAGCCACAGTGCCACTTCTGGCTTTTTTTAGTAGCTTATTGGAGATAAGAGTCTCATAGACTTTCCTGCTTCAAACTGTGATCCTCGGATCTTGGATTCTTGAGTAGCTAGTATTATAGGTGTGAGCCACCTGAGCCTAGCGTAATTCTTATTATTTAAAGCTGATTAAAAAATCAATTTCATGTTTAGAATAGATAACTCATCTGATGTATGAGAGTCCATGTTTAAAGTGGATAACCTACTAAACATTTATGTAATGCTTTATATTTGTTTTCATCATTTTCTTTATAGGCAATGTATATTACTTGGCTCCCAGACATAATCTTTCTTTATAGTGGAAATGGGGAATACATTTTTCTCTCTTTCACTTTCCTTTTAATACTACCTTTAATAATTCTCCTTCAGGAAAATTATAACCATTTCTTAAGAAATGTTACGTTGTTACACACTATTCTTCATCCATTAAATGATTAATAAATATCTGAGAGATGACCTAAGCAAGTTGTTAAATTCAGTCTATTTATTCCACACCTCAGCAAGCATCTACTGAGCAGATGATGTTTATGCTAGAGGGCTCGGTGGGGACTCTACAGGTGAATTATAAAAGTTTCCTGTCTTTGATGAGTAAAGGTAAATGCAAACCAGTGAAATTTAACATACAGGATAATAACGTCACCGGGAAGGGACAGAACACTGATATGAAAAGATTTCACAATGACTTTGTTGTGTTCCTAGGTCCTCAGATGCCTGAAATATACCCAACCCAAATGTGGAAAGGTATTCTCCTGTCGTTTCTTTGTGGCATGAATGTCCATTCTCTGAGGGTCACTGTCTTTTCTAAATCCCAGAAGTAACATACATGTAAACCCCTTGAAAAATATCCATTAAATCAAGTAACTCATAATACATAACCTACTTAAAAATACATCTTTATAGTTCTGCTGTAGCCCTGTCTGGTTTTTGAGATGAAGTTATCAAACATACCCTATTGAACTATACTGTCCAGTACTGAAGCAATATGTTGTTAGTCAATAATTCATTTGTATCATAATACATAGACATGACTCTACAATCGACTTTTACTCTACAGACTGTCTATCCTGTGGTTAGGTCAACTTCCCAGGAGAGTTTCTGCCTAGTCAGTGAATGCTGGGCACCAGGATCTGTGTCAACACCAACATTTCTCATTTCTGTATAGCCAGATGGTCTGTGGTCCTTCTTGGTGACCAATTGATTATTTTCCTTTAGAAAACACATCCTGGTACAAAATTAGGTTAATGTGTTGACTTTTGGCTCCTTTTCCTTGTGTTTACTCTTTACAGTTTAAAATTGTTAAAAATCATTAAAATCATTTTAGAATTTTAAAAAGTTCTGAAATTATACTGTATCTTTCCATTTTCAATAGGAAAATTTCAGCTGCATTGCGGCACAATTATTTTCCATATTTTAGGTTTTAATAAATTTACTTTGGAACTTTGATCCTATAAAGAAGAACTCTTAAAGATGTAGGAATACACTTTCCTTTTTAAAAATTCTGTGTTGTACTCTGGTACTTGGAGTTTAGTTAACCCTCTGAATTAATAAAATGTGTGTTGGTGTTCTGATACACCTTTCACTTGTTTGTAAGTAAAAGATAAATTTACAAACCAAATAAGACTGAGACCTGAACTAAAAATAAGATGTATAGTTTGTCAAGGCAAAGTTTCCACAAAAAGCATTTTATGGGTCTAGCAATTTTTCTGAAATAGTCAATTACTTCTTTAGGTAAGATAGATCTGAATACTCCCAGAGAATAATTTGAAATAATGACGTGTATGATTTTTAACTTTTCAATGGATAAAATTACTAAAATGCCAAAGGACCCTAAAGACCTGACTTAGCACTTCTTTCTTATGCTGATAAGAAGATTTGCCAATTTTATCTGTCAATTATTTAGAGCTTGGAAATAGGGCAAGGAATGTAGGCAGCCATATGTTCCTTCTGTGTCTGCCTTGTGTGACCCTATTAGTCTACATTACAGCACATGCACCAAGGGTCTGTTTTATTCTAGTACAGCTTTTGGAAATAACCAAATGAGCAATCTTTTCTGGTTAATCTTGTAGATCATACCTATAGAACATATACTGGTATTTGTTCGTTAAGGGCATTCAGAGTAGTTCTTTGTGATATAGCAGGTTTGCTCATTGCTGTGTTGAACTGTTCAGGTGAGACAGTTGAAAAGAAAGAAGCATCCAGTGCTGCAAGGTGAAGGGGGATGGCATGGTGTGAGAAAGAAGGAAAGAAAGAAAGAAAGAAAGAAAGAAAGAAAGAAAGAAAGAAAGAAAGAAAGAAAGAAAGAAAGAAAGAAAGAAAGAAAGAAACAAAGAAAGAAACAAAGAAACAAAGAAAGAAACAAAGAAAGAAGCAAAGAAAGAAAGAATGGCACAGAGATCACCTCAGGAATCAAAGCAGGGAGACCAGGGAATACATCTCAGGGAACAAAGGTCCCTAGTTCATCTCCCAAGCAGTTTTTATTATCCAGCATGACAGTAATAGGAAAGCAGTAAACTTTATACATAATTAGTGATGAGTAAATAAGTTTCTTCTGTATCACAAAGCAGTATCATTCTGGTAGAAAAGTAACCCTGAGCTAAACAAGAACTTAAGCTAGGATCCTTGAGTCAACTAGCTACTTTCTTATCTTGATCTGGTAGACGAGATGGGGAGCCAAGCTGAGTGCAAACTCTTTAGCTAACATTCTTGAGAAAATTTATCTTGGTTTGTGACCAGGGTCAGGAAGAGGGGGCCAGGGCCACTGTTTTCCCATGCATGCCCCTGCACTGTGCTTAAGTGGCCCTTGCCACTTAGGCCTGGTGCTTTGCCTTAGGGTGCCTTCAGCCTTGATTAGGGAGGTCAGTGGTCCCTGAGAGAAAAACACTAATATATTTATGTTACATTTGCATAGATATATTTTCATCCCTCCTAGTACAAAACAAAATAAGTCTATGTTCTACATTACCCACCCCCAGAGATGGAAAATATATCGGGTCTGCAGACTGCATAAGGCTTTTGAAATCATTTGTTGCATGATGGGATAGAAGCATACCTTTTTCATCCTCTGCATCCTGGCCATCTGTCCATACTGACAATTTTGTATGACCTGCAAATGATACTATAAATATCCAAATGACCCTTGACAGCAAAAAGATTCACCATCCTTGGAAGAAGGCAGCAAATAGCCTATTAATTAGCTCTATATTACTCTAAGTTTAACAGTGCTGTGCACCACCAAGGACATAGAAGTGGATGCCACAAAATTATGGGAGAGACATGTGAAGTCCAGAAAGACACAGCCAGTGTCCACAAAATGCCTTTCAGAGGAGCTCTGGATTGTCAAACACAAGGAAGATTTCTAGTAAGGTCTACATAGAGCCAAAGAAATTGGAAACAGAGATGCTTTCTGGCAATTAAATCTAACTATAATTATGAAAATAAATAGGTAAAGAAGAAAAGGAAACCCAAACCCTGTGTGTCTTGTTTCCCATTAGCTGAAGTTACTCAGAATAAAACATAAAACTTACCTAATAACTATGGGATAAGGATTATTTATATTACAACATTTTTGTGCTTGTTTATGAGAGATACAAGTTGGCATATAAATCTATGTGTATGCTCTCTATGTATGTGTTTGTTTTGTTTTGTTTCTATTCCTTTTAGTTTGCTTGTTTTGTGCCAGTCCTGTAGCTTGAACTTAGACCCTGGGTGCTAGACTTGACCTTTTGTGCTCAAAGCTAGTACTTTACCACTTGAAACACTGTTCCACTTCTGGCTTTTGGGGTAGTTTATTGGAGATAAGAGTCTCATGGGCTTTCCAGCCTGGCTTGAAACCACAATCTTCAGATCTTAGCTTCCTGAGTAGCTAGGATTACAGGTATGAGCCACCAGCACTTGACTCTATTCCTGTTTTTGACCCAAAAGAGACTTGGATTTGACACATCATAATAGATATGGTGTTTTAACTTGTTCTCCTATCTATGGTCTTGCTATTTTCGTTCTGCTATACCCCAGAGTTTTGTACAGCTGACTCTGAGTTGTGAACAGGTCTGGGATTATCTTTCTATAGGGAAGATCTCAATCTTACCAGAGAGGAACAATTGGAAGGTGGTTCTTGTTTTCTTGATTTCTTGTTGTTCATTGCTAGGTTTTTGCTTTGGTTAGAAAATTGAAGGAAATAACTTCATTTGCCAGCTGGGTTTACCTCTTCTCTTTTCCAGTAATGCATTTTCTTTACCCCTTTTTTCTGAGCTTCATGTTAGGTTTCTAAAACATTTATCTTTTACCTTTATTGTAATGAAAAGTGAAAAAACATTTCCCTTCATCTCCTATGAAAGATGGCAATTATATAACGTGGCCCAAAATGCTAGTAGCCTGCTATCTTGCTATCAATTGACCTGGTATCCTCTGCAGAGGGAGTGAGGCTTAAGCCCAATGATGTTTGCTTTGATTTACTTGATATAACATCTATCCACTTACTCTCAGGACTGCTTGCACATATGTCATTCCAATCTCTTAAGGTTCACAGTGAACCCTAAAATCTGCACTAATTCCTAACAGTGGAACCAAGCTTGAACCTACCATCAGGCAAGACTATAGGATACACACATGAAATAATAAATACAGCTTGAGATGGAGTAAAGCCACCATAATATCAATTATATCACTCTCAAAGCACTAAAGCAGATGGAGTTTTATCTGAATGACATTTCCCTAAACAATGAGAAGATAATCCTGTGGGAAGTCAGTATTCATTTAACTTTATTGGCCTGAATTTCTCATATCCGGTTGTTTATTGCCGAACTGAATCTAATATAATGACATTTGTCCGTTGGATGGTAATTAGATCTTAAAGGAAACAGAAGAAATACTTAAGACTTGGAAGAAATGTCATGGCAATGATTTATAATGCATATAATTGTCTTTCTTTGATTGGTCATGTTGAGTCCAGTCATGCAGAGAATGAGAACAGATGCAGTTATGGTTAGGGTACTAATATTATTGTTCTGCTTTGTCAGATGTGTTGTAGAAGACAAGAACTCGAAGGTGGCTTGGTTGAACCGTTCTGGCATCATTTTTGCTGGACATGACAAGTGGTCTCTGGATCCCCGGGTTGAGCTGGAGAAACGCCATTCTCTGGAATACAGCCTCCGAATCCAGAAGGTGGATGTCTACGATGAGGGTTCCTACACATGCTCAGTTCAGACACAGCATGAGCCCAAGACCTCCCAAGTTTACTTGATCGTTCAAGGTAAGAAAGATATGGGATGGGAGGTTAAAAGGTGAAAAAGAAAGGGAAATGTGGATATGGGAACAAGTGTGATGGGCAAAATGGGTTTTTAAAAGATTTATGATTGTACTTATATATATATTTTTCCTTCTAGAAGTCTAAAATAGACTTAAACTGAGACTACAGAGAATATCCATGACACTGTAAGCCAGTAGCTTAATATCTTTGGTAAGACTATTTTCTCTTAGACACAAGGAAAATGCAAACAAAATAATACAGAACACACATATAACATTAAAAAAAAAACAGTGAATGCTTAGAACCCCAAAGAGTTCACTTTATTATACTGCCAGGGAACTGATGGTTTGGTTGATTTAAGAAAGATTGTTACCAGGCACTGGTGGCTTATGCCTATGATCCTAGCTACTCAGGAGGCTGAGATCTGAGGATTGTTGTTCGAAGCCAGTCTGGGCAGAAAAGTCCCTGTGAGACTTTTATCTCCAATTAACCACTCAAAAACTAGCTCAAAGTGGTAACCTTGAGGAAAAGAGGGACAGTACCCAGGCCCTGAGTTCAAGCCTCATGACCAACAAAAAAGCAAAAAAACAAAGCTTGTCACTGGACATGATGATGTACACTTGTAAACCCAACTTCCCAGGAGACAGAGACAGGAGGACCAAGTTCAGAACAGCCACTACAAAGTTTGTGAGACCTCATTTCAAAAAATACACTATATACAGGACTGGGGTTATGTCTCAAGAGATAGAACTTGCCTAACCTTTGGGTTAAATCCAAGTTTGTTTTTACCTATTTTTGTGGCAACAATTGTCCTTAATTATCTGTTTTTACGATGGTAAATTCTTTTGGAATGCATTAAAGTTCCCAGAGGTCTTAACACATTCTCATCTGTTCAGCTTTCTCTATAAATTTTATCTTATCTTGAGTACCAAGTTACTTGCGAGCAAGGATCTAATGACAAAGATCTACAAAGTCATTGGGAATAATTTGCTTTTAGATTTTTGGGGTTTCAAAGTTATATCTGAGCCATGGTTTTATAGAGTGAAAATGGCATACACATGTCTCAAACTATAGTTCTCTTTGTCCTTTTCTCTGTAATTACAGAATGAAAACAAAGCTGATCAACCACACAATTTTATTGTTGAAAAGTCAAACCACCAACAGTTTATCTATCTATCAGGGAAGATACTACTAACAAATACTAATAAATATTAAGACTGTGTTCATGTGGTCTTGATTTCCAATTTCATGTATATTATTGCAAATTAATCATGGCCCTAGGGCTCCTGTCTTGATTTCAGTGTAGTCAGTGGTGTGATATAGTTTGAATGTAGCTTCTGTTAATGTGTTATGGAATTGATTATTGCAGCATTTTAATTTTCACTCTTCCATATCCTCTGATTAATAGATCAAAGCTGGAATAAAATACATGAGAGACTTCCTCATGCAAGAGTAGTTTAGTCATGTGACCTCTATCTTGGTCCATTTGCAATGGCTGACAAGTTTATTTTATTCCCTGTGAAAACCATGTCTCCCTTTGCAAAGTTGTAATCACAGGATGCCTTCCTTATAGTCTAGAGGGAAGTATTTGAGCTATGAGACATTGGGTTTCAGATCTCAGGAAATTTATTTAATGTGTAAGTATCACTACAGATATGCAAATGTATTCATGGGCTAACATACCAGTGCCCTCAAACACAAAGAACAGTCATATACTGTTGGGTCTTCCTCCTTCCCACAAAAGACGGACAGGGTCCGAGGAAAGCTAAGTGCGGCGCTTGCCCGTTCCCTAGCCTCCCTCAGCCCAGGAGACAATCAGACACAGCGGGGAGCCAAATCCAGCAGGTAGAAAAACTCATTTATTAACAGAGAGCAGCCCCTTTTAAAGACAACAAGGGTGGGTGGTATGGTAAGGGAGGAAGAGGAACCAATCACTGCCAAGGTCACACCCTATCATTCACCTGAGCCTTCACGGGCTGGTTAGGCACTGATCAGAAGATCAATTGGGGTCTGCCCACTCAACCCCCTCCCAGCGCCATCTTTGCTGCCCATGTGCTCCACAATATACTACTCTCTCAACACAAAAGGTGAATTTCTACCTGACTCAGTGGCAGAGGGAGGAATGCTTGCTGGCTTGCTTAAGGCTCTAATGACCCATATTGAGATTAGATCATATTTATTGAATTGTTTCATCAGTATATTTCTTTAAAATGGATTGTGTTTTTAAAATCTTGCGTAAGATATTTCCACACAATTTTATTACTTTTACAGCTTTTACTGTCACTAAAAACCTGATAGAGAGCAAGATTAGTATTTTGTGTTTCACTAGCTGGGTGTCAGTGGCTCATGCCTGTAATCCTAGCTACTCAGGAGGCTGAGATCTGAGGATTGAGGTTCAAAGCCAGCCCAGGCAGGAAAGTCCGTGAGACTCTTATCTCCAATAAACCACTAGAAAACCGGAAGTGGCGCTGTGGCTCAAGCAGTAGAGTGCTCACCTTGAGCCATGGTGCAAGGACAGTTTCTAAGCCCAGAGTTCAAATCCCATGACCAACAAAAACAAAAACAAGTGTGAGCCATCGGTGCCCAGCTTAGATGCTTTTCTTTCTTTCTTTTCTTTCTTTCTTTCTCTCTTTCTTTCTCTCTCTCTCTTTCTTCCTTCCTTCCTTCCTTCTTTTCTTTCTTTCTTTCTTTTCTTTCTTTCCTTCTTTTCTTTCTTTCCTTCTTTCTTCCTCTTTCTTTCTCCTTCCTTCCTTCCTTCCTTCCTTCCTTTCTTTCTTTCTTTCTTTCTTTCCTTCCTTCCTTCCTTCTTTCTTTCTTTCTTTCTTTCTTTCCTTCTTTCCTTTCTTTCCTTCTTTCTTCCTCTTTCTTTCTTTCTTCCTCTTCCTTCCTTTCTTCCTCTTCCTTCCTTTCTTTCTTTCCTTCCTTCCTTCCTTCCTCCCTTCTTTCTTTCTTTCTTTTTTCTTTCTTTCTTTCTTTTGTTGTTGGTCATGGGGCTTGAACTCCAGGCCTGAGTACTGTCCCTCAGCTCTTCAGCTCAAGGTGAGCCCTCTACAACATGAGCCACAGCTACACTTGTATCTCCAATAAACCAATCAGAAAATTGAAAGTGGCACTGTAGCTCAAGTAGTAGAGTGTTAGCCTTGATCTGAAGAGCTGAGGGATAGCACCCAGGCCCAGAGTTCAAGCCCCACCACTGAAAAAAATAATATGATTCATTAAACTAATGGTAACAGGACAGTGAGTATTATGTTTCTTGGTTTCTACATGAGGAAACATGGTCATTAAATTTAGTTGCTTCTTCAAGGTCACACAGAGTTTAAGGAACAACTGAGAGATATGTGGACCTAGGATGAGATCTAAAATGTTTTGCTATAACTTTAAGGACATTAAAGATTCATGTTAAAGTCTGGGCTTGACTCCTCTCCATATTTTTTCTTATCTTATTTTTTCTGTGTTCTTTTGAACTACCAACATGCCCATTCCACAAAGATTAGAACAAAATCTCAGACTGTGTGTTACATTCCGGCCATAGCAGTACTAGTGAAACTAAACAACTAAACAGTACTAAAGGATGAAAAATGACTAATTGTCAAATGTTGTTTATTTACTAGCTCATTTCATTTCTATATTGTTAATTCATAGATGCTAACAATTTGCTAAATCACACATAGAGACATACCTATGGGCTGAAGTTTATAGTAGGAAAGGTCAAGGGGAGGAGGGTAGATGAATAATGAGAGGATGTAGGAGGATAATGCAGTCATAATATTCAATGCATACCCTATGACTTTAAGAAAAATAGAAGGGAGTGGTTAGGTTGGGTGGCATCAGGGAGAATGATGAAGGGCTGACACCAATCAAGATGCCTTGTATTCATAAACTGATTTGTTGAATGGAAACTCCTTTGTACAGCCACTTAAAGATAATAAAAAATACAATTTGAAAAGATCAGAAATGATAAGGTACCTGTTCAAGGTTCCCTGTTGATTTGGGACATGGTTTGAAATCTATATCTGTTGGATTCAAAAGTTATTGTATTTCCTGACTTGAAAGAGGAATTGAGCAACAAGGGTGATAGTCCTAAGAGGAATGAAGAAAGGATTGTCTATTTCTTGAGTCTGCCTTCCAGAAGAATTTCTGGAGGAATGTATGCATGTTGTGATTTGATCTCAAGCACCAGATGACTGTATTACTTCCTTTTAAAACATTCAACTTAGTTGTTGTCAGGCGATCCAGCCATACATAGTCACTCACTGATTCTTGCCCAGTGTCTGAACTCGACAAATTATGTTTGCTGGTTCCTTTTCAACCACATCAAAGTGTCTCTTTCTAACAATGGTCACATTCCTCTTTTCCCTAGCCTCTCCAGAATACAAGGCCTTTTGTGTCCTGTATGATTACCCTCCATAATTTCTGCAAACTCATTTTGACTAGTCACTCAACAAATATTCTGTTCCTTTTCCTTAACTGTAATGAGGCTACTCTTAGCTCAGAGCTGTGATGAAATAAGAATAAAGAATATCAGTTGACATATACTAGATATTGCAAATAAGGGAAAACATGGGATCTATGTTTCTTTGGGCCTGGCTTACTTCACTTAATATAATTTTTTCCAAGTTTTTCCATTTCCTAACAAATGGGGCAATGTCATTGTTTCTGATGGAGGCACAGAATTCCATTGTGTATATATACCACATTTTCTTGATCCATTCATTTACTGAGAGGCATCTGGATTGGTTCCATATCTTAGCTATGGTAAGTAATGCTGCAATAAACATAGTTGTGCTGATAGCTTTAGTGTGGTCTTGTTTGTGAACATTTGGGTAAATGCCCAAAAGTGGGATTGCTGGGTCATAGGGAAATGAACCCTAAGATATGTATTCAAATGTTTTTTTTTCTTTCATGCGATTGTTTCTAACACATTTATAAGTTGATTTCTTTGTTGCTTTGTATGTCCCTCCCCCACAGTATAACCCCTGTTTTCACTGTATTTGATGTCGGTATAATTTGTGGAGGGGAAAGGGAAAAACAAATCGCTTAAATAGGGATACAGGTGGACCTATTGCAACAATGAGATGTACAAGTTGTTATGTTGAAAACAAACTTTACAACTTTTGTAGGGGGGGAGGAGGATTGGATGGGGGGGCAAGGGGAGAATGGGAAGGGATGAGAAGCAGAAACAAAGGAGGAGGCTACAATGCTTGATAAGAAATGTACTCATTATCTTGCCCATCTAATTGTAACTCCTCTGTACAGTATTTTCACAATAAAAAAAAAAGAACTCATCAAAAAAAAAAAGAATATCAGTTGAGAAAATTAGTTGTACAGTCACAGGGCCTACCTAATGCAAATCTCAGTTTTCCTTTATGCTATGTAAGGAAAAAACATGGCTGGAGAACCACTTAATTTCCTTAAAGCTCAGTTTTGTCATTGTGGAAATTTAGATAAAACAAACATTTTTAATTCTTCCTTGTTTATTATAAGGATTAAATTATGCCATCTCCTAGTCTGATGTCTGGAGATCATGTGTTCTTACCCATAAATCAAGAAGAACCCTGCCCACATGCTAACAGTTGCTTTAACACAGTTTCCTTGTAGTAGGCTAGGTCAGTTTTAGGTTCTGGCATGTGTTTCTTCAGCTGTTCTTATCCTTAGGATTTAACCTTTTTTTCTTTTCTTTTGTTTTCTTTTCTTTTCTTTCTTCTTTCTTTCTTTTATTTTTTTTACTTCTTTAGGGTTCTAGAAGGCTATTGTAGCAACATTGCTTTTAAGTTCTTCATCTGTATTTCTTTTTTAATGTTGAGTCAAAAATTCAGTCTACAAATCAGCACCTACATGGTTTGGCAAATTTCTAACTTGTGGGATCTGTCCAGGATTTCTGATTGAGCAGAAATCTGGGTGGTATCTGAGAATATCTATTTGTAACAAATTCCTAGGTGATCCTGACACTCCTGGTATAGGGACAGTGATGTGGGAAACGACATCCCCAAAAGGAGTGCATAATTTGTAGATTATATGAGAAAGAAACACTGCATAATTTCCATGGACGACAATTATTTTCTGCTCCCAAACATTCCTACCACTTATCTTGCAGGATAGGAGATAAAGAACAGATGGGATGATGAGCATCTTAACTTTGGCATCCTATTTTAAGCCCTTAAATGCTGCTTTCTTAGCTCCTCTTTGTGAAAACTCTCTCCCTAAACTGTCCATTTTCAGTTTCAAAGGAATAGTTGTAGCACACTGGCCTAGACATATAATAATCTCATTTTTATATTTTATATTTATATTTTAGTGTTTAGAAGCTATTACATTCCCGTTGCCTCCCCCCACCATACCCCCTTAGAAGTATTTCACACACACACACACACACACACACACACACACACACACACACACACACACTCCTACCACTTTAGACTTTTCAGTATCTTCAGTAATTTCTCTCTAAGTCTGATGATTATTTTTCACAGCCAAGGTGAGTTCTTGAGGGTGATTCCACACAAAATAACTTGTATTGAGATAAATACGTGGTATAGTTCGATAACTATCTTCGTCTAAATGACAGCTACTCACAACTTCCTCATGAAGTCTACAGGTTGACAGTCTTGCATCAGCAAATGTGCAGATCAATGGTAACCTTTGAGGTCACTGGTAATTACCTGACAGTAAATACTCTTGTCTGTGGATCTCAATGCCACACACGTGTAAGGACACATTTTTTTTCAGTATTGAAGGATCTAAAGCCAGATTTTTTGAGGGGTTCCTTTTCAAGATACTTCATAGAGTCCAAGATCAGCACTTAGAAGAAAAAAAATCACCCTTAAAATGAGTAAAATGAACAGACTGTATTAATAGAAACTTTTCTACCCATAACACCTTTATTTTCTCCAAAGGTATCCCACCAATGATTTCATCTTTTTAGTCGTCTGACCTATATAAGCACATGCTTTAAGACACTGTACCTCAATATGAAATCCTTACATAACCTGCAGAACATTCAACATTTTAGTTTATTATTCTTGTTGAAATGCAGGTGCTTGAAAATCACATCCAGACAATTGAATCTGAAACCCTGGGGTGGGTCAAAACTTTCAAATGCCTTATACTCTGCAGGTGATTCAGATGCACACACAAAAAAAATCAAGGACTAGTATTCTAAGGATCTAAGCAATCAATGAGGGGTATTTGTGCTGCCTACCTGCTTATTTTCCTGAATGACATTGCATCAAATTATATCTAAAACTCTACACAGAAGGTACTAGAGGATTGTCAAAGCAAAATCCAAAACTATATTGATGAGCACTCATCAAGTATAGTTATTAACCAGGGTACTTGAGCTCTGGGAATAATGGTCCTCAAAATTGAGCTATTTGTTTACAAGGTCTGCATATATGTGAATACAAAGGAAATCTGATCAATATTTTTATAATATGAATGGTATTTTTACATGTATGCATGCAATGTATGCATGCATATACTTATGCATAATGCATGCATGCAAGCATGACAGTACTAGGGCTTGAATTTATGGCCTGGGCAATGTCTATTAGCTTTATCTCTCAAGGTTAATTATCTGCTACTTGACCACAACTCCATTTCCAGCTTTTTGCTATTTAATAAGAGATGAGAGGAGAGTCGTACAGAAGTTCCTGTCTAGGCTGGTTTTGAACCTCAATTGTCAGATTTCAGTTTTTTGAGAAGCCAGAATTACAATAGTGAGCCACCAGTGCCCAGTGTGAATGGCATTTTTTTTTTAAAGACATAGTGTACTTTTTATGTGTGTGGTTGGGAAACTGAAGCCCCCAGATGGAAAACTGGTCACCAAAGGCCATACAGCACATTGGGACACAATCAAACTCAGATCCTTTGACTCCAACCGAATGTACATTTTCTTGAAAGGCTGGGCACTGCCTTGATTTTCCTAGGTCACACCCGTGGCTCGCCCTTTCCCATGGTTGCTCTTTTTTTTTTTATTGTGAAAATACTGTATAGAGGGGTTACAATTACATGGGCAAGATAATGATTACATTTCTTATCAAGCATTGTAGCCTCCTCCTTTGTTTCCCCTTCCCATCCCTTCCCAGCCTCCCCTCGCCCCCCCCACCCAATCCTCCCCTCCCCCCCCCAAGCCCCACCAAAGTTGTAAAGTTTGTTTTCCATGTGACAACATGTACTTCTCATTGTTGCAACAAATACTGCTATTTAGCATGTGTTGCAACTTTTATAATTCCTAAATCAGCCTTATACTTGCTTGATCATGCCGGGATTGGGTCTTTTGTTCTCTTTAACATTCTATTTTGGTTAATATTTCCTTAAGAATAGCCTAATTAGCCAGGCACTGGTGGTTCCTGCCTGCAATCCTAGTTACTCAGGAGGCTGAGATCTGAGGATTGCGGTTCAAAGCCAGCCTAGGCAGGAAAGTCCTTGAGAAGACCCTTATCTTCAATTAATCACAGAAAACGCTGAAAGTGGCACTGTGGCTCAAGTAGTAGAGTACTAGCCTTAAGGTAAAGGAGCACCCAGGCCCAGAGTTCAAGCCCAAGGAATGGTACAAAAAAATAGCTTAATTTACAAATATAGTATAGTTGGTGGTTTTTTAATTAATAGTTTAGAGTTTTTAAATGTATTCCAAAGTATCTTTTACTACAGTATCAAATAGAAACCAGAAATTTTCTCAGCACTGTGACTCAAATCACACACTTGTTTGATGGAAATATATATGTATGTATGTATGTATATATAGAGAGAGAAATATGTAAGAAATATGACTGAAATTCCCTCTATGACCTCAATGTTCTATTTCTATTCTTAAAAAAGCCACATTTCTTTTTTTAATTATATTTTATTTTATTGTAAAGGTGATAAATAGAGGGGTTACAGAGTACATTTCTTGTTGAATGTAAAATGTCACATTTCTTGTACCTCATTAATTCTATAATATTCATTGATACACAGTTATTGTGTCTGTAGATATCTGCTTAGTTCTAACACAAATGGAAGGAAAAGAAACAACAAAATTCTAAATGCAAATGGAAGGAAAAGAAACAACTTTTTTTCCATGAAGAATACCTGCAACTTAATATTTCTTGGGCTTAAATTCTAGAAGCCACTTTTGCAATTCTTAATGCTGTTCAAAAATCTATTATCTAGAACTTCTCTCTGACCCTCTTTTCTTCTGCTTCTTCCTCTTATATCCCGCCCATGCCATTTTTCTTCCCTTCCTTAATAAACTTTGTTTTTTGGTTATTTTGGACAACATCAATAATTGCCTACAAAACTTATTAAGAAGTTTTGCCAGCCCACTGTAATTGAATTTGCCCTGTAATTCTTCTCACTTTTCAGGAATCCTAATAAAATTAGAATTCAAAATGTTCATTAGTTCGATTTGCTTTGAGGGTTAATTCTGTTGATTATTGAGATTCTTAATGATCAGCTAGCATTATCATTTGGGTTTCTTATACTCAGATCTACTAATTTTCTTACTCTTCAGCTTAATTTTCAGACAATAGTCTCCTGATTGGCTGTGAGGTCCAGTTTGTACTTAAAAGACATCACCAGCTACCTCAACAATGAGGCAATTAATGTAGAGTGGAAATGATATTTGATGGGAGAAAATATTTGAGAATATCCTTTTGTCTGCCTTAAGCTTGGTATTCATTCCTCTTGTAGCAAGGATTTCAGGGTTCATTCAACTTTTTCTCAGCCATCCATAAACATTTACAATGATCTTCCTATATATGTCCATAGCTTACCCATAATTTATTAATTGAAATAAACACTCAACATTGTCTGATCCAAACTATATTGGTCCTTTTTGAAGATGAGAGGAAATAGTGAAGAGAGATCAGGCTATTGCAGTAGCAGTAGATTTGTCACTGGATTTGGCTCCGCTGGGAAACATAGACTTCACGTAAATAAGGAAGTTATGTGAAGGAAGAGACAAATAAAAGTCCAGCTACTACCACACATTCACTCGTTTCACCAATAAGGGTTTTAAGGCCTTATAGTATGTTTGGGGAATCATTAGGAAAATTAGAGAGTGAGATTTATTAGATACTAGATTTGCATCAATGAGATATCGTAACTACATTCAATCTGATAACAAAATATTTTTACTTGTATTTGATACATGACTCCTCACAGATCTGCTGGTTTTTATACTGTTGATGTTAACCATTGACTAAGGATTCTTATAAAGGATATCTTCTTAATAACTATTATTGTAGCATGATTTCCATATATGACCTGATAAAGCTACACTCTAAAAACTCTTTGAATTTAAACATGCAAGGACCTTTCCCACTGAAAAAAAAAAAAAACTGTCATTATTTATCCAGGTTTTTTGTGTGTTTTTTTCCCCCATCTTGTGGTTTTGCAGATTAAACACTAGGCCTCACGCATGCTAGACAAGTTCTCTACACAGAGCAACATCGCAAACACTCTTAGCAAGTAGTTAGAATAAACTAATGAAAGAAAACTCCATTTATCTTTATTATTTATTTTGTTTTTAACTGAATGACCATTTGTGAAAACAAACATATCTCTTATATATTTAAAAGAGAATTAAAAAGATAAAATAATCAATAAATATATCCATCAATAGAGTAAGATTGACTTTCTTAGCATGTGAAAGAAAATGCAACAGGGTGAATGCAGCCAAAAAGTTCAGTGCATACTCCACAAAATTAAGAAAATTGAGGGAAGAAGTGGGGTTGGGAGGCATGGGGAGAATGGTAAAAGAGGTGACATTGATCAAGATTCATTATATTCATATACTATGATGTTGAATGGCAACAACTACTTAAAAATAAAAGTAAAAATTTTTAACAATGAATAAATTTGAATCTATATCTACCTACATATAAATCTATAAAGCAAATAAGTATGGGAATGTATTGAAACATAAAATGGGTAGGAGATGAGGCTTTAATACTAGTTATATATGAACAGATTCTAAGAGATCAATCAAGGAAATATAGAAAAATCAATAAATAAAATATTTATTTTAAAATATATCAAAGGGCACAAATTGTTCATTAATTTTTTAAATGGTACATGGACATAGCATAGAAAATTATTAAAATCTCGCTAATAATCAAGGAACTGCAAAACAAAAGAGTAATAAAATGTTACTTTTAAACCAGTGGCATGAAAGAGTTAATAAATTTAGAGCAGCCAGAATTGGCAAGTCAGTTGGAAAACTGACACTTTTATGTCTCCCTGTTGAGAGTGTAAATTAATGGAAGCTTTCCCTGGGGTAAAGTAGGCATGTCTATCAAAGTTTTAAAATATATTTCTATCATTTGACCTAGTAATTCCACTTCCATGAATGTATAAAAAGAAAATCATCTGAAATGCAAATGCAGAGTTTTGTACAAAGTGGTCATCAATGAATTCTTTTTCAAGAAAATTATGGAAAATGTTCCAAGTACTCAGAATAAGAAATTGGGAAGGAACATGGGATCTACTTCATAAGAAATGCTATTAAACATGGACATTTTACTGGCCGTCAATCATTCAAACCTCATCCTGGTGTTTGGAAATTTTCATCGTCTTCAATGCAGACAATACCACTCAACATAAAATCTGAAATAAAGCCCAGTTATCATTGAAACTAGGAATGAGTATGAGATCCACTTGCTAAAATTCCAATGAAGTTGTTCTAGGCTCAGAATTATGTCAGAATTATTAATAGACACTACCGATATAAGAAACTTGGCATCAAGGAGAATCAGGCACTTCGTATGTGGGTTTCTATGGGAGGCATTGTGTCACTAAGGTCTGTCACTAGGGCTGTGCTGATGGTAATAATAACTTGGCATCTCCTGTCCAAACTCACCAGTTTTTATGCCCTCCTATTTTTTTTTATTTTGTGCAGGTATAGAATACAAAATTGCTTTAACTCAGGGCCTTGAACTCTGGCTCTGCTTTTTCACTTATAGATGGTGCTCTACCACTTGAGCAATACTTCCATTTCTAGATTTTTGTTGGTGAATTTGAGATTAGAGTCTTCTGGATTTGTTTGCCTAGGCTGGCAAAGAACCCAAATCCTCAGATCTCAGCCTCCTGTCTATCTAGGCCTACAGGCATGAGCCACTGGTACCCAATAGCTGTGTACTTCTTGCATGATATTTTGATGTAATTCTTGACACAAAGCATCCCCTCCCCCAACCAGGATGTGAGATGCAATGAATCCTTCTTACATGAGACCATACAGGCAATGGTGCTTCCTAAACAGTGCACACTATGACCTCAATTTTCTAAACAAGAGTTTAGAATGTAATCGTATATATCATGTTTAATATACATGACATCATATGTACTCATACATCTATTAAGGCAAAAAAAAGATAAATTGGACATGGTGGCACATTTCTGTAATTCCAGCATTCAGAAGACACGTGTGGGAAGAAGGATGATGGGTTCAAGGACAATTGACTTGTATTGCAAGACATTCTCTCAAAAACACCTGACCACAAAATGAAAACGAAAAAAATACAAAAGATAAAATACAAACTACTAAAATAAGTTCAAAAATTTTTGAAGAGCTTAGAAGATCTTTTTGTTCACTACTTAGTATCTAATGTTATTTGTGTCATAGCTTATGAATAATAGCTCAATAAAAGTATTAACAAATTCATTATTTCAAAGGATGAACACAAATTTAATATTCATATTAAAATTCAGAAAAGTTTTACAGCTAAGCTTTTCTTTGCCTTTTTAAAAGTTTACTTGCTATTTATTTTTTCTCCTTAACTCTCCCTAACTCTCTTATTCTCTTCTCTGAACATTATTGTTACTGTGCCTTACAAATACACTGCTTTTTTTTTAAATAAAACATATAAAAAGGTACTGGTTCATACACACATATACACAGAAATACACACCTATACACACACACTACAAGAGAAGAAGACAGATTTTTGTGGAAGCAGGACTATGCCCATCTCAATTCAAGTAAAACTGCAGAATAAGCATTTTTTACACAAAATTTCAGATTCAACTTTATGTTTAAATAAACCTTTCAGTCAGGATCTTATGAATACTCTTATCACCATGTACTGAATTTCTTTGCCTGTCCACTAAGCTTGAGCTCATAGTCTTAAGTTTCAGTGGCTGCATTCCTGCACCCAAAGTTTTGACCTCTCCAGATTCTATCCATAAAGATGCTTATGATTCCCTTTCTTTTCTTATCTGAAAACCATTAGATGTTACTAGCAAATAGGGTATCATAATTTGTCCTGAGTAACCTACATGCTGAAACTAAGGTTTCAGTTCCAGTTCTTGTGGTATCTGTGAATCTCTTCCTTCATCCCTTGTTTATTTTCAATTGCCTGGAGTAATTTTTTCTTAGACTTTTCCATATTCCTTATTTGGAACTTCGTGTGTGTGTGTGTGTGTGTGTGTGTGTGTGTGTGTGTGTGTGTGTGTGTGTGTGTGTGAGTTTGTGTGTGTTTACTGGGGCTTGAACTCAGGACCTGGACACTGTGTCAAAACGTTTTCTCTCAAGGGGCTATCTCTTAAGCCACTTATCTACTTCTGGCTTTCTGGTGGGTAATTGTAGTAATGGTAACATGGACTTTTCTACCTAGGCTGGCTTTGAACAGGATTCTTCATATCTCAGCCTCCTGAGAAGCTAGGATTACAGGTATTAGCCACCAGCAACTGTTTGAATCCTCTTTGTTTAAAAAGAAAAAAAAAAGAGCCATCTTATGTATTCTCTCTGACCTCTATTTAAGCACATTTATTATTAAGTTCTTTTTCCATTGAGATCTCCTTTCCTTGCATTTTCTGAAATAATGTACTATCTTAAGGTTCCTTTCATCTCTCAAACTATATTAAATTGGTTTTCTTTATTTGTGTGATCTGTGAGTTGCTATTTTTCATCAGAGCTGTTCTTGCATCTCTGCCTTTCCAGATTTGCTCATCCATGACCTCTTCATTAACTATAACATCTAAATAGTTTGATCCCAAATCTCTACTGCCAGTCTTGCCCTTCATTTTTCTGAATACTAGCCCAGAAATACCTTATAAGCATTCTGTTCTATCAGCTACTTCACGTTTATTGTACTCAGGTCAAAACTAATTTTTGCCTTCAAAGCATCTCTTCTTTTTCCTTCTTATGACATTTGTTCTCATAATGGCATAATTTACCTCCCTAAAAGCAGAGTTATTCTAACTTCTTCATTTTACTTATCTTGGTTTGTTTCTATCCGTGATATTATTGGTAAACTCTGCGTACCTTCTCTGTTAGCTCTTGCTCAGATAGATAATTTTTCCCACCAAAAAAAACAGTGCTGTTGCTTGCTTCTGTTTTTTTCTAACCTACCCTGAACATAGCTTTTAGATAGGTATGATATATAGTTCTGATGTCACTGTCTTTGTCTTGAATCTTACCACAGAGAGATATTTTCCCCAAAATATTGCCCTAAACTTACTTCTATGTGCATATACCAGATCCTGGATGATTAAACTTTTCCCCTAAATTGTGACAGTCGAATTAGACAGGCACGGAGTGTGAGACAGTGGGTTGCTGGCAGAACAGGAGTATGTGGATAGGCCTGGCAGTAAGCTGGGACACGGTGAGCAAGAAAACAAGAGAAGCCTGCTGTGGTACACACAACCCTGCCAGCTTGCTACAGGGATTGGGTTAGCTTTCTTTTTCAGGATAGGTGAGGATTCCAAATAAGGAGAGAAATTGAACACAGACTTTATAGCAGGAAAGTAACAATGGGTTCCCAGTGGAATTATTATCTAGTGATTTAAATTTGGGTTATCATGTATTAGTTGTACATATTAACAATTTCAGTATGATATTGCCAGACATATATGTCGGGTATTGATGAATCCCATCTCCCTTATCCACTCTCCCCACCTCTCCAGCCTTCCCAACCTCCACTAATCTTCTAGATTACAGCTGATGTTTTCTCACGTTCTACATATGAGAGCGCATGGAGAGAAAGAGGAATTCCTATGCACGGTTAGGAATGCAAATGAACACAGCCATTATGGAGAACACTGTGAGTGGTCCTCAAAATCTTAAAAATAGAACTGCCCTATGATCCATCTATCCCACTTGTGGGAATTTAGACAAAAACAAAAATCACAAAACAAGGCCCTCATACCAAAGATATATCTTCTGTCTTTGTTTATCAGTGCTGTTCACAAATACCTAAAACAGTGGAATCTGCTCTTTGAATGAGTGGCTAAAGAAACATTGGAATATTATTCATTCATAAGCAGAATGGAATTGTGTCATTGCACCAGATCAGATTTAATTGTAGAGCTTTAGGTTAAGGAGCTTAAGCAGGTTAAGCAGGACACAGACAAATATCCATTTGAATTTAAGTGTCACTTTTATATTTTATGTCAGATGGCCTCTCTATCATGGCTTACTTGATCATACAGTCTAAAGGCAAATTATTTCTCTACCATGACAAACACATTCATCTCTCTCAATCATATCACACTCTATAAAATATCTATGTGATTACACATATTATCTCTTCCACTACCACAATAACTAGGATACCCCCTTGTTTTTCCTTGAAATTCCACAAAACTTTGGAACATGAAAAGTTCTAAAAATTCTTGGTAATGGATGAAGATTCATGCTTTCTAAGAGTGCAGGCTCAAAAGATATGGCGGGACGACATATACAAGAATGATATTTTGTCTTTATTCATCATCATTCTTCACCTGTCAGTGGTGAAAATATTTGCAATGTCTATACCTTTTCTCTGTGTCACTTGAAACAGCAATACCTAATTATTTACAAGATCTTAATGAACCTCACCAAACTAGCGATCATTGAGTACTATGAATTTTCTAAAGAGAATATATCACTGTTTTTCCTCCTAGCCTTTGCTATATCAAATCTGAAAGGAAAGCTATTGTTTTCTACCATGTATCCAGTCAGAAGAGCTGTTACCAGGCAGGCCTCCGAGTTAGCAAAATGAGCGCATTACGGAGTGTGCCAAGGAAGAAGAATGGACAAAGAGGGTACAACTTCCCTGAATTTTGATTGGTTTCTGAACAAATAATGATTTATGGCACATTTTAAATTACTCTTCTGGATGAAATGGTTTATGGAGGGGGGAAATGGGATTGTTCTTTAATATCCTGAAGCTTCTGAAAACCTATGCAACTTTCATTGATCTGTTCTCTGCTGGATAATACTGCTATTTAAAATCAATGACATATTTACTTTTCTCAGAAAGCCTCCATGGTAGTAAACCATTCTTTGTTGTTTGTTCAGAAGTAAATTCTTATTCATTCCCTGTTAAACTAGAGTTTCCATAGCTGTTGGTGTGCTTCATGTTTGTCAGTATTCAGTCTGTCTTTCCTTCCCTTCCTTGATTTATTTTCATCTTCACAATCTCTTGTGATAACTTAAGGGTTAACAGTCATCGGTAATCTCTGAAAGCCAATTAACAAATTACTAAATTTTGCACAGTTCATCACTTACAGCTTATTGCAGTACAATCTTCATAATAGTTATATGATAATGAGAAACATTACCTTGATGCTTTTGTTTTATTTGAAAACATCGTGTTGTTATTATTATTATTATTATTACACAATGTCAAGAAAAGCCAGATGCCAGTGGCTCATGCCTATAATCCTAGCTACTTAGGAGGCTAAGATCTGAGGATTGCAGTTCAAAGGCACCTCCCAAAAGCCAGAAATAGAGGCTCAAGTGATAGAGTGAGCAATAGAGCTTAGGGATAGCTTCCAGGCCCTGAGTTCAAGACCCTAGACTGGCACAAAAAATGTTAAAACATGATTAGACACCACAAAATATTCTCAAGACTAACAATAAGATCCCTATACTAGATTCTCAGATCAAGTTGTAAACCAGCTTAATTTTATTACCTTAGAAGAAGTCTTTTGACTGAGTTAAAAAGTGGGAGAAAACATGCTGAAGAATGCTGGCCTGCCAAATGGGCCATGATTAATGGGACCACAATAACCAGGGGATATTTGCCAATTCATCAATGTCAGGTCCTCAGAGTGATTTTGTTGTGTCTGACAACTGGTATTCTCCATTGGAGTTCTGTTTCTGTATACATCTATGATTTGCATATTTTTATACTTCACTGCTATATGAGGTCTCCATTTCACAGCAGGGTATGGAGGCTGGGCAGCCTTGTTGCTTGAGTGCCTCTGGGCATGGGATGTTAGAATTGATGCTGGTAAAATGAAAATTGTATGTTTCTCTGTTTTGCAGGTTAGCCTGTAATATCATGGTTTTTGTCTGTTGTTATCTTCCTCAATTTCAGAAGTATTTCTGAAGCATTGGCTACTATTTGAGGCAGATACATTGCATGCTGTCTGGAAATGTACAAGGTTTGGCATTAAGGTATCAGATAACAATAGAAAGGAAGGCATTAAAGAAGTAGATGTAGTTAAGTTAAAGCCTGATGTGTGAATTGTAGGATTTGCACATGGAAGTAAGTTACTGATACTTCTCTTCTCTCAGGAGAAGACCTAAGAGGGGAAGAATTGCTGTGATAAATCAGCTAAATAAAATTCTCAGCTGTAGCTTCTGGACCAAGCAATCAGATCACAGGGATCCTGGAACTGGTGGGATTTTCACAATTAGATGATTGAGCAACTATAGAATGCATATTGCATAGAAAAAATGTAGGGAGTGATTTGGATGAAAAGAATGTGCAGAATGTCCTTTGAAAAGAAATGTTAGTTGGATAAACTACTAATAACTAAGAGAAAATGAAGTGGTCTTAGGAACAGAGACTGATGAGTGATTAAGAGTGATACTTTAAGGTACACATTTCAGTTAAGTAAAGCTGAGGTAACTGAAAGTCTTTTGCATCATTTGCTATAAAAATGAAGCCACTTACAGGTTACTTGAGTTTATTAACTTGATAAAAATGAAAGGCATGATCTTTGATGGAAAAGGAAACTTGTAAGTAGGATGTTTTCAACAGCAGTGTTTGAAAAAGTGTGGTATCTGAAGAAAAGTAACTGTACCAGAATTATACTGGGTGAATTGATTGGGCATTTTTTTCTGTTCTAATTTTATTTCAGTAGTACAAATTTTCTTTTTCTTTTTTTTTTTGGGTCCAGTCGTGGGGCCTGAACTCTGGGCCTGGGCGCTGTCCTTCAGCTCTTCAGCTCAAGGCTAGCGCTCTACCACTTGAGCTACAGCGCCACTTCCGGCTTTTTTCTTTTTGCATATGTGGTGCTGAGGAATCGAACCCAGGGCCTCATGCATGCAAGGCAAGCTCTCTACCACTGAGCCACCTTCCCAGCCCCAGTAGTACAAATTTTCATCAGAAGAATTCTTTTTAAAGAAAAAAACCCTTTATATATAAAGGATAAATAATTCTTCCTTCAGTAAGACATTTCCTATTATAGTTATGGAATAACAATTTGCTGCTAGGATACTGTTTTTTTTTAATTAATAAGTTTTTTTATTGTGAAAATACCATACAGAGGGGTTACAATTACATGAGCAAGATAATGAGTACATTTCTTATCAAGCATTGTTGCCTTCTCCTTTGTTTCCCCTTAACATCCTGCCCTCCCATCCCCCATCCCTCCCATCCCCCCCACCAAATTTGTAAGTTCGTTTTTCGACATAAGGTCTTGTACATCTCATTGTTGTAATGGGTCCACCTGTATCCCTATTTAAATGATTTGTCTTTTCCCTTCCTCTCCACAAATTATACCAACATCAAATACAATAAAAACAGGGGTTATACCGTGGGGGAGGGACATACAAAGCAACAAAGAAATGTCTTATAATATGTTAGAAACAATCACATAAAAGAAAAATCATTTGAGTCCTTATCTTGGGGTTCATTTCACCTAACATAAACTTATCTGAAAGTTTCTGCTTGTCTCAGACATATACTAGTTATTGCAAATGAGGGAAAACATGGGACCTATGTTTCTTTGGGCCTGGATTACTTCACTTAAAATAATTTTTCCAAGTCTTTCCAATTCCTAACAAATGGGGTAATGTTATTCTTTCTGATGGAGGCATAGAATTCCATTGTTTATATATTCATTTCAGGGATGCTAAGCTGGTTCAATATACGCAATTCAATTAATATAATTCAGCAAGTCAAAAGGAGCAAGGATAAGAACCACATGGTTATCTAAATAGATGCAGAAAAAGCATTTGACAAGATCCAACACCCCTTTATGATGAAGGCCCTGGAAAAACTAGGAATCCATGGAACATTCCTCAATATAATAAAGGCTGTATAAAACAAACCTGCAGCCAGCACTATATTTAATGGTAAAAATCTAAAGCCATTTCCTCTTAACTCAGGAACGAGACAAGGATGTCCACTCTCTCCACTTCTCTTCAATTTAGTATTAGAATGCCTCGCTACAGCAATAAGACAAGATGCAAACATAAAAGAGATGCAAATAGGGAAAGATGAAGTAAAACTCTCCCTCTTTGCAGATGAATGGGCATTTTTAAGGGATAAATGCCATGTTATCTGACCAAATATTAAAATTCTTTCTAAAATAGCCAGGCACCAGTGGCTCACGCCTGTAATCCTAGCTACTGAGGAGGCTGAGATCTGAAGATCACGGTTCAAAGCCAAGTGGTTTATCTCCAATAAACCAGTTGAAAACCAGAAGTGGCACTGTGGCTCAGGTGGTAGAGCACTCACCTTGAGTTGAAGAGCACAGGGACAGTGCCCAGGCCCAGAGTTCAGGTCCCATGACCAGAAACCCCGCCCCCCCCCAAAAAAAAGAGTCTCACAGACTTTCCTGCCTCAGCTGTCCTCAAACCATGATCTTCAGACTTCAGCCTCCTGAGTAGTTAAGATTACAGACATGAGCCACCAAAGCCCAGATACAGCTCTAATTTCTTTTTAAAGAAACTACATAGATAGATCCAATGTTTGGGTTATCTCTAAATTCATATCCCGATGGGTCAGTATTTGGAGATAGAGACTAATCTCCAGTATGAAAGTATCTAGACCTGGAGTCTGTGGAAAGTGATTAGGAAATACCCTTCCTAAAAAGGAAACCCAAATAATCTCTTCCTTATGCCATGTGATAATACAGTGAAGAATCAGCCATTTGTGAACCAGCAAGCAAGTCTTCTTGGACTTCTCATTCTCCATACAGGTGTGTGAAGTAAATTTCTATTGTCTGTAAGTTACCCAGTCTATGGCATTTGTGTGGTATCCTGAGCAGAGTAAGACTCTCATATATATATACCAGATATTCATTGTTTGTAAACCACATCGAGCCTCTTACAGGGGAGAAAACAAAGGCAAATAAGAATAAATATTTATACAATCGATGCATGTAAAGTGTGTGATGGAAACTTGGGTCTGTCTCTCTCCAAAAGTCATTAGCACTTATTTGTTTGCTTGTTTTACCTAATATGTCACTTCCTGGGACACAGTGGAATATTAATAAAAAGTGGCGAACAGTTCTCTGGGGTGTATTTAATTTGAGTTGGCAGGAAAATAAGCATCTAGAGATGTTGCTTTGACAAAGTACTTGCTGGGCCTGCTCTCTACATACCTGTGATATGTGTGATGTTAGGTTCTACAGGTGCTGCTTTATAATTTAAAATAGCATGGATGAATGACTTGAGGATAGCAAAACCAGTCAGCTAAAAACTAGTCAGCTAAAAACTAGTCAGCTAAAAGTTCTGAAAGTGAGGTTTTTCACCATGTCGTGTATATTTACTTCAAGAAGAACTCAGTGAATGAATGCATGGTTCTAGTGAACTATATATCATAGTTCATGGGAAGTATTTTGATTACCTAAACAGCTCTAGAGAATATTTATTAAACATAGAAAACAAAACTAAATATATAGTTGTAAAAATAACTATATAACTGTCTTTGAATGTTACAATCTCAAGAAATGATGAGAATCAAAAATGATACCTAAATCTAATTACTTTAAAATCAATATTGCTACTAAGTCTTGGCAGGCTCTTTTCAAAAAGTATTCCTTTAACATATTGTTCATATAGCCTGAATAAAGAGTTGTTTACAGAACCTTCTGTTGTCTCAGTCACAAAATCTATTGAATGATTTCTGCATGTATATAGAAGACTTTTCTTTTTAGGCAGTCTTCTGCATAATAATTTGTAAAATTATAACTAATAAAGTTATATGCTAAATTTCAATCTTAGAGGTCAGGTAAATTGTCCATCTTAAAAAAACAGTTTATTTTTGGTAAATAATTTTTAAAGCACTATTATTATTTTATTTAAATTGACCTTTGAAACTTTAGGACTATGGTTCCAGAAACATCATAAATCTAGACATAAGGTTCAGGACATAATGACTGAACCATAGCTTCTGAGGTCAGAATAAGTTTTATTCAAATCTGATGCTTTGCTAGCCATATAATTCACCATATATTATGTCACCTTTTGTACTTAAATTTCCTTTTCCATAAAAGCAAGATATGATAGCAAGATTTCTACAGTTCTCAGTGTATAGGTATGAGATACTGAAAAGAACAATATAACCTAAAGTATATATTACATAGCATGACATAGATGCATAATAAATATTAATATTGGGTATTATTTCATTTTATTTCATAAATTGATTTCAAGTGTATCCTGGGATATCTGCTTCCCTGCTTTTATTCTCAGTAAGAAAAAATATTTCCTATAATTTATAATATGAACTCTGCATAGCGGGAAGAAAAGCACAGATTTGTTCTCAATATTTCTGCAAGTTTTCTTATTTAGGTTATGTAGAAAGAAAGTACATTTAGGAATTATTAAGAATGTTTGCCTTAAGAAAAGACTGATTTTCACTAGAACTTTCTTCCCCTGAGACTAAACCTCCCAGAAGAAAAAAAATGACTACTGAACATTAATTCACCACTATACATCTCCACTCACTTATTGTGTTTATCTAGAATTTGGCCAGAAACATCAAAAAGCAAGGCAAATAACAGCAGATTAAAGGACACTTCAAAGTGCACAGGATAAAAAAAAAGATGCTTAGATGGAAAGGGAGTTATAAGTATCAATTTTGATAGGATGTCAGATCTTTTTGAAGAAAAATGTTTTGCAACAGACACCTACTTGAAGGAAGGTCTATATGTAAGATGATTTTTTTCACAAACTGAAATGATTATCTTATTTTTTGATTTCTTAATTGATATTAATTTGACAGTAAAACAACAATCATTGTACTTGATCATCAGGAGCAAATAGCTAACAATTGTAAATACATAATACAATTTTCAAAATTTGCAAATTCTGCTGACAAGTATCTGTAAACACAAACATTTATTTTTAAGCCTTAATATAACTGTATATGCTCATATATTTCAAGGCAGTGTTGAGCTTTCTTGGAGATGGATAGACAACTATTTTATCTTTTCTATTGAATTATTTGATCTTTTGAAAACATGATATGAATTGAGTTGTCTTTGATAGTGGATGAGAACAGTTCCTTTTTATTTCATTAAAAAAAATGAATCAGGCTGGATTTTGTGTGTTTTAATTCCTCAGTGTGTTTCAACAGCTTAATTGCCAAACTACCTCAAGAATTTCAGTGTCTAATTCAGAAGGAGTTCTAAAAATTGTGCAGCAAATTTAGTCATAAAATACTTAATGAATTTTGTCACATCTAAAGTTTGAGGCAACATAAACAATTATCCAATTCAGTGTTTTCATTAAATTGGACAGACAAACATACTCTCTGAACCTGGTGATGCACACATATACATGCTCACATATATTACTGGATAGTAGGAATGATAATGAGTAACAGAATGAATTCATAAATAATAGGGCTGTTGTGAATTTTAAAATATTTTTATCTTTCAAAAGAATTCAAACTACGTGAATGGAATATTATTCTTTCAATTGTGTAGATTTTTTTAACCGCTTTGTAAAACTACTCATTTTCTTCAAGTTTATGTACAATAAAATAATTTTTAAGGTTTTTGTGACTTTAGCTTTGCTTTTTTCACTGAAAAAAGTGCTACCTCTCTTAACTTCAGACTTCTGTTAGTGTTATCTGAAAAAAGCATAGTGAATAAATATTTATTACCTTGGTGCCACAGCTTTAGACTCAGTTCTGAAAATAGTTTCTAGAAATAATTAGAACAATGATTATAATACTAAAATAAGTGCCCTTTTTCTGAAATAAGTTTTCTAAAATTTCTATAGTTATATTATGTAGCTGAAGACAGACAAAGTCTGTGTAAAGAAAGAAGATGAAAGAAGAGAGAAGGAAGAGGGAGAGGCCATATTGGCTACAGGGTGGATAGTAGGGTCTGGCATCTTGTCTTCGTGCTAAAGGAATTAATGCCGCACCTCCCAAGTGATGGGCCTGCACATATCCCTAAGCAGGCTCTTGGGTGATAGGTTGCTTACTCTGTCAGTCCAGTGCCTGGGACTGGGAATTTCCTGTGGACCTGCCCTCTGCTGGGACCCTATTTAGGCCTGGACCAGCCCCGTGCCGTGAAGTCATGCCACGTGTATCTCAGTGATTCTGTCCTGTATCCTTGCTTGTCTCCAGTCATCATGGTTGGATTGGTTTTGTTGGTATTATTTTTGTTCTTTCTTTTCTCTCTGGCCTGTTTACTAATCATGTTACGTGTATTTGGGGGCTGCAGCCTGCTAACTGTATAATAAAGACTCTATTATTCCAAAATGTGGCTTCTGGAATAATGCACCTTACAACAATCCATTGTATATAAGATTTGCAAAGCACTTGCTCTTAGAGTTGGCAGTTGGTATTATTACTCTTCCCCTAATTATTGTATTATTATCCCCTAGAAAGGAAAAAGCTTTTACTATATTTTAGGCCTTTGAGGAATCAATATAATTTTATTTTTATCATTTGAATTTCAGGAAAGGACATATTAAAATGTCAATAATTTATTCAATTCCCATATATCTCTCATACTAATGTTTTTGCTCTGTTTTTAATCATAATGTAGTTTTATGCTTGCCATGCCACTCTTGTTTATTGGCTGAAGAAAGCCACATACTTATTTATTAACTAAGTGTCAATCATATGCTAAGAGTATTAGAAGTTTCTATGCAAATTTCCTTAGGGAAATTGGGAGTAACAACAATATAATAAAGTTATTTCATCGTATTGCCTTATTTGCAAATATTTTATTTTTAATTGTATAAAGAGATTGTGGACTATTTTTTTGTATTCAAACAATACTTACAAACTGGAAACTATCTTACTTCCATTTCTAGTCCCAAGTTCCTTCTCAGGAAGCAATGAGATCAACAATTCTGACTCAGTGTCCCTCTTTTACAGTCACATTACCTCTCAGAAGCAATTCAGATAGATCACAGAAATAGGCATAATATTCTTGAACTTTTCTCACATTATTTTCTATCAATTTGGGACCTTCAATTGGGTCTCTGGCTGTAGCTAGCCTTTCTTGTTCATGTCTAGTCCTCTATTACATCTTTACTTCTGGATCTTTGCTGGTTTATTGGAATTAGGAATCTCAAAGCCCAGATGGCTTTGAACCCTGATCTTCAGCTCTGAACATCTAGAATATGTAGGATTATATTTCATTTTATTTCATAAATTGATTTCAAGTGTATTTTTTTTCCCATGTACAGTTTATTCATGCTTTTTCAATAGTCTCTTGGCCAATGTTTAGTATAATTTTCACAAATACATAGCAGCTCAAACACAAATGCAGGAGCACAACAGCAAAGTTTGGCAACTATTTTAAGTTTGGGATTCATTATGAGTATGAAAGAAACTCTTGTATATAGTACACTTGCATATTCGTAAAACCCTTATACATAGTTATACTTGCATATTTGTGTAATATGCATGAATCTTTAAATGTACTGACACTGAAATTAAGAATGTTAAAAGTATTTGTTGCATTATAGTTGGATGGTAAGATAAAGAAAAAATGAAAACCCTTTAAAATGTTCTGAAATATGTCCACATGACCAGGAATAAAACAACTCCCATTAAATTAATCCAAATGTAATTGGAGATTAAGTCTATAGTGCCTCAATTATTCATATCAAGTGTCTAAAGGACAGAATCTACTCTTAAGTAATCTTTCTGTTCACTAGCTATACACTGATTAAAAACCAAAACAGAAAATTGATCACTTATACCTTAGTATCTAGCCAAAGAGCGAAGAGCACCAATGACAAGTGACAGGGAGCATGCATGTTTCTACATTTGCTGGCACTTATTTGACCTGTTACAGGACAAAGACTGCCTTTTATTACTGTACTAAATTAATTAAGGATAATAGTGCTATATGTAGGATTATATCAGCACTTAAACTCTTTCTATTTATATCTGACTACCTAAAATTTAGTAAAGATTAGTACATCGAATAGACATTGGTTTAACTTTTTTTGTATACCTTCTGGCTGTTAGGTGCAGAGCACTAAATATAAGTGAATAAGGAGAAAGTCAAAACCAAAAATTGTCCCTCCATGGGGATAGACAATGGGAGTCAACACATAAAGATATACAAAAGAAAAAAAAAAGACAACATTTGTAATGGCCACAATGTTGCACAGAAAACAAGAAAGACAGAGGATGATAAGTGTTGGAGCTTGGGGTAGGGGTCTTTTGCAAATTTCAACAGTTGAAAGAAGTCCTCTCTGTTACGATGCTATTTAAGCAAAGACCTGAAGGATATTAGGATGAATACTGATGGACTTACCACTACTACCCAGTCCAGCCTGCTTCTCATTGTATCAGACTCAGCTGTATCTCAGAGACCAAATCCAGGAATGCAGGATACTTAAAAGACCAAAGCAATGTATAGTAGTTAATGACACAATCTCATTAAAAAATATCTCTTTAAGTGACTTGTGCAGAATCCTCTTTCTTATATGCTATGCTAAAACATGGGCTTTGGAACTATAAGATCTGGATTCAAATCATGTCTCTGCTAATTACTAACTCTATATGTAATACAGAATAGCTTTTTTGGAAGCTCATGTGTAACATAGAACTATTGGTATTTAAAAAGTTATTGTGATGGGGCTGGAAACTGGCTCAGTGATAGAGTGCTTGTCTTGCATGCATGAGGCCCTGGGTTCGATTCCTCAGCACCACATAAGCAGAAAAAGCCAGAAGTGGTGCTGTGGCTCAAGTGGTAGAGCACTAGCCTTGAGCTGAAGACCTGAGGGACAGTGCCCAGGCCCAGAGTTCAGGCCCCACGACCGACCAAAAAAAAAAAGACTACATTCTTCTGATACTCCATGGAATCATCGAAGAGTTTTAAATTTCAAATCCTTAGCTATACCCCCACCATAGAGTAAGGAATAGGGCCTGAAAGCAAGAATTTTTTTAATGAGCATCCACATCTGATTCAGAATTGAGGTCACAATATATTAAGTGAATTATTGTAGCCCATGCATGGTGGTTCATGACTGTTATCCTAGCACGCTGGAAAATAAATTATGAGGAGTGTGAATTCCAGACTAGCCCCAGTTATAAAGCAAGACCCTGTCTCAAAATTAAAAATAAAGTTTTTGTGAGCACATAATAATGCATCCAAATGGAAAATGATCAACTGTGTTAAGAGTTCTTCCTATACATGTACATTTCTCTGAAAATTCAAAGCTGAGTAATCACATGCCTCCAAATATACTTCTGTTTACTTGAAAGTAAACCTTTATGTGTTGGGAAGCTACTGTATTTTTAATTTCCCACTAAATTATCTTAAAATGTATATATCTCTAACAAATCAATGTCTTGAACAATAGACAAATTTTGTGCAATAACAATTGTGAGTTTTTGTTTCTTTTTAAGAAATCTCTCCTTCGTAGAGAGTCCTTTTCTTATATTTTAACCTACCTATTCATTAACACTTGAATTTTCTTAGTGATTAAAATGTCACTGCGTATGTGTTTTAGTTCTTCAAAGATTCCACATATTTGTGTATTTTTTCCAGCTCTTTAGTTTGACTTGTACAAAAGAAGAAAATTTTACAATCAGCTTTTATTTGGCTATCCTTACAACTCTGTGAATAAAAAGTACATTGCTGTAAAATTTTAGACAAGCAAGAATTGGAAGGAAGGGGAGGGAGTTAAGGAAAGGAAGGAAGAGAGAACAGGAAAGAGAGAAGAAGAGAAGCAAAGCCAAACCCAAACAAAGACTTTGCATCTCCCCAGTCCTCCATAGCAAATAATCATTGGCAGCATTTTCTGCCTAGAGACATTGCCATATAACATAAATCACAGAATGGCTCTGCTCAGGCAGGAACTGAGGGACTCTGGGGAAGTGAGAGAGCTTTGCATGGTAGTGACAAGCCAGCCATTCTTCCAGCAGGAGGGCTGCAAGCTCTGCTAGATGGGTGAGGCCTCTTATTACCCTTCCTGGTTATTCACAAAAGCACCAACATGCCAGGGCAAGGGGCACTTCATTAGAGAGAGTTCTGGTGATTTTTCATCATTTAAAGCTGAGCTAGAGCCAAGTCAGCTGATAGGAATCCAGACACCAAGTCAAAAGACCTCATTTAACTAAATGTGTGTACAGGACCTTGATGTCTGAGATTCCTGAGGACAGCTACAGCTATGTTTTAAGACACCAGCTGTTCCTAGTGGAAGAGTCCCAGCCCATGACCTCTCTGATGGAGATAGGCATTACCTTTTACCCCAGTGAATTGTGGCCTGTGCTGTGGGAAATGCTGAAGGAAGAAGAAAGATAGCTCAAAGAAATTGAACAAAGGTGATAATTATGTCATCTTCAGAATTCTCAGGAGCTGGATATCTTTTCTCACAACTCTTCCAATTTGATAAGCAAAATACCAAGAGGGTTACAAATGAAGCAGAGTTAAGGGAACATAGCTTTTCCTAATTACATTTTTTTTCTTGCTTTAATTCATTCAAGAGTGTGAATAGCTAGAGAGAGTTGGGAAAGGCAAAAGCTTTGAGATGCTTTATCTCTTCAGCATGCTTAACAGCTTCTAATGAAACATAATTTACCCCTCCCATCCCACCGAAAAAGTAGAATATAATGTAAGGATGAAACTTCAAATGGCCAGTTCCTAAATGAGTTGCCTTCTTGATTGTACACAGAGATGTTACTTGTGGAGATGCCATCTATAGCTGTGCAGGGAGATTCACGTTTCAATTCATGCTTGTTCTAAAATAAAGAGGGGATATGACATAGATCTTTAGATACCACAGGTATCTCCCTTGGCACCAGCAAAGAATGGGCATTCAGCCCAGGTGATCTGCAAATGATGGCAATACAAACAAATACAAAAGTTTTTTACTTTTTAGATCAATATTTGCCTGTGCTTAATTTTTTTCCTTGTGGAAACAAAGCTAAAAACTTATATTTAAAAAAATCATAAATCATTCATCTGTTTTTTAAAAATTATATTTCTATTATTTTAATTAACTTGTAAAAAGAGTTACATTAAACAAATCAGTTTGTAAGCACAGTACATCTAGGTCAATATTACCCTTTTTTCATCATTCTTCTGTCTTCTTCCCAACTAAATAATTGTTCTTTAATTTATCTTTATCATGCCTCTCAGTTTATCTTTTATGTTATAGGGATATAGGTTGTTTTGTGCTCTCTTCCTTAAATGTTCTGTACAGGACAATCTAATACATCAACATGAATCGTCCAACTAAGTTTTCTTATTTAAGTTTTATACAGAATACTTCACAAAGATAAAGATTCTCAATGTTCAAATGTGATCAACAGGCTTGGATTAAGTAAAAGCAATCACAGAAGGTAGTTATTTTCTCTAAGTTACTGTATTTCTGGTAGAAAATTTGATTCGTGGATTAACTTCAAAGACTGTTAAAACCAAAAGAGACTCAGGGAATCATCAAGTCCAGTGTTTTTAAACTTTTATTTTCCTAAAATTTTCACTAGAGATAACCCTCAGTTGGAAGCTGTCACTCAAGCTCAAAAGATAAAACAGATATATTATAACCTTCTCTGGTTTAGACAAAAGGGATGGAGAATTGAAGACCTTTCTTTTTTATTCCTCTTACATTTCACCCCTCAAAGTGCTCCACAAAATACCTAGAGGATCATCAAGGTCTAATGAAAGCCACTGCTCTAGCCCCTCATTTTACAAAGGAGGAGACCAGAACCAAAAAGTTAGAATGACTGACCTATAATCAAATTCCTCCTTCTGGAGGAATTCAAGCTAAGCTGTATCTTAAATCCTATGTATACCATATTTGTTGTATATCCTTTAGCACATGATTTCCCATCTCATATGTAATAAGGTACTCTTCCTATGTAAGAATAAATCCAATTGTCTCTCAAATATCTGTGCTGACACATGGTTGCAAAGACCTAGATATAGTACATGCACACAGTATTCCTATCCAGAATTAGCTTTGCCAAACCAATTAAATTTCACTTATTTGGGTTCATTACATATATAATGCAATGTAATATATAATATATATCAAATATATGTATGTATATAAATACATACACACATATGTATGTATATGTGTATATAAACTGGTATTTATATATATATGCTCTATGTACACAAATTGTGTGTGTGTTCTGAGTAGTGATAAACTTTAAAGAGCATTCAAACCACAAGCCTTAACATTTTATTTTTAGTAAGTAAATCAATCTAAAACTCAGTTAAAATATTTTAAGTAGAAAAGGGAAAGAATGTCTCGTGTAATTGTAAAATAGAAGTACAAATTCACACAAAATAATAAAAATTCCATTTCTTTTTGTACCTCTTCATGGTGTTTGCTTGTGTGTTAATCTTATTCTCTATCAGAGTTCCTACATACATTGGGAGAGGAGGTGACCCTGGCCATTCCAGATGGCATGTATTTGAGACCTCTAAAAGAGTTAGCTAAAAGGGCCAGAGTTCTCTTACCTGCAATCCAGTACTTGATTACATGGTTTGAATTTCTTTACTGTTTCATCTTTAACTTATTTGTAAAAATGACCAGTAAACCCAGTGAGGGTTCCTAGGGACAAGTGGCTTTGTACAAAACACAAGTAAAATGGTGGGTCAATAACCTAGAGAGATTCTAAAGACAGAGTCAACTTTGGTTCTGACGATGTACTGATGTGTTCTAACTTCATACAGGTCACACTGACTTTTATGGCTCACCTTGTTGTGCATTCTTTTTACAACATATCAAAGTATGTCTATATCATTCCTTTTATAACTGCTATATCTGTCATAAAGTCCAGACCATAGTCACTAAACATTTTCTTACACATTAAAATATTAATGAATAGCCGGGTACTGGTGGCCCACATCTATAATCCAAGCTACTCAGAAGGCTGAGATCTGAAGATCATAGTTCAAAGCTAGCCTGAGCAAGAAAGTCTATGCTATGAGATTCTTTTCTCCAATTAATCACAGAAAAAGCCAGAAGTGGTAATGTGGCTCAAGAAGTAGAGTGCTAAGCCTGGAGCAAAAGTTGCTCAGAGATAATGCCCAGGCCTAGAGTGAATAAAAATGCCACAAGGAACATTGTATCTATATTGACATGCAATGAGGGTTTGTTTCCTGATTGCCTTTCCTCTCAGAGCAGAAAAGAAAGGTCAATGGTGAGCACTCCAAAACTCTGGGATTTGCAAGAGCAGTGACACAGACAAAGCAACAGGAATACAGACAGTACTTAGAGGCAAGAGGTTACTAAAACATACTTCAATCAAAGAGTTAATTAGAACTAATCTTCAGAGAACATCTCCTTCTAACCATATCATTGTATAATTCACTGTGCTTTCTAGTTTTTATTAATAGTAAATATAATTATGACATATCTGAGTTAATTAGTACTGCTTATCTAGCTGACTCATATTTTCTAGTTAAGGGTACTATTCCTAAATATAGGTACTATTTTCATGTCATGTTAGACCAAATTAGTTTAACATGCACATTTATAGAATAGGAAGGAGTGAAAGTGATACAGTTTTAATTACTCCTAATATGAAAAGGACATGTTCTCGTCAGTATATTTTAACCCAATAGACCATTTGTGTGTTAATATGGAAAAAATGTTGTTATTACAAGCCAATGCAATACAACCACTATTGTGGTTTTTTGTGATATATATTTATATATGAGATAAAATATAAAAGAAAATCAGTATCAGAGTAAGGAGTGAGAATCTTTATAGTCACGGAACAAGAAATATTATCTTATAAACGTCAAGTCTCTAAGCGTCAGGAAGCTGCTTCCCCAACAGTGCTATTGCATCAAAATAGCCATGGAAACACAAAAGCAAGTGAGGGCCCTTTTCTAGCATCTTTAGCCTACTTTCAATGTGAGTTATACTCCAATTGCAAGCTCTTTCAAAAAAGTGATGATGTAAGACAGGCAGAATTTATTTTCATAAACTACATGAAATTTGCAACCTTAGCTCAAAAGAACTCCTCTTTTGACATATAGAGTAAGCAGATTTGCTACCCAAGTTATTTAGAAAGGAAGCATATGGAATCTTTTCTCCAATCACTCTTTGCTTCTTCCATATGCATTGGAAGAATGACAAACATGGCATCCTGGCAGAGATGAGTAGAAAGATGACTGCTAAATGTTATCATTTTCATGTTGGTGAATCTTCTATAGCTAAGTGTCTTTCAGAGACTGAGAGGAGGACTTTACCTCTCAAGACTGACATCTAGAGAAAAGTTGCTTCCAGTTTTATAAGTAGACCTCTCAATTTACCCCACTCATCTAAAATCACTCAGCTACTAAGTAAGTTTAAGTGAATGTGCCAGATAGACAGACAGACAGACAGACAGATAGATAGATAGAGAGAGAGAGAGAGAGAAAGAGAGAGAGGAGAGAGAGAGAGAGAATCTTACAAGTCACCACACATGGGTGACTTTCATCCACTCTTGGCTAAAGTTCACCTATATCACTGTATTACCCCTGTGTCATCGTGATGGCCACATAGCATATGGTCAATGAATGAGAATAACTTCCATCATTTTTTTTGTTTTGTGTTTTTGTTTTTATTTGTTTTTGCTTTTCCCGGTTGTGGTGCTTGAACTCTTGGCATGGGTGCTGCCTCTCAGCTCTTCAGCTCAAGGCTAGTGCTCTACCACTTGAGCCACAATGCCACTTCCAGTTTTCTGGTGGTTTATTGGAGATAAGAGTCTCACTGACTTTCCTGTCTAGGCTGGCTTTAAGCCACGACAATCAGATCTCAGCCTCTTAAGTAGCTAGGATTACAGGTGTGAGCCGCCAGTGGCCAGCTCCCCTCCATCAGCTTTGAACTACAATCAAGGACAGAAGAATTATATAACTATCGTTTAAATCATTCATGTGCTTTCTTTTCATGCTATATCATCTCCTTGGCATTTGTAGCATGGCTACTTTCTCACAGGAAAACGGAGGTCTGGCAATGTGAATATAAATGTCAGAGCACATATTGGCTATGGTTTTTTTCAGTTAAAATCAGAAGAGTTATCTAACTTCCCCCTTTCCCCCTCACTCCCGATTGTGGGCCTGGGCGCTGTCCCTCAGCTCTTCAGCTCAAGGCTAGTGCTCTACCACTCAAGCCACAGCGCCACTCCTGGCTTTTTTTTCTGCTTATATGGTGCTGAGGAATCGAACCCAGAGCCTCATGCATGCAAGGCAAGCACTTTACCATTGAGCCACCTTCCCAGCCCAAATTATCTACCTTTTTAAAAATATTTAGACTACTTTCATATGGAATTATTATTCACTTTTCCTTTCACACTAGGTTCTTATGACCTTTAATATTCTTGTTAAATTTTTATTCAATGCTAATCATAGGTAATACAAAATGGTTTTTGAGTTTATGGGTAAGGCAGTAGAAGTCCCCAATTAAAGCTTTTTCCTTCTTGAAGGTTTTGAGTCACCCCTGAGAGATGGTGAATATAGCCAGCTTTACTGGTAGAAATCTAGGACACATTTCCAGGAGTACCATACCCGGAATTCCCACTAACCCCTGTGTATTCAGACTTTACTTTCTGACCTAAGTATGTCTGTAGTAGACAGAATAATGTCCTCATACTGAAGATATTCATGCACTAATCTTAAGCACTTAAGAGTATGTTAATCTAGATGGCAGAAAAGACAGCATTTGTGACTAAATTAATGACTGTTAGATGTGTAGATTATCCTAAGTGGGACTACTTTAATCAGAAGGGTCATTAAAAGAATCCAAAAGGAAATTATATGACAAAAACAGTGATAGAGTCAGAGAGTTATTTTATGGTGCCACATTTCCAGCTGAGGGAGTAGCAAGTGGGGCAGGAACTCAGGAATGTGACATATCAACAGATGGAAAATGCAAAGAATAGAATCTCCTTAGAGCACTGGAGAAGATTGCATACATGCCAGTACCTTGATTTTAGCACATTGAGTCCCATTTTGAACTTCTTAATGCTGAAACCATTGGACATTTAGTTGTGTGCTTTAAGTCACCAGGTCTGCTATCAATATGTTATAGAATAATAGGAAACATCCAGTGTTCAAAGGTGAAACATTCAATGGTAGAATTAAAAGATTAACCAATTCCCTTTCATCTACAATGCTAAAATCCATCTATTACTCCATTGTCCTAGTTTGACTTTCAGAAACAACAGACTGTTGCTTTCCTGTACAATACACATGGAAGCATTTTGTGTGGACTCCTCTTTACCTTCTTAATACAGGAGTCTTTACCTTCACATTCATCTTCCCCACAAACATACAAGCTTGCCTTCTAGCTATGCCTCCCATTATACTTATTCTCATCCTTTGTGCTTCAGTTATATACATGTATATATAACACATGGTATTTCTTGGATTTCTTCTCCAGCACCTTGGTTATCCCTAAAAAAAATTTTACACAACCAAGAGTTACATCTTCTTCTTGTAAAATCTTATGAAACATCATCTGTATTCCATAATATTGCTTATTTCACCATGCTATGGTTGTCTATAAACCATCCTTGCCTGACTTGTAAGAACACTAAAAGATACCATGAGTAAATTACATGTATCTTTGCCCCTCATCCCTACTGTTTTAATTTAGGACTTCAACCCTCATCATCAAACTAAATTAAAGCTAACCTTTGCCGTCATGGCTTCAGATCTAGGACTGGGACATGTAGCTCTCAAACACAAGGTAGAAATCAGTACTTCAAGTGTGAATTGAGATTATCTACTGTTTTGACAATTACCAAGAAATGTTGACCAGTGCCATGTGCTTAGGAGTGACTGTCATGCTTTCTCCTCCACCAACTCAGAGCTGGACTGACTTGTAAACACAGATCCTCTACCCTGATTTTGTTTCCAGTCTTTTGACTCTACATTCCACTCTGTTTCTTTCAATAAAACTAAGTTTTGCTTCAGAATTGGTTGATTCTGTGCACCAGGTGAGCGAGACCAGAGAGCATATACAATCAAATCTCATCCAGCTAAGCAATGAGATGTGAAATAGGTTTGGGAGCACATGAGCACCTTGAATGACATCACACTTTCTTGTTTGCCCCCTGAATTTTTGACTGTGGACTTCTCTCCCCACCCCCCGCAAAGATGTTTCCTGGGTAATTGGGCTCAATTGTGTGGGGACTAATAGCTACCAGGTGAATAATTTATTCTTAATGATGGTTAAATGCAAGAATGTCTTGCCTTACTCCCCATCATCCTTTAACTTTGAAGTTCTTGTCCTCGTTGGGACAATGTCTACCTACTGGAATGGACTTAGAAATATAAAATCAGCTAGGCATTTTTTTTGTTTGTTTGCTTGTTTTGTTTTGTACATGATCTTGAGAGGGAGAAAACATTATAGGACATTTACATAGAATAAGTTAATTATATATGATGTAAAATACCTATTTTTAAAAGATACCGTAAAAGGAAAATAAAAGTCATATGCAGTGCTTCTTCTGAAATCTTCCCTCTATGTTTCAATGGTATGTTTATCCTCTTACCCTTCTCAGTATTTCTCTCTGATGCTCCTTCTCATTATTGTTATTATTAGCAGTAATAGTATCATCATCATTATTATTATCATTGCTTTTCCTCTTCCTCCTCCTGGTTTTTTTTTCCTTCTCCTTCTCCTTCCTCTTTCTTTTCCTTATTTCTTCTCTCTTCCTCCCTCTGCTCCTCCTCCTCCTCCTTCTTCTTTCTTTTTCCCTATCTTTTACCTTCTTTCTCTTCATTGCTGACTCTAGGAATAGAGGCTTTTGTCCATACCCACATGTTATCAATCAGGAAGTCCTTGTGAAGCATTATTTGTGTTCTCTTCAGTGCTGAAGAATTTTGATCACTCAGTGGCAAATTCAGCTCAAGGCTCCTCTTCCTACTGCTCATTTGTCTTTTAAAAAATGACTTTCTCTCACTTCACATCTTAGTGCTTCCCTTTGTTCCATTCAACATTTAAAGAATAACACTGGGTTCAGAGAAGATCTGAATCAGCTGGTGGTGATGTAACAGCTGTTCCACTTCTCTTCCCCCAGGGAACAATTCTACTCCAACAGGAGAGGAAAACTGCATTTCCCTTTCCCCAATGCTCTGCACCAATTTCCATGGTCACTACCTGCCAGTGCTCCCAGTGGGCAATGGTAACAGGAATAGGGCCTGTGGTTACCCAAGCTGGAAGTGACACCTCGCTAATGACTGCTGGCAGTTACAGTAGGTGGTCAAGAAGTCATTGATCAATTTCTTTTTTCCTGTTTTCTGTGAGGGTGCCAGCTTCTTTTTGCCCAAGGCCAACAGGAAAGACTAGAGTGATGGCTTTAAAGAGAAATTGTCCTTTGAAAACTTAGTTCCTATTATCTCCCCCAAAGCAAAGATTGTGGGAGCTTAGAAAAATAAAATTTTTTAATGAAAAATTAAAATGATCTATACAAGAATTGCCAAGCAAAATCCATGTATTTAAAGTGGGGGGAGGGGTTGCTAATGGCTCTCCCAGAACATTCTGTATTGTCAAAAGATTTGTGCTGCAAAAAGCAGCTTTTGGAAGTCATCTCAGGAGAAAAGCCTTTCGTTCTTTCTTTTTTCCCCCTCACTAATCAGCCCTTTTGTGTTGTCTAGGTCCAGTGACAAGTCACATGGAACCTGCAGGAAAGCTATTTTAAACCCCTGTTTTCCGGGCCAAATGTATAGGAGGCTAAAACCTGACGTGGGAGGTCACTGTCGTTCACCTTGATGTCCCTGGCTTGGCTGGTCTGAAAGATTCACAGGCCTTCTCTGGAACATGTACCAAACTGTTTGCTTGCTTGCTTGCTTGATTTATTTATGTTAAATTGCAAATTCTACTACCTTTGGAGGGGAAAATAAAGTTCCCAAATATATCCCTTACTGCTACTACTGCAGGGTGTCTGCTGGAGGCACACCCGGAAGAAGCTCTCATTATATCACAATTTCAATTACTTTGAGCTGGTTTTTATTTTTATTTTTTAATTATTTAATGCTTTCTTGAGATTGGGGAGTTGTAGCTGGAAGTCTTTTTGGACTCCCAGATGCCAGCCAGCCCTGCGCGATGGCCTTATGTAACACAATTCATCTTTCACAAGATGTCATTACCTCACCACTGTTGATTCAAATAAATTTTATGGTTGTTGGAGAAATGACAGCATTTCATAGCAATGCAGATTTGGGATCTTAAAAAAAAGAAGTCATTTAGAAGTAACTGGGAAATATGCCCTTGGCCTGGGGAGAGGAAAGCTAACTCCAAACCTTTTATTTTTCTATTAAAACTTTGGCTGGAAAGCATGCTTTAGTTGGGGAATGTGAGCCACAACGGCCAGTATCTAGCATGGGGAAACTCATAGAGTTTGTGATTTTCAAAGGCTAAACCAACTCAAGCTTGACTTGGTATAACATTTTCTTTCTATCCTCAAGGATCATATTCAGGCTTCAGAATACAGGTGAATTTGAGTTATAAGATTTTATTGTTTTGATTTGCTTTTCTTTTATGGGTAGGGAGGTTGAGCATTTCTTCATGTGTCTATTGGCCATCCTTCTTTCCTCTTCAGAGAAGTTTCTCTTTAAGTCTTTAGCCCACTTATTTTTTGGGCAGCTGTTTCTTTGAGTATTTGTTGTTGGGGGATTTAATTTTTTGAGTACCAGGTATATTTTAGATATGAGACCCTTGTCCGTTGTATGGCTAGTGAAGATCTTCCCCTAATCTGTGGACTTTCGGTTGATCTTGTTCAAGATTAGGACTCAAATATCTTTTCTTTCTTGTTATTGTTTCTAACATATTTATAAGATATTTCTTTGTCGCTTTATATGTCCCTGCCCCATGGTATAACCCCTGTTTTCACTGTATTTAATGTTAGTATAATTTGTGGAGGGGAAGGGAAAAAACAAATTGTTTAAATAGGGATACAAGTGGACCCATTGCCACAATGGGTTATGTTATATCAAAAAATGAACTTTACAACTTTGATGGGGTGGGGTTGGGGGAGTTGGGAAGGCAGAGATGGGAAGGGGAAACAAAGGAGGAGGCAACAATGTTTGATAAGAAATGTACTCATTACCTTGCTCATGGAATTGTAACCCCTCTGTACGGTATTTTCACAATAAAATAAATCAATAAATAAAGTTACTCCGTGTATACACAATATATTATTTTAAAAAAAAAGATTTTATTATGCCAGGTGCTGGTGACTCATGTCTGTAATCCTAGCTACTCAGGGGGCTGAGATTTGAGGATCATGGTTCAAAGCCAGCCCGGGCAAGAAAGGCTGTGAGTAAACTGCCAAGAAAATTGGAAGCGGCACTGTGGTTCAAGCGGTAGAATGCTAGCCTTGAGCTCAAGAGCTGAGGGACAGGTGCCCAGGCCCAAAGTTCAAGTCCCACGACTGATTAAAAAAATATATATTTTATTACAGGAGACAGATGCCAAACATAAATTGGGTAATTTCAAAGAGGTTTAGTGGAGAATATTTTTTGAATATTTTTTTAAATATTTGAGCAGGAGTCAGGGGATAAGGAAATGACAAGGGATGGTACAGTGCTCTGGGGCTAGCAAGAAGAAGAGGCTGTTAATATTTCTAGATCTAAAGTGGAGATCTAAAGGAGAAGGAACAATTACTAAAGTTAAACAGCAGGGAGCTGTGTGCAAATGAATGCTCTGACAGTATCTCAGGCTAGTAGTAGAAGACCACAGCTGTCTACAGAGACACTATGGTATGAGATAAAGAAATAAATTTCCTGATTTTACCCTCTGTCCCCTTTCAGATCTTTTAGCATTGCTCCTCATTGGAAGATGTCAACTAAAAGCCAGAGGTACAGGTACCATTCATATTCACAGGATGGGCACTCAGGAGCTCAGCCCAGCTGGGAAATGGAGGGTGGGGTGCAGTGTGCCAATCAAAGGAACCCAGCCAAGGAAGCATCCTCTTCTAGAGGATTCGTGGAGCCTTTAATTTTCCTTTAAAGAGACAGATTTTCTTGACTGTGTTAAACAGCAATGATCAGGACCTTCGTCTTTTCTTTAACAAACAAACACCACACAGTACCTAATTCAGTCTTGCTATGTGTGCTTGGTAAGTGCAAAAGAAATATAAAGGACAAATACTAGTAATTTTATCTAATTGTTGAAGGCTGGAAATAGATTTTACACGTGGACTTTGATGTACCTAGAAATCTCTTTCTTCAGGAAAAGAAAAAGTAGTTAATGGATCCAGGAAGATAAAAGTTGGGTCATGCACAAGGCAGCTAGAGACCTTTCTTATCCATTCAACCAAAGTAATGAAAAACTAAAGTATCAGTGTTTCGAGTGATAAGTGCTACCCTATTACCACTCAATTGTAACCTCCTGCACCATCACCAGACACCTGTTCTACCAGAGAACCACGTGTTTGGTGAGAGTAGAGAGGATGGGTGGCAAGATGCCATCTAACAATTTGCTATAAATTACAGGAATGTTTCAGCTTCTTTCCTTCCCAACTAATAGTCTCTGGGAGAAGAAAGAAGCACTTTAAACCAGAGAGGCTACTGAAGATGAACTGCCTGCTCCCTGGTTTTGCTACAGTCTGGCCCTGAATCAAGCTTTACTATCCATAAATTCTCCTAACAGCCACTTATGTAGCCAAAAACTGCTCCCAGATTACTAACACTGATGCCTTCTGATTCTGTTTGGCAGAAAGCAGAGATAGCAAAGCCTGATCAATCTCATTAAAGCTAGGACAGATGGACACCCTTGGCTTCAAACTCTAGTGAGGCATTGCCGTCCTCATAACACAGTGACTATATTTACAGTCTCTTAATCATTGTCTGTGAGTGAACCAAGAGAATGTTCTGTGCTCTGCTAAACTTCTTAGCATTAGCTTCTCTCATAAAATAGTTACAAGAGTAAACCTCGACTTATTCATTCCTGCACTGCTTTTCACAATCTCCTCTCTGGTAGTGCATAGGCTCCTTTAATTTTTCTTCCATTTGATTTCTTTAAAGTGTTATTATAGGGCTGGGAATGTGGCTCAGTGGTGGAGTGATTGCCTTGCATGCATGAGGCCCTGGGTTTGATTTCTCAACATCACATAAGCAGAAAAAGCCTGACATGGTGCTGTGGCTCAAGTGGTAGAGTGGCTGGGACAGTGCTCAGGTCCAGAGTTCAAGCACCACAACTGGTAAAAATAGTTACAGACAGGTTACAGTTTCATAAGTCAGGTTCTGAGTGCATTTCTTTTTGGACAATGTCACCTCTTTTCTTAATTTTTAATTTCTATATTGTCTCTAAATGATATAGCACTTCATATCACAATGGAGCAAAGAAACAGAAAGCCATTATATAGTGAAAGGAGTAATGACTTTGAAATTAGAGCACTAGTTTGATTCTAGTACTGAACTTTCAGCTCTGTGAATAGGATGACTTCTATCAACTCTATGGATCTCCATTGCTATGATCTTTAAAATACAAGTGATGGCAATGCCTTATTAAAAATACATGAGCTGGGTGCCTGTGTCTCACACCTGTAATCCTAGCTACTTGAGAACCTGAAACCTGAGATCCACAATTCAAAGCCAGTTTAGTTAGGAAAATCTATGACACTTTTTCTCCAATTATTCACCAAAATCTTAGAAGAGGAGCTGTGGTTCACTATACTCATAACTTAAGCCATATGACCATTTGTGTTTCTCAGGTGATTCTAATGCATACATAGCCATAGTTAAGTCACATTATTTAGAGATGTGCTTTTGGAAATCCACTTGGATCAATCATTTTTCAAGGTCTGGGATATTATTTACCATAATGTAACCCACACAACTGAATTACACAGAATATTCCCTCCTTGGTAGCTGGTGATCTTCCAAGACATTATATTTGTTGATTCTTTGTCATCTTATATAAAGAATGAGCGCACACAACCAAGTTTTCCAAGATGTATGTATTTGTCAACTTTACTGAATGGTTAAAAGATACATGATCATTCTAAATCCTATCACTGATCCTCTTCTTTAAAAATGAATCACTCCATCATTGGCTACTGAGATACTTATAGTCAGTGGAAAATTTATTCATAAATTCTTCCCTTCACAGATATTTATTAAGGGCCTGCCATATGCCAAGTACTATGACAGGTTTGAGAAATTCAAAGAGGAATAAAAACATCAGTGACTCAATGTACATGGATGCCAAGGAAGCAAGTTGAGGGAAAGGAAGAACAAAATTGTAATGAGTTAGGCACTGGTGGCTTATGCCCATAACTCAAGCTACTCCAGAAGGTAAGATCTGAGGATCTAAGTTCAGAGCCAGCTTGGGCAAACAAATTCTCAAAATGATTACCTTCAATTATCCAGCAAAAAGTCATAAGTGGAGGTATGGCACAAATGGCAGAGCACCAGGTGTGTGAAAAACATGAGCAAGAGCATGAGATAATTCCAGCTCTGGTACTCTCTCTCTCTCTCTTTCTCCCCCCTCTCTCTCTTTTCTCTCTCTCTTCTCTCTCTCTCTCTCTCTCTCTCTCACACACACACACACACACACATACACACACACAAACACACGCATTTAATTTCAACACAAAAAATATGACATTTAATTTCAACTATGGAAATAGAAGCAAAGTCCAGTTGACACACAGAAAGGGAGTGGTATCCCACTGGGATGTGAAGTATTTCACTGAGAAGATATGGGATAGGACCTTGCAGAATAAGATTCCTGTGCAGAAAGGCTAAAAGAACAAAAGAGAGATGTATACAGTACAGAGGTGCTTAGAATTTCAAGCTAGAAAACATGGTCCCTTGCAAATGGAATAAAAGGAACATGGGGAGGAATTTGGAGAGAGAGAGAATCAACCTAGAATAAGTAATCAAGAACAGAATGATGAGCTTTGAACACCCTGACAAAGATGTTTGACTTCACTTTGCAGACGAGGGTAAGTAAGGACTTTTGAAAGGCTGTGAAGTGGGGGAGAGGCAGATTTTATGAAGGATGCTCAGACCCGCAAGAGAAAGATTCTGTATCACTTACAGAAATATTTGCTTAAATGTAGGATTTTTCTGTTTTGGACTGACACAGCCTTTGCTTTGTCCAACTGATTTGCAATGCAAACATTTTACGGCTCTGAAGGGGAATCATAATCTTTTAAATGTATTCGTTGAGAGGAATCATCAGGATAGACCAGCTCGTGCGAGATTTCCTTGAGGGCATCTGATGATTTTTCTGACTTACTCAACTGAAAAAAAAAAAAGAACGAAAGAAAACATGTCCCAAAGGATAGGAACAGCCTACCAGCATTAGTTAAGTATCAGAGCATGGCTGCATAAAAAAGAATAAATAAAACAGGAGCTATGTCTCGGCTATTTGCAATGGGAGATGATTTGAACAATTCTGACCTAACCAACCATTTGATCAACTGTCTGACTTATGTTATGAGTGAGAACTACAATAGCAACTGCAAGACTGTGTACTACTCAGCAATAGTTGCTATATTAGGGAAGAGGGGGAAAATGGGCATTGCTAATACTAATCTTCATTTGGCTATATTGCTATCTCAGCACCCAATTTTGCCCTCAAAGCAAAAGCATACTTATTATTTGTACTCCAAAAGCACTTCATATTTGAGCAAATTCATGAAGTGATTAAACTGTTACAATTGCCATGGCTTCCTAGACATTACTATTTCCTTTCAGGGTTGCTTCCCACAGAACTATCGAATGCTGCCTAGGTGCTGGCAGCCTTGGTCTTGTTGTCATTCTTCCGTCTGTTCCAGCTTCCCAAACCAGGGCCTTTGAGCTCTGCTCCCCATCTAATCTGTGCCTCCCTACCTAACGACACCCACTAATGTGTGCTAACAGATGTCTGAGCAAAAATTAGCAGTGGTGTCCAAATCAATTAGACCAGAGTTCTGTGCAGGAACAATTGCTCTGTAGTCTGTATGGGCTATATTTTTTTTTGGTTTCTTTCTTTTTATTTTCCTAAAGGTATAGTCATATAGCTCAGGCTGTGCTTCCCCATTCCAGATTTTCTACTTGCAAGCAGTCTCCGTCTGTGCTTAATGAACTCTGATTGGACCACCAGATGGAGAGGCTTCTACCAGGCATATTCCCAGTAACCAAGTTAAGAAGAGAGGGCTACATCACCCCAAGGCAATGTGGCCAAGAATAAAATTCATGTCAGTTTCAAATGATAGATTTGGTATATGCTTTAAATTCTGAGGGACTGTTTGGTTAACAGAGTTGCCTGATAAGGATTTTTAGCAAAAGACTGACAACTAATTGGATAGAGAATGGCTTGAATCGCCAGCATGATTCTTTATTTTGTTCATACAAGGGAATTTTTGATTTCCTATGTTTGAAAACAAGGGCCAAAATAAAAGATATTATGAACAAATAGGTAACCTCTGAAAGTAGGCAGACTTAGATCTTTGACCCTACAGGCTTTGGATTCTGGTAGAACCCTAAATGTAAACCTGGGCTTTACCTTAAGGGAAATGCTACTTACCTTAGAATTTAAATTTTTGCACCCTGAGTTTGCATGTAAAGTGGGCATAATAGTATAAACATCACAAGGATAATTAAGTGTATTCTTAAAACAAGTCCTGTCACACAGTACATGTTCAAAAGGAATAGCTTAATAAAAACAGATTTCATTTTGCTTCTCAGAAACACTTAGGTAACAACCAATCTATGAAGAATTCACATACACTTTGTTCTATATTTTTTACCACCCCTATCCTAGGAAAGGTTTTTTGAGCTGTGAGTGATTTTATACTTTTTACTCTATTATTATCTTTGCCAGATTTTGTAAATTTCTTTCCCAAATATGATAGCCAAACCTCCAACCACTACCTCTACCAATTTCCACTTGCTTCTCTCCATGTTCTCTTCAAAGATAGTTGCTGTGGTTTCCAAAGTAGTTTTGTATTCAGAAAATGAATACTTGTTCCCCAAATAGGACCAACACTCATAAAAAAATTAATAAAGAAATACTACAGGGAATAAACAGCAATATTTAGAGGCAGCTGTAAAAAGTTAATCTGTTTCTCATTTATTGTATTCTCCCATATTCTGCATTTTATCTTGCTTATGGTAGACAATTCTTTTGAACATTTAGAATAACTTCTTTATGCGGTGCATAGTCCTTCAATACCTTGCTGCCTATTTATGTATTCCATTTTAGAGCTAACTCCCTTCATGAAAGCCACCTCAGGCAACCCATGTATATGGAATGATCCTATTTTAAAGAACTTCTGACACTTGTTATAAAGCTTTTGCAGAAATGGCAGCCTGCCTTTTTTTTCCTTCTGTCTTTTATTTTTTTCATTTTGGAAATTTAATCACTACCTTAAGGCATCTAGTCTTTTAGGTACAACTTCCATACCTAAGAGCAGACAGGAGAGGGTGAAATGGAAGTACTGAATACAGCTGAGGCCCTTACCCTCAAATACTTCTCCTCCTATAAGCACAGGTTTGTTCTCATTACCCTCCTGGGCAGTCTTCTAGTCTGGCCAATTGGGGCTGTAAGAGCTGAGGATTGTCATGGGTGAATAAGTTCCCAATGAAGAACTGGTGAGGTTAGTTTTATTATCTTGCGAAGGATCAGCCATTTTGTTTAGTTTTGCATTTTTTAAGTACAATTACATTTGTACTTAAATTTGTACATTTTGCAGCTCAAAAGTAGAAACCTGCCTGACTCCAGGTTTCAATCTGTCCCCCTTTTGTGGGTAAAGCGGTTCCCCATGAACACACAAACATCACACTCAGCTCCGTCAGATCAGCTTCATAGCCACATTTATCAAAATTATCCCAGAGTCCCTTGCAGAGACGAATATTAATAGGGTTCATTTAAAACCAAGAGTGTTACTAATGCTTTTTTTTTCTATGTGCTAAATGGGAGGAAACAAGAATTACACAAACAACAACAAAAAGAAACCCAGGGTTGTTAGAATAGTTAATAAGGCGAGGTGAAATCTTTGGGCAAGGGGAAATAATGCTGAGCTTTCAGAAATCTTGATACATCAATTTACATATTATTATTCCCATTGCTTTCCATCCAGAAAGCAAAGCATTTCTCTCTCTTGTACACAACACACTGCCAGGTAAGCATTCTAATCATTCTAAGTACATTCTATCTGCCTATCTAGCTATAGCATTCGTACTAGGAAATACTTCAGTTAATAGAGTAGTAATTTCAGCTTTCCCATAAGTTTGCACAGAAGACTCGAGGAGAATGAGTAGAGGAACCTTTGAAAACAAAGATGAAAATGCGTTGAATGGGTTATTTCCATTTCCCTTCCAATCATATAGAGCCATTTGCACACAACAGCCCAGGTGCCATTGGCACCTCTGCTTCACAGAGCAGCAAGTTGGCATAGTGGTGTTTCTGATTAGTTTTGTTGGCTAGTATTTCACACCATGATGCCACATTCCTAAGAAGGGCCATTTTGTTGCCTTATGCTGAGGTGATATCTGCTTTGAGTTAGGTAGAAAGAACCATCTCTCCTTCTTCAAGCAAAGGAGAGTTAGTAGCCTCTTTTGGCATTCTTGGCATTAAGCTAACTTTAATAATTATGTATTCTCCTGCCAGAACCCCCATGTTTCACATTCTACATGACAAAAGTTAAATAGAATGCATGTCTGAGAACCCCCTTTAGGCACAGAAATTAGAAAGTTTTCAATTAATTGATTACTTTGTTTTTTTAATAAAAGAACAGTGACCAGAAATGAATGTTTAACAAGTAAAAAATAAGAGTAATAGTTGAAACTGTCCTTTATCATTTTTTTTTAATTATGTGAAGCAGCATTGCAAGGAATGAATTTAATATGCTTTTTTGGTGCTTAAAAATGTGGCTTTTTATAGTTAATTTTAGTCTTGGACCAGATACACATGAGTAATTAGATTTTAGGGTCAAGCACGCTATTGTGGGAATAGCCATTGTCCTTGAGAAAGAGAGATCATAACTTCACCAACTCACTAAAGCCAGACAAATCAACACAGAGCCCTAGATCACTAATTCTAAAACAAGCACAACTTTGGGTGATTTCTCAAGACATTTTTGCTTGTCCCAACTTGGGCTGCTACTAATATCTAATGAGCTGATGATAATTCTTTGCATCCTATAAATGTATAGGACAGTTCTCACAATTAAGAATTATCCAGCACAAGGATCAACAGTGACAAGGTTGAGATGCCCTGCCTTAAAGACATGTAGAAAGGTGTAAACTTTCCAACAAAATCATGGGTAGGTTGAAAGGGGGAAAAGCATTGAATTCTAGAAATTTTAGCAGAGGAATATGAAAGTTACATAATTTTCACTATCAGTAAACAGCGTATACAGACAGAAAGGAAGTAGCAAACCTGAGATTTTTTTAACCCATACTATTTTCTCATCTTACATAGAAATACTAGTTGTACTTATCTCTTAGAGTCATAAAGAGAATTAAATTGATTAATATGTACAAAAATAGTAAGTGTTCAATAAGCATTGGGACTAATATACTATTATATCTTTATCATGCTGGGAACTCGAGAATGCTAAATGTAGTAGAGCCACACATGCTTCAGAGTCATAGATAAAATTTTCATTCAGAAAAAGTCCTGTTTATCACTTAATGTTATCCATGAATGTAACATGCAATTAGCTTCTATCTCAGGGGAATTGAATAAGATGTTTAACTACTGGTTGTTTGTAGCTGTATGTTGAAGACTATGTTAAGAAAAAAGTATGTAAGGAAATACACTTACTGCATGCATAAATTAATCCCCATGATGCACTGCATGCATAAATTAATCCCCATCATGCACTTAAATACATTTATCATAGAGAAACTGATCCCACATTAAAGCAAGGTTTAAAACGGGTCATGATGTAGAATAACGTGTTTCTAGTTAAAAGTCAAGATTTACCTTTGTACAACACATCATACATGACTTTGCTCCCTTCAGGCTGTATGCAAATGAAATAATATTTAGGAAACTATCTCCTGAGAAGAACAAGTTTTTAGTTAGAACCAAGTGTTAACTTCTATTTCTATTTTTGCTTCCATTCGTATGGTACATATCACCATGGCATGACCAATTATCATTTTAAAAGTACAAACTGTATAAACAAGCATCAGAGGTCTTCGTGTTGATGAGCATGCAAAGTTCCGTTCCTCACTTGCAAAAAGATTTAATTTTGATTATGGATCATATTCATCTGCCTTCACCCAATGGATTTGATTCCCTGTCAATGCAAGGCCTATTCCATCTGATCCTGTGATCAGATGTGTTTCATCCATCTTCCACCACGTCTTGGATATAATATTTGTTAAATTGACATTCATTATCAAGGAGCTATACAATTCAGAAATCACTTATTTGTTCCATACTCTGTAGATCCTGTTGATCCTATGCATTGCTTTTTGGTAGAAGGGAAAGGATTTTATTTTTCTTTTGTCCAATGAGCTGTACCCAGATTGCAATCATTTCTCCTTGCTTATCTGAGACAGAGAGTTGGACAACTATCATCTCCCTCCATCTCCTTTCAATGAAGACAGATTACTCTCATCAGCCTTTCCATTCTGAAATCTTCTCTCACAACCTGCATCTGTTTAGCTCTATCCTGGCTATAGGGGGAAAGAAAACATTTTGATTTCTCTACTATCTATAGAAATGTTGGAGTGAGAACAGATCATATTGTATTTCCTGTGAGTTTCCTTCTCTTTAGTTTTGTTTACTAAGTTAGAACAAAACCTTTTTGTGCACAAGACACATTTTCTTTCTCTTTGGCCAGGTTGTTCCACTGTTCAGCAAGTTTCCTCTCTCCTGCTTTTGAATTTCACTCCCAGCACATAGAGAAGGGGTTGAGGCCCTTTATTCCAAAAAGAATCGAGTAAAGAGTCGCTGTTACCTGGAGCGTGAGGACACAAGATGAGACAGGGCTTTGGTGATGTAAGTTGAGGGCTAAAGGGAGGACTTTGAAAGGTGAACCTTAGAGAGACAAGCTGGCCATTGAAAACTAAATTGCCAACTTGCCTCCAGTGAACAAATGCACCTGCCATTCGCATTGCAGCCAATTTGCTGTTTCTACTTTTATCTCTCTCACGCAGCAGGCTCCAAACTCTCAAAGGTTTTCCTGTGCCTCCTTTTTGTGATGCCCAAACTAGCAGGACTGTTAGAGACTTCTGTATGTGCACTTTATTCCCATTTTCTCTCCCACTCATTACGCTAAGATAAATTGAGACAATAATATTCATAAGAGAAGTTCTTAGGAGCTACAACTCTTCCTCCAGACCCCAGTGTTACTGGAAGTGGTTCAACATTTTAAGATGGTGCCTGGCATCTCTATGAAATGCAGGCACTGGAGCCTAGCCACCAAGGGTGAGACACTCTGTGCTGTGAACACATTACTGAGGTGTGAATTAATACTTCTAAGCCTCCTCTCCAAGAGTGAATAATAGCTTCTGGAAGAAGGATTCCTTTGAAGGATGAAATTTTGTAAGGAGAGTCTCAACCCCCAAACCTTTTTTTTCCCCCATGTGCAAAAATGTTTGGTAATGAATGATCATCAAGTGATTACTTTTAATTACCTAAACAGGAGGGAGAAACATCTTTCCGTTAAAAGAATTCTGAATGACAAATGTAGATTTGCTTATATGAAAACATCCAGTACAACCATTTCCTAAAGATTGAATTATTTTTTTAAAGTATTGTTGAGTTTTCACAATAGCTTACATTTCTCAGCCCCCAAATATGCTTCCACTCACAGACTTGTAATTCTCCATGCCTACGATTCCCTGAAGACACCGCTATACATTTAAATATACGCTGCTTCAAACACTGGCAGGAAAGAAAGACCTTGGAATAGAATCAAATGCAGCTCTTCCTGCCCACCTCTTGAAAACCTAAAATGTTATGCAAAATATTCTAATGCTGCTTTAAGGTTGCATTTTAATTGCACAAAAGAGAAATTATTCATTGTGGTTTTCCAATCAACTGTAGCTCTTGCCCAGAGTAAGGGAAGATTTCTGTCTTTCCTCTTATGATAGGAGAAAATGACAGGCTTTTGAGCAGCATTTCAAATCTGCTGTCCTTTGCTTTTCTGACTTGCATTTCTCTGTTACTTTAGGCCTGCCTAATGAATAGCCTTCAATTAACAGTGGAAGTGCTAAGAAAGCGTAGTATTTATCTCAGAAAAGGGGAGCCAGGCTGAGAGCAAATGAACTTGAAATAGAAAGAAAGCATTCAAGGTATATCACTAGCGAAGAGTATGTTTTAGATATTTCAGGCCACCCTATAGAGATGTCAGTGATTAAATAGAATTGTCTACTCACCCTTTATCTCCCCAAAGGGTCTCTTTGGAGACCCTTCTGACTTTCATTGTTTCTTTCATCTACTTTTTTTTCCTTCTTCTCTTACAAAAGAATGTTTTATTTTTTAATTTAAATTTATTTTATTTTAAAGGTTATACAGAGGGGTTACAGTTAAATCAATAAGGTAATGAATACATTTCTTGTGGAACAGTATTACTCCCTCTCTTCTTTATAAAAGAATATTTTAAATGACAGTCTCTGAAAGTCTAAATCAGGTAACACTGGTATGTTCTGAGATCACATTTATTATAAATGAATCATGTGAATTAGTTCATATGCATTGTCTTATTTTGTTATTTTTTACCTCTAAAATCCTATGAGGTTAATTTTTGCATTATTCAGATAAGAAAACTAAGCCAAATAAAGATTAAGTAGCTAGTAAGTTGACAGATGGAAGCCTGGCTCTGAAGCCCAGTATCTAACTACTAAGTTATAGTCTAAAATGATTGAAAGTGATGATTCTCAACCTGTATATCCTCAGACATTTCTGAGATTTTCCTTTGCTTAAACATTCATCACATTCACATGACCTCTAATGTTCATGGATACAGGGTTCTGTCACCCATCAGGCTTTGGGGACCTAGGTCAAGGAAAATCCTGGTTGATTTCTCAATCAAATTAGCATGTTCTATTGAGGTTAAGCAGAATCTTATCACATAGAACTTTACTGACATGTATTTAATCACTAAGTCCTTAACTAGTATTAAAATATATGCTAAGGTTATGAATCACATTCCATTAACCCCAGTATATTCCCACAAAATTCTGATATTATTTTATCTTCCTCTATGTACACACACACACACACACATATGTATTATTGTTATTGTAAAGGTGATATACAGAAAGGTTTTAGTTGCATATGCCATGTAATGAGTACATATCTTTTTGAACAATAACTCCTAGGATTTCCCTGCTAGCCCTACCCATAAGTTTGATTGTTCATTTTCAACATAATGTCTAGTGAGCATCACTGCTGTGTTTGTTCACCCTTTGTCCCACTCAAAAACATATAAACTTACAAACAAGACAAAAGATATAGAAAATAAAAACAGCAACAAAGGAAAAAAAGGGTTGTTTCCATGGGTTGGAGTTCATTTCAATAAATATTATTATATATGATCATATGGTTAGAGCTATTGAGTCTTTGTGATCCATGCTTCTGTGCTTTCTGAGACAAGAGTTATTTGAAAAGATACTCTAAGTATATAAATCTAATATTCTTTTACTAAATTATTTAATATTTTATCCATCCATTTAGAAAATTGGTGTATATTATATTGATCTTTGTGAAGGTGAAGACACTGTGTTATGGGGGAAAATTTTGGCATAAAAGAAACCTACTAAAAGTCAGAGATGCTCAAAATCTAGGTCTCCTGATGCCTTGTATTAGTGAATGGGACTGCTCTTAGATAACTCTGTGTACTTATGTGGGTCAGACCTTATTTTCTATTCAGAGTCGTACATTTTCACTTTTTCCCCCACAGTATTATCCCAAGTCTCCCCAAAATAACTCCTGTACTAGAAATATATTCAGTGAACTTCTTTTATGTTTTTCTTATGAAGACATGATAGTGTAATAACGAGACCTGGAAAATGCCAAATATAGTACCACAGTTCACTACAGGAAACCTGAAGATATTCTCAACTCATGCTAGAAATATTATTTGTTTTGATAAAGTGTAATTTTGCCTTGCACTAAAGGAGAACAATACAAAGGTCTCTGAGTCTTTTTATTATGTAACATAGTTTCCTTAAATAGTCCTGGAGGCATTGTCCTTCTCTTTAAGCTAGAGGGAGAGGAGAAAGAAAAACCAAGATAGAGGTAAAGCCAAAAATACATCCTGGAACCCATTTATTCTAGCAGCTGTGCTGTGCTATTTACTAGCAAGCATTTGCATTGTAGAAAAACTTAGTTACAGTACCTGGACTATAAAATAAGCATTTTAGTACAGCATTTCTTCAGGCAATTTCTAGAAATATCCAGGAGTTTTATGATTTGTGTGGTTTTGAATGTAGGTTATGACTTTCTTGATGAGGAAATACTATTTTGCTCATTCAAATTATATACTTCCATACTACTACCTTTGACTGGATTTTACAGAGTGCTCTCTTTTACACTATGCGCTCAAAAAAATTAGGAAATTCACATTTGGGAATGCCAACTTCCTAAGATATGAGATCCAAAATGGGCACTGACTTCCAGCTTCTTAATACCAAAGGCCAGCCATATGAGTGGGAAAGTTCCAACAGTTTGGCAAGACAAAAGAGCTGGCATGAGACTAAGATATCCATATCTGCTTCTAAACAGTGGCTTCAGTACAATAAAAAAGATAGAGATGTTCCTCTGACTCTTCTGGATGATGGTCAATGTGAGACAGGAAGCTACAACTCACCAGGATAAAACTAATGGCTAAAAATATGGAAACATGAGTTGTGTTTCATTACCAAACACCCATCAAAATCTCCAATGAATGGACAATAAGATCTTCTTTCAACACTCTGTCATGAAGCTTAAGGGATTTTTGAAAGGACATCTAGTCCTGTTTTCAACTTTCAGCAAGTGAACTTTAAATATAAGTTGAACAATCTATTTTTTCATGATGTTTGTCTGGAATAATTAATGGTGGTTGCCTTACAGACAATGCTGAGCTCTCACCACTTTTTAAGCTCAAGCCAGGTCAGGCATAACTGAGTAAAGTAGCAACTATGCCATAGCATTACACACCCACTGTAACTTTGTCATGACAAAGTAGAATTTTTTTTTCTTTTTTACTGAAGGGATACATTTGTATTTGGCTTACCTCAATATGTTATTGACCAGAATCCAATTGTATGATCCCAAAGTATCTCCAAGAAGATGGGCAAAGCATAGGAAAAGCACATAGATGATTGGTGAAATGTAAGCCTGGATATAACCTCCAAGTACATAAATTGGAAATACCAACTGCACTGTCTTGAAAGTGAAGAGCACACACATTCGCTCTTTCAGGAAGCAGATGGAGTAAAGGACAAGGTTCATAATTTTTATACAGAGCATACACAGGACAAATGCAAGAAATATGTCACTAGACAACCAGTCTGGAAGCCACGGATTAAATGTCAAGGATTAAATTGTCATTAGCATTGCATTAATTTGGACAGTGTGAGGTACTTGAAATATTTTAATGAAGGATGTGAGAAAGAAGAGGTTACATCTGCACTCAGGAAATACACAGAGCCAGGTGCAGTGTCATATTTTCACTTTCCCATCCCCTGTTCATCCTCTTGGCCTATTTCCATTTCAGTTCATCCATTGGAAATCTCTGTCTCTAGTGTAAGTGAAATGTTGTTCTGTTCCCAAAAAGACCTATAAACCCTAGTGTACTTTGGATCAAATAGTTTAGTGTCTGATTGAGGGTAAGAGAGAGGCTATAAAGTTTTTTAATGTATGAATGCTGGAATCAGCTATCAGGAATAGCCATGACAAATAACACTGACATTCCCAAATCCCGAATAATGTCACCAGCATATCAGATTTCTGTTTGGTTGATAGTTTTTCTTTTTTTTTTTTTACAATATTTTAAGACACTTTAAAAGGCATTTATAATAATTTAATCTACTTTGTAATTAAACTTAGTGATTAGACTCTTAGTCACTTACATAACTGTTTTCCTTTAAATGGCTGGTACCAGCTGGCTTATAGCTGAAACCTGATCTGACTCTCAAGGCTGTCAGAAGGGCCAACATAAGGCAGAGCTTAATGTGCTGTGCAACTTTATGAAAAGGTAACACATCCATAAAGTTTTACATTTTTAAAAATATTTCTTCAATAACACTGTATCAACATTAACTACATTGGAGAATATCTTCATTGTAATTGAAATCTTAGCTACTCTGGGCACCCATTTGATTTTCATGACCTGGAAAGAAGCTGATATCTTCTCTCAGCCTCCAGTCATTAGAGGAAGGACAAATAGCTAAAAATCTGCAGCTTGGAGTTGAGCCACTTGGGGTATTTTATCACCAGGAGAATGTGATGGCTGTATAATTAATGGAAGAAAGCATTAGCAGAAGGCTAAGAGCAAAGCAATCACAAGTGGTTCTCTCTATTGTTTCTGTGTCGTTTTACCAAGGGTGCTGAAGATTCAGTAAGTTATTCGTTCACTCCCTTATCACATAGGTAATGCAAAAAAAACTTCTATCAAGTTAGGCAGAGCCCTTTTGTACTGGTTGGACAGATGTGATCAAATCTGACTCAAATCAAAGGCCTTCAGGGGCCAAAGACTCACACGGCCCAGTCATTTTCTATAGGTAAGATGCAGTGACCTTCTCTAGGTCAGAAGGAAAAGTGGGTAAAATAACAGATCACTTACTTTGCTCTTTCCCCTGGATGCTAAAGGAAGGGGTGTGGGCTGAGAATGAAAAACTCTTCTTGTGGTCATGAGGCATGCTTCTCAGTCCATCTGGAGCTGGCTGGAATGGAAAAAAGAAACACAGACATCTTGCTCATTGCTATAGCATGTGTCTCAATCTTATGTGGTCTGGGGCTCAGGGAGAACGAATGAACCATCATGGCAGATGCCTTCAGTTACTTGACATCAGGGACACAGGAGGGCTGACTGTGCTACTGTGCCTGCATTTGGGCGACTTCCCTCACTGCCTCTTTCTGTTTCCTGTCCTACCCACTACCTCACGTGCCTGTGACAGAAGAGCACAGTCAATAGACACAGACTATAGGTACAGCTCACTGTCCACTCGGGCTCAGTTTCCATGTGGGAATTCTGTAGAATTCTCCCAAAGCCCTAGAGACAACATACTCTTCCCTGCCAACCACCAGTTTGGAAACAAACACATGGCTGCTGCAGAGCCTGACAAGAGAAACTCCTTTCTCCCTCCTGCAATGGTTGCTGATTCTGACCCATACCCAGTGACATCTGCATTATCTCCTTCCAAATCCAGCTCTGTTTTCCCAATAGTCACGCCATCTCTCACAGGAGCGCAGAGTCCCAGTGGTAGTTAAAATCATCTCTTGCTGGAAGGGTCAGTGAACACATCGTGTTGGATAAGCACCAGCATTGTGAGATGGATACAAACACAGTCACCAAGGGTCACGATTGCATCAGAAATCATTTGCTAGAGTGCTCCAGCCCCTCAGCAGGCTGCCGAGAGGCTGCTTTTTGCAAGAATTGATCAGTTCTCCTAAACACAGGTGCTGTGCATGTTTATGTGTGAGACTGGGAGCCAGGTGGGTGAGATTTTGATAGGCAGTGTTTGTTTCCGTAGGACATGGAGGCTTGAATAAAACATAGCAGGGGTGCAGAAGCAAGAGAAATCTTTGACATTTTCTCCATAACATGCCCAGGGCTTGGGGAAAAAAAAAACCAACAGGTGGGATTCAAGGCTCCCCAATGTCCAAATTCACATTTAGCTCAAGATTACTGAAAGATTCAACCCTTTAGGATTCAATAGTAGAAGGAGAGAGAGAGAGGAAAAGGGAGAAGGAGAAGGAGAGTCTCACACACACACACACACACACACACACACACACACACACACGGGGGGGGGGGGGGAAGGGAGGGGGAAGGAGAGAAAGTGAAAGAGAGGGAGAGAGGTTTCCTCTCACTGTCCTATCCAAGCATCCTTTTGAATTTCAAAGAGGAGGGAGGAGGAAAAGAAATCTTATTTCATGATGACCAAATTGAAGGAAAGGAAATGTGATGCAAAGAGGAGAGGTGGATCTGGTTTCCACTGGAAAAGTGTCCAAGTGTTTCAGGTTATATATAGCAATATTTCCACCTTGAGTCGGGCACCGGTGGCTCACGCCTGTAATCCAAGCTACTCAGGAGGCTGAGATCTGAGGATCTCGGTTCAAAGCCAGCTTGGGCAGAAAAGTCTGTGAGACTCTTATCTCCAATAAACCACTCGAAAACTGGAACTGGTGCTGTGTCTCAAGGGGTAGAGTGCTCGCCTTGAGCTGAAAAGCTTAGGGACAGTGCCCAAGGGCTTGACTTTGAAAAAAATTCTTAAAACTAAAAAGCCAAACATCATTGGGTTGGGAAGATGGCTCAGTGGTAGATTGCTTGCCTAGCATGCATGAGGACCTGGGTTTGCTTCCTCAGAACCAGATAATCAGAAAAGGCCAGAAGTGGCACTGTGGCTCAAGTGTAGATTGCTCGCCTTGAGCTGAAGAGCTCAGGGACAGGGCCCCAGGCCTAGAGTTCAAGCCCCACGACTGACCAAAACAACAACAACAACAGAAGAAGAAAGCCAAACATCATAAACTATATATATACTGTGAGGGACTATTGAGGAAAAAAGTTTCCTTCAGGAAGTCCAACTCCCATAGACTCTACACAACCAATGGCATTTGTACCACTGTATTCACTACAACTACCCAACTACCCAGACTTTCTTGTCTCTAGCTGTACTCTGGTCAAACTGGCAGCTGTTTAATTCAGTACATATGGCAGCATCCTTCATATCAGTGATAGATGATTTAGTGTGGGAAGTATTAATGTCTTTTTAAAATCTTCTGACATATAGAATTGGTTATGGACTCAGTGATATCAACCAACAGAATGAACCTCAAAGAATGACTGGGTAGCCTGTTATCCAACCAATGAATGGGTGGCAGGGGTGGGAATAATACCCTGTTATCACACAGGGTTATAATAGGGACCAAATAAGGAAAGACATATACTACTGCTTTTAAACTATGTAGTGTTATGCTATATAGACAGCATTGTTATTGTTAACTATCGGCATTATTTCATCTTACATTTTCATCTTATTATACCTATGCATTATGTGTGTGTGTATGTATACAAATTTGCATGTGCTAGTATTTGAACTCAGGGCCTTGTGCATTCTAGCACTTGAGCCATACCTCCACTTAGAGGTTTTTTGCTAGTTAATCATAGATACAAGTTTCATATCCGTGTCTGCCTTGGCTGTCCAAACTGAGATCCTCAGCCCTCAGCAGGCATGAAATACCAGCATTCAGCATTGTGTCATCTTTCATTCTTGAGTGTTCATTTGCTCATAATGGAAGGTAAACTAAAAGGGAGAAGTATAAATCATACTTACAATTCACAATCTTCTTTTTGATTTCTGCTCTTACTCCAAACCCTTCCCAAACTTATTTACTTCCTTGCAATTTCCAAATCTATTTAGAATTACAGGAAGCATTCTGTCTCCCTTAGCTACCTTTAACCATTGGGCCATCTGATATGTTTTCTTCCATTAAAAATAGAAATATTGCCAGACACCAGTGGCTCACACCTGTAATCCTAGCTACTCAGGAAGCTGAGATCTGAGGATCATAATTCAAAGCCAGCCCAGGCAGGAAAGTAGTCAGTGAGCCTCTTATCTCCAATTCATCACAAGAAAACTGGAAGTGGTGCTGTGGCTCAAATGGTAGAGCGATCACCTTGAGCTGAAGAGCTCAGGGACAGTGCCCAGGCCCAGAATTCGAGCCCCCTCCCCCCATCCCCCACCCAGAGCTCAAGCCTACCCCCGAACAACAGGGAAAAAAAAAGGAAAGAAAGAAATATTGTACTGGCCCTATCTGGTGGTATGTAACTGTAATCCTAGCACTTAAGCAGCTGAGGCAGAAGATCCTCAGTTTGAGGTCAGCCTGGGCTACACAGTAAGACACTACCTAATCAAACAAACAAACACATCCTTTGGAAAAATTACAATTGATATGAATGTTATTTAATTCATGATGGATGATAACTCTACTTGTTTAAGAGGAAATAATATGAAGGTTCAATGTTCTGTTGAAATGGGTCATGGTAAACTTTGAACAGGCTCAATGCAAAGAAAGAAATTCTAAAAGCCTCCTGTCAATCTCATTCTTTGTCTAACTATTGTATCCTTCGGGCCCTTGAGCATTGGCAGGAAAGAACTTCTATTATTTTCATTATATTCTAGGCAGCCTTTAGTTCACTCTGGTTGGTTTCTATTGGAATCTACCTCCTTCCCCATACACAAAGAAAACTGTGCCTTAAGCAACTGGAAAAATAGAATTTAGGTTAGTAATGTGGACATGAAATCATTAAGTTTAAAGAGCTCTTACAAACAGCATAGTGATCTTACATATTTCTGATTCCCAAAATGAACTGAAGGAATGAGATGAATAGTAAGCCATTTCAGGAAATGTTAAAATAACTATTATTTTCATGGTAACCTCCCAGTGGCACTTTTGTTGAGACAATAAAAAGTAGCTGATCTAACTCAAAATTGTCATTTTTCTACCTCCTCCTTAGGTGCCCAGGTCTAATGCAGTCCCTTTATATAGGTGCTCAGAATTATAATAATAATTTTACTGACTTGCAAACATAAACAAGATATTGTCTCAGAAACTTTATGCATTTTTCTATTTTCTTATAATTCCTTTCTTATTGATTTAAAAGTCTTTTCTGCTTTTGGTAGAAGGCGCTTCTCATGCCTAACATTCTCTTTATAACTAAAGGGTTCATCTGTAGAGTTTAGTTAATATTTTCTGGTACATTCAGTATTTTGAAAAAAGTTAGTGGAACAGAGAAAGATATTTTCACTGCCTATGAATTATTTTATAGTCTTTATAGGCAATGCTATAATATAGAGCTAAATTCTATAAGCTTATCATAGAAAAAGAGTAAGTTTTTAGTAGATTCTAGGAATGCAAGCTGAATTTCCATTTATTCTAAGAGTTGTATCAAACAACTTCCTTTAACATAGCAAATAAATAAAAATAAAAATAGTCTCTTTTAGAATACAAAAAGAGGAAAAGATACTCTCCTCTCTGATAAAGGCCTAGAGAACTACTTTCAGAGACCTTGGAATTCACCCAGTTGCTATTTACTACCTACTCAAGGTAACCTGATATTTTTGAGCCTCCCTCTGCTAGATACCCTTGATTCTGCCAAATATAACCATCTGCTCTGGTTGGACATCATCTAAACTCTGTTCTGCAAGTATAAGAAATGAGAGAGATATTTTTGGCTTCCATAAAGGAAAGATAGCCATTTTATTTCTTCTTGTCTATTGATTACAACAACATCTGGAAGTTTACCCAAATTAACGAAAACAAATACCCCAAACAGCTGGAATAAGGGTCTGGGAATATGAGATTTTTAAAGAAGCTGCTGACTTGCTAAGGAACTGCAGCCTCAATGAACAGTCAGAACACTCCATTTGCACTTATTTAGAAAAGCAATGACCCATCCATGAAAATGGCCAGTTCACATTCCAGTGTACCTATTGCTGAAACAGCAATAATGAACACCTTCAGCTGGTCGTGAATGTCCAGCTGCTGCCAGAGTAATTTGTCCTCTTTCTAAACGTGCTCTCACACTTCGATCTTAGGAAGATTGTGGATTTGTAATAGATAGACATAAGCTCTCATTGAATGTACTTTCTTTTATAAGTAGAGCAATTCCCTCCCTCCTACTACACATGTATTACCATCCAACAGCAAGGTATACATGTGAACCTTATAACATTTCTTTGTCCAATGCCTGCTGTGTTTAGGTTATTTAGAATAGTCTAACCAAACGAACTCCCCTTTTTGATTATAACAATTGTCTACTTAAAATTCTAGGGCTACTGTGTTGTATAAATCTGACATCCTAGGAAAATGGCCCAGATGAGAATGTGGTAAAAGAAGACCAAAGGTCCCCAAAAGTATGTCTATTCATCTTACACCTTTGACCCACACAGTAAACTATCAGCTACATCTCAGAGGACTGTGGTGAAGCTTAAGACACTAACTTTTAGTTTCATAGATAGGCTAGAAATTTCTCCTGTCTGATGAAAAGAAAATGACTATTTTCTGACCATACAATGGTTTGAACAGATCACTTTTATGAGCTTCTCTGCTTCCATCTTTCTGGCTTTACCACATTACTACATGCATGGCATCTAGCATTGCCTTGATTTACACATATCTTTTATCTCTTCTTCTAACTAATTAGCATATAATCTTTCTTACTTTAAGTTACTTGGCTCTTCTTTAATGTATGCATAAGTACCGCTCTGATAATCCTTCAAGTTGGAGAAATTTAACAGACACTCACAATGAGTTTTTTCTACCCTCAGATTTCCTTGATACACACACACAAGCCTGTAGTTTCCATACTTTCCCTACTCACCCACAAAATTGTGAACTGTGTCTCTATAAAACAAACCTAAATTGAATACCAACTTTCTGAGGTTGATGTTTCTTGCTTTATAAATGGTCCCTAATGATAATGATAACTGGTACTGGTGGAAAGACATGGTTACCACTGCTTGTTTTATTCTGCTACAAGTCTAAAGCTTCATAGTCTGAAACTATGACCACAAAACACCTAGCATCATTTTGTAAGGTCCCCTCCTGGATGTAGGACAGACTTCTCCCTCCAGTCTCCACCCAGTACCTTTATTACCTAGGCAAATGGCCCCTGGAAGAGGTCTCATCTGCATCCTCTGAGGTCACACCCAGATCCGATGTGGCACACCCTTCTCCCACCTGATCCCACCTCCCTTTACCTGGTCCCACCTTTCTTTACCTGGCCACACTTTCTCCTCCCTCCCCACCCCAAATAAGGCAGGACCCAGGGCCAGACTTTCCTTTTCCCAGCCTGGAAGAGTGCCAACCTGACCTGTGGCCAGCCTATCTGGTGAATAAATCTATCCCTGGCCTGAATACCATGAATGTGGTATAATCCCTACTGGTCAGCCTCTTTAACTACCTAACACATCTGTTATTGAACTCCAGTGTTACCAAGACAAAAAGTTATTTACAGAAGATTTTCCAGGATGCTAAAGAGTTAGTTGTTTCTAACAATGTTGGTAAAACTTATTTTGCTCATGGTTGCACATTCTCACTCACTGTATCTATCACTTTTTAATAGGGATATAAGGTGTCTAGACATTGACTAAAAGATTGAATATATATTGTTAATAAAGAACTCAGTGAAGTCTCTTTGTTTAATATGCTAAAAAATGTTTATAAAAGTAAAGAACTTGGAGCTGAGAATGTGGCTCAGTGGTGGACAGCTTGCCTTGATTCAGGAGGCCCTGGGTTGATTCCTCAACACCACATACACAGAAAAAGCCAGAAGTGGCACTGTGGCTCAAGTGGTAGAGTGCTAGCCTTGAGCCAAAGCAGCTCAGGGACAGAGCCTAGGCTCTGAGTTCAAGCCCAGGCAGGACTGGCAAAAATAGTAAAGAACTTAATCTTGTAAATGCCAACACTAATGATTAATTATTTTAGCAATCTTGGCATCTGCAGAAATATAACTAGAATTCCACAAATATAAAAAATGCATGAAATATTGTCTTATGTTACATCAGAAAGAGTTCAACACTATTTTATTAATTTTGGCATGCAATAGTTAATAGCTACACTTTCAGAACTTCTTAAGTGTATATTGGTCATGTTCACATGTACTATGTATTAAACTCTCATATCAATCCTGTAATATTGCCTGCTATCAACTTTGCACATTATCTACCTTCAATTGCCAGATGAGTAAACTGAGTCTCAGAGATTAAATGAGTTGTTTGTAATTTGTTTATTTAAAATTGACTGAGTACTTACAATGTCCTAAATGATGAAAGGTCAAAAGCAAATCTCAAATCTTGGCATTAGGAGCCAAGATCAAAATTACCTGGTATTCAGACATGTGTATTTTGTTACATTTCTGATCCTGTAAAATAGGATTTCATGAATGTGTCAGAAGCAAAATGGTCACATGGAAGTTTGATGTTTAACAAGATAACATTTATGTGTTACATTATATGTTTTATTGTGCTTTTGTTGAATCCTAAGAACATGCTCAATAAACATCCTACTAAACCTAGTTTACAGTGACCCATAGCCTAGGATTTGAGCTTCTCTTGCTCTACCAAAGAAGAGCTAGACACTCAGGAGCTGATAGTGATAATTATTTATTTTTAATACCCCACCACCACAACTTTCACAAATAAATACCTCTTGTCTCAACTTCAAATGTACAGGAAATAATGAGACCAATTTGTTGCTAATGTATAGCATTAAGATGAACGTTTTAAGGGTTAGAGATATAGCTCAGTGGTATAGAATTTATACAAAACCTTTGATTTGCTCCCTGGCACTGGATAAAATAAAACTTTAAATTTAATAGAAGTTATAGTTTGTATTACTTGAGGTTAGAAAAATAAGCCACCTGACCACTCTTATTTTCCTACTGTAGAACTGATTTATTTTCCTTCTATTAGTCCATCATTTTGTTACCAAGGAAAAAGAAATTAAACCATTCACACCTGGTTTCATAGGCCTAGATGACTTTAAAGAAGCATATATGGACAAAAGAAAATAAAAACTAAGCTTGTAAGGATATGAGCGATGTGTGGGCCCAATGGCAATAATTTACTTCTAGAGAAAGGCTAATTTTCTCAAATTTTCTCCTGATGACTACTTTCTAATTTGCTTCTTTGTTTTAAACAACAGAAATGGACTAATTTGATGTAAAAAAAATAGGTGAAGAATTGGAAGTATAAGAAATTTGGCTCATAAAAGCAAAGGAAGAATAGAAAAGTTTTGTCTTGAAAACCACAGCAATCCACATCAGCAGAAATCCAGGTTGCAACCACCTTCGCCTCATTTTGAGGCGTATCAACTAATGATTGCTGCAGAATAAATCACATTGAAATTCAAGGGCATAAAGTACTTTTTCCTTATGACTACTTTGGATATAGCAAAGAATATAGAATTGAAGCCACTAGCATTCTGCTAGTGAATCTGTCAATCTCTTTCTTGTTCTACAAGGGAGAAATCTGAATGGGCCAGCTTAGGCATTGCATCTACTCCTTGGCCAAAGGGATAACCAATCATTTGATTAACAGTCTTATCTAATGAGTGTTGGTTTTCCCAAAGGCAAACTAAGTTGTATTGCCAGCAAAAAGAGTCGTATTGGCTAACAATAGATATCTACTATACTATTTTCTTCAGGATGGATTTTGAACTCCACACCTTTTGTTTCTAGGCTTTATTCTATGCCTTGCGGCACACCTTCAGTCCCCACCACTCTTTTTGTTTTAGTTTTGTTTTCACATGGATTCTTCTGCTATTGCTAGAATTAGTCTTGAACCTGGATCCTCCTAAGGAACTAGAATTGCAGGTGATCACTATCACACTAGCCCTTACTTCACTTTTAACTTTGATGTTGCCTACATTTTATCTTTTGTCAGAAGTAAAACCAGAGATGAAAAGAAGAGATGTTTTCCCTCCTAGAAAAACATGTAAGGAAGCTCTGTGTTCACAAATGTTAATGAAGACCATAAAATTTAATCTGGGATGGATAAAAAATATTACAGAGAGACAGAGACAGAGAAACAGCACACTCATTATGTCAAAGCCAGAGTGCCAATGTGTTATTATCTTATTTACAGGCTGATCCATTGACTAGGCAAAGGAATCTATATAGTTAAGTTCATGTAATTTTTAGAAGCCCAAATTAAATTTGTGCTGAGCAGAAAAAGTGAACATTTTAAACACAAAATTTACATGCATTTCAATAAAAGAAGATCATCTATAATGATTCAGATTTTTAGATTAATATATAATACTACTATAGTACATAAAAGATTCATGACTTATGTTTTCGAATATCTTAATAAGATCACTTGTCCATATTAGTTGAGATTTATATTTACATCTTCCTCAGAAATATTAGACTGGCTAATTGGCAGCACTTTTATAGTGATTATGAAAAACAAGCTAGTGTCTTTATTATTCAACAAATGGTATTAGAGATATTGGCTAAAATTTATGTGGTGAGGGAAATGTATCTCTCATAATACAAATAAAATCCGAATTCAACATATATACAGCAATTGAAGATAAAAAGATGGTAAGTATTTAACTGATTTGTATGTTGTGAAAAGATCGTCTATGTACAAAAAAATCACAAAAGAAAGATTAGCGGGTATAGAAACAATGATGTTTAAATTCCTACAAAGCAAAAATAATCACAAAGAATTAATTGTGGGAAATCGCGTTCTGACCACAAAAGGTCAAATCCGTACAATATTCATAGCTTTCATTAGTCACTAAGAAAAACAAATCCAGACAAATTGGAGAGATAGCTGAAACTGAATAGGTTGAAGACATTAAGTAAATGGTTCATGGCATTTCATGTAGAAAAATACAATAAATCACACTAATATCTTATGACTAGGAATTGTTAAGGGGTATCCCAGAAAGAAACAAACTACTGAGAGCATTGAAATGAACCCAGAAATGAGCATCAATCAATACTGCAGTGAATTTGAAAAGTAAAGTATTTGTATTTGTTGTTACAGATGATATTATCATGTTATCCAGTACTTCCAATGCAGTCATCCCTACTAATAATTAAAATAAAGTGAAAAAATACTCAAGTCATTTTTTACAGAAGAGTGATCTAGAGGAAGAGTAGTTTTAGAAAATATATAAAGTATAGAATGTGTTCTTAGCTTTCATTATCTATGTGATTTTTTTTTAATATTGGGGATAATTGGTCCTTTAAGGCTGCATGTGAGACTTGTCAGTAAGAGTAAAGTTTTGTTTCTCAGAAGTTGTATATAGACTTTTGGAAGAAATAAGACAGTTTTTGAATTGCCATCTATATGTTATCAGTGATACTCTGAATTTCAATTTCAGAAATTGCTATAGGATACTAAGAATTAACTAGTAAACCATTACACTAAAAAGTTAAACTTAGACTTCAACAAAAGATAAAAAGTAAAGATTGGGAGAAATCTGTATTTGAAGATGCTAGACTCTAAGCTTTCCTTTGTTGCTGAAATATGTACTTACTTGACTCATGAGTTCTTTTATTCTTTCATTAAAAGACAAAAAGGATAGGCATTGTTGCCTATAATCCCAGCTTCTCAAGAGGCTGAGACCTGGAGGATCATGGTTCAAAGTCAACTCAGGCAAAAAAGTTCTCAAAGAATCAATCTCCAAGCTAATTAGCAAAAAGCAACACTGTCGGTGTGGCTCACATCCAAGGGAGGAAATTCTCAAGTGCAAAGCCAGTGTGCACTACATAGTAAGACCCTGCTTTAAGAACAAGAAAAAGGGGAGTCAAATAAGTTGATGGTGACATAGATAATGAAAGATGACTGACTGTGGAAATACTGATAGTTATGTTTAACTGAGCAAAGTACAGCTTCATCTTCCATAGCAAAAATTCAATAAAATACCTTCTTTAAGTAAACACTTCGGATAATGGAGGAGAACTTAGGTGATATTTTTTTTCCATTCCCTCATTTTTCTCTACTGTGTTCCAAGTACTACATTAGATAAGATTCAATGGTCAAGAAAACAAGAACCCTACATCTGCCTCTTAAAATTTATTAAGAACATCAGTTAGTTGATTGCAGTTATGATAACACACGAAGGCAGTTTAGATTTCATCTAAAAAGTACTGAGAGCCAGGCGCCCGTGACTCATACCTGTAATTCTAGCTACTCAAGGGGCTGAGATCTGAGGATCACCATTCAAAGCCATCCCAGGCTGGAAAGTCCATGGGACTCTTATCTCTAATTAACCACCAGAAAACCAGAAGTGGCACTGTGGCTCAAGTGGTAGAGCTCTAGCCTTGAACTGAAGAGTTCAGGAACAGCAAGCATCCAGGTCCAGAGTTCAAGGCCCACAACCCACCAAAAAAAAAATGCAATGAGATAAATCAAGGTATAATATATTCACATTTACAGATTAGGAGATATTCTTGATGATAGTGAGAATGCATCATGATGCATTCTTAAAGGCAAATGAGCTAGTTTAAATTCTCACTATATATATATATATATATATATACACTATACACTATATATATACACTATACACTATATATATACATATATATATATAAAACAAAGAAATGTTATTTGAAAGAAGGTTGAGTGGGACTGGGGGCTTGGGAATAATGAATGAATCTGAGAGACATTTAACATAGAGAAGACATAAAAATTTTATATGGGGACAATAAAGGAGAGAAACTGTCCCAATAATTCACTAAAATAATCAGACTGTGGTGTTTCATAAGAGGTAGATGGTGTTAGGTAAATTAAATTGGCAGCTGAGAAAAGAGAGCAGCACGTGGTATTCAGGCAAGAAAAAGGTTTATTTGTAGACCACCTCTAGTCAAGTTGGAAGCCCACGCAGCAGGAATAAAGTGTCGAACCACAGCCTGGACACGACTTATCAAGGCCAGGGGTGGACGAAGTTGTGGCCACCCTGGATGCGATGTGACTTCAGGGAGGAGGGGTGACTGCCTCCAAGTGTGTAGGTTACCTAGGTGACACAGGTACTGGGCAGAGACTTAACCAAGAGGAGGGAGGAATCTGCTCTGCCTTCCCAGGGTGTACCTTACAAATACTTGCGAGTATTCGTAAAACATGCACTAAAAATAGGCAACAGTCAAGTGGACATGTAAGATGACAGAAGTGAGAAGAAAAGTGTGAGTTAGCAATACTGCTTTGGAAGTAATCAAAGCATGTTATTAGCAGGTCCTGTTAGGACACACCTTTAGTTCCAGCGTTCCCAAAGGAGAAGCAGGAGAATGGTGACTTTAAAGCCAGCCTGATTACCTAATGCAAACAAACAAAAGCATGGCATTAGCTTCTGAAGCTACAATGTGGGTAATAACACTCAAATGGGTAAATTGTAGTAAAGAGAAAAAGACAGTTATCAAACTCTTAAATACAGACTTTTAATGAACAAGGTAAATCCAAAAGTTAATCTGAGAAAAATTAACTAAAGGGTAAAAGGAGAAATCATTTTGTTATCCTAGAAATAAAGACAAGCAAGGACTAGAAGAAAAGTTGTGATCAGTAGAGTTAAAGTCTCCAGTGGAAAGTAAGATAATGACGAAAGTAGCTTACAGCTCTAGAAATAGTAACTGTTTCTTTGGAGCAGTTTCTTTGGAGACTGAGGAAGGAATCCACTTGGCACTGAACGTGTGAAGTGTTGCTCAGGCAGCAAAGATGTAGCACAGCACAGTTGTGTCCAGAAATTTAAAAAGAGAAGTCAAAAGTTATCAGTACAGCATGAGCCTTGAGAAGTAATTTCTTTTTTTCTTTTTTGGGTCCGGTCGTGGGGCCTGAACTCTGGGCTTGGGCGCTGTCCCTCAGCTCTTCAGCTCAAGGCTAGTGCTCTACCACTTGAGCCACAGAGCCACTTCCGACTTTTTTCCTTTTTGCTTATGTGGTGCTGGGGAATCGAACCCAGGGCCTCACGCATGCAAGGCAAGCGCTCTACCACTGAGCCACCTTCCCAGCCCCGAGAAGTAATTTCTTATGAGAGCAAAAAGCATATGTCATCTCATATAAATTCTCTGTGAAAAAGCTAGTACAAATGAATGAACAGAGAAAATGAATGGAGGCATGTGAGTAGTGATACCTATACCAGTGGTAGGGTACCATATGGTTCCATTCTTGACTACTCAGCATAGATGTTTCTGCATGTCTCTTTGCTAGGAACAAGGTCCTGACTATATTGCCCTCAATTAAGAGAATCAGTGAACTTAAGCCTGTAATCAATTACTCTACATATAATTTCTAATTTTATGAACACTTGCCTATGTAGGGTTGATCCGTAGCTTCCCACCATGACATGAAAATGCAAAATGTCTGTATGTTCTCTCTTTACACCATGGCCCGCATTACAATTCAGAGGTAACTACAACTTGAATAATGTGAGCTCTTATAATTACCACAGAGCTTCTTCTTACAGTGTCGGATTGTTGAGAAAGACACCTGAGATGTTTATAGCTTGTTCTTTCAAATGATTTATTGTCATTTATTTGGAGATGTTCAGAACACTAGCTTACTCAGCTAGAAGTTAGAAACTGTAAGTATCAATCTATAGAACATCTGGACACTTAGGAATTCTGAATCATAAGTCCAGCCATAGTGGTTGATGGGATCATTCTTGACAAGCCATTAATCTCTTTTCCTCAAGTTCTTTCCAATAAAATGAGTATGACCTTTCAGGTCTTTGTTCTAAAAGTCTGGGAGAAACACATTGCAAGTCAATGTATGAAGACAGGAAAATAACCCTTAACCCCTATAGCTAAAGGAGGAATGGAAACTCTATAAATACCATAGAGATTGCTAAGTTATGAGAATTAACTATGATGTGCCTCTACCATTGGGCTAGATTTGGAGTCATCACTCTGTACCCAGAGGTCCTCAAAAATGTCCTTGTGAGAGGAACACTGAGGTCATGGATGTCTTCCATTTGCTTCCTTCAAGAGATAGTCTGGATTTTGGGGAAATTAATCATTTTCAGGCAATTGTTTTTTTAAAAAATGTTTTATTGTGATTAAGTGTTTACATAATTTCCGAAGTTTCACAGTATTGTGGGATAGTGATGCTCAGTTAAAGTCACAAACACATTCTAACTTTCCTGGAGCAAATTGTCTATCACGGTCTATAACATTTATGAGTTCTATGAGCTTTGCAATACAGTTATTTCTTCCACATTGGGTGGTATGTACATTTCTTTTGTTTTGCATAGCATCAGCTGTTCCCTCCTTCCCATTTGTTCCCTCCCTCCCATCACTGCCATTGAGTTGCTTAGTTCATTTTGGTCAATGTCCTGTGCAGCTAATGGATCCCGCTGTTGTATGTTTTTCCTCCTGGTTCCCCTCTGGTGTACACATATATACCATACATGTGATCAGCAGCATGAGGTTATTTAGAAGTGGTTCGACCAGATGTGTGGAAGTTCTTTGTTTCTTAAGTACTGTTAATTTTGTCATATCACCTAACATTTTGGATTTAACATCCACTTATCAGAGAGACCATGAACCATTTGTCTCTTTGCTCTTGGCTTACCTCGCTCAACATGATTTCTTCTAGCTCCATCCATTTCCCTGCAAATGTCATTATTTTGTCCTTTCTAATGGCTGCATAATATCCCATTGTGTATAGATACCACAACTTTTGGATCCATTCATCTGTGGTGGGACATCTGGGTTGTTTCCATACCCTGGTTATTGAGAACAGTGCTGCAGTAAACATGGAGGTGTACGTGTCCTTGTATACTGGTTCCTGTTGTAGGCAATTGTTTCTTTAAGCAGAAAATGTCCCTGTTGGGAAGGTACAGTCTCTAATGAGCAAAAAAAAAAAAAGAGGGGGGGAGATTTCTTCTTGAAGTCCTTTGTGCTTTCTTGTCTTCCCTCAGACACATACTTTCTCCATGATAGCATAGTCACTGAGTTATGAAAACTATGAAAGGAAAAAGAAAAATCACAAGCATCCATAAACCTTGCTATTTGTAATCAGCGCATAACCTCCATCATGAAATCTGTGAGTAATTCACTCCCCACGCTTTCCACTTCAGCCTACCAATATGGGCACTCATGCTGCCACCCCGAACATTAATGAAGGAAGTCAGGCGGCATACAGCTTGCCCTTGGGGACTCATTTTTCACATCACCAAAAAGTAATTTCTGTCATTTTTGGCCATCTGGTAGCCTGGATTGTGAAGATGAAATTTCACTCAAGAATTACTTAAGAGAGTGGGCCTTGCAGTCTCCCTGACTGCCCAGTTCGAAATTCTATCTGCGTTTCACATATAACCCCATAGATGCCCTTAGTCTCCAGCCAGCAAATAAGATTCTCAAAGCATAGTTGTAAGCTGCTACTGAAATGGTCTGTTTCTTTTATTGTCTTTAAGTAGTTGTACAAAGATGTTTAAATTCAGCATGTCAGTGTTTGCATCTTTATCAATATTATCCCTTACTTTGTCTGAGACGATACTTGGTACATACCCTACACAGTATCTTAGGTATTATAAGGGTGTAATGAAAGGTATGTTTAACTAAAGTTAACTATCATTACATTGTAAGTAGTAGTGATGACAGTAGTCTTTAGAATAATAGTAGGGTAGTAGTTTTACAATGTCTATATCTCTTTAAATGAGCCTTATTAATTCCATCATATACATTTTCAAGTACACTATCTGACCTTTTATACCTTATGATACTATTTAGAGGCTTTCTATTATAGTTATTATAGTGTGGTTTATTTAAGTAGATGCATAAATCCTGCATCTTACTAACACAATGATGCAATCTTATACTAAACTATATTTTTATTGTCTTAGCATATGGAGAAGACTACATTATATATTATATACCTGATGTGATATACATCATATATATGATACATGGTCATGGTATAATAGTAGGTATAATAATATATATGTGGTTATCATATATAAAAATTTGAGTGACTGTGATGAGAAAAATTTGTTATTAATTTATGTAAATGTACAGACCATCTCATATGTAAATAAAATTTATCTTGGTAGGAATCAGGGTAAAGATTTTTCATTATAAGATGACAGATACTTTGTAAAACACTCAGATGTCCCTAGTGGGAAGTATTTTCACCTTGAGACTCGGTGAGCAGATAACAAGATAACAAGAAGAGATCTTAAAAGTACCCTGGCCACTTAATACAAAATTTCAAATTAATCAGGAAAAAATTAAATTTCCTATCTCCAGTTATATGGATCATTGCTACAAGCCTGCTTTAACGACATTAACGACATGGTTACATATTCCATTTATTGTCTTTACAGTTCCACCAAAGATCTCCAACATCTCCTCAGATGTCACTGTGAATGAGGGCAGCAATGTGACCCTGGTCTGTATGGCCAATGGCCGCCCTGAACCCGTTATCACCTGGAGACACCTTACACCAACTGGTAAGCAGCCCTCTAGTTTGCAAGATGTCACATGTTAGTTAAGATTGTGTTGTCAAATGGTGAGAACACTTCATGTTTTTAAGACACTAAGATGCTTACCATATGACCAGACAGGTCTGTTATAGTATTCTTGCAATCTTCAGAAATGTGTTCATTTCTATGAAGTTCATAGCTATAATATTAAGTGCATATACACATTATATTTCACTTGCAATATTACACCCACAAGGCAACACATATAGGAACATTGAATGACTTGGTATTTCATCTAATACGTATGCTGATTTGGTAGTTGAATTACTTGGGACAATGTATTGAATTGAACTTACATCTTTTTGTAAGTTTGTTTTGCTTCGATTTTAGACAACTATTAGTTTTCTAGTATGTACCAATTTGTGAAGAAACTAGTCAGGAACAGTACAATATTGTCTGTGGCTTCTCCTCTCTATGACTTGGCATCTAATTCTGTGACGGACAGAAGTTATGGAGATGGGGGTGAAAGAAGCTACATGAGTTTATCATCCATCTCAGATTTTGGCTTTATTCAGTACAAATCTGAATATCCCAGGAATATTCTTTGCATCTGCTTTTCCATATTCTTATCACCTTCATTGTAACTCGATTCCAATCCCCCCTAACATTATATTTCCAGCATTATTTAAATATTCTAACAAAAGAGATAGAATTAACTGAATGCATATTCCCCTGCACTACCAATTGATTCACTCAGTTGTGTTTGACAATGGAGCCTGCTATTCAATTGTTCCAGAAGATCTGTGGATCAATATTCTTATAAGATAGATTTTAGCTTAGTAGAGAGGAATTTTTTTTGTTTGATAAATGTGTTGATTTAAATATTTGAAAACATAAATGTATTAACATGGTAAGTGATTTGAAAACTATATAGAATCTTCAACTTTTACCTGGCGTATGTCTGATATTTTCTTTTTTTCTTTTCCTTTTTGTCAGTTATGAGGATTGAACTCTGGGCCTGGGCACTGTCCCTGAGCTCTTCAGCTCAAGAACAGCACTCTACCTCTTGAGCCACAGTGCCACTTCTGGTTTTCTAATGGTTTATTGGAGATAAGAGTTTCTTGGAATTTCCTGAACTGTGATCCTCAGATCTTAGCCTCCTGAGTAGCTAGGATTACAGGCGGGAGCCACCAGCACATGTCTTGATATTTTCTTAAATATTCATAAAGTGTTTAGAAATTAATTTATAATGTATTCATGTGATAATGAACTCCATTAAAAACATGCCAAGCTAAGCATACAGAAAGAGGTATCCTGATATATTTCTTAAAGGGTCCCAGTAATGTTTGGTTACAGTGGCCTAAAAAACCCTCTGTATTTTGTGATGTGAGATCATGGGGCCACCATTTAACCTTATACTCCAAATTAATTTCCAAGTAAAGTTTGGACAAACCTATGACATGGTCTAATATTTAGCACGATATTCTTATCAGATATCTCTATTTTATTTAAAAGATGTTCTTATTAATGTTTGCATTGCCACTTATTGGTAACATATACAATCAATACAGTGTAAGCTTATTTGGGGAATCAATTTCAAATTTATTGTCTCATAAGATCATATAGAAGATTGTCTTCAGTATGAATCTGAAGATGTCTGTCTTTCCCCTGAACTAAAACTTCAGAGCATATTCAACTTTGATGGTATTCTATTAACTCCTGACCTACACACCTACCACTGTACCAAGTGGCCATTATTTTATTGGCTGGCCATTTAGTATAAAAATAAGAGGCCTATTTTATCAAAACAACTTCTAAAATCATTGTGTTTCTGTATTGTTATTGAGAAATGATCAAAATCCTAGCATACATTTATTTTGAAGAATCTTTTAAAGGAAATTCTTTCTTTCCAATATTTCTGTTATTTTTCTAAATAATTTTGTGTTTGTAAATGCAGTCAGTGAATTTGTATAAATAATCTTGAATTCTTCATTCTACTGACTGTTAATAAATATAGAGACATTTTTCTGGCCCATGTATATATATACTTTATGTTTATATATATGCATATATGCATATATAAATATACATATATAAATTACATATCAATAATATTACAAATAAAATCTTGAAGAAATTACTTAGGAGTTAGGAATAGCAGTTGATTTACAGACTATTCTCTTGTTTTCTTACCATTATTTTATACTTTTGTCCTTTTTAATCTTTAATTTAGGAGTTTACATGAACATACTATTTTTAATCTCTTAATCTTAATCATAAGATAAAATAGGTAATCAAAGGTAAAATAGATAATGAAATAAAAACACCTTAATGTTATGGTCAATTAATAGATATATTAATAGAAGGACATTATTTCCTTTGGTAGAATACTGGCTAGTAAAATAGTATTTTCATGAGGAAATGCAATTGCTGAGTAGAGCCTAAAGATGGATTATTTTTTTGTCCTTTGTGTTTAGAAAAGTTCTGGGAACCAAAGCTTCAAGGCTGTTTGTCTGTTGGTTTAGAGCTTCATGACTAACTCTAATACAAACATCTTCATGATAATGAACATCTGATTTGAAACTTAAAGTACACTGCTTTCTATGCTTCATGTCAATGAAAGTCCAAGGGAACAACCATTATCTTTCAGATAAAGAATATTTTCATATACTGAGAGAACTCTAGAGTTTTAAAATAACCTACAAAATTTTATATACTCACTAGGATCCCCAATAATCAATATCAGGGGCATCAAGCTAAGCCTATGGGCCAAATCCAGTATGCTTTATTTATGTAATTATGTAATACCTTAGCAAGAATACCTTCTTATTTTAGCATGGATAAGTGGAATTTTATATTTAGAGCACCAAGCTTGCTAGACAGGTGCTCTACCTCTTAAGCCATATCCCCCACCTAATAATATTTTTGGAATAGCTACATAGTAGAAAAAAGTAAAAAAGAAGTCTACTTTTTGCTAGTAAAAGATATATGAAATCCAAATTTCAGTGTGCATACACAATGTTACCTTGAAATATAGCCGTACTCTTATATTTGCATATTGTTTATGGCTGCTTTCACTCTAAAACAGCAGACAAACATTTGCAACAACAACAAAAACTTCCCAGCCCACAAAGACTAAAAAAAATATATTTTATCTGGTCTTTTAGAAAAATGTTCATAGATTGCTGCTCAAGACTTAGGACATAGGACAAGGATTTTCTATTCTCATCCATGCCCTTCAGACATTTCAAGAAAACTTTATTTTTCTAGTCATCTATCCAGGCCTTCTCTGTGGGTCAGAATCTATTCCTGTACATGCAAAAGGAGCTCTCTCATATATTTGCAGAGTGAAAGACAACCACCATCCACCCTTACAATGTCTATTGATTGCCAAGCTTACGCTTTTCATCTCTTTCACAATTGACCTACATAAACACCGGATCAAAATGATATTCCAAGTGACAGAAGAGAAAAACTTGCCTTAGCTATTTTATAAAGACAACTAGGATTCTGTGTATGTGCCTGAGTGTGTGTGTGTGTGTGTGTGTGTGTGTGTGTGGTTATTCCTTTCAAATTATGGAAACAGGGTAATTGTTTTTAGCCTATCATGCAAGTCTTTCTTAGAGACACTGGAGGAAGAGACTAACTCCTTGTGTGACAGCAAAGCCATGTGAAGGAAAATAAAATTCAACTAGCTTTGTTCCATTATTAATCATGGCTTCCACAGTGGAGAGTGTGACTGTCTTCTAGAGGAAATGTGCCTGTAATTAGCTCGACCCCACAGGAACATGGAAGCCTGAAAGGGGGAAGATTTCATGTAGGGATCACTAGTATGGGATGACCTTACATTTGATAACATGACATAGAGAAAGAAATAGACACATGGCACATTTTTATGAGAAAACTGTTTGTTACCTCAGTTTGGTTCTTTTGTTCTTTTTTAATTTTTTTTGTGTAGGTTATTTCATTTTTCTTTCTTTTATCATTACAAATTGCTTTCTAAAATATATTACCATTGTTTTCAAAGAGGAAAATTAGAAGAATAGTGAATTTTCATTATGCACACTAAAACAAACATTTACCTGACTCAGAGACTGATGTATTCCACTAATGTCTTTCTTATATTTCTGATTTCTTCTATCATTTTCTTTTTTCACTTTTTCTATGTAGTCAAAGTGGTGTGTCACATATGTGGTTATTAAATGTGACCTATTTTTTTCCCCTTAATTAAGTTAGACTTTCATAATACTGTGACTCCCAGAGGGCAATTGCACTGTAACATATATTTCTATGGAGTGTTTGATCTCCCTTCTGTGAGCAAAAGAGGCTCCTATCTTCATTTAACTTTATTTCTAAATCTTTCTTCTTATGGCCGTAAGGAGATTTCTTTGTGAAGTGTGCATTATGGGGTGTCAGGATTACTCAGGGTTACAGAACGAGTTTCTGTGCATTTTGTTTCTACAGGGTTTTCGCAACCTTAGTACTGTTAGATACCTAGAAAACTCAAAAGGTACACTGAGCATTTCTTTCACCCCTTAGGCTAAGATCAACTCAGAAGTTACTGTGTAATTTTCTTGTCCAGCCAGAAGCCAGATTTGACATCAACAGAGAGTTTAGAAATCCTACTTAAGAATTATTTTCTGTTTTGTTGGACTGAGTGGGAAAATATTGTTCAAGAAGGTTCAATAGGACTTTCAGGCAGCAGAAACTCATTATACCCTGGTTAATCACTTGGTCTTAGATACCCCTTCCAATATGGTTCCAGCTCTAAACTTACTGATCTTTTCTTGAATGCTGTTAATACAACACTTTCATCTCCCTAGTTTTTAATTGTATAACTCACTTTGTATCACCAGCATAAACTCTTGACTTATTGAAGTCATTTTTAAAGTCAAATTCTATATGTCCATGTTTCTAGGGACAATCATCTGGTATTCTGAGTGAGTGTGGTAGAATTAGCATGATGTTATATTCATTGCAGGTAACATATCATGTACAGTTTGAGTCCAGGGAAGTGATTTCCCTTAAATTTTCTTTTATAGACCCTATTGATGGTTCTGTGAGTTGTTGTCTATAGTATATGAATATGGAAGTCAAACCCATATACTTTTACCATAAAGACTGTTGACCACATCATAATAATTCAATTCAGAGCGCTAGTTCAACTTATACTAGGAAGTATTTTCATTTATGCTTTGTAGAGAAAAATAATGAATTTTTGGTATAATTTCTCAGTGTCACACTTGTACATTGATGTCAAGATGTTATACACTGATACAGAATTATATTCATATTAATTTCACTCTCCATCTAATGAAATTTATCTGGTCAAGATTATTTGTAGGGTACCCACTCTATAAAAAAGACAAAATGAAGAGTAAGACAGACATGGTTCCTGCACAAATGGAGCTTATAGTTCAACAAGAGAGCTGAGCATGAAAATAATAATTGCATGAATAACCCTTTAATTAGATTCATACATTATAAAGCAAAATTACAGCATTCAATAAGACTATAAAACAGGCCCATATAGTGAAATCTGCAAAGCCAGCAGACTTCTCTGAAGGGACATTATGCTGAGACCTCAAAACTGAGTAGTACCTGGACAAGAAGATAGGAAGAAAGAGTATTTTAGACATAAAAGACAGTCTATACCAACACCTGGAGTGATAAGGCTTTTAAGAAGTTGGGTGAATATTATTATGTGAAACCATCATGTTTGTTACTGTATTGTTATGCTACTTTTCATATTCAAACTCATATTTTAGACACAATTTAAGTTTACCTCTTAATGTTTCCATTTTCTTTTCCAAAAAGCAGAAAAAAAATTAAAAGTTGTACTATACTTTTTTGTGCCTTACTTGTGTGTTGATTTTTATATCAATAAATATCACTATATATTCATGTACACACACACACATATATATCAGCAAGTATTTTGTGCACAAATATCTTAAATATAGGTCAGAAATGTCTGTTTAGTACGGCATAGTGATACACAACTGTAATACCAGTTGGGAGAGTGAGGCAGGCTGATCATGAGTTTGAGGATAGTTTGAACTATGTAGAGAGACTCTGTGTCCACACAAATATCAAACAAACCAAAAACTTCTTCCTTTCTATTGATAGCTCCATAAAACCTAACCAAGTACATACAATTCCTTTTTAAACCTTCATATCATTAAAATAAATAGGTGATTTAGAAAATAAAGAACACAAAATCTAACTACATGATTACTGGAATCTTCTACCAACAACTTAAAAATCCTGGCAATACAAAATAAGTGACCTTGGGAATTGTTAAACCACAGAGAAACGATTCCTAATTAAACCTTACTTGGTACACACTGAGAAATGTCCTCATGCCCCACTTGTACATCCAGATGTGTTGAAGGCCCTAAGGAGACTTTGCCAGATAAGACATGAATTAGTCCATAATTGCTTTGGAGTGACTACCTTAGACTTCAGTGCACCTGCATGCTGGGCAACTTTGGGTTGGGATGAGGCAATATCTCAATCAGAAACTCTCACAGGACCTATTGAGAATAGAATTCCATACTCCACCTCTATTCTAATCATCTTAGTATTCACCCATCACTATTTTACCTTTTGCCATCATTCCAAATAACACACACACACACACACACACACACACACACACACACACACACACACGCATTCATTTATGTGAGAGGCTAATATGTATTTAAAAGATGAAGGGGTTTCATTGGGATATATCCACATATGCACACAGTGTACTTAAAACAAATTAAACCTCTCTGAAATATTCCCTTTCCTCCTTCTATCTTCAACATTTTGTCAAATAGCAATTTGTGGATTTTAGTGTGTTGTATTCATGTATATATATATATATATATATATATATATATATATATACACACACACACATATATGTGATCTCCTTTAATCTCTTCACCCCTCCATATTCCCTCCTTTATCCCTACTCCTGCTCATGAACAATCCACATTTTCCACTCAAATCTCATTACCATTAGTATAACCATCATCATTACTTTAGGTCTACAATACACATATGAGCATGAACCTTGATCTGTGGTTTGGTATATCATCCTTAACATAATGACCTCCAGATACATCCATTTTTTGGCAAATGATATAATTTTACCTTTCTTTATGGATGAATAATATTCTCCGATGTGCATCTAATATACTTTTATATAGAAACATGCATATATTATAGAAAATATTTTCTTTGTGCATTTGTCATTTGTTGCACACATCAGCTTATTCTACCATCTGCCTATTATGAACAGAACTGCAATAAATATGGACATGTAGGTAAAACTTTTAAATTATGTGCTTAAATTTTCCTTTGTTAAGTGTGTGAGATTTATACAAGTTTGGAAATTATACTCTATCTATATGTACATTTTGCATTTGTAAGTACTCAATTGAATGAGTTACTTAAGGACTTGACAAAAAGGAGAAGTATTACTGAGAAATAATTCATAAAGTATAAACTAAATACACACTGATGAATAATTAAAGCATGTGTGAATAGAAAATAAACTACAAATGATATAACAAGATTATAGAACTAAGTCTAGGTAACAGGTTTTGAAACCTTCAGGGAATTCCCTGCCTTGCTTTTATTTAGAACTTTTCTTCTTGAGTTGCCCTATTGTCTATCTGATTTGCATCATCCCCTACTATGCTGTGGAGAAAGTGGTGAAATCTTTACATTCATACATCTGATTTTTTTTAATACTCTTATCACTCTTCCACTATCAGTAATTGTTATTTTACTTTTCAGTGCTTATTACACTCAATAATTATCTTAAACATTCCTTTACTTTTTCATTGCCTATTTTCCTCATGAAAGCAAATGCTTTGATGACCTTAGTTCCTGTTATAGTACCTGGCATAGTAAATATTTGTTGAATACGTAAGTGCATTACTTACTGCAGAGAAATGTCAGGCTTTAGGTTGCTCTCTGCTTAAAGTAAAGATTAAAGAAGAGTCCTCATAAAATTCTATTTTGCATGCATCTCTATCATATCATATACATCTTTAAAAGATAAGATTTTTTTCACTTAAGGCACTGTGACATTCTACGCGTTTCTCTATCTATATAATGTATGTTTTTCTTTATGTATTTTAACAGAGATTGAACTCCATTGAACTCGTGTTGTTGTGTGGTGGTAATATTGTGGGAGAGAATCTTTAAGAACATTAGAGTTGGGCAATAGATAACAGTCCCAAGGCTGAGTCAACCTAAACACAGAAACTCCCACTGAGGAGTTGTTTCACAATACTTCCTATGATACATTACAATGTAGCTTTCTGGTTGTATCAAATGGTAGTATAAGATTTCCAAGTCTGGCAATCATCACAATTACCCCGAGTAGAAGAAAATCAGATATAGCATTCAAGTTCTAGTATCCAACCACAAACAAAAACAAAAAAGAAAAGAAAAGAAACACCTTAGTTACATTCTATAATATATGCAAAATTCACCAAATTTCATTAAGATTTAAAAAAAAATCTGTGACAACCAGGAGACTGGGAGGTAATTCACAGAATACTTTGTAAAATATGATATAGAGAATAGCATCATTTCTGCCTATTAAATCTGGACTCTCCTCATCAGAATTTGTGAGGGCTTTAAAAGAAAGTTAAAATTTTGAGTCCTAGCACATATCCACAAGTTGAGAAACTACTGTCCATCAAGATCCCCAGGTGGTGTGTATGCTTGTTAAATTTGAAAAGCTATCAGCCAGAGGTGAAGTCTCCAAATTCAGAGAAAGCTGTGTTCTTAGCATTTGAATTACAGAAATTAAAAACCTTTCCACATTTATTTTTACCAAGGGGCAATCTTAAACTGTAATTCCTTCCTTCCGTCTTTCTTTCAAAATACATTCCTACCAAGAAAAGAGTAAAGAAAATGGTGTACGATAGGGGTGGAGTACAATACTGTGTCATTGAATATTTATCAAGGATAAAAGAATACCTAATGTACTTCCTACTATATAAGTTGCTGCTGTTAAGTATTGCCAGAAAAAGAAAATAAGCTACTTTATGAAGAGATGCATTCTAGATGACAGTAGCCACTTTTCTCATCATTGTTTATAATAAGTTTATCACAAATTGTAGGCAATAATATGTGGCCTGTCTGCCTCACACTGGTGCTTCGAGAGCTCAAATGAGATAATGAATAGGAAAGTCACTTGAAAACTGGAAGGCTCTCTACAAATGCAAAGCACTGGTAGAAAGAATACAGTATTTGGAGTTAGAAAGCAAGGGTTTGAGTTTCTGCTCTCTATAATTTACTCTTTTTTGGGGTATGAGGATTGGATAAGTTCTGTGAGCACTGGCTTATCATCATCATTCTATGAATGATAGAATGACTGCTCACCTAATAGGTGAACTCTATGAATGATAGAATGACTGCTCACCTAATAGGTGAACTAATGTATATGAAAGCAATGTATTTTTGATGACAAAGAATTACTCAGCTGCTGTGTGTTATAGTTGTCATAGATTCTGTAAAGCAAAATAGGCTTAAATCATGGCAGGTATTCTGGATAAATTGCAGAAAGAACTAATTTCAAGACTGTGAAGCACTCTCCAAAATCTCCCAATACTACAATACAGTGATTCTTAAGAACATGTCAACTGGGCAATTATTAGGCTTCACACCACACTTACTTAAATTAAAAAAAAAAACCTCTAGGCATGTGGACTGAATATTCATTATTTTAACAAAATCTCAAAGTGATTTGGATGCATAATTCTTAGACAAGTCTTACACTGAAGAAATGTATCTTTGTCCAATAATCAGGGTTGAATGATCATGAGTGTAAGAACACTTTGGATAGCTCCTATTTTGGATGTTCATGTAACTATTCTATAATATAAATGAACTATCTGATTTTTTGGCTAGAATAACTATCCATTTAGATGGAGAAGTTTGGAAGTAGCAACAGCACAGAAATCCCAAATTTGTTTTCTGTCCACATTCTAATGATATTTGAAGGTAACACATTGCTTAAAATGTGCACATATTTCTGAAATTCTCATTATTCTCCTGAAATATACATTTGCAAACTTCCTTGTACACAAACTGTGATTCATCTGAATAGATGTGGCCACCCAGTCTATAAAAGACATGTCAATAAAATCACCCCCATGTCACTAAGGAACTCTGTGAAAATGAACTTTACAACTTGGCTAGAGAGGAAGTCATGGAGGAGGGATAGTGGGAAAAAAATGAAAGATTGGGTAAGAATGTTCAATAGAAATGTACTCATTACCTTACTTATGTAACTGTAACCTCTCTGTACATCATGTTTATAACAAAATAAATAAGAATTTAAAAAAAGAAAAGCAAATGAAAAATCCAGACAAAAAAAGAGAAACTATGAAAAGCAGATTTCTTATTTTCTTTAAAAAGATAAATAAAAAGGAAGAAAATGAAATTCTTGTCATTTCCTTTATGTGTCATATACTTTTGTTTCATGGATCAAATCCAGTATTATTCTCAAATTGGTCAACAATTCAAAAGCACAGTAGACTCTGGGAAATCATATCATTGCTAAATTGTGACCTTCTGCTGTTGACTGAAGTGTTAAAATCTGGTGAAGGGAAAAAAGAAAAAGAAAAAAAATATTTAATAATTCAATAGGCAAATATGCAAATCAGATCTAATTCTTCAAGGTATTCTAGCAATAAAAACCGAAATGTCAGTCTTTGAATGACATCAGTCTCTCTGTTCTAATTTTATTTTTGGGGTGGTCACTGAGACTTGATGATATTTTGACTGTGGAAGTAAGATCCAGATCAGGGAATAACAGATTTCAAAGGCAGATGAAAACTCTCCCAGCCACTTCCTCTGCAGAGGACTACACAGGAGACATGTTACATTTGTAAACATTCCACTCCCCCTTGCAAGGAAAACAAAAATTGCAAAGTTGGTTGAAATTGTAGGAAAGGAAGATAGTCCTGGATATCATCTTAGAGCAAAAGTCTTTTCAGCGATAATGCATGGAACTGAAGATACAGCTGCCCCTCATTTATGGGCCACTTTCTATGGACACAGAATCAAGCAGTGGGCAATGCATAAATAAACACTGTGTATTCCCAGTAAAACAGTTAAATGTGAAAAATTATGATGGTTGCACACATCTATAGCCTGCTTATTTAAAACAATTATAAAAATGAAGTCATGATAATACGTTATCAGCTGGACCTGCCATAATAAAATAGCGCAGAGGTTTAAACAACAGACCTTCATTTCCTCCATAGTTCTGGAGGCTAGAAGTCCGTGATGAGTGATGTGGTGAGGGTTTCCGTGGCTTGTATATTTTGGTCACCTTCTTGCATGCCTTGTGAATCCTTCTTTCTGTTTGTGTTGAACATAAACACATTCTCTAGTATTCCTTCTTAAAAGGTCACTAATTATGCTATAGGGATCTCACCATTATGTCAGCATACAAATGTAATTACCTCAAAAAGACTCCATCTCAGAATTTTACTACATTGTCACCTCAGGGTTCTATATATTGATTAGTGGAGGATAAAGTAGAGTCTATTGCATGTGTCTATCTGCCTGCCTACAAGTGAACTTTTGACTCTCTTGAAGCAGTGCTCCAACAGATTTGAATTTATTCTGTGGTCATGTTCCTTAAGGACTGTGTATATCCTGGAGTTGAATCGTCTCTTCAATTCGGGATTAGGAAAAAAAAGAAAAAAGAAAGGCAAATGAAAAACTCCAAATATGCAGTCTTAATATAGAAATCAAGTGATGATGACATTAGCAGCCTAGTGCTAGCTGCCTTCCCCAGATCCAAATGTCCTGTCAGTTAGCGACCACCCTGAACTTATATAATTCCAGCAGGAGAAGCAAAGCACATCCAATGGAGTTATTCCTGTAACACATCAAGGCCAGGCTGAAAGAAAAATTTGTCTTATGCATGTGTAACTAGCTGTAACTCTCTCTCTTCTTGGCAGTGCTGTTACTGATTACTGCTAGAGAAGATAATTCCCCCAGGAACATTTAAGCATTCTAAGCTCTCCACAGCAGGCTGACTCAGCTGCTGTGTGTCAGAGTGGATCAGGAGCTCTGCTGAGCCAGTGTGCAATGCCGCTAAGCCTTTGAGAATGCGTGTGAATCTTCACTCTGCTCTGTTCCTTGTCAAAGGTGTAGTTCTGCCAAGGAGCTGTCTGGCCGCAGGGATGACCCATAATCCCATTCTCTCCCACTGGGTAAGAGTGGGTGATGATGATTGGGTTGGGGTAAATGGCCGGCTGTGAGGACTGTGGCCCGCTTCTCACCTGATTATGGTACAGATGGAGGCTAAGAGGTATTTTAGCAGATCCAAAAGAAAAACTCTATTTTTTACCTTAGCTATCTGAGGCAGTATCTTTCTGAATTAAGAGTCTCAATATGTAATGTAACACTAAGATTAATAAAAAAGAGGAAGGGGAAACAAGGAGGAGGCAACAATGCTTGATAAGAAATGTACTCGTGGAAGTGGCACTGTGGCTCAAGCAGTAGAGTGCTCATCCTTGAGCTGAAGAGCACAGGGCCAGCGCCCAAGTCCAGAGTTCAAGCCCCACAACCGACAAAAACAAACAAATAAACAAACAAAAACAAAACAAAAGACTCAAAAAAGAAAACTTTAAAAAAAAAAAAAAAAGAAATGTACTCGTTATCTTGCCCATGTAATTGTAATTCCTCTGTACGGTATTTTCACAATAAAAAAAAAAGAACTAGCTGCCTTTTGAAGGGGTTCTCTGTTCTATGGGAGACATCCATGCGGTCTGGAAAAACTAGGATGATTATTCTTCATGGTTACACTTATCACCAATATTGCTGTTACTATGATCATTCTTATCATTACCATTAGCATGATTGCTAGAAACAACTATGATAATTTCCACTTCTTCTACCCAGGATGGAAAGATACTCAACACTGAGAATTCCCCATGTCTGTAAGAGCCTCATCACCACAGGGACTCCCTAAATATTTAGGAGGTATCCCAGTACAGACTCAGTGAATCACATATTAGAGCCAGACAGCTTTTCCAAAAGTAAACTTCTGAGTTTGATAGAGGGAAAATACCAGATACTAGAAGGAACTTTATATGTATTTTTCTTCTGTTGATATTTCAAAAAAATAACAAACATACCACAGGTGGGATATATATATATATATATATAGAGAGAGAGAGAGAGAGAGAGAGAGCGCGTACACACATACACACACATTCACACACACACATACATTCACAGCCACACACACGCAAAACACAGACTCTTGCACATTCCCTTCCCACACACTCCACAACTCACACAAAGAAACACACAATTCTCTCACACATGTCCTCATATAAACACATAAACATAAACATATACATATTGTCACATATACACTCTTCCACAAACACACATGGACTCACATACACTTGCCCTTACACACACACACACACACACACACACACACACACACTTGCTTAAATTGTACAAACTCGAAAATATGTTATTACTAATTTTAATGCAAGTTGCTCTTCTATCACTATAATGTGAATTTCAATAAAGCAATATTGTCTGATTTTCACCCCCAAAGGGAATGTTTCACCTCAAAACCAATAACTGAGTGTTCTACATCCCAGAAGCTGAAAAACAAAGCCAGCTGTACATTGCATTGAAACCTTGAATATAAATTGGACTTGTAGGATTTTCTTTTCACTATTGTAAAACCTTACAATTTCTCCATTTGTAGCAGTAAGATACTGAAGTCCAAAACTGTATCCCTGAGACCCATTAGTTATCACCTTGTTGTCAAGCTATTTGGATATCTGTACCATCCGAATAACATCTCTGTTATTAGCTTCCTATAGCTACCACAACAAATTATCACAGGCTTGGTGGCTGAAAACAGTAAAAATGTCTTCTACAGTTGTGAAGGCCTTGGAATGCGTAGTATAGGAGTTGTGGGCCAGGCGCCCTCTGCTGGTTATAATGAGCAATTGACTTCAATGGCTCCAGGTTTTCCTTAGGTTTTAGTACTTTTATCTCCTGGCCTCTTCCTACTTTCTCATGCTTCTTCCCTGTCTTTGTGCCTCTGTGTCTCAGTTCTTCCTTATTCCTCTTTTTTTTTTTAACAGTCATTGATCTTCGGGGTCATCTAGAGATCTTTAATTACCTCTGCAAACATCTTTATTTCCAAATAAGGTCACATTCCCTAGTACTGGGGCTAAGGACTGAGAAATACTATTTTTATACAGAGAAGAAAGAATAAAATGAGATTTGAGTAGAATAAACCTAAATGATGTTTGAAAGACAAAATATGAGTGCATGGGAGGATGTCAACTATTATCATATGATAATAAATTATACCATTATAATATAGTATATTTTATATTATATGTTATATTATTTATATAATATATTACACAAATTAATATATTGTAGCTATAACATACCTTAATACTAAATATTCTGTGGAGAAGGAATATCCCATTCTGAGTTTACCTATACAAATGAAATATTTTGTAAGCATAAAAGAAATATGCATAACGGCCAAGAGGACAAAATTATAAAGTTAGTTAACTGGGTTTAAATTTTAGACAGATATTGCCAGACTGGGATGATGCTACATATTTATAATCCCAGCAGCTCGGGTTAAGGTAAAAAGGTCATGAATTTGACATCACACTGGTTATAATAGTAACATCTTTTAAAAAAAAATCTAAGAGGTAATTTTCTGACTATATGAGCATAGTTGAATGACTTCATCAGCCAAATAAGTACACACACACACACACACACACACACCATGGAGTCATAGTAGGATTTTCTAATTCCTGTTGTATGCTTTAAAGAGATGCTACTTATGAAAAATGCGACATAGTATCTGACCTGGAAAATTCTTAACAAACATAAGCTATTGTCACTATCATTCTGCTACTAAAACTGACATTCCACTAAAATTTCTAAAAGAAAAAATTTGGTGTAGTCTATTGCCAAGGTGCTAACCCAAGTAGGTAGGCCTGCTAAGAAGAACTAAAAATAAGTACTCAGAATGATGATGGCAACTTCACATCTTCCCTTTGCATGTAGCCATTAGTTGCAGGGAAGGGGTGTGTGTGTATGTGTGTGTGTGTGTGTGTGTGTGTGTGTGTGTGTGTGTGTGTGTGTGTGTGTGTGTGTGTGTGTGTGTGTGTGTGTGTGTGTCTGCTGATATTGGGACTTGAATCCAGCATTTTAACATCTCTCTAGGGCTTTTTCAAGTGGTGTTCTACCCCTTGAACCACAGCTCCTCTTCTGGCTTTTTAACTGCTTCATTGGAGATAAGAGTCTCACAGGCTTGCTTTGAATTGCAGTCCTCAGATTTCAGCTTCCTGAGTAGCTGAGATTACAGAAAAGATGTGTGACTAGTGCCTGGCTTGGCAAGTTTGTTCAGTCTTGACCAGGCTTGAACACAGCAAAACGATTCATCTTATTCCTTCAAATATTTCTTATACCATAGTTTTCAGGTATTTTAGTCTAGAATGTGTAGCAAATAGCAAGTCATTTGAGGCACCCAAAAGTGAACTAAAAAGAATAAATAAAAAAACAATCCAATGTCATTCAGAGGCAAGCAGCCAAAGTGAACTGAAGGCAAAGGTTTAGCAGAAAGGACATCTATCTACATAAAAAAAAAAAAAAAAATGAATCCCAGTCTGGCTTGACCTGCATGTATTTTCTTCCGTCCTGGACTTTGTTGTTGTTGTTGGATTTTCCCCATGCAGCTGTAACCTCTACCTCCCTTTGGCCAGCTTCTCTCTCATCACCTCAGCCATGACTTTCCCTTATTCTAAGGGAACACTGGGATATTGTTTGCAAAGGGATAAGCGCCAGATCCTCTTGCAGTGCCCAGGGATGTGTGGCTGCACCGGCACAGCTGGAAAAGTGACCTGGTCACATCCCAAAGCCTATCAGATGGCATCCAACATTCTATTCAATTCTGCCTTCTCATTTCTCCTGCCCAATGTTTGTGTGGTTTCTCCAGTGTCTCATACCAAGAAAATGTTCCCCATTGTTTTCTTTCCTTTTCTTTCATATTCTCCATATTCTTCTAAACTTTCAAGTCAAAACTCTGTACAACTGAAGCAGCTCCCCTCAAGGTAAGAATTTGACAGATGCCAGTATAGAGTTTTGTATGAACTTGATTCCTTTGACCTTCTGGAATCCCAGAATCTGTATTTCTGACTCACCCTGTCCATCAGCTGTAGCATTGGGCCAAAGTTTCAAGAAAAATACAAAAGTCAAAATCAAAGAGGAAAGGAGAACATTTTTGATGAAAAAGATATTAGTAAAGGAAATGCGGCACACAATAGAGAGATGACTACAATCTTTAGAACCTGTGAAGGTGTCACTTGGAGGGCAAAACATATTTGGGGATGTAATGGAGTACTCTACACAGAGAGACTACTTCTAGAGTCCTTGGATAGGCCCAGTGTAATCACAGGTATTCATACCAGAGGGAAAGGCCAGTCAGGTCAAGGGAGAAAATGAGAAGTAAGTCAGCGAGAGAATGATTTGGAGATTCTACACTTCTGGCATTGTGAGGGAGAAATTCAGAGGCCAATGACTGCAGGTTGGAAAAGAAAAGGAAACAGAGTTTCTCCTTAAAACCTCCAGAAGGGGCTTGGCTCTGTGGACACTTTCATTTTAGTCCAAAAGGAGCCGTTTGGAGGCTTATAAGGTATTAAACTCATATTCTTGTAGCCCACTGAATTTGTGGCAATTTGTAAGAGTGATAACAGGAAACTAATATATGAAATGAATCCCACAAGTTGTTCTTAACCAGAGTTAGGTTAAAATCGGTCTAAGCTTTTGTAATGGGACACAAAAATCAAAAGATTCTGAACATGTGTTTGCACAGGATTATTTGATTATGCATAATGAGGAGTGATGGGAAAATGAGGCGTCTGATCAACAATATCAGCACAGCTATTAAAAGAATTATATTATGGACAAATGTCATGGGAAAAAAATGTGGTGCCAAAGGAAGCTATCCTCCCTTTGCTTTTCCTTTTCTTTTTTCCTTTTCCTTTGGTTTTTATGATCTACAAAGCACTTGAGGAACTTGTACTGCCTCCGGGTGATCGTTGTGAATATCAATTACCGTCGTACCATGGAAGCATGGAGCAGCACCGGTGGTAGCATTGCCGGGTGATGAGCACTTAGATAAACTACCATTTAACATGATGTATTGCCTACACCAGAACTGTCAAATAGCAACTCTGGGAAAACTGCATAATGGTTTCAGAATTAAAACATACTCATTGGGTACATTTGCTTTGAAATTTCATGGAGAAAAAGACGGGATGGGAGCGAAAAGATCTGGTAGCTAATCTTAAGTACGCCTATTAACTACTGCTGTAAAATCACCATGAGTGGCCTCCAGAAATCAGGGTTAGATAGGTAGTTGTTTGAGTATCATTTGGTAAGCTCTGCCTCAACCTTAGTCTTAGGAGCCAGAAAAGGATACAATATTTTTCTTTCCATCACAGGGCATCCTGCAAGTTACTTACAAGAAGAACAAGTACCTTTCTTTTTCCTCACTATCCTTACCCTTACGGTATAAGTCACTTTTCTTGACAGACTAGAGCTAGTTCCAGAGCTAGCAAGTATCTGGTAGATAAATAACCTAACTACCAGTTTGCCATACAACAGCATCTGATAGGGCTGCAGTGCTCTGTTTACAATATGAGTTCCCACAGGTCACCTTGGCTGACCAGGCATGCGTAGGATAGAGTGGCCATCCCTCACCTTTTGTGTAGAATGAGTATAGTGTCTCACGGCCTGGGGTAGACTGCCAGCTCCAAAACCTTCCCTCCCACCACCCCCCTCCTCGCCTGTCTTACCTTTACCAGTTATAAGTCTCCCAAGCTGCAAAATACAAAACAAAAATTCAAAATAGCAATAAAGAAAAAACCATTTGTGTCCTTATCTTGGGGTTCATTCCGCTTAATATCATCTTATCTGACCTTTTCTGCTTGTCTCAGACATATACTAGTTATTGCAAATAAGGGAAACCATGGGACCTATGTTCCTTTGGGCCTGGCTTACTTCACTTATTATAATTTTTTCCAAGTCTTTCTATTTCTTAACAAATGGGGCAATGTCATTTTTTCTGATGGAGGCATAGAATTCCATTGTGTATATATACCACATTTTCTTGATCCGGGCATCTGGATTGGTTCCATATCTTAGCTATAGTAAATAATGCTGCAATAAACATAGTTGTGCTGGTAGCTTTAGTGTGGTCTTGTTTGTGGTCATTTGGGTAAATGCCCAAAAGTGGGATTGCTGGGTCATAGGTGAGCTCTATGTGTAGTCTTTTGAGGAACCTCCATACTACCTTCCAAAATGGTTGAACAAGTTTACACTCCCACCAACCATGCAGTAGGGCTCCCTTCTGTCCACATCCCCTCCAGCATCTGCTATTAGAATTCTTGCCTATAGCCATTCTAACTGGGGTGAGGTAGTATCTCAATAAGGTACCACATGATTTTCTATTGCTTTGTATGTCCTCCCCCATGGTAAAACCCCTGTTTTCAATGTATCTGATGTTGGTATAACTTGGAGAGGGGAAGGGAAAAAACAAATTGTTTAAATAGGGATACAGGTTGACCCATTGCAACAATGAGATGTACAAAATGCTATATCGAAAACAAACTTTATAATTTAGGCAGGGGGGAGTGTAGTTGTGGAGATGAGAGGGAAGAGATGGGTAGGGGAAAAACAAAGGAGGAGGCAACAATGCTTGATAAGAAATGTACTCATTACCTTGCCCATGTAATTGTAACCCCTCTGTACAGTATTTTCACAACAAAAAACTTATTTAAAAAAATTCAAAATAGTCCTTGTTTCATCTAGTTGTAAAGATTATGGGAGATAGGTCCCCACAATGTGCATTTACATTGGGCCTGGCACTTACCAAACCTTCTATAAGTCATGACCTTTTTGCTGTTTGCAGCTGGTGGAGAATGAAAAATGAAAGACCTGAGACACAAAAGGACTAATCCATAGCCCCTAAAACCAAGAAGGGGGAAACTGGGCTTAAAATCATGCTTTCTTTTTCTATTCTCTGTAAATACCTGAATTTGGAATGTTATTACTTCTTATTTTCTTTGTTCTCTCTCTCTCTCTCTCTCTCTCTCTCTCTCTCTCTCTCTCTCTCTCTCTCTCTCTCTCTCTCTCTCTCTTTCTCTCTCTCTCTCTCTCTCTCTCTCTCTCCACACACACACACACACACACACACACACACACACACACATCCCTTGCATCGCTGCCTGGCTTCAGTTGCTGGGGAGAATCACCGGAGAACTCCACATGTTCCTGTCAGGAACCTGCTAATGGCAGATGACAGCTGTGCAGTGACAGAAGCTGTGTGAGCTGTGTGCTTCCGGGGGCCAGCCCCCTGTAGAGAGGAGCATCCGTTTCTGAACCAGCCCTGAAAAGACATCCAGCTTTACCCTGCTCCTTCCTTTTCCAGCCTGTGGTGGTGGTCCCCAGCCCACCAACCACAGTGCTTATACAGCACTTGGTTGATCTGCCCTTGATAAACCTGCTACTTCATAAAATTGGGAACCTGCAACAGATGCGGGCTCACCAAATCATTTGCAGGCTTCTAAGAAAACAGGGCTGCCTGTCACTTCTAAGGCTTAGAGATAGAGATGGGTATCTTGTCATATGAAGGATTGCCTTGAGGATTTGATCATGTTGCTTATTCTCCCTTCCTCTTGAGCTTTTCCTCAATCCGTGCTTTCTAGCTTATGATACAATGGCATCCACATATTAGGCTAAGCACAGCATATTCCCACCACAAGAGCAGCCGTGGGGACAGTAACTATTCTGTGTTTGAGGAGTGGAAGTGGAGATAATTTAGCAAATGGTCCCTGTGCCTAGGGGAGGAGGAAACAGAGAGTCTGGGCTCAGGGAAGATGAGGTGGAAGGAAACAAGGAAGATACAGGCTCCGCATGGTTTTCTAAAATCTCTCTTTACATGGAGGCAAAAAGTTATGAAATGTAAAACCAAAATACTATGCAACTTGCAAATCTTGCTGCTTGTGATCCAGAAGGTTCCTGTCATGGAATGGCAGCTAAACAGCTCTCTAAGCAGGGGATGATCATTCTTGCCCACACCCCAATCCTGGAATCATTGTTGAAGAGCTTGGCTCTGTGTTGCCAGTGTTCACACACTGAGTGGGAAAAGATGCCAGCCCTATCTATGCACCGCAGCAGCTATGCAGTTTGGTAATTGGTATTTAAATATCCTTTTGCTTTAAATTGATATCATGGGTCTTCATTCTTCTTCCCTGGAGGAATGTCAATCTTTTTGCTTTTCAAAGGGTGACTTTTCCTCATCCCAGGAGAATTAAGGGACAAATGTACAATTCCTAATGCTCTCATTAAGGAGTCTAAAAAGAGATACTTATTATCCTTTCCAATGAGGCTGTTGGAAAGGATTCTGAAACCGGAGATGGGAGAATTGGGTTCCATTCTGACTCTGTCCCTGATTATCTTTGTGACTTATGACAGATGGCTCTTCCTCTCAAAGCGTCACTTCTTATAAGTAAAAAAGGAAATGTGCTGGAGAATGGAGCTCCAGTGATAGAGCATTCGCCTAGCCAGAGCAAGGCCCTTAGTTCATTCCCATCACTGTGGGGGGTTGTAAGACTTAACGCTGGACCTTGGTGGCTCATGCCTTTAATCCTTGCTACTCAGTAGGCTAAGATAGGAGGTTTGTGGTTTGAAGCCAGCCAGGGCAGGGAAGTCCATGAGACTCTTACCCCCGAATTAACCACCAGAAAATAATGGAAGTGGAGCTGTAGCTCAAAGTGGTAGCGTGCTAGCTTTGAACGATTAAACACTCAGAGACAGTTCCCAGGCTGTCCAAGCCCCACAACTGACAAAGAGAATGGGAGTATGGGAGGAGGGGGAGACTTAAACTTTACATATACTAGCAATATAAGTAAAATTCAGATTTGGTTCAGCCTCTCTGGCCCTATGGGATGGGGTATCTAGCTTCCAGGAAATGACATTGTTGCTGGTCCCTAGATCACTTTTATGTAGCAAGGGTCAAGAATGTTATTGTGGGGTCGAGGGTCATCTTGTGATCCGTGTAAGTCTTGCCAAGGTTGCTCCCATTGCATTTGCTAAATCTACTACAACCCCTCCATCCTCAAAGTTCATCCCACAATGCCATCTTCTGCTTGATGACTTCCACGGTCCACAGCCAGCTCCCTGCTTCCACATTCTACTCCCTCCCCCTCCCTTGAGCCACCAGAATATTCTTTAGAAACAGAACATAGTACTTCCAAACCCAATTGACATACTTTGGTAGCCTCCAAAATCTCATGGTATAAGAGTTCCAGGGATTATTATGGTCTATGTAATTTAGCCACTCTATTTTATCCCCACAAGCCCTATCATTCTTGTTCATTGTGCTACAATTAAGTGATTCTCAACTAAGCTGATGTTTCTTTCCAAGAGATTTTGCCAATGGCTAGTGACATTTTGGGCTCTCCCAACTGGGGAAATACAGATCACATCTGTATGTTGAGGTAGGAATGTAGAAATTCTGCAATGCAGAGAGAATATGCCGCATGTAAAGAATGTTTTAGCCTCAAATGTCTATAGTTATGCTGTACTATTCTACCTTGTGTTACTCCAGATCACCACATACCTTCCTAGCTGATGTCCTTTTTCCTCGCAACATTGGCCTCCTCTACTGTGTCCTCTCATTTGCCTCAATCCATTTGATTTAGACACACTCGCCCACACATATACGCATATAGTCACACATGCATATACAAGCGCATCATAAAAGCCACAACTAGAATGTGATGTCTCAAAGCCATTCCAGATCCAATCTGGTCACACAGTCCCTAATACGTGCCCTATTTTATTTTTTTTCCTTATAACAGTGCCATTAGGAAGTTTATCATTTATTTTTTTATCACCTGTATATCTTCAGTCTCACAGGAAAATGAATGTCCCCTAGTCCCATGAGAGAATGTCCTTTCGATTACATTCACTGTTCTTCTCTCAAGGACCCTGCTCTCTCCTCCAAAGGTGACCAGGACATAACCAATATATATTGAATTAATTCACTAATACAACAGATTTCATTGTGTGTGTGTTTGTGTATGTCAGTGTACACTGGTCAATTTATGTGTATTTCAAGCTTCCTAAAACATAATCTCTTAGGTGTAGGGGTCTAAGAGTCCACATATTCACATGCTTCCTTATTATTTCTATATACTTTGGGTTACTGGACTACATGACACATATCTAACCCCCAAGATGTACACTGCATGAGTCATGTACTCATTGCTCTTCCGACACATGACAACATATTGACTTGTCTCCTGATAAGTAGAAAAGACTAAGACTCCTGGCTTTGGTTTTATCTCTGGGAGAAAAGGAAGGAGAGTGTAAAGAGGACTCAGTCCTTTCTTCCCTTGACATTGCCTTACACCAGTGTTTCATTGAAGGAGCTGAGGAGAGGAGAAGAAATGACCTTTTTTGAGCAAATAGTAATAAGGTGAGAAATTTAAGGAAGGATTAGCCAGAAATTATGTTAATTTAATCTCAGATAATGAGCTTTATGAGAATTTTTACAAATTGTTGGGTCCCGTTACAACCACTAGCACGGACCTACTGCTGTCTTATGAAGCCCAAGCAATCAAAACTTGTGAGTGATTTCACATACACACACTTAACACTAATGAACCATGTATTTCCTATTTTGAATTGACAGCATTATTGTCTTATTCTTGTTTCTTTAAATGTAAATGACTTTATATTTATCTCCATTACATACAATCTTTGTAGATTTATTTTATTGTTGACATTTTATAACAAGGCAATCAGCTTCACATTCTTATTATAACAATGTGAACAGTATGCCAATTCCCAGAAGACCTTGTTGAATTAGAAAATGGTAGGGGATTAACTGCATATTTCAATTCAGAATAGAGTTTACCTATTGGATGCTATCTACGATCTAAAAATCCCTAGCATGTTGTAGGTGTTAAACTATGATTGTTGGTATTCTGTGCTTTGGAGATTTTTATGGTTAGTGTGGTTGTTATTTGTAAAGTTGATAATCATGCTCTTTTCTAGGTCCTTTAAATTACCTTCAATTCTTACATCAATATTGTTTAGGAAAACTTCTCAATCACTTCTCAATACAAAGTTTTGATCTGGGATCCAGATCCATGTTACTTACAAAACCTGCTTAGGATAAATGTGTAAAATCAAATATATTTTATAGTATTCCATTAATCAATTGGTAATAGTAGTAAAAATGATCTTGAATATTTGTTCAGTTTAGGTTTCTAGTTGTTATTATTCTATCTCAACTATACTTTCTTTGGTGATTTTTCTTATATTTCCAGAGATAAGTCATTATATTGACAGGGGTCAGGGGTGAGGTGTGAGGTGTGAGATATGTGTGTGTGTGTGTGTGTGTGTGTGTGTGTGTGTGTGTGTAGCTTTCTCTATTAGCTCCTAATGAGTATCTGTGAAACTTTAGTCTTGAGAGTAAAACAATAGGAATCAATTATGATTTTTAGATTTTTTTTCAATTTGTATATTAGTTTCTCCACTACTAGAAACATTTAAAGTGGACTAAAATACCTAACTTCTTAATCTATTGTAGATTTATTGTCCAAACTTGGTATAAAACTGTTTGGATCTGGGATTATTTCCAGATTTTTGAATTGATGCATGTACATAAAGCAGATATATGGGGATGAGACTCAAATACAAGCAAGAAATTATTTATATTTCAAACATTTAATAATAGTTCTATATAACATTTTTAGTACTCTTGAGTTCTGACTGTGACCTGTCATATTACATTAAGTGTGGAATTTTTCCCTATCAGTATTCTGAATTTCAGATTTTAAAATATCTTAGATTTCAGACTGTTGGACTAAAATGCTCAACATGCATGTTTTTCCCACTTCCATAACACTACTGTCACATTAGTTATTGAATGGATGTTTTGGAAGAGAAAAGCCTACAACTAATTACCTTTCTTCTGGAAACACTTTGAAATTTCTATAACTCCTTTAAAATTCACTCAACCAAAACTTAAAGCCAATAAGAATGTGATATTTCTTAATCAGAACAGGCAGTAGTAATCTGTGGCCTGGGAACATTATCACCATCATCATCAACAGATCCTCCCCACGAGGTTCCATCACGGGAAAAACAGTAAATTAAGTCCTGAGTATTAAGGAGGAGGAAGTGCAATAAAGAAAACAAATGAAGGAAGGGCCCTGTTGACCACCATGAACAGGCAAACAGGCACTTTTAATAGCAGCTATAACACGATTAGAAGAAGTGTATGTATTGATCATGTCTACATTTAATTACCAGGATATTGACAAATATAATAGTGGCATCACACAACTGATAGCCTTGAGCACTAGACAAACTGATTTCCATCTCTTTAAAAATAATACTATATGGACTGGAAAGGTGGTTCGGTGGTAGAGTGCTCACTTTGCATGCATGAGACCCTGAGTTCGATTCCCCAACACCATATAAGCAGAAAAAGCCAGAAGTGGTGCTGTGGTTCAAGTAGTAGAGCACTAGCCTTGAGCTGAAGAGCTGAGAGACAGCGCCCTGGCCCAGAGTTCAGGCCCCCATGACTGACCAAAATAATGATAATAATAATAATAATAATAATAATGCTACATCAAAGTCCCTTAATACCTTCTACCTGAGGAAAATTAACAGGTTTAAACCAACAAGAGCCAATGGTAGGTACATGATACAAGGAAGTGTCAAGGACTATTACATATGGACCTTTATTTCTACCTGTTCTGAAAATACGGACATATTTCCATGTCCACGCATCTACATTCTCATTTCCTTCCATATCAAACTTGAGGGAAAAGTCATCCCTTAGCTTGTCAGCATCTTAGCGTCAACAACAATAAGTTCCTGTTATCAAACAGATCTCAATCCATGTGAAAATGCTAAAATAACTGCTAAAAATATCTGTAGTTCCTTTCAGAACCAAAGACTGAAACTAAGGGAAGACTGGGGTCACCTCTAGTCAAATTTCATTTTAAATTCTAGTATAAAACCTACCTCTCAAAGGGAGGATTCAATCTTAATGACTCTGCATGGAAATTGTTTCTCTAATCCATTGAAATCCCAAGGCATTCTGCTAATGACTTCATGCTGAAATGAGGCCACCTTTGCATGGGTAAGCACGGATGCTGTAATGATTAGCCAACCACACAATGCCTCAGTGGTAGACGCTAAAAAATAAATATTAGGACAAAGTAAGCCTTGTAACAGAAACAGAAGGATCTTGAATTTTTTATAATTAAACAATTTTACAGCTGATCTGACCCATTCCTCAAACTGCATTTCCAAATAAAGTTGTATTTTAGAGAGTGGTGGTTGCTTTATCATGATTACTAACACCTCCCCCCTTGACCTTAGTGAGATGAGCCTTTTCTAGTCCTTAAAGTCAATCTTCACCAATGTCAAGACAGTAGACTCATCAAATTCCATCTTCCTCATTTCCTCCAGAACTGACCTTCTGTTTTTTCACGATGGTGCCACCAACGAGAGCAGATGATGTGGGGCTACAATGTCATGCTGCCATCCCCATGTCAGCACGCCCCTGTTACTGCCATTGTCAATGCTCATTACTCAAAATCTAAGCTTCAGTGGGAGGGATGGGTTAAAAACTAAGGCAACACATTGTATTGCCCCAATTACTACTGCACTGAAGCTCTGTAATTTGAACCATTCGTTTTTACCCTCTCAAAAACTAGGCTTTCCCTCTCAAAACAGAGTTCAAACTTGAAGTATATCTTTGTATCATCTTCAAAGAGTATACCTTTGTATCATCTTCAAAGAGTATACCTCGATATGACCAAACAGCATCATTGAGTTTGCAAATGAGATAAACAAACTTTCTTTCTTCCTTCCTTTTCTTTCTTCTTTTTCTTTCTTCCTTTTCTTTCTTCCTTTTCTTACTTCCTTTTCTTTCTTTCTTCCTTTTCTTTCTTTCTTACTTTCTTTTTTCTTTCCTTCCTTCTTTCTTTTCCTTCCTTCCTTCCTTCCTTCCTTCCTTCCTTCCTTCCTTTCTTTCTTTCTTTCTTTCTTTCTTTCTTTCTTTCTTTCTTTCTTTCTTTCTTTCTTTCTTTCTTTTTTGTTCTGGGGCTTGAACTCAGGGCCTGGGCACTGTCCCTGAGCTGCTTTTGCTAAAGGCTAGTGCCACTTGAGCTGCAGCACCACTTCCACCTTTTCCTGAGGAGTTTTTATTGGAGATAAGACTCTCATGGACTTTCCTTCTCAGGCTAGCTTCAAACTGCAATCCTTAAATCTCAGCTTCTTGAGAAACTGGGATTACAGACAGGCATGACCACGGGTGCCCAGCTATAAATCATTTATATCCTGATTTACTTGTCTGTGGTGAGTGAATATACTGTATGCTGATAAAATAAGGAAAAAAGAGTAGGACTATAAAGAGATGGAAAAACATCAGCATTTTAGATTTTATACAGATATTTCACTTCTACAACATTTTTTTAAAATAGCATTTCAGAATTACCATAATTTTCAGGGCAAAAGGTATAACATATATTCTCATCTCTCTAATAAGAAATGAGAACAATGCAGTTAAGAACAGAGGAAAAAGAACAAAAACAAAATATCAAATCAGTGTGAATTGTCTTGACTTAGGAAACTTTCAAGAGGAAAAAAAATAGTTTATAACCAAATTTCCAAAGAGGAATAGAGGGAATATAGTTTACCTAGTCATTAAAGGTTAGTAAGATGATGGGTACAAAAGAAAAAATGATGATCAATCCACAAACTTAAAATTGTCAGAAATGTTGGAGAATTGATTCCTTGATGAAATACTAAATTTTGTTTCTCTCCTGTGCAGAAAAGATCAGAGAGAAGTCACCACCACAGAAAACACAGCAGTAGGAATGAAAAACAATGGAGGAATGTTTCCTAACATTCTCAAGTTTGTCAAGAGGAGGTCTTACATTTTTCAGAGTTCAGGATTTGTCATATACAGAGACCATCAGTGAGAAAAATTAGGACAGTTGTTGTTTGCTTCTCTTTCCAGGTGATTTTTTATCATGTTCTTTCAAGGATCCCTGTTGTTCATAGACACATGACATACAAATAGTATGACTAGCATACAGAGGAAATAGAAAATGATGCCTAAAACATCAAGGCACCCACAGATTTGAAGTCAGATATGTATCTGTAGACATCAGGCGTTAGAAACCTGAGCATAAACGCAGGGAAAATTACCACTCTCTATATCTAGTATCAACCAGGTAGAGAGAGGAAAATAATTAGAAAAGACGGATATCCTAAACTTCAAAGTCCTTTTGGTATGGGCAGAGAGCTGGATGCCTGAGGGAGACCATTGCTACTGAGACATTCATTAGAGCAATAGATGTATGAACGAGCACACATCGAGCAACTGCTTAACTTTCCTTCTCAAGATTGCTTTGTTCTTCTTATTGTGAGCTGACGTTTGTTCTTCTTATTGTGAGCTGACTTTTCTTCATCCACTCAAACCCTACCCTTTCATTATCTTTATAAACTATGCCAACATTATCTGTCATCTTCCATGGGGAGTGGGGCGTCTACTCAGGGAATTAAAAACAAAAATACTAATTTTCAGCTAAATATTTTGCTAGGGACTCATAACAAATTGTGTGTAACACATATTTTTCTCATATACTGAAGGGAAAGAAAATAACTTTGTTCCCACAGCCATGTTCTTCTACCTCTTTCTCTTTCAGGAAAGTACTCTAGGATAGTTGTTTGGGGGGTGGAATTCAGGCTGCATATACAATAGTAAACATGGGTTGAGAAAAGAAGACATTTCCAGATGATGTGTTTTACTTTAGATCATGGTACTGACTTGTTCTGGCCAAATGAGTTTGCACTAATATTGCCAGCTCATTTAGCCACACTCAATGGAAATTTGTGGCACATCCTGCCTTGTCTTTAGGTGGTACTTTCCCCTTCAGTTTACAATTAATTTTACTCAACCTGGAAAAGAAGTCTATGTTAAAGAGATTGGTTATAAGCTACATTTCCTTGTTTCCAATAAAGATGCAGCGTTACTCTTGGAGAGGTACTTTGTTAAGGCACAGGTAGACATGCTCATGTACACATACATGTGTCGTGTGTGTAATGACATTTAGGGAGTTCTACAAGATATGCATTACTATCCCTGTTTTACAGATGAGAATGCTGCTGTGGATTAGAGGCCTAAATGAGTAAAACCTAAAGTCACTGTGAAGAAACCCTTCCTTACATAGTGATCTTGTATGCAAACTATGGTACCTACTCCTAGACCACCGAGTTTATTTTTTAATGAGCATTTTACTCTTGACTGTGTAGCAGGTGGTACTAAGTACTAGCAATGGTATTTGAACATACATCTCATGTTCAAATTCTAATATTGTGACTCACAACCTCAGCACAGCTTTTCAAATTTCAATCTCAATTCATTATTAAAGTCATGCTATATAAACAACAAAGGTTCAGTGTTTTATATCTTTTCTCCCAAGTAAATAAATGCATTCATATAATTTATAAACAAAATGCCCTTTAAAAATTAATCATTTTATTTAGAGGAAATGAAGCTATTGATAGATAAAGGAAACAAAAAGAAAACCATTTTATCAATGCATTTAGATGAAACACTAGGATATATTTGTCCTCAATAGCTAATCCACCAGTGATTAGCTATATACAATGCTTCTCAAAATTGATTGAGAGCTACTTGCTTCAAAATAACGGATGTGCTTGTTAAACAAGAGCCTTTGAGGATAAGCCTAGGAATCATACTGTTCTTGTAATCCCCATGTCCACTAAAAACTGAGAACTAATGCCCTAAGATATTGTGCTATTTCTCATCATGTTAGTGTGACACTTTACTGAGCAATGCAGCAGCTGATGATAGAAAAATGCCATATGTTAGATAACCAGAGACCTTCTCAAAGTCATTCAATGACAATAGCAAAGCTAGTTTTGGAAGTTCAGATGATTATCAGCAATTAGAACCTAGTTAGATTTAGAAGCGGATTCATGTATATACACTGTTTTAGTGGATGACTAGGAAGAGCATATGCATTGTGAAGGAAAAGTTTTCTTAAATGATGACCTTGTATGTAAACTAAGATATTTTCTATTAGGTCACAGAGTTTATTTAAAAGAAATAAGCATTTTACCAAATGTTTGCAAGGTGGGCTAATCAGAGGCTGCCTGTTAAATTGAAGTAGGATCAAGAGGCTAAGAATAAGGGCTCTTGGGCACTAGATGGTTTCTATCAAATACCAAATCCATTATCATGATTGGCTGTTATAGCCCTCCAAATGGTAAAGTGATTAAATTGGTCATTATGAAAGCCTAAAGATGCATAATGATGACAAATAAGACTCAAGTGCAGGGAGATTTCTGTCTTTCTGACTGGATTACATTTCAAGGAGGAATTGATGAAGGCATATTTTTCAGACCACTGCCAGCTATGTGGAGGCTGGTTAAGAACTGGATTCTCTTGATCCTCACTCAAATTTCTTGTGGGTATTGTCTGAACACACTCAACTCAGAAGCCTCTCCAGACTAGAACGCTCATCTTAAATGTCAATCTGGTACAACAACTCTTCCTTCACATGGAATGTTCTATTTGATCATTTCCCAAATATTGGGTGCCTCGTCCTCTTCTGAGTCACTCTAACTTGCTCAATATGAAGGTCTCGTCTGGATAGACTCAGTGATTCACTTATCAAGACCAAGAGTAATAGTTAAAAAAAAGAGTCCTACAGCATAAACTGGTCTCATCCAGACTATTCTTCATCTAAGAACTGAAAAAAAAGAATAATTCTGGACCAAATATTTTGTCAAAAGAACAATGGCCCCCTAGTGGAAATACAACAAAAACTACAAATATTTATTATATATGTATGGGTTCACAAAAAGGATACAACAAGCATCATACAGCCAAACATTTAGCAATTGGGGAAAATACTGGAAGAGGTGACATTGATGAGTATGCATTGTTCTCACAAGCAAACAAGTTGAACTGAAACCCCTTTGTGATACTATTCAAAGATAAAGAGAAATTAAAAATTAAGAAAATTAACAGATATACATCACATGAGTTCTGCTTAATTTATAGAGCACTTTTTAATTATTGCAGATTGATAAAGATAATTCAACAAAGCCTTGTTTTTTTCCCTTGTAGACATTAGCAGCCAAGATATAATATTTCCATGATTTCTATTATAAGCCTTATCCTTCAGTACAACGCTTTGTCATTAGTACAAACTAATGTACTGTTTATTGACTTCTGGTATTTGTCTAATTACAAATATGCTCTTGGAAAGACATTCCAGGAATGTGTTTTGAGAAATAATATAAACTATAACTGTTGTTGATGTTTTCATGAAACAGAAAATCATCAGGAATTTAGTTAGCATTTATTTTTCTCTTTGCTGTGTGTGGACCATAAACTATTAGCTTATTTCTTTTCCTTTTTCCTTTCTTCTCTCCTTATGAATTTCTTTACTTTCTTCTATTGTATTTACCACATAGCTTGAACTACACTCTCATGCTCCAGACAACTCATTTAATGTGAAAATTGTATGCCCTTTAAGAAATGAATTGTCAGTGGTTGGTAGCAGTGTACTCTTCTCAGTTAGAAAAATGCTACAGTTTTATTGTTGAGAAGGGAATATAACAAGAGAAAGGGACTCAAAACATCCTGAAGGATGAAAAGCGGTTTAATTGGTTTCAAGTACACTCTGAGAGTATCAGAATAACATAGAAAGAACAAAATAGATGATCGGATGGAAATAAAGGAGGGCACCCAGATCACTTTTCCCTAGCTTGCCTTCAATATCACTTACCAATGTATGACTTAGAAAATACCAGCCATGTTGAACACTGAAAATACTGTTTAGCTAATTAAAATGAAGGCAGATGTTAAAGTATATGAAGAAATCCATGATTGCCTAAATTTGTAGTTCTCTAACTTTTAGGATTATACTGTCTCTGAAGGAGTCAAATTGTAGTCATCCACAATGAACTCTCATGAAGACTAGCTACCCCGGGAGCATTCTTCTCTGTGCCTGAAGAGACTGCATTTAAATTCTGTTTCAAAAGCAAGCTTGAAAAAAATGCCCTATGTCTTGATGTTACTACTTATAGGTATGCTTCTTGTGTCCGTTTGGACACTGAAACAAATTGAACACCATGTAAGGAGAGTTCATTGTGTAATTTTAAGTGAATATAGTGCATCTGAAGGAAACTGCATTACCTATATAATATGTGGAGGAATATGTAATGTTTTTTTTTTTTTCTGAGATAGTATCTCACTCTGAAGCCCAGAATGGTCTCAAACTCTAGATCCTCCTGCCTCAGATGCTTAAGAGCTGGGATTACAGTCTTGCACTCCACACCAAAGGCCTCATATTATTTCTTTTTTATCATTAAAATTAAGGAATAAGGGATTTACCCACTGCAGTGGGTTTACTTTTATCTGATTTCCTTGGGGTTAGAAAGCTTTGGAAAGGTAAATCTTCTTATATTTGCAGAGAAGAAAAAGAAAAGGAAAGGCATTACTAGAGAAGAAATTAATCCCATTACAGAATGATTAGAGAATGTATTTATATTTAGCCTCAAACAAATCTTTCATATACTTATTATAGTTGTTGTGTTTTCTTAATTTTTGTTTTATTTGTTAGGCTTTTTTTTATTTCAAATTCCCTGTATGGACAGTAAAGTTTGATAGGAAAGTAATAATTCAGGATGGTTTTTCAGAGTTTAAAGTAAAAGTGTATAATATAGAGAAACTTCTATGTAGTTTTTGAAGTAAAAGGAAGTTCTGGCTCTGCTTGATGGTTCAAGCTTGAAATCTGACTTACTTGACAGGTAGAGACTGGAAGATTATGGTTTAAGGCCAAACCCACACACAAAGAAATTCGAGAAGTGTCTCTCACAATGGCTGGGTACCTCCTAACCTAGCACAATGGCTGGGGCTCAGTGGCACACACCTATCATCCCCAGTGATACAGGACAGCACAAGGAAGTTTGCAGCTCAGGCTGGCCTGGGCATAAAGCAAGGCTCTACTTCAAAAAATAACAAAGGTAAAATAAGATGGCTAAAGTCATAGATTAAGTGGTAAAGTACCTGATTAGCAAAGCCAAGGTCAAGTTTAATCCCAATACTACCAAAAATGAAATGGGCTGTTTTTCAGCAAGGTCACTGTGATGGGAAAAGGGAAAAGGGAAGGGAAGTCACTAGTTCCTAACTGCTTTAGCCCAAAAATGATCTACAATGATGCATAATTTATTGGCTAAAATTCATTCTTAACAGCATCATGTAAGAACTCAGAGGAGGTTCAGAAATGAAATGATTAGTGGAAAATTCAAAGCATTTCCTCTGGTAAGGTCAGCCTTATATTTATTTGTTGGTTTTGTTTAAAATAGAATGTCATAACCTTCTCACTGGAGGAAGAAATCTACTATTCATACACCTCCAATTTCAGTCATACTCAATGTGTACACTTTACTCATGAGATCCAGATGTAATTTCTCCTGGTTCAACACAAATGGAATTAAAAGGATGTGTTAGCTGTTTCCTCCCTTCCTCATACACATATACTGAGTACACACTGATGATAGGATTGTTTCAGTAGACTAATTCACTAGGAAAGGAATCAATGGGAAATATATATTGGTCTTTGACCCAATACTATTCCAGAATTCCACTGGATATCATAAAATTCCAACCTCTTCCTTCTAGACTCCAAGAAATTACCTGATTTTGCTTTCTTCACCATTTTTTAGCCCAATGTCTCCAAGGTCTGCACTCTAGAAGTTAGAAAAAGTATTATCAAGCATCTACAACTTCCTTGATTACATTTTAAGTGGGAATTAGGAAAAATGTTCTTTTTACTTAAAAGAGTACACTTTCTTTTTTGGTTCAGAATTTTCTCATGGTGGTCCAAGATATTAAAAAAAAAAAAATGTCTAACAATGGAATTTTTTAGCCAATTTCTCACTTAAATACAAATTTTAAAAAAGTGATCATTTTTCCCTAATGTTCTCGCTATTTTAGCTTAAGGTCATGATTTCCTTGGCAATGTATCCCACTAACATCATGGAGTAGACTTCCACCTGTTTGCATGCAGTCAGCAACAGATGCTATGAACTCCACTAAATGTTCCTTTTGAAAATTGTTCTCAAGCGTGTTTTACTTCTGTTGCATTCTAAATTCTCATTCTTTCTCCATCAACTTAAATGCTGTCTTGAGCCCCTGCCAAGAACAGGATTTCCCACCCCCCCTTGGATTTCTTTAATCAGCAAGTAGTCTTTTGTTGTCTCTTTGTCATTCTAAGTCTCACCATTTGGAATCAAAATGCAGTTGGCTCTTTTTTTTTTTTTTTTAACCATAGAAGCTTCAAATTCCTGGACACTATTTTCTTGACAATTGACAATTCTCTCAGCTCTTGGAAAGGTAATCATATTAGTTCTATATTGCTGAGTAGCAAAGTGACCCATAATTTAGCAGCTTAAAATAAAAAAAATGATGTATTATCTCCTTGTCTATGGACTCAGAATCTTGAACAGTTTAGCTAAGTGGTTCTCTCAGAGCCTCTCATGAGTTGAAAATTAGGGCTAGAGCTTCTGAAAACCTGATGGAAGCTTTGGAATCTATTGAACTTATCTACATGCTTGTCAAGAATCTTCCTGTTTTTACTACCTGAGCCTTTCTATTGAAAAAGTCATTTCATGACTACCTTGGTCTTATATGCTCTGAAATAAAACAGAATAAAGGAGCAAGACAGCATCTAGGGGAGAAGCTAAAGTCTTCATCTTGGCAGTACCTTACCATATTTTCAGCCATGCACTATTGCTCACATATAACAGCCCTTGTTCAACATGGCTACCTGTTAAGAAAATCAGGTCCTGGGCCAGTCCAGCTGTCATTGAGACTGATAAACACAGGGTCTAAACGTAGTACCAAACATAAACATTTTAAATTTCTTTACAATCTTTGCCTAATAAACACATACCACATAAAGTCAGATGATACAAAAGTATGCAGATAGACTGCCTTTAGGATGGTATCCTCCTAAGACCAATGTCTTATATCATATTTGCTTAAGTTATATCATATATATATATCATATATCATATATCACATTTGCCTAAGTTTGTCTAAGTACTTTCTCTGATGTTGGAAAAATGTCAAATCACCCAACAATACGTAGTAACCACTAGCCCACTACTGCAGTTCACATTCTTGTGATAGCAGCATTCTAAATGAATTCTAAATAACCTTACATATTACTAATTTCCAGGTTCTCTATAATCAAGCTTTCCTGCATAAAGTAACCAGAGTTAATCCATGAATGAAAGATCTTTGATTCTAATGTCTCCAGGACAATGTTCTTTACCTGACTGTTGCTTACAAAGCCATATATGATCTGAGCCTAGTTTGTACTTTTAGCTTATTTCCAAATACTCTCATATATAACCCTAGCCTGAATCACAGAACTGCTCTTTTCATAAGTTTATTTTAGATGCTGTACAGAGGGGTTACAGTTACATGAGTAAGATAATGAGTACATTTCTTGTCAAACATTGTTACCCCCTCTTTTGTTTTATCCCCTACTACTATCCCTTCCCTCCCCACCTTCCCCATTCCTTCTCCCACCACTGAAGTTGTAAAGATCATTTCCAACATAATGTCTGTATCATTGTTGCAATGGGTCATCCTGTGTCCTTGTTTCAGTCTGCTTTTTGTCTATTGAAAACAAAACAAAACACTTGTATCATTGCATTTCCACATGCTGATCACTTTACCTAAGTCACATGACTCTTTCTTAAACCTGTACAAAGCCTGGTGTCTCTGCTTCAGTCATGCTAGCCCTGAAGGGCTGCATACCTTTACCCATAGCATGCCTTACTGCGAATTATGTCTCCCTCGCTCCAGTGTTTACTCCACAAAGCATCAGGCTATAAACTAGAAATTACTTTCCATTACTACAGGTGCTCTTTCAGCCTTTCTAACATAATGGAGTTAGCAATCGTACAATAAATATTTATTGAATGCATAAGAAAACACACGAGCAAATCACAAGGATTTTCTTTTCTCCTACTCTATACATATAACTCAACTCCCTAATTTTCTTGTACCTATAGTAAATTCTTCAAATATGTTAAACAATTGTGAAGTAGATGCAATTAACTGATTCTTCTTAATGTAGCTATTCTCCTTGGATGGTTGCATTTAAACATATCTCCAGCTCAGAACTACACTCTGATAAAGATACCACAGGATACCTCTTTGATGGAAATCTCTATTTATAGTCCCTAAATGAAATTTACATGAGATATGTACAAAATTGAAGTTATCATGTTACCCATTCACACTCATTTTTCTCTTGAATTTTCTTTCTTTGTGAATGACACCCTGATTCACACAAACCAGAAGTGTGAGTCTCATCCCAGACTCTTCCTATTTACTTACTCCCCTTTACCCAATTTGTCTCAACTTGTGATTCAAATGTCTGTTGAACTGTTTTTATTTCTCAGCTTGTTTTAAACTTCTTCTCATGTCTTGCCTAGGTGACTGCCAGCGCCTCCTAACTGGTCTCCCTTCCTCCTGTCTGATATTCCTTCTGTTTATTTTCTACACTGCTGTCAAATGATTGTTCTACAACACAGGCTTGCCATCTGTCTTTTCTATTTAAACACTGTTCACAGTTTCCCATTGCCTGTATGTTAATAATACTGCTTTTGTACCAACCCAGAGAGGATGTCCTGGTTTTGCCCTTATGATTCCTATCTGCCTCACTTCTCCCTGAAAATTCCAAATATGAAGAGCCATATCTACCTGAACAATTTGCTGTTCCCACAAGGCACTGTCCTTTTTATATGCACATCCCCACTAAGGGGTGTGTGTGTGTGTGTGTGTGTGTGTGTGTGTGTGTGTTTCTCTGCCTACAGGTTAACTTCTCTTGGAGAAGAGATTCCTTATGGGTAGCCCTGTCAGTATATAGCTGTTGCCTACATGCACAATTTCCAAAAATATTAACACCACCCTAAAACCTAAAAACAGCATACTCTTAATAGCTTAGCTACTTCTTTATAGATTCTGCTTAATATCCTCTTAGGTGTTGTGATGCTTCTAGTAGTAATTCAGATGACCCCATCCCTGGCTTTTGTATCTCAAAAGCCAGGTTTTAATTAGTATTTTATGGTTATATTTTTATGCTGGAGGAAGTATCGAAAGGTTGAATATAGAAAACAGAACACATGTAGATTTTTCATAGTAACGCTTTTACTTAGTATCTCAGGTGACCTCTCTGGCAAGCTCTTCATATTTCTCCTTAGACTGGGTTTCTAAAGAAAGAAAAAAGAAACATGTTTCCATGGACAATGATTGGTTAAGACAGCGAGAACGATAACGATGAACCCACAGGAGGAGGCTGAGGCAAAGACAGTGACAGGCAGATAAACAGAAAAGGAGGAAGCAGTTAAAAATAATAAAATCTCAGGTACCCAAGAAACCCCAGCTGGGACAGCGAGGGAGACAAAATGTGAACAAGGAGAAATACAATCAGTACTGCTGATAATTGGGGCAGCTAAAGGAATGAAGAATGGAAACTCAGAAGAGGAAAGAAAACAGAGAATCCATGTAGAAAAGTGAGGGAAAGAAACACAAGAAGAACATTTTGAAAATGGGTTTGTAAAATGTAGAAAATAGGGACATGAGTTGAAAAATCTCTTAGGTCTTACTTTTGTGCTATTTCACCAATTTTCCCCAAAGTACTAAGTCTTGAACTTGGGGCTTTTTTTTTTTTTGCTCAAGGCTGACACTCAATCACTTGAGCTGTAACTGTACTTCCAACTTTTTGGACGTTAATTGGAGATCAGACTCTCATGGACTTTCCTGCCTGGGCTAGCTTTAAACCATAGTCCTCAGGTCTCAGCCTCCTAAAGAGCTGGGATTACAGGTGTGAGCTACCAGCATCCAGCTCACTAAATTCTTCACCAGAAAAAAAAATCATGAAAAATGTATTATTTCAAACTAATATACTGTTGTTTCACATAAATATACATATGCACAAATACTCTCTATTTTGGGAGACAACATTCAAAATCAGTGCAGGCTAATAATAGACACCTGGATGGTTTGGGAACTCCAGATGCTAAACAAGGAAGTTAGAAAATTTATTAAACATATCTCCTGTGGATTTCTTGCACTTGTTTCACATTCCTGTCACACTCCTACCTAATTTTTTTTCTTGCCTCTGCTTGTTTAGTAATAGTGAACACCATCAATCCTACTATCCTTTCTCTATGTGCAAATTGGACTGACATTGTTGACTTGAATTTTATTCTGTGGCTTCTCCTTCTTTTAAAGATGAATAAAATGTGGAAGCACTGCTGTCTCCAAATTGCCTTTCATTTATAAGGAAGAAAATGTTTGACCAATAACGTGAAAGTAGTTGTAATAGGGCACTTCAGAACTGCAGTTCACACTTTTCCCTCATTAGTGATTCTTTCACCTTTGTTATCTGGCACCTTACTCACATTTAGGTGGGCTATATCTTTTGATAGCTGACTTGAGCTAAGGTGTACTTGAGAATCCATTCAAAGGAAGGTGCTGTAGAAAGAAGAATGTAATTTTCATAGCGGGAGTTTCTGCATTGGAAGCTAGAAAGAAACAAGTTCTTTTAGTTAGAATGCTGATGTGTAGATTTGTTTTATGTGTTCTGATTTTGTTGTCTTGGTGTGGTTAAATAATGCTCTCAGAAATCAGTTCTGCAAAAGAATATGGGAAAATATTGACTAAGGCACCAAACAATTCAAGTGACCTTCATGCAGCTGAACAACTAGCCAGTCAGAATTCATAACAAGTTGAAACTGTCCAACTTCACATGACTAGCAACCTGTTGCTGTCAGAGAATGGATGAAAGGCAGCATTGAAGTATGTAATATGATTATAGAATAATGGGTCAGTGATAATTCTACAAAAATATGCATGAGTAGTGGGGTTAGAACAAGTATTTCATTGGTTCAGGGGAAACAATTTTAAGATCACACAGCCTACAGTGGAACAAAATCGGAAGTTCAGAATAAACAGGAATTTATGACAGTACCCATTGCCTTCTTCATATTACAAAAGGTCCAGCTTTACATAGGAGTATCTAATGACTTAAGTGAAAAAGAGCTTCCACAAACATTAGTTCCCTTGCCATGTTTCTGAAAATTCTCCCTTAGAAGGCCGAACCTCCCAAACACGTTATCCTAATTGTCATTATATTTCACCACAAAGCTTGCTTCATTTCTTCTCTTTTTATGTTTACCATAATGCAGCAATTGTTCCTAGGCACAACATGAATTTCATACCAAGAAAGCCATGAAGTTGTTGGGTTAGAGTTTGTGGATTTAAAACGGGTAGGGAGCTCAGCCTGGGACTCTGGCATTGTTGCCTGGGATTGAAAACAGCTATGAAGGAACTCCTCAAAGCCCTGATAATCACTAGTGAAATAACAATTCACCTCTCTGTTTTCTTTTACTAAAGCTGACACTGTAAGTAACAAAATGTAGGGAGGTTTCAAAGAAAGGAAAAATGACCTTTAAGTTTTCTGAAGCATAAAGGCCACTTCATGAAACAGAATGCAGCAAGAAAAAGAAAAAAATCTGTGGCCTTAGGAGATGAGTGAGATGATTCAGATTAGGGAATAAAAAAGGAAACACAGCTGGGACCTTGGGGCTTGTCCTTTCTGAAGTCACAAGGACGTAGGTCTCCTTTAAATGGAAAATAGAGGTGAGGGAGCCTCAAAAGTCTTGGTACAGATAATGACCCAAAGATCACAACAATTATGTAGCTAGAGTCCAAATGGCTCGATCTGCTTCTGATATTCATTATGGCACTATAAACCCAAATTAAAGAGAAGATGTATGAAAAATTAATGAAGAAATATGTCCTACTACCTGTAGTCTAAAAGTAGAAATTAAACCTGTTTTTTTCTACACTAATAGAAAGACTCCAAACTAAGAAATTACTTTTGGGCTTATTTTTCTTTTATAACAAAATAGAAGTTGGGGAGCTTCAAAAGTATGGAATGTATTTACCAGTTTTTAAAACTATGGGAAATTTCAAAATTATGAACATATTTCAATTTAATAGAGAAAAACTAAAAATTTACTCTTTTAACTTTTTTTAAAGTCTGTAAATGATAAAATATTTACAGTTTAAAAAAACTGGATTGTTTTAAAGGAAAATGAATTAGTGAAAGGGATTAATAGTCTAAAACCCAAAATAAATATATTTCTACATGCCCAAACATCTCTTAAGCCTTGGGAAAATGCTTAGTTTTTACTCTTTCACAAAATATGTAAGAGTACAACAAGCTTAAGAAGAAGTAGCATGAATTATCTCTGCCTCTGATCCGTCAGAAAAGCCTGATATGTGATTATCAGAATTATTACTCATGAAATCACAGCAGTTAAAGGGATTTCATTGTTTATTCTATCCTGAGAATTTTAGGGAATAAAGAGTCATCTATCTTTCTAGGAAGCTCATTCCAAGGTTATATCAAGAAAGTAAGTTCTAAACTCCCACTCTGGGTAATACTTACTATCTAGCTGGTTTTGTTTTATTTACCTTTGGAAGTAAGAAAATCAAAGCACCATCAGAGCTGTGATTTGTAATATCTGAATAATCACTTCTACGAGGAAACACTTGCATGTACCTTTCTGAATATCTCAGATACATTTCTTGTTGGATAGTACAGGTATCTTCCATTCTCTTTAAGTTCCTGTCTTACAATGTTCTTGGATTCTTCTCACCTCCTTTTGCCATATATGCTAGAACTGCTAGACATTTTAGCATTTTTTACCTTCCCTTTTTCTCTTCTTTGAAAAGTACATCCTGAAACAAATTACTAGCTTCCGCAAAGCACTGTTACAGGAATGAGGGAGAAGTTCCAGTTGGACCAACCTAGTCTGTTTATTTCTTTCTCTTCTCTTTGCTCTTCTTATCTATGTTTAATCTCATAATCTGTGTGTGTGTGTGTGTGTGTGTGTGTGTGTGTGTGTGTGTGTGTGTGTGTTTTCCTTTTTGCAGGGAGAGAGGAGGTAGTCAGGGAGGGAAATATAGCCCAACATGGACTAGAAGATATAATACTTTTGCCTTGATCTCCCAAGTAGTGGGATTACAGGCAGCATTTACCACCAGACTATACCCAGCTCATTTAGAATATAGAATATTTTTTAAACATTTTACTTCCTCAGTTCCCATTTATTTATTTCCTTTGCCTGTTCAGTCTCTCTACTGGTGTTTAGTTCTTTGCTTCAAATGCATAAATCTTGATTTTATTGATTTTCCTACTTTAAAGTATAGCCCTTCCTACCAATAAATGGATTTCTAATTTTATTTGTGCCAGAATTTTTCAAAACGGTTGACTACCTCTCCTTACTCACCTCTTTTTAGTTAATTGAATTTGGCCATCTTCGGTGTCTTCCTAATTGCAAACATCAGAATAATCTTGGCACCATCTTTATTGTCTTTGTAACATGGCAACAACTCAACTTCTGACATCTCAAGTCTCCGTCAGCAAGTCCAGTATGCGGCCACTTGGGGAAACTTGGCTGACTCCTTTTTCTTCTTGTATAACCTTTTCCTTTATGCTTCCTCCTTGGCTTTTTCCTCCCTAGGTTGTTTTCACCCTCTTATCTGCATTTAGCTTGTTTGTTACTTTGGAAATGTTCCCCCAAATGAGTATGTTTACATACAATAAATAATCCTGCATTCTTGGGTTGATTTTCTTCTTGTAATTTGCACGATTATAAAAGAAGCAGTTGTAGGGAGGGTGCCACAATTGTTTTTCAAAAATGTATAGTAAAGTATGAACGAATCGTTTTTTGTTATAATGGGAAGACCAGTGAATCAGCATGGTAAAGATTTTGGTGAAGGATGGCAACTCTCTCAGCCTCTCTAACCCTGATTCTTTATCTTCAAATGAGGATTATAGTATTTGCTTCCCTCACTCTTGTGATTATCAGATGATATCTTATCCAGGAACACATCTTGAAAATGTTAAAGCACTATTTCAGCCTATCATAACTTCTTATGGATAACCTATTTTCTCAAAGTTATTCTTTACTTTTCTATAGCGGGCATAACTTTTGCCTCTGCTTAAGAAGGACAGAACTCTAACTTCTTTGCATTAAGAAAGAAGTCCATGCCCCTTTATTCCCAGAGCCATGCCTTTGGGAATTCCATTTTCACAATTACTTTAAAATGATGGCTGTTGGGGTCTGTCATGACATCTACTAATTTCTTCCATAGCCTAAGATAAATTTAATTCATTGAGATTTTGAATGATTTCTTCCTATTTTTGTTTGGTCTTTTTCCTTCCTTTATAACTGGAAGCACTGGAACTTGTCCCATACTCATATTTAAATTTTTTTTAAAAAGGACAGGACAAAATATGAGCAAAGAAATTGACTTGGGGAGATGCAGAATGAGTAGTCATTCCAGGCAGGAACCTATGGTAAAATTAAAGCAGGGTTGACTGTCTTAGAAAGTGATTTTATGTTTAAAGAACATAAATCACTAATGTTTGGAAGACATCATAGATTTTCAGCACATGAACACTATTAGGATACTCAAACCTTTTGTGAACCATGGTACCATCATTGGATAGCTTGATTATAAAAAGCTTCATTTGTTCTTTAAGTGTAAACTTATCTTCTTTCCACTTATTTGTCTTAATGCTCTTACTTGGGCCACACTGAGCAAGTTAAAAATCATTCTTCTTTCTTTATGCATTTAAACAACACCTCAGGCCATCTTAAATCTTCTAATTTTCAAGCAAAATACCTTTGGTCTTATCAATATTATTTCATATACTATGAAATGGTTTCCATTCCCTTACTCAACTTTAGGTCACCTCTTCTGAGAACAACATCTAATTTTTAGACCTATTTTCACTAATGAAATACTATGAATCTTGACCAAGTAGGATAAAACAATATTGAATTATTTATCTCCTACAGATTATATTTTCCTATTTCCTTCTGAATTTTTTTCTTCAAATAGAAATCTATTCAGTGGTGTTGACCTTTTGTTTTGTTCCTGCTAGGGTAGTTTTCTTCTTCTGTTTTAGTTTTAGTTTTCTTTTTTTTTTTTTCTATTCAAAATGGCTCCAGCCCAGAATCTTGCACATTCTAGATAACTTCTCAGCCACTGAACTACATTCTGCACCACTGGATTTCTGAGACAGAATCTAGATATGTAGCTTATTCTGAGAATGTAGGAATATGCCCAGTTTGTGCACATGTACTTTTTAATTATCTAGCAGTCACAAATAGAGTGGACTGAAATGGGGAAAGACAGGCATGCAGTCTGGAGAGACTTCAATCGCCCCTTATAATAATATCAAAGAAAATGACAGACAGCCAAATATGGCAACAGAAGCTGCAAAATTCACTAACTATTGATGTCAAAGATGGGAGAGATCAGTTTTGTGCTGAAGGGAATGGGAGAATAATGAAATAATAAAACCAAAGAGAGAAGCTACTGGATAGAAGAAATTATTGCAACATGTCAAGTTTGCATGTCAGATAAGTAGGTTTGTAGAGAAGGCTGTGTAGGTATTTCTATATGATAGGCTAGAACTCAAAGAAATAAAGATTAGAAATATAAATTTGTGTTTTTCATACATGGAAGATATTTTTTGTATTTGCTTATTTTATTTATTTTATTTTTAACATATACTTCTCATTGTAAAGATACTGTACAGAGAGGTTACAGTTACATAAGCAAAGTAATGAGTCCATTTCCTATTGAGCATTGTTAGCTCCTCCTTTGTTTTTCCCTACCATCCTTCCCCTCCCCACCTCCCTAACTCCTCTCCCCCACAAAGTTGCATCCTTATCTCAGCATTTTGTTATTTCCCTTCCCCTCCCCAAATCAGAAAAATGTATATACAAGATGCAGGACACCAGAATCAAATACAGTGAAAACAGGGATTATACAATGGGGAAAAAACATATAAAAACAAAAAAACAAAAACAAAAACAAATCACATAGTACATTATAAGTATATTAAAAATAATAGCAAGAAATATAAAATCTCTTGGAGATTATTTTGCTTAGCATCAGCTTATATGGTCATATGTACATAGCTTTTGACTTCTGCTTATCCTAGACATATACTAGTTATTGCAGATAAGGGAAACCATGGGACCTATGTTTGTTCTTATCTGGCTTACTTCATTTAATATAATTTTTTCCAAGTCTTTCCATTTCTTTTTTTTTTTTTTGGAGGGGGGGTCTGGTCGTGGGGACTGAACTCTGGGCCTGGGCACTGTCCCTCAGCTCTTCAGCTCAAGGCTAGCACTCTACCACTTGAGCCACAGCGCCACTTCCGGCGTTTTTCTTTTTGCTTATGTGGTGCTGAGGAATCGAACCCAGGGCCTCAGGCATGCAAGGCAAATGCTCTACCACTGAGCCACCTTTCCAGCCCGTCTTTCCATTTCTTAACAAATGGGACGGTATCATTCTTTCTGATGGAGGCATAGAATTCATAGATAGATAGATAGATAGATAGATAGATAGATAGATAGATAGATAGATAGATAGATAGATAGATAGATAGATAGATAGATCACAGTTTCTTGATCCATTCTCTACTGAGGGGCATCTGGGTTGGTTCTATATCTTAGCTATGGTAAATAATGCTGTGATAAACATAGTTGTGCTGGTAGCTTTAGTATGGTCTTGTTTGTGATTATTTGGGTAAACGCTCAAAAGTAGGATTGCTGGGTCATAGGGGAGCTCTATGTACAGTCTTTTGAGGAACCTCCATACTGCTTTCCAAAGTGGTTGAACAAGTTTACATTCCCACCAACAATGCAGTAGGATTTCCTTTTGACCACATCCCCTCCAGCAGCTGTTGTTATTAGAGTTCTTGATTATAGCCATTCTAATTCAGGTGAGGTGGAATCTCAATGTTGTTTTGATTTGCATTTCTTTTATGGCTAGACAAGTTGAGCATTTCTTCATGTGTCTATTGGCCATTCTTATTTCCTCTTCAGAGAACTTTCTCTTTAAGTCTTTAGCCCACTTATTAATCAGGTGGTTGTTTCTTTGAGGATTTGTTGTTGGGTGATTTAATTTTTTGAGTTCTAAGTATAGTTTAGATAGGAGGCTCTTATCCATTGTATGGCTAATGAAGATCTTCTCCCAATCTGTAGGCTTTCTATTGATCTTGCTAGCTATGTCCTTTACATGCAGAAGCTTTGCAGTTTCATGAAGTCCCATTTATCCAACCTTTCTTTGATTTGTTGTGCTTCTGGGTCTTTATTAAGAAAGTTTTGGCCTGTGGCAAGGAGCCCTAGAGTTTCTCCTATTCCTTCCTGTAATGTTTTCAGCTTGTCTGCTTTGACTTTGACCTCTTTGATCATTTGGAGTTGATTCTGATGCAGGGTGATATATGGGATTCTAGCTTTAGTTTTCTACAGGTGTTTAACCCATTTTGCCAGCACCATTTACTGAAGAGCCTGTCTTTCTTCCATTCTATTTTTTTTTTTAGCTCCCTTATCAAAGAAGGTGGGTATAGGTCTGTGGTTTCATTTCTGGGTCTTCAGTCCTATTCCATTGGTCCTCAGATCTGCTCTTGTGCCAGTGCCAAACTGTTTTGATTACTATGGCCTTGGAGTAGAATTTGCACTTTGGTATTGATATTCTTCAAGCGCTGTTTTTTCTGCTAAGGATTTTTTTTTTGCCATTTGTAATCTTTTATTGTTCCATATGAATTTTTGGAATGTTTTTTCTATTTCCTTGAAGAATGGGGTTAGGATACTGATAGGTATCTCACTGAATTTGTAGATAGCTTTGGCAGTATTGCAATTTTCATCATGTTAATCCTCCCAATCCAGGAGCATGGGAGGTTTTCCCACTGTGGAAGATATTTTCAAGAGATCAAAACTCTAGAGTATTTATGCCATATTTTCTTCATCTATTTGTCTGTTGAGGGGCCTCTGGACTGTTTTCATGCCTTGGTTATGGTGACTAGTACTGCAATGAATATCGTTGTGCAAGTGGTTTTACTGTAAGGATACAGTTTGTTTTCCATCTATTAGGAAGAAAAATACTATATCTTTAGATGGATTTAGAAAAAAATCACATTAAGTGAAGTAACTCCCACACAGAGCAACAAAGAATAAATGTTTTCCTTCATATGCACAAACTAGAACTAATTTATAAAAGTATAAGTAAACACTTCAGGGTGGTATGCAAGCATATGCACAAATGTATGAACTGAAACATGGTTGTCAGGGGAGAATGCAAATGGTGTAAAAAGCTAAATCACAGTTCAGCAGAATAAAGTCAGGCAACTAATACTAGAAATCTGGAGATAGGGTCAAGCCTCATACTGTCTATATTGTTTTCTCCTTATATTTTCTAAATTTAAGAGTCCTTCAGAGTTCTCCCCTGTCTATTCCATCAGTTATGTACATAAATCAGAAAAACATACAACTATATCCCTCTATATATGCTTTGGCTATGCTGTCTTCTTAGATTTCTCTCATGTTTATACCCTAAATAGAACCCATAACCTTTATAATGATTCAGAAACAGGAAATAGGTTTTCAAAACAGTTTCAACTTGTTTTTCTTTCTGGTCTTTTACTATTGTCCATTTCCAGGGAAAAAATCCTACCAACTGCACACATTCTGAATCCACGCTTCCTACATTATCCCTTTCACTACCACCACTAACCTAATTCAAGAACTTATCATTCCTCTATGTGTGGTATTATTTTCCTAGATGGACTCGCCACACATAGTCCTTCTCATACTTAATTTGTCCTTATAGATTGCTGCCAAATTAATCTTCTTAAAGTATAATTTAAATCATGTCATTCTACTACTCCAAAATGTTTAATTGCTTTTTATTATCCATTGAATAAGATCCAAACTCCTTAAAATAACATTTAACACTATCTACCATCTGGTGATGGCCCACATTTCTAGATGAATCTCCTATTTCTCTTTTTCAAAGATCTAATACAGTATTCAAACTACATCCTGTCCTTATCCTGTATTTCTCAATGCCTTTATTCAGTCTGTACTGTTTGCTAGTAATATTCTTTCTTTTCACCCTTATTTGTGAAGCTTGTATTGATTGCCTAAGCAGAAAACAACATATAATTCAAACTGTATTGCACCATACAAGTGTGTTACAGTGAGTTATTATAGTAAACTCACTCAATAATCCAATCACATTATTTTTGAAACTGTATCAATAAATAAGCTCTTGTTTATGTGTGCTTCTTAATTCCCACAAAGTAACATAATAGCTTCACAAGTCTGCCTGATCTCAAAGTGAGTCGTCTTAACCTTAATCCTTTTTAAGTTTTATCATGTAAAATAATATACTCTATGATTTCAGTTAATACATAATAACGAGGAAAAGTTTAACAATACCACCTGCATTAATTTATAAATTATTTTTAGTCTATTGATTCAAGTATAATTTACCCACACCAAAATCTACTCTTCTGGATGGCATTATTAATTTGGCACTTCTGATTTAGTTTTCTTTTTTTCTGACTTAGTTTTTTTATGTGTTTCTTTTTTAGTCAGATAATTTATTTCTGCAATTCCCCTACGTAGTATGATCCAGTTTCAATAATTTTCACTTTCCTTTTCACTTCTCCTTTCTTGGGAAGTGCTGAATGACATCCACATTGTTTTGTAAGTCTTTCACCTTGAATTTTTTCATAAAATATATTTGGAATTGTTCAAAGAATGAGAATTTAAGTCTATGCTTACAAACAGAAATCATGGAATATCCTGCCAATGAGATCTTTCCTATTGTATGTTAAATAGAATAAAATCTTTAATCTTGCAAGTAAATTTCGTTTTACTTAATGGATGTATAAAATTTATAAGGTACATATTGCCATACACTTTCCAGAAAATGCGAGTTGAATGCAATTCCAAATGCAAACATAGATAAAAATGTAGGAGTGGAATCCATTTTCTCCAGAGGCATGTTTTGAATAAATTTATGCAATAATTTGTTAAGTTCTTCAATGACTAAGCATTTATTGAGAACATACTGTGAAATAGTCTTAAACTTTCCCTAAGCAATTTGGTATGTAATCGGTATTCTAATTGACTAACTGTGTATATATAATGGGTACAGGAGGTTTCAGCATGATAAGCACTGCAACAGAGTTAATAGTCAAGTTAATTAAGTGTTGGACTCACAAAAGGGTAGAGAGGATTTTTTTTAAACTTTTAGGAAGAGCTAACAAGATAATATCTAGTATATTATTGAAGTTCAACAGCAATGAAACCCAGTAATTAGGAGGACGAGATTTAAAGTCAAAGTAGCTTCAAAGCTTCAATGTATTAGGTCAATCATTGCATTAGAAATAAGAGGACTACTTTTCATATAAAAGCTAAAGCCTTTTGAGTATCTTGAAAGCGAAAGGGAAAGCATTCCCCTTGAGGGCTTTTGAAGCTAAAGTCCTTTTAAAATGGTTTATCATAAAGTGCTAACAATTGGTTTTTTTTTCCTACCATTATTGTATAAATATGTCATCTTCTTTTTGACCTCTCTTTATTGTGAAGTTTTTGAGAAAACAAAAATATGTACAGGCATTTATTCTCATAATATATTCCTTATTAGCTGCATAGGCACAATTTTGAACTTTTCAATGGAAGAGTAAGAAAGCTTTTCATAGCCTTTCTCACTGCAGGATTTCTGTTCTACAACTTCTCCTCCAGCTTCAAGTGAATTATCTATCCATGGGAGAACTAATTTTCATGACTCCCAAAGATCTGAAAAGCTACAGGAATTTTCTGGCCTTTGCGTGCCTTGGAGGGCTAAGTGGTGCTATGTCTGTCTCCATCCTTAATTCTTTTGTCCATTACATCCTTAACTCTTCCTGTTATGTGGTCTGTTTTCTTTCATAACTTTCACAATACATCATTAAAATTAGCAGGATAAAATGAATTAATTATAAGGCTCAGGAATTACTATAAGAATCATATTCTACACATAAATAATAGATCTCATGACAACACATACATCACTGATTTCAGAGGAAGAGAATTCTCTCACTCACCCAGCTTGCTAACCTGCAATACCAAAATTATCTCTTTTAATAGGTTGATAAATATCCTATTTTTAAGGATTGTTTGCAAGTATAGTGTCATGTTCCCACCTTAACAATCTGAGTCTTCACACCTCATGGCATTTTCTACATATATCTGTGATATATACATCCAGATACACAGTTTAAATATTCAAATATACAGTAGTCAAACCAAGAACTTCTTTGTTCTGACCTTATTAACGGAAATGTCTAAGAGAGACATCCTCAAATATACTAAAGTCCAAAGGCATGAAAAGGAGTCTTTACTTTTGTAGACTAACAAATGGATTTCTATAAATAAGTGTGTGATCTTGAAGGTATTATCATGGCAAGTTGATTTGTACAGACATAATGCCAACAGGAAAATACCAGCTAGGCAATATTATTATCATTATGTAATTCTTGCCCAAACCATGAGACACTAAAGCTTACTGGATGAAAGACTTGCAAAGGAAAAACATTCTCTCCCACGGTATGTACTGTGGACTTGAAATTACTTTTCAATCTTTTCTTCTTATTTATCCAACTCATTTCAAAAGATGAAACACCTATTCCAAGGTGAGGAAAGAGCCTTCTGGGGAAAAGAAAAAAAATAAATTCTTTAGGATGGTCTTATTCTTTCCTGTTCATTCTTCCTGGCCTTCCTTCCCCTTCTTGCCTATTTAATTTGTCTTTTTCCATTTCTATCCTTTCACCCTCAATCTTTCACCATCCTACATCTTTGCTCTATGTATCATCTTCCAACCACTCACTTTATTCTTCCCTTCTCTGTTACTCCTTTTTAAACCATGCCTTTGAGAAGCCATGATACCCATTATTATAACTGAATGGGTGGCAGTAATATTAGACATATTTGAAATTCGGGCCATAAAAGAATCAGATGTAGAGGTTGCAAAGTTGCATTTTAGAAACAGAAGAATTTACATTTGAACCTGGCACTGACTGCCACTTACTAGCTGTAACAAATCCAATTCATTCACCTTGCTGAGCCTCAATTCTGACAGATCTTACAAGGGACTAATATAATACCTAGCTCACTGGGTGGTTGGGATTGTATGAGCAAATGTTATAAAACACCTAGCAAATTTTCAGGACCATAAAGCACTTAACACAAACTAATGATAGAAGATGGTAGGGAAGACATAGCAATTGCAGATGGAGTTAGAAAGCTGGCAACTACAGACATGAACTTGTAAGCATTATTGTTGACAGTAAGGTTGCATGAGTCTTTCCATTTGGGTTGAAAGTTCCTGATAGTCACTCATATATTTAAAAGCTATACTCATGTACAAATATTATATTTCAATCTCTTGCTGTCCCCAGAGAGAGATTTACTCCACAAACACCAAATTCTATTCACTGTTTTGTCCTATTTACTGTTTTTCCTAGAATTGTCTGAAATTTTTCATACAATGAAATGAACAGATAAAACCTATTACACAAGTTAAAAATAAAAAGTAATGCATGCTTAAGTGGCTCATGCCTGTCATCGTAGCTACTCAGAGGCCGAAATCTGCTAGACTAGACAGAAAAGTCCATGAGGCTCTTATCTCCAATTAACCAGAAAAAGCTGGAAGTAGGGTTATAGCTTAAATGGTAGAGCAATAGCTTTAAGTAGGAAAGCCAAGGGACAGTTCTCAGGTCCCAAGTTCAAGCCCCAGTACTGGCAATAAATAAATAAATGAGGCAATAAATAAATAAATGTTGCAATAAATATTTCTGTAACTGGTGACTGCATTTAAAAACTAAGATCTTCCAGATAAGTTTGAAGCTCACATTATGAACTCCATGGCTTAGCCACTCCCCTCTCTCCCACTGTATGGACTCACTATTTTGAAATTTTGGTTCTATATTATATTACTACTACTAATAAATTACATACATATTTATATATATATGTTTCTCCAAATAGAGTTTCTTCTTATTGAATTCTTACTCAACAACATGTTTTAATATTATTCTTATAGATTCTTTGATAATTAGATTAAATTCACAGTTCATGAAATGAGAACATTGTAATAAAACTATATACTCTTTCAATTGTGGGCTTTAGGATTATTTCCAGTATTTTGCTTTGAACTATGTTATTTTGAGTAATTTAGTACACTCTGCTAGATACATACTACTTGAACTATGTTATTTTGAACACTTTAGTACACACTGTTTGATATGTATAAATTCTTTTGCCAGATACCAATGTCTCACATCTAAGTGATTCTTCAATTAATAGGCAAAAAGTCCAGCTTAAGTAGTAGAGCATTAGTCATGAGCAAAAAGATCAAGAAAGAGAAACCCTGAGATAAAGCCCCACTACCAGCATATAAAAAGGAAGAAAAGAAAAAAGACAAATAAAATAATGCATGTAATTTGCTGGAAAAATAATGCATGTAATTTGCTGGAAAATGAGTGGAACTGAAGATCATTATCTTAAGTGAAATAAGTAAGACACAGGAAAACAAGTATCACATATTTTCACTCCTTTGTGGAAGCTATAGAAAACCTAAACCAAACAACACACACACACACACACACACACACACACACACACACACACACACACACACACACACACAAAACTGCAGGGACAGAGTGGAAGGGAAAAATGAAGGAAGAGGTGAGATAAGAAATAATAATAAAAGGAAGTAAACATCATCACAGTATACAATATATATGCATGGAAATGTCATAATGAAACCCCTTACTATGTACAGTTTAATATTTGCCAATAAAAATAAAATTTAAAAGTTGTTTGATGAAAAGTTTTAAGTTTTCCATTTTTATTATAATTTAAAATTCTTACTTCCTATTTACAAAATTCTTTCTCACTCTCACTTTATGGTTATAAGAAATTCCCATTTATTTTTTTCTAATTTTAAAAGACTTGTATATATGTGCATTTCAGAGTGAGAGTTGATAGTATTGGTATTTCCTGCATAAGAATACAATTCCATTTACTTCTTTCTATTAGTAGTCTCAGCACAATTATAATATATAATTTAACCTTTACAAACTGATCTGAAATGCCAGTTCTGTCATGTGCAATTTTCCTTACATGTAAAGACCTGTTTCTGAGAACTTGTTATCTCTTCCTAAGTCCATCTATATGGCTCTATATATGTTAAATACATACCTGCCTGATATTTTTAAGTCATCCTGCTATCAAATAAATTTGGTCTTTTCTTACATTTATTGTTTTCGATCAGGTAGGTATTTCTTAGCTTAGGCCTTTGTTCTTGTATGTAAATTCTAAAATAAATTTTTCAAGCTCAAGAACAAAGTCATATTAAATCTATTGCTTTAGATAAGAATTAAAACATATACACAATATACACGCATATAATTGATATTATTAATGACTGTGGCATGATTTTTATTTGTATCTTGTTTAACATGTTTCATTAATATTTTATGGTTTTAAGCTATAAAGTTTTAACACATAATGTTTTGGGTTTATTTCCACATATATTTATAGGATGGTTACTATGGTTAATAATATCAATTTACCCATATTTTTGTCAAGGTGATGTTTAGGTACTGCACAAAAGTAATATTACTTTTGTTTTTATTTTCCATCTCTCCAGTTTTATACGTTCCTTGTAGTCTACACATTTTTCAGATTGGATTTTCATATGGATAATTTTACAATCTCTCCACAATGAATAGTTTGTTCCATTCCTTCTAGTACTTACAGTTCTTTCTATTCCTGCTCTAGGATACTGATTAGGACCTTCAACATAATGTCAAAATTGGCATGGTGATAGAGGGCATTCTTATATTGTTTTAATTACACAGGAAATGCTTCTCCACTGACTGTGATAGTTTATATAAGTAAGTTTGGTTCTTACTTGGATATCCTTCTTTTATATAATCATTGTGGTGTTTCCCTAATTACAATGGGCTGTTCCATAACTTATTAATGCAATGAATTTAAATTAAGTAGTTATAATATCCAATGGCAATTGTACTTGATAGGTGAGAGTTGATGATGATCCAGGCCCAGATTTTACCGCCAAATAGTTTGCTACCTATAAGAAGTGATTAGAACTGCATAAAACCTACACAACAAAACCCAGAAAATAATTAGTACCATAAAAGGATGTCAAATAGGGTATAATGAAGTTCAAAAAGTATGTCACACGTTATCAATTGGAGTTGTCAGTAAAATATTTGCAATTGAGGTTACTTTGGCCTGTCATAATGGCCTATGACTCTATTCTTAGCAATCAGGAGGCATTGGCAGGAGGAATGGAAATTTGAGGCTAGACTGGGACAAATATCAGATCCCTATCTCAAAAAACAATGTCATTTAAAATGGTATTAAATAGCATTAAATTTTCTGTATGCTGTCTTGTATATAAATTTATCTGATTTGGGGAAGGGAAAGAGAATCACAGAAATGGTGGGACAAAGGGTGAACCAATTCAACAGTGGATATTCACTAGACACTGTGTTGGAAATGAACTTCGCAACTTGGACAACTTGCGGGGAGGGGGTTAGGAGGAGAAAAAGTGGGAGAAAATGAGGAAGGGGTTAATATTGTTCAAAAAGAAATGTACTCATTACCTGACTTATATAACTGTAACCCTCTGTACATCACTTTTTTTTTCTGGGTCCTGGGGCTTGCACTGTGGGCCTAGGCGCTGTCCCTCGGCTCTTCAGTTCAAGGCCAGTGCTCTACCACTTGACCCAGAGCGCCACTTCCAGTTTTCTGTTGGTTAATTGGAGATAATAGTCTCACGAACTTTCCTGCCCAGGCTGGCTTTCAAACATAATCCTCAGCCTCCTAAGTAGCTAGGATTACAGGCATAAGCCACCAACGCCTGGCTTGTATATCAGTTTTATAATAACATCTAAATTTAAAAAAATAAATAAATGAAATAGCATTAAAGAATGGGTATATTATTACTAGAACAAAGTGACTGTTTTGAAGCAAGCAACTATTGGGATGTATTAATTCTGTTTTATTTGCTAAAAATCTAATCACATTATTTAACAGTTGCAGTTGGACCTTTGTAATAGTGGTTCATAGGAATTCTGTGATCTTACAATAAAGATATTCAGATTTTTTTTTGGTCAGCTCTTCATCTTAAGGCTAGCGCTCTACCACTTGAGCCACAGCACTGCTTCTGGCTTTTTTCTGCTTATGTGGTGCTGAGGAATCAAACTCAGGGCCTCATTCATCAAGGCAAGCACTCTACCACTGAACCAATTTCCCAGCCTGATACTCAAGAATTTTAAAGATAAGAAATAATAAGAAAATACTAAAACCTTTATGGAAAGATAGAGTTCTCTCATTTGCTTGGTAATTTTGTCCCTGGCTAATGTATTACTCATAATTTATTGCAAATTTATTAAACCTCAGTAGCTTAGAAACCCAATAGCTTATGGATGATCCTCTAATTAGTGGAATTAGAGGATGATACTGTTTCCTTTGATTAATTGGCACATGTGGAGACTGGTTGCCCTCGGAGGCCTGTCATTTACATATTAAGTTACCACATATCAGTGTGCTGAAATCCAAAGGGCTGGCGCCCTATCAGCCCATGTGAAGGCAAATGTCCTGTGGATCTAATTAAATTCCTATGCCCTTGTCCATTTTCCTTTTCTATCCACTTTGGTACCGTTTTCCAAGGAGTAACCTAAAAGTTAAAAAAAATGAATAAACAATGTATGTACATGTAACAACGTACTACTTACAAATTCTTTTCATACACATCCTATTTAACTCTCTCACAGCCCTCTTGAGTACATACAGCTTTATTCCCATCTTGCCAATAGATCTGGAGATTGATAGGCCTCCCAATTAACAAGGTGGTAATTGATGAAGCTGGGATTCACATCTGGATCTCACACCAAGGTCACAGCTTTCTCTACTCTATCATGCAGACTTTAGAGAATTATCCCAAATTGTGCAATTAAAGACATGAAAGAAATATTACTCTTGCTGTACTGACCATGTTCCATGCAAACTAGTATTATACTGTTTGTTTTTCTGTTTTATGGGTTTTTTTTGGGTCTGGTTGTGGGGCTGAACTCTGGGCCTGGGCACTGTCCCTCAGCTCTTCAGCTCAAGGCTAGCGCTCTACCACTTGAGCCACAGCGCTACTTCCGGCTTTTTTCTTTTTTGCTTATGTGGTGCTGAGGAATCTAACCCAGGGCCTCATGCATGCAAGGCACGCACTCTACCACTGAGCCACCTTCCCAGCCCTATACTGTTTTTGAGGGAAGGGTAGACTAAATGGAATTAGTAGTAAGAGAGCTTTATTTAGCATACAAAGGGAAAGCACAGTTAATATGTAATTGAGCAACTTCTGTAATTCTTCCTCCCAGGATTTCATACCAGGACTAGGCAACCACTTGGTGATAATCTGAATGCAAATGTCAGTTATGTGGAAGAGTAAATCCATGATTAAAGTCTGTTTGTCAGAGTTTATGTGATGAAAGAAAGAAAGAAAGAGAGAGAGAGAGAGAAAGAAAGAAAGAAAGAAAGAAAGAAAAAAGAAAGAAAGAAAGAAAGAGAGAAGGAGCAAATCACTTTGTTGTACCAAAGAACTTTGCAGGCCAACCAATGTGTTTCCCGGGCATTTGTCAGAGTCCAGACATGAATAAAGGGAGTCATTTTAGACAACAGGTGATTTCACTAGCCAAAAGCTATCCAGTCATCTTCTAGGCACTTGTCACAATGCATATTATCTTTGCTCTATGGAAGCAAGAAAGTATAGCTGAAAGGATTTAATAAAGGTTCTGAAGGAGTCTTTGGGTATAAATACCTATTATTGTTGTCAGAGTTACTTAAGAGCAGCAGGGGGAGGCATTCTAAATGGAAGCTCAGCATCTATTCCCAGAAGCCACACTAGACCCAGAACTGCCAAGGTCTCTAAGCAATCTGTGAAACTGGCCTGGAGGAAGGGAGAGAAGGAAAAGGCTGAGCAGTCTCATGCTCAGCTCTTCTTGGTAACTTGGGATACGAGGAAGATTTATTTGGGAACTGTTGTTTTTTGTTTGTTTGTTTTAGGTTTAGTTGCTCAATTACTTCTCAATCCAGTCCAAATGTCAGCTGCTAAGTTCCTAGTCCTCCATAGGAAGTGTGAAGAAGAAAGCTGTATTTCCTTTGGGGTCACCAGATGGTACTAGATGAAGTTGTCCCAAGCCAGACTTAAGTGAAAGACAAACAAACAAACAAACAGCACCTCCAAACTTGTGCTTTCTGTATTTCTTACCATGATTTCTAAAGGAAGCCCCAAACTGAAGCCATTACTCCTCCTCTAGGAGTTGTAATGAGAGGAGGGAGAATTAGAATAGTGTGCTCTGTGAAGTCCTGAATGGAGGCTGGCCGACTGGCCGCAATTTGCTGCTTCCTCCCCCCACTGTCCATTGCCTGTCTGACTTTAAGAGGTTGGAAAACATATCTACATAGAAATAACAATGGAAGATCTTATGAGAAATAAATAAATAAATAAATAAAATAAACCCTGTTGCTTAATGGCCTATATCTTGCTTTTCTTCACCACGACTCAGTTCTGAGCTTCCCCCTTCCCTTTAAAGTAGCATTTGCCTCTTGGTGATACCAGCTCCCTCACCTCGTTAAGCTGCTGCAGCCAAGGAAATCCAAGGAATGGATGGCAGACAAGTGTAATGTGGCTCACACAGAGTAGTCAAGTTTAGCGTCTGCATGGAAGGCTGCTGGGGAGAAACTCCAGCTGTTTGAAGTGGCTGTGAACTTAAAGATGATGAAGGAGCCTACTTTGATATCTTTCATTTGGGGTGCAATTATTATTTTTAATTCCCCGTGAGGAAAATAATGATTTTTGCTTATTTGCCTTTCAGTAGCAACTGGCTTTAGGGTATTCCAGAAATACTATGTTGGCAGGCACTCTTTTGCTTGCTATTGACAAGTCTCTAAATCTTTCCTCTAGGTGGTGAATGGTGGTTAGCACAGGAAATGCCATTAAAATCATTCAGAAAGGGTAGGAGTGGGGCCACCATCCAAGTGAAGGCTGGCTAAATGATGTCAGCTGACAAAATGAGCGCTCTGCCTTGGGGAGATGTGGAAGAAGAGATCCCCACATAAGCCAGAAGCCTTTCACTTAGGGAGAAGCAGGAGTTAGTTGTGAAAGTCCAGGGCGATGCCAGGTTTGTGTTTGTTTCGCTTCATTTGGATTGGTAAGGCTGCCTGTTCAAAATCGAACTAAAATAGGAATGTTTGTAAGGGCTGCTGTAAGAGATTACCAGTGGCAGGGCTGTGAAAACAATAGAAATGCATTTCCTCACAGTTTTGGAGACTAAGCCTGCTCTGGTGCTGACTCGACCTCTTTCCCTTGTACCTGTAGGCATCTGTGTCCAAATATCCTCCAATGAGGACACCAGTTGCAGCTAATTAGGACTCAACCCAATGACTTCATTTCAACTTAATTACTTCTTTTTTTACTTTCTTTTTTTTTTTTTTACCCTGTCTTGAGGCTTGAACTTGGGGCCTAGGTGCTATCTCTGAGCCTCTTTATGCTCAAGGCTAGTACTCTTCTACTTGAGCCACAGTGCCCTTCCAGCTTTCTCTGAATAGTTTATTGGAGATAAGAGTCTCGCAGACTTTCCTACCCTGGTTGGTTTCGAACCACAATCCTCAGATCTCAGCCTCTTGAGTAATGTGGATTACAGGCGTAAGCCACTGGCGCCCAGCTACTTACTTCTTAAAAGACATTATGTCTACCAAGAACGGTTACTTACACCTGTAATCCTAGCTAGTCAGGAAGCTGAGATCTGAAAGATCAAGGTTCCAATCCAACCCAATTAGAAAACTTTGTGAGCCTCTATCTCACAACTATTAACTCATAACTATCTCACAACTATCTATTAACTAGAGAAAGGTCAAACTGAATGTGTAGTAAAGCACCAGTCACAAGCAAAACACCAAGAGACAGAGACAGACAGAGACAGAGAGTATGAGTTCAAGCTCCAGTAGACACACATATGTGCAGACACACAGACACAGACACACACACACACAATTTCCAAATACAGTCATAATCTACAGTATTGAGAGTAATAGTAATTAGGGGGAAGAGGGTACAGTTCAACCCATAGCAGGAATTAGACATAAATCTGCAGGTAGTCATCGGCTGTGTTCAACCAATGAGCATGGCTCAGATTGTAAAATTCTATCTACCCTTTAACTCTCTATTTCCATTGACAACAGAAGACTTTGGACTTTCTCTGCAGGACTAAGGGCCTTACCATTGGTTTCACAATCCATCCTGTTGGAAGAGCTCCGATAATAATAGCGAAAATAAGAGTGACAATAACATTATGACAGCTATGTTTTACTCTCTAATGCAAAGCACATTGCTGTACCAGCTGGGTTAAACTGTGTTTAGGTCTGACTTAAACCTACAAGGACAGCTACAATTATTGCCTTACTATTATATATGCACAAGCTTAAGGCCCAAGGAAGCTAACTGGTTGGTCACAGTATGATTGAGAGACAGAGACATACTCTGCAGAGCCAATACATGTGATCTGAAGTATGACAACCATTGTTCAAAAATCAGGATTTAAAACTTGCTTTTAGTTAAGAAAACCCTCTAAATTTTCAAGCAAACCCTTACATTGGACTCCAAAATAACAACACAATTCTCACGTTGTAGTTATAAGAAAGAGCATGGAACGCTGCCATTTCCTTTTCTTGGCTGACCCACCAATTATAAAAAAAAAAACACAGCCCTAAATCATGCCTAAAATCTTGCACATTCCGATAACATGCTTTGGATGCTTTGAACATGGTCCAACACGCTCTTATTTTCTTTTCCTCGCAACACACACTCTGCCTTATTGCTGCCTCTCACAAGAAAGAACCTGTATTAAATTCCATGTCTTTGCCAGTGCATCCTCTGAAGCCCTTGGACTTGATTCTTCATGACATCCTAGTAATAGTGACACAGGAAGTAAGTAGAAAATAGTAAGGGCATAGTATATTACAGCATATAGCTAAGGAGCATGCAAGCCTCTAGATTGGAATACCACGTTAGAATGTGTTCTAAGTTTTAAGGTGTGGTTTGCTGAAGCAGGAGAGAGATCTGACAGGCATCAGGCATCTCTCCAGCTACTCTGTTGGGTGCCCTGCATGGGCCTTATTTATTCCACCCTACAGCCTATAGGGAAGCCTGTACTCTCTGGCCTCACTTCCAACAGCTTTCTCTGACAATAGGGATGCTCACAAATTGATCTCATTCAAGGGGAAAAGTTGTATCATTTGGAGACAAAAAAAGAAAATACTCTTAACGCTTCGCTTGCTGAATCCCATGCAGAAAATCAGCGTTTGCAGCCACCCGGCTGCAGCAACAAATCTGCCACTGAATATTATCTTCTCATTCTCTCTACCATATGTTCAAGCAATCTGTGTTCCACAGTCTATATTAATATACTGAGTCAGAGGCAGTGGGGTTCAGTGGGCTAAGCAGCAGCCTGGAAAATTGAGGGGTGTGAGTTCTAATTCTGTCCTTCCCTCCAGCTTTGCTGGCTGACCTTCAGGGAAGTTATATCCATCTCAGTTCGCCCTCCCTTTCCACCCTCCACTTCTCATTGAGGGTGCACAGTACTTGAACAAATTGAAGAGAGACACTGACAATGTCAGCAGAGAGTCACAAACACCTGAAGCTATCAAATACCTGCCATTCCAACTATTCAGTCATTTGCAATCTTGTCAGAAAATTAAACATTCTTGAAGTTGGTTGATGTCAACATCATATTCTGTTATTAACATTTCCCCCTTAAAGTTTGTTATATTGTTCTTACATAATTAAAGAAGTATCAAAAGAAGCACTTCAAAAATCCTAGAATAATGTATGTATGAGCCTCAGTCTCCAAAACCAAGCCTAAATATGTGTGCATATATATATGATTAAGTAGATATGTACATATTAGAAATACATTAATAAATAAAAGTATAACTAATCTCACGCGTAAGAACTGGTGATTGCCACATTCCTGGCCAAAGCAGAATTTTTCCTCTCTTCTTCAATTCAGTAAGCAGAGCAGCTACTCCTTCTTTCAGTCCACTTCTGAGAAGCAGAGCATTACACACTTGAAAATGTTGGACAAAATATAGAGGTGGCATAAGAAAAATAGAGCCCTGTCTAATCACATGATGATTTAGTTTCAATGGAAATCATGCTGTTGAGGTGAACATGTTCTTGAAAGTTTTTCTTAATAAGGTGGTAACCATATCTTTCAGAAAATGGCACACCATGACTTTTTTAAAATAAGTTTTTTATTGTGAAAATACTGTACAGAGGGGTTACAATCACATGAGCAAGGTAATGAGTACATTTCTTATCAAGAATTGTTGCCTCCTCCTTTTTTTCCCCTACCATTTCTTCCCTTCCACCTCCTCAGCTACGCCCCCCACCCCCTACAGCCCTCCCTCTGCCCCCCTAGTAGTAAAGTTTGTTTTTCAACATAGCATTTTATACATCTCATAGTTGCAATGGATCAACCTATACCCAAATTTACACAATTTGTTTTGTCCTTCCTCTCCCCAAATTATACCAATATCAAATATAGTGACTATACCGTGGACGAGGTACATACAAAGCAACAAAAAAATCACATGGTACCTTATAAATATGTTAGAAACAATAGCAAGAAAGAAAAAAACACTTGTGTCCAAAACTACAAGAATGGCACCTAGGCTTTGCAATGAAGCAAGAGTACCATTACATTAATTGAAATTGTATTACACAGATTTTGGAGGATGATAGGTAAAGCAGAAATTGCCTGGATGTTTTGACTTGATGTAGAACTCAAGAGTAGTGATATATTTGTCATATAATGAAAATAAAACTGATTTTTTTCCTCCCAGAAATTTTAATCTGATCACACACACACACACACACACACACACACACACACACACACACACACACATGCACTACCCCAAATAACTACGTTCTGATTTAGTACCACTTCTTTCTTTACTGGAAGTTAATACAATGGTTTGTTTAAATATCTGTCAATCATAATCACCTCTAAATCATCTGACAGAAAGTACTATAATAAATTTGCTTAAGCCTGCATCCCTTTATTCAATAAAGCATCTTTATGTAGTAATATTTGATAATTTATCGAATTGATAAATTTGATCCTAACATAATTTTCATGAGATGAAAATAAAATGGGTTGGGATGTTTTGTTTGTCTTGCCTTTTCCTTTGGTCTTTAATTTGCGTTACTAAGGGATAAACCAGGAAGTTAGGTAGAATAGATTATTATAACTTTAGACTGAGATAATCCAATTTAGACACCAGAGAAATCCTATTCAAGATACAAAGCCTGGGCACAAGGTCAAGTTTTACTACCAAATGACAAGATAAAACATGAAAATAATAGGAAGAGAAAAGGTGAAAGGATAATACCAAAGTCAAGTACAGAAGGCCTGGCGTAAGTTACTGGGACTAAGTGGAACCATAGGGTCAGAAATCCCAAAAGCCAGTCTGCTAACAGGATTTCATGCATTGAGGAGAAAATAATTATGGAGCTATTTTAAAAGGCTGGGTCAGTGTCTTCCTCTTTGATCAAAGACTATCATAAAGGTAACATTTAATAAATACTGGTTTCCAGAAAGAGAATGCCTTTTATTTGCCAGTCATCATAAAATCATATGTTTGGTTAAAAACACATTGCCCTTTTATTCTAATCTATATTTGGCCCAACTCTGAAAGAGCTTGGCTTTAGTACAAATGAGTGCTCTATCTCAGTGCTGCAGCTGATGTATCCAAGAGGAATGTACCAGACCCTTGCATTTTTCACAGAACTGTGTTTATATTCATTTGCCGTATCTATTTCAACTTCTCTATCTTCTCACTAAAATGCTCTCTGCAGATTCAGGGTATGTCCCATGGTGTATCCCTGGGTTGGCCCATAAAGTGAGAAAGCATGCCATCTATTCCTCCCATCAGCAGGCCTCACGTAGCTAAATACACGAATGCCTGAGGGTGAGATATTGGACGAAGCATGCAGTCCATCAAATAGCACATCCAATGTGAGCAGTCCTAGTTGATCTGTGTCCCAGGCTGGCTGGTCCCATGGCAACCCAGATGCCAGAGGCCGATGAGGGAAAGTTGCAGATATGTACAGTCAAACAATAAAGTAAAAGAAAAGAAAGAAAGGGACATTCAACAAATATTCATCAAGAATCCAATAGCTAGAACATGCCAGCTGGGAATTGGAAAAGAGGTTCTGATGAATAAAGCAGAAAATAAAGTTAACAAAGGAAATGAATATCATCTTCTTAGGCTCATATAGGATACAGAAGCCTAATGACTAGGGTGATGTAAGATGTGGTCAAGGACATAGTTGTGTTTGCTTTAGATGAAGAGATCAGAGATGGCCTCTCACAGAGAAAATATTAGACATGAGATCCAAAAGGTCAAACTGAACCAATCATAGAAGAAAGTACCAGATCAGGGATTCTAGGCACGGGAATCAGAGGTCAAAATGCAGTAAGGGAACCAACAAGTTGCTCATATCTGTAATCCCAACTACTAAAGTGGATGAGACCAGAGAATCATGGTTCACAGTCAGCAAAGGTAGAAAAGTCTGTGAGAATCTTACCTCCAATTAACAAGGCAAAAGCTGGAAGAACTGTGGCTCAAGTGGTAAAATGCCAGCAAGAAAAGCAAAGCCAAACCAAGCAGTGAAGTACTAAAATAGAGAGAGCAGGCTGATGTGGTTAAGCTCAGTGGGAATCTCTGCTGTTAGAGATGTAAGAAGGGTAGGCAGGATACTTGTAGACCAAGGGTAGAGAATTTTCCACATTTCAAGGTCTTCTTATTTTAAGATCCCTTACACTCTTACCCTTCTAACCTTTCAGTTTTCTTAAGATCATGTTTATTTTCCTCCTAGTTACCACCATTTTGCTCAATAGATCACTTTGTTTAGTTTTCCTGATGAGGGAGAAGGCAGAAGGGAAATTGCTGATTCAAAAGGAATTTGTATTTGTCTTATTATAGATCCATACATTTTAAGTATATATGTATATACATAATTGTATGTGTGTAGATACACACACATGTACATATACACTATACATATCCCTATGATTGTTTTATGACATTTGTATCATCATCAATTTTACTGTGTAACATTGTTCTTATTTTACTTTATACAAATATACATACATGAGATAAATTTTTATTTTGATGAAATGTATTTCTTGACCTCTGAATATAACCCTGGCCTTTTGGTTTTAATTCCAGCTGCATGAAATTTCTGTTATTTAACAGTTGTGCATGGACACATTCAATCATTTTTGTGGCTTCATATTTACATCATATTGTATTGTATTTGGTAATCAGACTAACAATTGATCTTTGGTCACATTAGTTCATGCATTTATATTTATAAACGCTGGCATTAGCATGTCACTTGCCAGTTTTATCTATGCTTATCTATATTTTTTATTCTTTGTTTTCCTAATTCTTATCAAGTACCATTTCACAAGTTCCCTTATCAAACTTTACTTTGGTTTCATTTCTCAGCACCCTGAATCTGGCAAAATCGTTGTTTAGATTTTCCAGACTCTTAGCAGCTGTTTCCTGCTTGGTTACTTGGCATCTTGCCCACATACTTATACCTTAGAAATTGGCACCACATGCAAAGGAAATTTTTTGCCTAGGGTAGGGTGACCCCTCAGACCTTAGCAGTTCTACGTTCTGGTTCTGGTGCCAGGGCTGCCTCTCACCCTCTTTTCCTCATAGTGTGAACAAACCACTGTATAATCCACTTTTTCTTTCTCTTTTGCTATTCCCTCTTCCTCATGTCTGGTGCTGTCTTATGTAAGAGTTCCATAGGTTTCCTTTTTTACTCATCTTTTTAATTTTCTATCATTATTATTATAAAGGTGGTGTACAGAGGGGTGACAGTTATAGAAGCCAGGTAAAGAGTACATTATTTTTTTTGGACAATGTCACCCCTTGCCTTGCTCTTTCCCAGTTTTTCCCTCCAATCCCTACCCACAAGTTGTATAGACCATTTCCAACGTAGTGTCTAGGGAGTACTGCATATGGTTACTCTGTGACAGGCTTTTTTAACTCTTAAAAAAACAATGTATTTGTACATATTTATGGGATGCAACATGATACTTTTATATTTAATATATTATCTGAATCACATAAATTGTGCCCATTACCTCATGCACCTATTTATACGATAAAAATATTAAAAATCTACTCTCAGTAATTATAAGTATGCTTTTTGTTAATCACATAGTTAATGTTTCAACACTAGAGTGTTTTTTTTTAATTTGGTCCTCTCACTTAACTGAATTTTGTACACTGAATAAACATCACCTCATTTCTTCTCTTACTGTCTCCATTGAGTCCCTGTCACCTATCTTAATACCTCTTGCCTATATGTCTTCAGACTTTTTATATACCCCATACAAGTGAGATCATACGGCATTGATGATTTCCTCAACAGGATAGTTACTTTAATGCCAATTACTTTGCCAGGTACAGAAGTGGAAAGTCTCCTTATGAAATTGATTTTTGTATCAACTATGATCCTACATTCCATCAAAGTGTGTTAACTATGTACGCAGCTTTCAGAGGAAATTCTGTGTAAGAATTATTTTCCCTTTCAAACTCTTATTATATTTTAAAACTATAGAAGACAATTCCACTAAAGTTGCATTCACAATCATTTCCCTAAACTAAATAGGTAGTAATATCAGTAGGAACTGAAAAGCAAATATTACCTTGATGAAGCACAAGTGAATAATTAAGAGGGTCTAATTGAGCTGAGTCCCTGTAGTAGTGCAAACGCTATTAAATAGAAACTATTTTTAAAAAGCTGTTAAGTAACTATTTCTTAACAATAGGGTCTGAAATGTTCTAAATTTTGTAGTCACACTGCAGTAGAAAATTTGTTGGACACTAGGATCATCAAAGTTGATGACAAGATACTTTAAATGTCACTAGTCACTCTTTATGTCAGCATGATAGCAGGTAAAAGAATATTGAACTGGTGTCATGGCGGTCAGAATCACAGATCAGTGGCTCTGAATCTTCAAAGTTCTGTGACCTTTGATAACTAACTTTTTCCTACCTGCCATCTTTCCCAACTTTATTATATCTGAAGTCTTGTAGAGACCAGAAACTCATAATAATTCTCCACCATTCACAGGGGAGAAGTGGCCCATGAGCCCGAATGTGAATACTGTGTGGATATCACTGTGGATATTTATTTTGGACCAGTCCTTAATCGGACCTCTGACCCAGATTAATCCTAGGAAATATTTTCTCAAATTATATTAAAGAGATATTTGCTGAGAACCCACCATATGGGAAACATTCAGAAGTCTTTTCAGAGTTTACATTGCCAAGCAGAGAAAGTAAAATATGTAAGAACCAAACAAGTTGTAAGGAGGAGCTGACAATTCTCAGAGTGGATGAAAGATACTTGGGATTTCTCTGTATTTTTTCCATGTATACAATCCTCAAGGAAAAAAGAAAGAAAGAAAAGAAGAAAAGGAGGAAAGGAAAAGGAAGAAGGAAGGAACAGGAAGAAGGAAGGAAGGAAGGAAGGAAGGAAGGAAGGAAGGAAGGAAGGAAGGAAGGAAGGAAGGAAGGAAGGAAGGAAAGGAAGGAAGGAAGGAAGAAAGGAAGGAGAAAGAAGGAAGGAACTCATATCTGGCTTAAACAATGAAGGGAAGGGAAAATCAGGATCCTTTCCTGAAAATAGTACTTAAGACCAGTCTTGCAGAAATTTGTAGATTTCTATCAGGCAGATAAAGGTGTCACAAATAATTTGATAAATGCACAGGGGAAAGGAACGGAAACAGGTTTAGTAGACCATAGAGAGAACTATGATCTGAAGATTAAAGAGCTAGTTAGTTATTCTTGGGTTCAAAATCTAGCCCTGACTGGTATAAGAAGGGTAACTCTGAATATTGCCATAAACTTTTTTTGTAAAATGTAGATAATTATAGTTAACACAAAGATCAACTGCAACTAAAAGGGAGATACTTTCTAAAGTATTTGTCTCAATAATAAGCACTACTAAAATGGCAGCCAAGATTTCTTCAGAATTGGCAAGAAAAAGTACGCTCAAAACTCAAAGACTTTCAAATCCACCTTTTTCTCCCCAATCAGTAACAATGAAATTCTAAGAGGATGGAGTTAAAAAGAGCTGAATATATAGCTGATGAAGTCCCCTTTAAAGTTCTGACTTGACAATCACCCAAGGGTTCAGTGTGAAACATGAGGCTGAATTTCAAATGGGCAAAACCGTCGAGTTATTGATAACAATGCAAGTATCCAAAAAGATTGTCTTTAATTGCCTAAGGTCGATATGTTCTTACTTTCAATGAGAGCTAATACCTCATTCTCAGCCCTTCATCTCCTCAGCAGCACAAGCAAGGACATTCCCACTGATAAAAGAGTGTAACACAGATTCTAAATGTCTCAGTCAGCAGCAGCCTTCTTCCCCAGAGGGGCACTTGCAAGAGTGTGCAGTTAAAAAGTTATCATCACGCCAACCATCGTTAACTGTGGGAAAATTAAACTAATTGTTTTCAATGGCATGCTACAAAGCTGTAGCTTTATAGAAGTATGTGTTATTTTATTTATTTATTTGTGTGTTATGTATCATTTTCTCCTTAAGGAAACCATGGATTTTGAGCGATCAGTAGTAATTCTGGAACTTTGTTTTAAAATAAGTCTGATACAAGAACACATTTATTCTCTTAAGGAGAAAGAGAAGCTGTTAGAAGGCATTTGATAATAACCTCCCCCTCTTCCCAGCCGAAGATTAGAGTATAGCTCAGATATTCTTGGTGAAGTGGGACCTTCCATGAGCTACCCACAGTTCCCTGTGAGCCAAAGGCTCATTGAAGCACTGGTCAGAGCAGACAGAGATCAGGAAGCTCCACTTCTCCATCTATGAAGTTTACTTCCAGGTTCCCATTAGAACTGAGAAAATGAAATTGTATCTGGGGTATGCAGCCTCAGTAAGAGCAGCAGATCTTTGTGGGATATGCAAATATCTGACAGTTAAAGAATTTCTGTAGCAAGTCTTAATCTTAAGATTTCAGGGAGTTTAAAGTAGATACACTGGCAGCTCAAGTTCTCACTGATTTTGGGGAATGGCCATCAGTCTAACCCAGAGCAGTAGAAATCAGCATCCAGCTTTTTCTCTAATTGAAGATGGATGACTCATTTAATGGGAACAAAGGTTTGTCTTGACTTCCTTTAAAAGGAGGATACATACAGTGAAAACAAGGGTTATACCGTGGGGGAGGGACATACAAAGCAACAAAGAAATCATGTTATAAATATGTTAGAAACAGCAGCAAGAAAGAAAAACCATTTGAGTCCTTTGATGTTGGTATAATTTGGGGAGGGGAAGGGAAAAAAACAAATTGTTTAGGGATACAGGTTGACCCATTGCAACAATGAGATGTACAAGACTATGTCAAAAAATGAACTGTACAACTTTCGGGGGAGGGGGAGATAGGAAGGGGAAACAAAGGAGGAGGCAACAATGCTTGATAAGAAATGTACTCATTACGTTGTTCATGACATTGTTACCCCTCTGTATGGTATTTTCACAATAAATTTTGTTTTGTTTTGTTTTGTTTTGGGTCCGGTCGTGGGGCCTGAACTCTGGGCCTGGGCGCTGTCCCTCAGCTCTTCAGCTCAAGGCTAGCACTCTACCACTAGAGCTACAGCACCACTTCCGGCTTTTTGCTTATGTGGTGCTGAGAAATCGAACCCAGGGCCTCGAGCATGCAAGGCAAGTGCTCTACCACTGAGCCACTTTCCCAGCCCAATAAATTTTTTTTTAAAAAAGAAAAATGCACAGAAAAGTAGAATCTTAAAAAAGGAACTCGTTGTTTTACATTTGCACTGCCTCATTCAAAAATAAAGGACTTTGATTTTTATGTTTTTAAAAAAGAGGATAAAGAACAAACTTTTAACTCCCAAGAAAATGGGTTTATGAAGCAGTCTGGATGACATAGTATCTGAGAAATCAGTGCCAAATTAAGGAAGAATGAAAGAAGTCTGTGAGCCATCTCTGCATAGTAGATCTCCCCAGATTCTCTTTACAAGAGTCTCACATGGATCCAGTGTTCCTATTTACTAGCTCAACTGCTATACTACAGGTGGAAACTCCTTCCAGGTGTTTCTCTTCCAAATTTCTCATACTGAAATTCTTGGCCCTTCAATAAATTCTCCTTTCAAATATCATTCCAAATAAATTTTTCCCTAGACCTTAGAATATCACTTTTCCTTCTTCTCTTCTTAAGTTACCTTGTTCACACTTGCCATTCACGGAGAATTTACTTACTGATCTGTTATTTTTTTCTATGTGCCTCTCATCTCATCAGACTAAAGTTAATGTAATAAAGCACTAATGTGGGCAGTTATATTTGGGTTATCGGTTTAAAAAGTCCTGAATGCTTTGTGATTTTATTTTTTTCTTTAACATAAAACTTAACATCTAAGATAGATCTTTACTCAGGTTAGGGAAACTTGACCCTATGCAGAAAATATAGTGTCACAGAGAGATTATTTGCATGAAAATTTATTGGAAACTCCAAGGCCTTCACCCAGATATATCAAATCAGAAGCTCTGAACATAGGACCTAAAAATACACATGGTAATAAAGTTAGCATAGAAAGAATTTCTAAAACACAGTCAAGTTTGAAACAATGGAATTAATCAACATGTTTATAGTTGCAAAATGCAGCAAGAAATAAACAACATCCTTATGACATAGTGTCATAGTGTATGGATAGTGTCATCTTTAATATATAGAGTCCAGTTCAACTTTTTTCTGTCTTGTTTCTCTTCAAGTATGTATTTATTTCATTTTTGTTGTATCAGCTTATAGAAAAGAAACTGACTCACTCTTCGTCCTCCAAATTTAATGATAAAGTTTTTTCAGGTAGATACCTTGTGCTTCTTTGATTACTGATGGAATTCTGATCCCTGATAGTAGGGTCTAGATTTTCACAAAAAGAAAAAAGTAAAGAAGGCATGCTTGAAGATAAACAATATTTGTGTTGGAACTCAGAAGAGATATCAAATTTGTTTGTGAAAGTACTTATTTCTTTATTTTCTTTTTATCTCTTTCTTTCAAATTGTACCTATATTTTTTCTTTTATCAACTAGGTTGATCTTATTTAAAATACCTTACCAAACATCTGTTGTTTTTATGCACTAGGAAAAATATAACAGAATAATTTTAGAATATTTAATTAGCAAATAGAACTTGTACATATTCAAGATGCACTGAGTGATCATTTAAAATACATTTGTGTTATGGGGATTCTCACAAATTAACACAACCATCACAATGTATACAAATACACACATACATACACATGTTGTTTTCATTTCTCAGCTAGTGTAAATAATGCTATAATGACCATAGAGGTACCTCTTCAAGAGAAGAACTTCATTTCATTTGGAAATGCACAGATATAAGGAATTATGGATTCTTATTGTAGACTTTTTTTAATTTCCTAAAAATCACCACACTGTTTTCCATGATGGCAATACTGACTTACATTCCCACCACAACTTATTCAGGTTTTCTTTTTAGGACGTACTTTCCAATATTTGCTTCTTTTCTTTTTTTTATGATAGCCTCTGTAGTAGAGGTGAGAAATGACAGACCTTAGTATTTTTTATTTGCATTTCCATGATGATTAGTGATGCTGACCCTGTTTTTAATATAATTGCTGTCCACTTGAATGCCTTGAAAAAAAAAAGTATTATGATCCATTGGCCATATTTTAACCCAATTATTTCATTTTTTCTTACGTTATGGCAGACGTTTTTTAAAAATTCTTTAGTGAATTTCTCGTTTTGTTGATTCTTTCCTTTGATATACTGAAAGATTTTAGGAAAAAACTCATTCTAAAATGCCTATGAAGTCATAGCAGTTGAGTTTAGAAATATGGTTACTCTAGGCTGAGGAAAGGGAATGTTTGCAGAGAACAAAATTAAGGAAAGTTTGAACAATGGGTTCTAAGTTATAATTACACAGTAGTAAGAAATTTACACTATTTTACAGTAGAATGACCACAGATAACAATAAAGAACTGCATATTTCAAAAAGCTAGAAGATAGCCACGTGTGTTCATAAACGTGACATGTGAAAGTCATTGAAGCAGACAAAATAAAAATGATTTGGGGTTGTGGACCTATAGTATATTAATATTTACTGGAGATTTTTTCTTCTATTGCTAGGAGGATGCTTAAATAAACAAAATAGCCATTTTTGTTTAAATGGAGACTTGTATATTTTGGCTTATTTTGGTGGCTTTATATGACTACAATTGTTAAGATACTGAAATTCACCACTAATATTTTTTGTTTCTCTTTGAAGTTTAATTTTATTGTCAAGGTGATGTACAGAGGGGTTACAATTACGTATGTAAGGTCATGAGTACATTTATTGTTGAATTTGTTATGCCCTCCCTCATTTTCCTCCTACTTTCTCTCCTCCAATCTCCCCCAAGTTGTACAATTCATTTCCAACTTTTGTTTGTTTCACTAGCTACCTTTAATAAGATAATAGAGACAAATTTTGTATATGCTGTCTATTTTCTTTTATACATGTATTTTGTGTATAGGAACTCCTCAAACTTTATTTTTATTTTATTTATTTATTTATTTATGTCAGTCATGGGGCTTGAACTCTGCGCCTAGGCACTGTCCTGAGCTCTTCAGCTCAAGGCAAGTGCTCGGTCACTTAAGCCGCAGAGCCACTTCTGGTTTTCTGATGGATAATTGGAGATAAGAGTCTCACGGACTTTTCTGCCTGGGCTGACTTTGAACTGTGATCCTCAGGTCTCAGCCTCCTGAGTAGCTAAGACTACAGGCGTGAGCCACCAGCGCCCATCACTTCAAACTTTCTGTAGTTCTAATCTAATGTTATTCAGGACTAATTATACCAAAAGTGGAGTGGATTGGTATATATAGATATATAGATATATTCCCCCAAATGATATTGTCATGTGATATGAGTCTCGACAGAGTTTATCATTTATTTAACACGTATTCTCCAGGAAATGTGATCTTTGATAGTTGCTTAAATAGTTTGGGAGTACTCACTTTAAAATAGAACTCATGGAGGTACAATAAAAGATCCAAATAGCTAGCTATTTTAAAAGTTAGTACAAATATGGAATGAGAAAATATTCCATAAGTATCTCATTTTTTTTTTTTTTTTTGGTCAGTCATGGGACTTGAACTCTGGGCCTGGGTGCTGTCCCTCAGTTCTTCAGATCAAGGCTAGCACTCTACCACTTGAACCACAGTGCCACTTCCAGTTTTCTGAGTGGTTTTTTGGAGATAAGAGTCTCACAGTCTCTCCTGCCTGGACTGGCTTTGAGCGGCGATCCTCAGATCTCAGCCTCTTGAGTAGCTAGGATTTAGGCATGAGCCAGCAGTGCCCCCACTTACATCTCAATTCTTTTTAGCATAAGCAAATGTTTATTTTGTAAAGCAGTACTAAAGAAAAAAAGAGACTGAGGAGCCCTGCCCTCCACCCATTTAATGGGAACGTAAAAAAGTCAAATAGTGACCTTTAACTCAGGGTATTTGTATCCAGACTAGGGCAATTCCAGTCTGACCCACATTTAGATACTTGGTCAAACCACCTAGTCACTGTCAATATGTTTTGTAAAGTTTCTGTTCTTGTTATTTGAATATACAGAAAAGAGGTGTAGCATAGGTTTTATTATTCAAAGACTGGAGCAAAGCATATGCAGGGAGTCTTTTACTTCTCAAAACCTAGAGGCAAGCCGGGCACCTGTGGCTCACACCTGTCATCTTAGCTACTCAGGAGGCTGAGATCTGAGGATCATGGTTCACAGCCAGCGTGGGCAGGAAAGTCTGTGAGACTCTTATCTCCAATAAACCACTAGAAAAACAGAAGTAGCACTGTGGCTCAAGCGGTAGAGCGCTCACCTTGAGCTGAAGAGCTGAGGGACAGCACCCAAGCCCAGAGTTCAAGCCCCAGGACCGACCAAAACAAACAAACAAAAACCCCTAGAAACACTTAGCATAATATTGAGGGCATCTTTTTGCCAGACATGTGAACATGATTTTTATTCTGTCTCTACTCTTTCTGGTAAGATTGTAGGAAGAAGTTTGCTTCCTTAGCCTTTATGACTTTATGGTTCTGTTTTAGTTCCAGAATCCACCCAGTGTTAAATTAATTATTTTATTTTTAATTTCTCTGTCACCTTAATTATCTATATTGCCTCAATTATCGCCTCAATTACGCTGTTAGAAAGTGTGCCAGATCTTGATAAGTGGAGAGTGTATGACCTTTACTTTAATATTTGTTGCCGGTGTGGGCCATCAGGAGTTTTATAGCCTGCAGCATTACTTTGTCCCTATTCATGCTTACCTACATTAACATTATCTCTCCCCAGGTCTTAGAACCTTGGATGCTTTCTAGGGTATGGACAGCTAGAGATTGATCTGGCTGCTTCCTATGGATGAATGGGCAAGAGGTACTCAAACTTCCAACGTTTGGCTCTCTGTCAGGACTCTAGAAGGCCAATTAGGCTCCAATAGTGAGAGCTACTCAGAACATATTTCCATTGATGGACCAGCAGAACTACAGTTGTCCTAAGTGAATCAGCCACCATGTTCAAGGACAAAAAGTATCTTAGAATGTCTAGTGGATATAAATCACAACACCCTCATCTTATTGGTTAGTAGGATGGTTCAGATGTTTCTCGATTCTTGGGTACAAGATGGAAGATTAGGACACTGCTTCAAAAAGTAAGAACAGAGTAAAGAATGATTTATTAGAAAAGCAGCATTACATCTCAAGAAGCGAAGTAGACAGTTCAAGGACTGGCTGCCAACATTTCAGTTTCTCAAACAAATTAGTGTTCACTCACACCCTTTCTTCTTGATTTAGAAACATAGTAATTTGGGCTAGGAATGTGGCTTAGTGACAAGAATGCTTGAATTACGTTGGGTTCAATTCCCAGTACCACATAAACAAAAAAAGCCAGAAGTGGCACTGTGGCTCAAGTGCTAAAATGCTAGCCTTAAGCTTAGTGACAGTGCCCAGGCCCTGAGTTCAAGCCTCAGAACTGGCACAAAAAAAAAAAAAATAGGATTTGTATAATATAGGTCTCTGTACTAGAACTCTCTGTAACTTTCCTCTCATAATCTATACCTACAATAAATTATTTACATTTCCTGTTTTGGATTCTTTTAATTATAGTGAAAACTTAGAGACATTTGTAAAGTAATGTAAATGTAGTTTGCTTTTTCTCTGTTTTACTTGCTTTCATGTTTTTTTCTGCAGCTGTCTTGTTCACTTTTAATACAAAAGTACTTTTTAAGCATTTTCTTTAATGAAAACTCTCAAAGGATCGAATATAGTTTAAGTAGAAACCTATCACTTATGTTTCAGAAATTTCTATAATATAAATTAAATTATTAATTATCCTCAAGAGTAAAACTGTAAGCAAGTGGTTTGGTAATAAATACAGTCACATCATAGTAGGCATACAAATTGACTGGAAGAAGTAGGGAAAGCTCAGCACTGGTGGCTCATGCCTGTAATCCTAGCTACTCAGGAGGCTGGGATCTGAGGATTGCAGTTCAAAGCCAGATCAGGCAGAAAGTTCATGAGCCTCTTATCTCCAATCAACCACCCCATCATAAAACAGGAAGTGGTGCTGTGGTTCAACCCTGAGATCAATCCCTATGACCAAAAAGAAAAAAGACATAGGGAGCTATTCAATACCGACCAATACCATTGAGCATGAAATAGGAGGTCTTTCTAACAGAGAGAGCATGTACAAAACCTAGATTTACAATTTTGCCACTATATTTTAAAATATGCAAGCTATGTAAGACATTTGGTTCTATGTCACCGTGGTTCAATTTTTTAACTACTAATGATATAAAATACTATTGTGTTGAATATACTCTTTGTTCACTGTTCCTGAAGTTTGAAAAGCTGTTAATAATATGATAGATATAATAGTAGGCTTTTTCAAAGATAAATTTTGTATACAAAATATACAAAATAGTTACATTACTAGACAGAACCACAGACAGGTGATACATGGAATAATAATACATTTTCAGATTATATCATTCTTTATGATCTAAAATGATCTTAAAGATGAACACTATTTTAATGGCATCCTTAGTATAGCTCATGAATACATCAAAGCAAGAAAAGCTTGAACCAATTTAACTAGTGAATGTGGTTTATGCACTTAATTAAATAATAACTACCATATTACTGCAGCTTGAATTTCTGAGGTTATCTAGATCTAATGTGCCCATTCCCCTAAACTTTTTTATGGAGTCAAAATGACCTTAGTGTGGTTCTGCATTTGTGTTCAGTTATAGGTATTTCTAACACCTACAGTTGTGTCCCAGAAGAGTTTTAGAGCTGTCCCCTAACAAATTTTAATACATGAATTAGAAAACTAACATCGACTTCTTCTCTGGCTTAAAATGTCCTTTCAGACTGTAAAAGGCTAATATTTTTAGCTTGCTGATTTCTTTATCATACAAGGGTCTCATTTTGCCTCCTTAGCTCTAGAGGATAGTGGTACTCTGAAAGGCTAGGGCAAAAATGAACCTCTGCCATTGCTTCCTGTCTCTGTCAAGGAGATTAGCAAATATATCATCTGTGTTATTCCCTACCATCATTCTCAATCAGGAAAATATTTTATTCTAGTAATATTATTATAGTGATGACACTGCTAAATTACTATTTCAAGCAAAACATATTTTAATAGACAGATCAAACATACTTCTTAACGGTTAAGGATTTTTTTTTCCATAACATACAAGTCATCATTTAGGACCAATGAAAAACTATCTCAGGAAGAATTGATTGTTGTACATGCTGGGGCTTATATGACAGGTGCCAGTTTCTACCAGAGTAAGGAAGTCATATAACATCAACGAATTAGTCCAGAATCCACAACCATTAATTACATGGATGATCTGGAACTCTTCCTTTGACACCTCACACCTCTACATTTTCAGACTCGATTAACAAACAGTAAGGGAAAATAAGCCATATCAAATTAGTGAAGTCATGAAGTTCTCAAACTGAGTATACATCTTGTGTTGATTTTCTGAAGTGTCAGTAGCACAACCTAAATCTTTGTCCATGCTTGTCTTTACTTAGCCATTTAATTATGACCTGTAGAATTGTTAGCAGGATACTCCTTCCCAATTCAATTAAAGAGCCAACTGCTGGTTTGGCAGGCATCTCCACTACCAAATAATACTAGCTCATGGGAAGTAAACCTGAAGTGTTTTAAGTAGCAAAACACAGAATGTACTGGAAGTGTTATTTTTTTTAAAAAAAAATGTGGTCATCTCAGACTTTCAGCCCAATTTGCTTGTTGGGAAAGGCTTTGATGTGACTTAGAGTGAAGGTTAAAGCCTTGTCTTGTGGGTGTCCAATAAATGTTAATTGAACTGAATAGAGTGGAGACCCAAGTTCAAATCCAATTTCATGCCAAAATAGTGAACGTTTGGTCAGATCACAAAGTCACAGATGACAGGATTGTTGGGGACAGGAATTACAGCATGTGTGGTAGGGAGGAAAAAGGGGAGATTGGCAGGACACCTCAAATTACGTTCCAGGTTCTGAAAGAGTGCTATTTACAGCCAAGAAGTGTCATGACACTTTACTAGCTTTTACAGACAGTAAAGCATTTTGCTATTTTTTCAAACTGTCATCATGTGAAAAATCTTCTTCTCTTCCTTTTTTACTCTCCAAAAAGATATGCCACCACCTTGCCACACTGAGAGAGTTCTCATCGAAAATACAGTAGATGCAGAGCTATGTCTCAAAACTAGAAAGATATAAAATGGCAACAGTCCAATCAACTGCCATAAGATAAAACTTCTAAAACCATTTCCCAGGGTCAGTAGAAAGAGAGCTAACTTGACAGAAAACAGCAGGGCCACCTGTGTATCAGGTACTCATTTTTGTGAGACCCACGGGGTAAAATATTGGCACATGTGCTTTCCCTATTGTACTTGAGGACCACAAAGGCAGGATTGCAGTTTTCATTGTTGGAGGTTCTTTCCAATTGAGTTTCTCAAGAGGCTCATTATTCTACACCACTCTCTTAGGAAGCAAGGAAGTCATCCATTCCTCAGGGCTCATCCTCACTTCAGTTCATCCATCATCCTCAGAGTCAAGCCTTTCTTCCATTTGAAATGGAGAATAGTACAAGGGTACATATATAAAATGAGCCTGACTTATGTTTCCTGCCTCCTCTTTCTTCTTCTATTCCACTTTCCATATGGCATACAGCCACTGAGAGTGTAAAATATCTTGCAAAATGATGATGAGTTGAAAGACTACTGTAGGGATTTTTATTCAGTAAACCAAAAGAAAATCAGGGCTGAGAGTACAGTATGACCGCATAAAATGTGATGCTTAATTTCTTCATCATCAGATTATTTTCCCTCTTTTTATTATTTTTCAAGATTATATATAAAACATTCTGATGCCAGACTCTGGTGGCTTCATGCCTGTAATCCTCACTAGGCAAGAGGCTGAGAACTGAAGATGATGATGTGTCAAAGCCAGCCCAGGCAAGGAAGTCCATGAGACTTTTGTCTCCAATTAAGTACCAAAAAAGCTCGAAGTGGAGCTGTGGCTCTAGTGGTAGAATGGTAACCTTGAGAAAATAAAAAGCTCAGGGACAGCATGCCTAAGCCCTGAGTTCAATCCCCAGGACTGGCCCAAACGTAAAATAAAATAAAAACACTCCAGAAACTTTCATTCACTGTTTTTCTCATTTAGTAAGTTTTACATATTTGATCTCATCCAGGTATCTCCCTACTTCCCCTAAATAATAGAAGGCACAGTCCTTGGAACCATGTTCCATATGTTTAACCAATATTCCAATGAATTTTTGGTTTCTGGGTTTTTGTTGGTGGTGGTGGTGGTGGTGGTAGTGGTGGTTTTTGTCAGTTGTGGGGCTTGAACTCTGGGTGCTACCCCTGAGCTCTTCAGCTCAAGGCTAGTGCTTTATCACTTTGAGCATCACTTCCAGTTTTCTGGTGGTTAATTGGAGATAAGAGTCTCATAGACTTTCCTGCCCCGGCTGGCTATGAACTGCGATCCTCAGATCTCAGCCTCCTGAGTAGCTAGGATTACAGGTGTAAGCCACCAGCTCCCGGCTTCAATATTCTAATCTTATCAATCATATATCCACAATGATTTCAAAACTTTTTCCAAAATAAAGTTTGAACAAGAAAGGCAAAATATTTAACACTTTCTGGCCACAATATACCTAAGAAGTTGTCAAGCCAGAAACCTTAATTTTCAGAAAATGGCCCAGAGAAGTATAATTTGCTTCTTGCTTCAAATCTGATCAGCGACCAACCCAAGACTATTACCTACACAATCCTCCACGTGGAAGCAGAATCAGACATAAGCAATCCAGGCAGAAAAGAACCCCCAAATTCCTGACTTCATATCCAAACACATAGTCTATTTGCTCAAACCATTACTTCATCATGACCTGCTGTCCTGCACAATACAGTATCCAATTTCTCATGGCAAAGAGGTTCACATAAAATATGGTACATACTTGTGTTTTGTTCAATACGTAAAATGCAGCATATGCTATACATTTGAGGAAAGCATTTCAGAAATAAATTTGTGCTTTTGATTTGCAGATCCATACCCAAAAGACACTGATAGAATTATATTTTCCCTGGTGAAAACTTCCTTTAACAGTTCTTAAAGCCTCTGCTCCATCCTTCTCCTTTGCTTCTGATACCGATTTTGTCAAAAGAATGAATTACATTTATTGCCTCTCCTGCCCTGGCTCACATTCATTCTATAGGCTGATTCCTGTCCCGGATACTCTACTATTTTCTCCCCAGATTACCAAACACCAAATGGTACATCCTTGTTCATCATCTGAAGCTTAGTCCGTGTAACTTCTCCTCTTATGGCTCCCTTAACGTAAAGTTCTTACTGTCACTTTAGATAACTGTTATGTCTTTGTCATTTGGTATAGATTCTTATATCACCACCACAGACCTCTTCCCAGCCCTTCCAGGTATGTTCCTGTGCCTGGGCCACATTCTAAAAGCAGGCTGTTTTGATCTCTAGATCTGATTTTTTTTCAGCTCATAGATCATGTTATTTGGCTCTCTTACAGGCACTTCAATATAGCTCTTTATGTTTTTCCCCTAACAAGTGGTCATTGTTGATGTTAGGAATTCTTTTCTACTCAGGAGACCTGTACACAGAATTTGTTGTCAGGTTTCAAATAGCATAATAAATGGCAGCTACTTCATTATCATCTTGGTTCTGCCATCCTCTTACTACGCATTTTCTATGTAGCCCAATTCAAATGCACAATACATTTTCACATTCTTCCCATTTGTATTGGAGGTTCATGTTTGTCTCAACAGCAATGCTGTAAACTACTTAAAACCCTTGATCCTGTCCTGTTTCACCTCTTCCACCCCTGCAATGCTCAGCACCACACCAACCATCTATCAGTTGCCATATCAAAGAGTATGAGCTCATACATTTTAGAGACAGATAAAACTAGATTTAAAACAAAAAACAAAACTCCATTCTTCTCTATACTACCACAATTTGGGAGCAAATTGTTCAACAGTTCTGTGCCTCAGTTTTCCTCTGTAATAAACATGAATCGTTTGCCCCATGGGACTGTTGTCAAGTTAGGAAATAAGTTTGGATGACTGATATAGGAATGCATGCATGTAGAATGAGCAAAGCATTCAAAATAGATATATGCTAGATATTCCATCCATATTTCTCGAACTCAATTCCAGTATCCGCAAAGAAAAACCCCGTCCAGAATTTTACAGGTGGGTTGTGACTAGAAGACAACAGACCTCTCTCTGGTTGGGGCCTCATTTGTACCTGCAGTCTGACCCTGCGCCTCACAGCACAAGAATCACTTTGATCCAACCCCCTGACACATGATTGCATTCTTCTCTTTGTGAAACAATCTCATTAGAGAACTTGTGCTGCTGAGAAAGCAGGTCACTCAGCTGGGGGCAGGCAAAGCCTTGCTCGGCTGAGTCATGACCTCTCTATGAAGAGTGAAAGGGACTCTGGGGTTTTTGTGGCATGCTGTGGCGTCCATGTTCACCAGAGGCTTCTGGGAGTTTGAGCAGAAGAAAGAGTGATGAAGGGGTTGACGAAAGTGCTGCTGTGGGTGTTAGCCTCAGTTCTCCCCTCTGGGTTAATAATGAGCTCCCTGTCCTGTCTGGAGGGGAATCCCAAGTGGAAGAAGGAAGGAGGGTGCAGTTGTTTCAACTTATCATGTGACCTTATCACATGTCCTGTTGAAACCAGAAGTGTTCATGAAGGAGCAGAGAACTGGCTTCATTAAAAGGCTAATTCTATTCAGGTCATTTATATAAAATGTGTCATATTGCTTTTAGAGAAGCATAGCAAAACAAAACAGACGGTGCCATTAAGATTGTCAAGTTTGCCTCTTATCCTATGTGCATAGCCATGAAGGGTGAGGTGACCTTTCTGAAACAAGACAAACAAAGCTCCATGATATCAGAGTGTTAGGCGGAAACACTTCCTTAAGCTGAGGTCCCCATCAATCCCCATCATCTGTGGAAATTGTAGGTTAACATCTAGTTAGCTAAAGACATATTTTGCTGCCCCTTAAAGCTATTTGCTTTTAAATTTAATGTTATTGTTATTATAAAGGTGATGTGCAGAGGGATTTCAGTAACATAAGTCAGGTCAGGAGTACATTTCTTTTTGGACAATGTCACCCCTCTCCTCTCCCAGTTTTTCTCTCCAATCCCACCTAGAAGTCGCATAACATTTTCAACCCTTTGTCCTTCCATTTCTGTGCCCTCCTCTTACCCTCTTAAATACATATAAATGAACAAACAAGATGAAAAGAAAAGAAAGCAAGAGCAATAAAAAAGAAATGAAAGCTATTTAAAGCTAACTGTAAAGCAGTTTAAACCTAAAGATGTATGCACTTAGGTGGTAAACTACTGGGTGACAGAAAGTTAAGAGAAAAGATAATGAATGCTAGTCCCATTTGATTGTCGTGGCTTTTCTTCCTTTTTGCTTAGCTTGGGTCTCTCAAACCTATCTCCCTTACAAATATACTGACTAGGAGAATATCCTAACAGAAAATGCTACTTTACCTTAGTAGAAAACTAGCCTCATTCCCAGTGTTCCTCTATAGGATAAATGGAGAAAAAGGAGGTAAGTGCACTGAGCCTGGTCCATAATACATACTTACTAGTTTTCTTGACTATTGTTACTGTTTTAGCTGTAGTCTCACAGGTAAAACGGCTACATTACAACTCTGAAACCTAAATCTGTAATTTTGATGGAATGAAGTTATTTCCTTATTTCACCATGCAAAAAAGGAACTACCATTGCCTTTTATACAATATTAGATCAAGCTGTAAAATGGATGGTACTACGAAGGTCCACACAAAGCTGTGGAGGAGTTAGCTAATCCTTCCCCATGCTAGTCAAGCTTTGTGACCTCCTCCTGTAATCCCAGCTCTTGACAAACTGAAGCAGGAGGATTACAAGTTTGAAGCCAGCATGAACTACATGCTGAGGCCCAGACATCAAACACACAGATAAGGAAACAAGCAAAAACCCTTCTAAGTACTCACAGGTCCCAGTACACCACACAACTCACTTTATGAGTCATTGGATAAAAGAAACTGATAAACGTATAGCTCTAGATAATAAAAAAAAATTGGGGTGTACACCTATTATGAGTTGAATACCCTCCTTTCCAGAAATTTCCAGTGTTCTTAAAAAATGACCACTAGAATAGAATAACACTTCATCAAAAAAAGACAAAACGGCAGAATGTAGAGGAAATAGAGGGTATGAAGGGAACCTCTAGTCCTCACAAATTAACTTTGTTTTAATTATCCTTCTGTAGCTCAGAAAATGTTCTTTTTCACCTTCATGACATTTTATTTTAAAACATTTTATTATAAAACAAATAAGAATCCCATATCATTTTTAGGAGGGAAATAATTTATAGTCTACCCAACAGGTGAAAATTATTTATGTACAGTTATACAGCTGAGAGTCTATAGAACAACAGGTTATCTGGCTCTCCACCAAGACCTTTTATGAATTATTCCATGTCTTATTGTATGTGGATTTGCCCCTGCCTTCTTGGTAGATTCATGACTATTTTTCTTTTCAGAGTTGCCATAAGAAAGTAATGGAGAGGTTTTCTCTATGTTCTCCACTTCTATTCAGAGTATACAATTTGTCCAACGATCTCCTGTCTGAGGATGGATGATTGTCATAATGTCACAAATGTTTCCATGCAACCTTCTTAGCATATCCTGAATTTATACATCTCGCCCAACCCTTTATCGCTTTTGAAATTTTTGTACTGATCTTGCCTCTTTAGAATTAAGTTAATTAGATTTGGTGATTTGGGCTTGGTTTTGAAGAGGCTTCCCTGCATTTTACTTTTCATTCATGAATTAATTGATTTATATTTATTTCTCTAAGTATTGAATTAGGTGCCTAAGATTCTTTCTTGGCCATTTCTAGGGATAATCCCTTCTCTAGGTGTATGTAGTACCCAAATAGTTGGTCAAAGCTCATTAGAATATTGTTACCTCCAAAGAGCTACCTACTTAGCTAGTTCAACTTCCTGTAGTCTACAAATATGGAGATACCTATCTATCTACCTATCTATATATTTATAGATAGATTATATAGATATGATTATATACATATGTATATATTCTATGTTCTTCAACTTGTTCTTAATACCTTAAACAAAAACAAATGTATGATTGCCCTCCTTTGTAGTACTTAAGAGTATGCCTGTAAATCTACAAGTAAACACAATGGATGGTAAAAGACCAAAATTACACTTGGACACGCTAAATTAAACAGGACTCCCAGTGAAACCAAAAAAAAAGGTATTCTTGGTGAGGATCACAAAAGCTCAATTGTTATTTGTATATAACCATATAAAATGATGTTCATTGAAATGAACTTCAAGAAACAGAAACAAGACATTTTTTGTTTTAGATTTTGCTTTTTGTTGCATTTTATGTTTTTTATCATTTTATCGCTGTTTAATGATTTCTGTACTTAATGTCTTATATGTAAGTCTGTCTGTTTGGGGTAGGGGAAGGGGAAACACAGAAATCGTGGGACAAAGGGTGAACTAATTCAGCAGTGATACTCACTAGAGGCTATGTTGAAAATGAACTATACAACTTGGGGAGAGGGTGTTCAAGAGGGAAAAATATGGGAGAAAACTAGGGAAGAGATGACACTGTTCAAAAAAAATGTATTGAATACCTGCCCTGTGTAACTGTAACGCCTCTATAGATCACCTTTACAATAAAAATAAATTTAAAATAAATTCTATCAGAATCTTTCACGGGTCCATGACTGGAATGCAGGGTTAAAAAAGATATTTGTGCATATCCCTAACATAAAGTTTCCTATTTCATATTTGTACCCCTCTTTCCCTCATCCTTTTCCTGTGTACTCTCTTCTTCTATCTACCTGTACGCTGCAGAACTCTGAGACCCTTTTACTAGGCATCTTCTGAGTTGAGTGTAAGCCCACACATCCTGGAAATGTATAAAGTTTCACAATAGACCGTGAACATTTTTAAAGGCAGTTTCTCATCTTCTTTCCTGTGCCTGATTTCCATGAAGTATGTAAAGCTAGTTTATCTCTCACAATTACATCTTAGAAAGGAAATTCAGTGCAGGTCCTTTTCATCAGCCACAATCTTTGGGAAACAAGATGTTTTCATTAATGTGTTTTCTACATAGCCACACTGTGAGCTACATGGGACTGTCTTCATTCCCTTCCATTAAGAATGCAATAATCTGTTGTATATCCATTTAGATATTATCTTAATGATTAGTGAATAGATAATTATTGAAGAAAAACAAACATGAATGCAAGATAAAAGTGAAAGTCAAAAGGACAAGGAATTCCAAGATTCTTTTTTTGAAATGAGAGTTGTTTAATGAATTCTTAATTATTGAATTGTTAATTAATTCTTAATTATCGAATGAATGTGGAGATGGACTTTCACACTTTTCTGCCAAGACTGGCTTTGAATTGTGAGATTATAGGCAGAAGGCTCCTTCCCCCAACACACCCAGCTGGCTTTATTTAATCTTGATAGTCATTTAATTTTTTATCATGGAGTGATACTATATAAATGACACTTTTCTGTACATGAGACTACAACATCAAATAAAACAGAGTACCTTAATTCTGAGGCATAATGCTTTCCTGAGCATTCTACTTGAAAGAAGTATTTTGTCAAAGACAGATACTCATCAAATAGACACAATAAATAAAATTTAAATGCATATTTTCAAGTAATAAGTATATCAGAAGAATTAAAAGCATAGAGCAGGACATATGGAAAGGAACATATGGAAAGAGTAAATAGCTTATCAAAAACCAGATATTCTGAGAGGGTAAAATGTGGCTAAAGACTTGAAGTAGAACAGGTAAGAGCAAGTGGTCTCCAGGAGGAAGTTCTTCCCTAGCTGACTGTGACATCTGTGTGTTGGGGGAAAAAGGGGGAAATGTGAAGGTTTCGAGAAGACCAGGAAGTCCAATGTGGCGAAGCAAATGGAGACAGAACAAATTCATTAGGGGAGGAGATAAGCCTTTTGATTTTCACCTAAATGAAGAATTAAGATGAAGAATTGTAGGTTCTCTCCATCAGTATTGGGATAAGAAACAGCTAGTCTTCTCTTCAGGAAAGAAGAAAGGCTATCTCAATGTGGATAGCCAGTAGCAAGCTGCTATGTATGGGAGGCAGGTAATAGGAGACTACAAATGCTCACACAGATCCCTCAATGCGCATCTGTTATTTCAGAGCATGGTGAACATTTCAAGAAGTCAGCTGCCAGAGCTGGCTTCTCAGCAGGCAGCCGGCTGTTTCACTCCACTGATCTCTAGTTCCTTTTTCATTCTCTTGTCTTTTATGAAATTCTTCTCCCCATCTTCTCCACCATGACCTCATCTCACCTAACCTTTATGGCTAGGCAGAAACTTTGGAGATAAATCCTTTATAGGATGCATATTTTCACCTAAAGTATCACATTAAAAAGTGATTATTAGTCCTGGGTTTGGGCATCTTTGCCCAAATACTTATTACTTGAAATACTTATTACTTGAAAATAAACATTCACCACTCAACCTGTCATTCACACACTAACCTAACAAGAAAGCACTCATTCATGCATTTGTCTGTTTATTAATTTAACACATATGTGTTACACACTTCTGATTTCCCGTACTTCATTTTAAGCTGATATTCAGCAGAGAATAACACTAAATCACTATCCTCATAGAACTTAGGTTCTAGTGGCAAAAAGCAACAACAAATAGATAACTATATTTTCAGGTAAATGCTAAGGTGAAAACAGAATCAAGACTAGAAGTAACAAGAAATGGACCTATTTAAGATTTGAGTGAAGGGAGAGATGAAAATTTCCAGAAGTATGGAAAATAGTGGTTTAAGCAGAGAGAACAGAAAATTCAAAGCTTCAGAGTCAAGAATAAATCTGCCTTTAACATATGCCAGAGCTTTTATTTCCTAGTAGAACTGTATTTTTCAATTCCTGATGAGAATCAACATCCTTGCAGAATCCTTCAAGACTCCAGAGGAACACAAAATACTTTCTACAGCCCTCCTAAATCCAAATCTCTGGGGTTGCAAGCTAAGGATGCTTATTTTCTCACAAGGCTCCATGAGATGTTCATCAAGGTTTGAAAATTACTACATTAGCAATCCAGCTGTAAACACACAGCTGTGTTTTTCTGCTCTTATGGGACATTGCAAGTGAACTCTCAAGGCTAGATACTTATTTAAGTATATGTTGGTCCAAAACCATTTCCCTGTACCTTCCTGACCTTTGTTCTTAATGGCCTCCACTACTAAGTTTATTTCTACTTTCATGTGGCATCTCATGGGGCATTTTGGACAGTGATCATGAGTGCTATTAGATCCTATGCAGCTATACCTCTGCATGAGAACTCTTGGACCCTTTGCCATCCTGCTCACTTGCATCAAGATGTGCTTCAAGAGCCCACATTCCCTCTTACGTTTGCCACTAAGAAGTAGTTTACCACATTTTCCACAAGCATCTGCTTATGTGCAGGCACCGGTTCTCCACATTTCCTCATACTTCTCACATAGTAGTCAGCACAGTCCCTCACAGGTGTTTCTTCTCAATGAGCTCTAGGATATCATCATCCTTCTCTCATATAATACCATTTATACTGTTCAGTCTTGTTCACAGTTTTTACCTTTGGATCCAAAGTTTTCTCTAAAGAGAGCAGTTAAATGCACTTGATTTGTCTTTATCTTCTTCCTATCTTCCAGCACTAGACTTGTCAATATCTTCAATCCATCCATTCATGAATAATATTATTTTTAAATTTTCATTTGACCTAATTTACTGGAACCTCAATCACTAGCATTCCACAATTAGAATACAAAAGGAAAATTTAAACAAGTGAATTAATAACTGAGAGAATTTCATTGAAAAGAACATTTAAGATATGTTCCAAGGTTTGCTCATAGTAGATACACTCCAGAATTTTTTTTGCAGTGTATCTGATTGTCATTCTCAAATGCCTTCATTGTTATACTTATTGCATGCATCAAAGCAAACTTAATCTTTTTCATAATACTTAATACTTACCATAGCAGGTTGGGCCCTCTCTTAACATTCATAAGTCTTTCAGCAAAAAAAAAGAACTATAACCTAACAGCTATATACTTAAAATCTGCAAATCAAGTTAAAAATAGTCTATCCTCTAACTTCCATTTTTTTTTCAGAATCGCATAGAAGCTAGGCCTAAATTTAGAATTATTGGATACATCCATGTTCACTACCAGAATGTGTTAGTGTCAATAGAAGAATTCTGGACTGTATCTCATAGATTGATCATTCTCCTCTCTTTCTACACTTTTTTCCCCCAAAGTATAATTATCTTACAAACACATGTACGGACACACTAGCCCATCTGTCTAAATTCTACCCACATATTCCTGAACCAGCTGCCTTGTCTTTACCCCAAGAGTCTAGGACTGCAGAGACCAAGGAACTGATCCAGGCTAGTCATGATTTAGATGAGGATTTTGGAATTCTCATGTACCAACATGATGGCCCAGAAGATTAATTAGGTACCTAATGACTATGAGAAGGCATGTTTCATGTGTTACTTTTCTCATGAGAAGGAGCATGACAAAAGACCTGCTGAATTGTAGAAGAACTTCTAGCTTTAAGTACAGCACAGTACTAAGGAAGAAGTAGAACTTTGTGTTATAAGGATTTTGATTGAAATGAATAAAACAAAATAGATGTCTTATTAACATCAATTTATCCAACATTTATTTAAGCATAATTTATTATTGGATATTTTTTAAAGTACTGTACTTCCCCATAGAACTTTACAAAGACTCAATGAAGAATTCTGTGGGACAAATTACTTGTTCTACTTCGCCAGTCTATGTTATGGGAATTGGTTTAACCTCAAAAATGCTTTCCACCCAAATCCACAATAGATACTGTCTTTTCTGTCCTTAAGTGACTAAACAATGGTAGACAAGTTGTTTTACCTTTCTAGTATTTATAAAGGCCGCATTTGTAAAGTCTCTTCTGACATTCTCTCTTCTAACAATGCTCACTGTTCCATAAGTCTACAAAACACATCTATTGACAGTTATCAAACTTGATGAAAGGTACATGCAGAAGGAATAGGGAAGAAAATGAAGAGATAGAAAGTTATCTGTATTGATGAAATTCTGACCCAAACTGGTATTACATGACAGGAAGAGGAGCCCAAGATCCTTAGAACTAAGATTGTACAAACTGTAATGCAGTCAAAGAAATTACCATTTCATTCCCCATGAAAACTGTAGTCAAGGCCAGAAAGTACAGGTTAGAAAATAAACAATACCACACTTGAGGTTTGCTCATGTGAATCTGGATCAGAATTCTAGAAATTCATATTAAAGCAGCTTGGCCACTCTATATAACTCAAATTGTTAAACATTTAGAAAATACTTCTTGCTGGTCATCTTTCTAGGTCATGGACAAAAGGAAAAAAAAAGATAAGTAATAATATATCAAAATATATTGCTAAGGAGTTTGAATTTTTAAGAATTATTGTACCTTTAGATTAAAGCAAATAAATATATACATGTGTATGTGTATATGTCTACATATCTATGCTCATAGTCTTTTATATACTTATACACAGAGTATATAGATATATGTCTTTCACATATTAATCCTTTATATATATGTATATATACATACATATACATATATATATGTATATGCATGTATATGTGTTTATATATGTATAAAAGAAACAAATTCAATTCATATCAGAACCAACTTCTTGCAAGCAAGGTTTCCATATAAATCAAGAGAATGAAGAAAGATAGCAAAAACTGTAGCACTTTCAGGTACAACAAAAAGAAAAAGGAAAAGAAATAAAGGAAATGCTAAATGTTCCTGGTTTCCCATTTACACTTATTCACACATACACACCACATATGATTCCTGATGCACGTACTCAATCTAAAACCCTCCAGAATTGAAGTGGAAAACAAAGTTTCAGCCAACAGAACTCTGGGCCTGTTGTGAGGCACTTATATCTTTCTTTCCCTCTCAGTTGGTGTGTTTGAGATGCCAGAAGTGTAGACTATGTATTTACAAATCTAACTAGCACAAAAAAAGAAAGGTCACCTGGAACTTTTTCCCTCAGGGCTAAACAAGCTCAGGTGTATAAAGTCCAAGTGGATCATGTTGGCATTTAATTTCTAGATTCAGAAAGCTAAATATAGAATGCCCTATTGACAATTCGGGCATGCAGCAGGACAGGGAGAGGGGAGAGAATTCTTCAAGTGCTGTGTGGTCTACCCTCCAGGGAGCAGGGAATGCTACTCTCCTAGAGTGAGTAATTCAGGTCTCCCCTTCTATGTTGTAGATAGTGTTAAGATTAGAGGATATCAGATCTGAGATATCCTTGTGTTTTACAGCCTCAGACAACATTTAAACTCCACTTCATTGGACTGTTATGATATTACATGAGGTAATGCATGTAAAGTCTAGCACAAAAGCTGGCACATGGGAAACACTCATTAAATGATAGCTATAATTTAATCTGGTCAAGTTTACCTATTCCATGGTGTTTTGAGGGTATTTAAAGGTGGCTTCTTCTCTCTAAGCTATAAGCACTATAGGAGAAGGGACAAACTCTCTTTTAGAATCTTGTCTCTAATTTAAAAATAAAATTGACTGAGAACAGCAGCTGCTGAGAGTCACAGTTCATCATCACTCAACCAAAGCCATGGCTGAGCCGACTGGGGGACTGGTTGCCTTGCTGGGACCTTCCATCAGGGCTGTGCTAATAGGAAACTAATGAAGGCAGAGCTCTTGGCCACAGAGAAAATAAAAAATCCCCTCCCCCTCAAAATTTAACAGGCTTATCTAAGACGTTATCGTGACTTCCAAAAGTCTTGTTTGAATGATTGAATCTGGATTTATTTTGCTGGAAACATGTAATACCATACCAGATAACATCATTCATTTCTCAGCTTTGGGAGAAATCCATGCACACTTGATTATACTTCTCTGTGTTCTACCATAGCCAGGAAGAATAATCTGTAACCTTTGCATTGCTTGGAATAATGTGCTCTTATCCTAGAAGTGAGCTAGTAATCTCCCTAGGTAAGAATCTACCAGTCAACCTAGGGTTTTAATGGTACTCAAAGAATAAAAATTCTCTGTCCCTTGCTAAGAGTCAATGAACACAGAATTGAATCATCAGAGACTCAGAGAGATCAACAAATAGAAATATGCAGTTGACCCTTCCCCACAACTGCAGTATTGGTCTTGCATTCTTCTCTGCATTTCATGCAGCTTTTATTAAGGAATACTTGTATTTTGATAACTGCTTAAATTTAGCAAGAGATGCTTTTAGAAAATAATATGTAATTAAAATCTCTGATGAACAGAGATAATTTTTATATTCAAGGAAGTTGCCAAGTCAGTAAATTTTTAGTCATTTGCATATTTTAAGGTAAATGTACTATGTTAACAAAGTAAATAATGTGGTTTATAATTTCCTAGGAAAATTGTACAAAAATGAAAGTGAAAAAAATCCCATTCCATTTTTGGAATGGAATTAATTTGTTTGTGACAAATTACCTGTGTCAATACTGGCTGTGGTATCTTCCCCCAAAATAACCATTCAGATATTTAATGGTAACCATGAACTTGAAAAAAATAATTCATTAATTTATCATAATGCAATAGAAAATGAATTAATTAGCTTTCCAGAACTGTAACAAATACTAGAGTAATCAACCTACAAAGGATAGAGGCTTATTATGACCCATGGTTTTAGACCTGTTTACTCACGGACTCATGAGTCCATTTTGGCAGATTACATAGAAGAGGAAATTGGAGGAGACAGTGGAGAGTGAGAGACAGAGAGAGACAGAAAAAAGAAGGAGAAGGAGGAGGAAGGGAGTGATGGATGGCAGGGAGGGAAGAAGGGAGGGAAGGAGATGGAAAGAGGGAATGGACAAGAGTTTCAATATAGCCCTAAAAGTTTCCAAAGCACCATAGACTGGGAACCAAATGTTCAGCACATAGATGCACATTCAAGATCTAAATTATAGCAAAGAGTAATAGAATAAATGGATTGGAGAATATGTGAAAATGTAGTCACTTTTAGGGATGGAACAAAAAAAGACATGGATTATATGTTATTTTGAGAATGGGCAAAATTAAAGGGAAATAAGCTTGCTAAATTTCAGGAAGAAAGACAGTGTGGTTAATAGCAATACTTGGGAAATACTTCTAGAAAAGTGATCAAAAGAAAATTACTGAGCAATGGTTCTCACTGCTACAGAGGGTCTAAACTGTCTGAATTGAAGCATTTTATTTCAGAAAGCAGCAAAATATAGTAGCAAAGGCAAGTAATAAACAATCATCTAAAATAGTAGAAAGGAAAGGCTGGTTTCAAGTCAGAAGTATTGAAGCAAGGGCTTGTGGATTGCTCAAGGCTATTGAGCATTTTTTAATGTCCTACTTCAACCCTTACCTTAATATTTTATTTTCCCTTAAGTTTCTCAACCTAGGAAATAGCTGAAAGGATCTGCAGTAAGTCACTATGTGCCTTGAAATGTAATCATTTCCTTCTTCTCAGCTGCAGGCCCTAGGCAAGTTTCAGAAAAAAATCATTAACAGAGACCTTTGTTCCTCTACCTGGTATTTTGCAAAACCATTTGCTCTCTTACTTGAGTTTTTAATAACATACACAATGGAGATCTTATTCCTAGAAAAGCAATGCTACCTTGTATAAGAAACTTACTTTCTACCGTAATACAGTTTATCCTTATTTCCTCACTTATCTAGAAATATAAAGGCATGAATGCATTTTTCATACTATGTATATGACAGACAAATAGACTCTGATGTAATTTTTGACCTTAGGCTAGTTTCATAGCTTTAGATTTCCCATTTACAAATTTAGAATGATTATTATATTGTTGTTCTAAGAAATAAATGAAATTTCATTTATCCATTCCTTACCTTAGAATTACTTTCAGGTTTCTATAGGTTACAATATCTAGGAAGTCAGATTTCAAAGTTGCATTATTTTTTCAATGAATGAAGGAATAAATACAATAAATGTAAGAGAAGATAAAAAGGAGATTCTCCACACCAGATTGATTTCCTTTAGTTTGGTATGTCTTTAGACCAATATTATTAGATGACTGAAAGCTTTTATTTATTATCTTGATCTGAGGAAATTAAAATGTTAGATGAGAGAAATTTACACTTGAGATAGAGATGGTATTAGACAGACATGTTATAAAAAGTTAAAATTTTCTGCTTGCTTATTGTACATTTTGGCTACAGAGTCCCTTGCTACTTTCAGTTGTTTATTTGTTTCGTTTTTTTTATTTGGAATTCTTCAACTGTTCACACCCACACTAAGCAAGAAGAAGTGTGTTGAAGACACCCCGAAAGTAGGAGCAGATATCCCTGTGATCTCCTTTGTCTGTTTGCATTTACTTTTCTACTGGATAGTTGTTGACCCTTTAGGGCTTATGTTCTATACGGTAGCTTACCATTCTGCTAGATGCATTTCATTAATCTCAAAGGTGACGATGACCTCATTCATACATACCGTGTAAAATGAGGCTGATTTGAAGCAGTGTGGTCTTTGTAAGTTGTGCTTTTCTGGTGACATGTTAGTTTACTACCTTCCATTCTTGGCCAAGATTAGCTTAATAGTCTAAGAATTGTGCTGATTATATATCATTCCAAGATCACTTCCCAAGATGAACTTTAAAAGGCTCCAGCAAATAAACACAGGAGTTTTATACTCAGTACTGGTTAAGGAAGATCTAGGAGTGTGAAGAGACAGGTTCACAATCTCCCTCAACCATTAATTAGTGGAGTGATCTAAGTCATGCTTTCACCTCTCTAAAAGTTATTTTTTTCCTACTCAGAAAACAAGGGAGGAGTTGACCTAGTTGATCTCTAAGGTGTCTCCAGCAGTAAAACTCTGTAGTCAGCAAAAACCTTTTTACAACTAGGCAGGCAGAGATACTATAGAAACCCAATCTCATTTCACCACTTCTAAATTTATCACTCCAGTCATCAACAAGACATCGTCCAATATAAGCGAGCTGAGTTAGCCATATTTAATAGCAAGTTGTGTTGTCCCCGCCAAGTTAGGAATGTCAAACTTCATTGGAGGGTTTGGTCACAGTCAAGGGAAATCAGAGTATGTGGAAGAGTTCAGCAAATCCCAGGTGGCCCAGTTCCAGTTACCTTACATAACACTTAGCGAGGAATGGGTTAGAGGACATCCCTTTCAGCTGGTTTCTATGTCACAGCAAGGCTCCAGCCTTTCACTGTCTTCTGCCTACCTGGTAAATAAAAGAAGTAAATAACCCCCACCTTCCTTCCATACCCCTCCCTACCCTGCCCCTTTCAAAGTTTGTTCTCTCACCTTCTGTAGAGCCCATCTCAGAATACAAGCCTTTTAAGTATAAAAATGCACTTCCTAAGACCATGGTCCTAGTGTCCTAAACCTTTAGAAAGAAAGAAAGAAGCCTCTGAAATCTATGTGCCTGTGAGTACTTAGCACCCCATTCTTCCTGGCACAATAGGCAGGTTTTATGTGGTATGCAGCTAAAAAAGATAGATCTGAGGGTTGCAATGAACCTGTGAGAAAGATGCTTCATCTTTTTTAGTTTGCTAACTCTTAGAAGCAAAAGAAAGAGATACAATAAAAGAGAGAAGGAGAAGCTTTCATTCTAGTCTTCTAGACTTAGATTCTGTTAAGTATGGGTACTTCTTAACCCATCGGCAAAACTATTGCAGTCCGGGAAAGAGTCAGCTCCCAAGATGAAAACAAGTGTGGGTGTACAGCTAAGGACAAAGATGGAGCAAGCTAAGAGGAAAATTGGGGTGAACAGAAAATTCCTAAGAGGAGATGTTAAGGATCTTGAAAAGTGACCTAAGAGGATTTTTATTAAATCCAGATAAAAGGTAAATAAATACCAGGGGTGAGACAGTGATGCGTGGCAAATACAAGCAAGACTCATTAAAACTGGAAAGGACAAACTCAGAAATGTGGAGGAAAAAAAAAGTGCCAGAGTGTGGAGAAGCAAGGTCAAAGATAGAGGGGCTTAACTAACATTTGCTTGAAGGAGGGTTCTTTGTCCATGACTGCCTCTTCAAGGTCTCCGGAGGCTCTATTGCTTGATTGATTGATTTTGAAAAGCTACTCTCTTGTATCTGCTGTGCTACCACCTCAGGTGAGTAGGTCAGAAAACTTATCAGTCTTTGGTCTTTGTATCTTCTTTGTGGGCAAATAATTTTAACTATGCTCTTGTTTTTGCCAAAATTTAGTTCCATGCTCATCCTCTTTTGACAATCTACGTAAGAGTTCAAACATGATTCTGGCTTCGTGCACATAGGAAACAAGTATGAAATGGCCATAGCTCCTGTCCTAAAAGAAAAAAAAATAATGATAATAAATAATAATAATAATAATGTTTGCACTGGAGCAGAGGCCACACAGATTATACATTGTTCTATTGTCTCTTCAGTTTATGTACAAGAGAGATTCTTCTTCAAAAGAAAGGCGTATTTCATTGTCTTTTCTTTTAATATGATACTCAGAGCAAGCAGCAAAAAAGCTTTTTTTTTTTTTTGAAAGAAGGCATTTCTAGGCCATTTTTTAAAACCCTGAAACACCTGTGCACCTTCAGCCATCTGACATTCCTTGCCCTAGGGAGGCCTGAGTACACAGGTTGCTGCTAGTCTGCTAAGCACTCAGCACAAGTCTTCACCCTTGCGGGAATTCAATAAATAATTGTAGACTGACAGAAGCCTGCAGGTCAGAAAGCCTGTGGCTTTGTCCTGCAGCCAGATGAGCTAGAGATGTCAATATAACCAATGGAGTGAGATAGAGAAGTAACACAGGAACACAAGTTCCTACCATCTTAAGGACTAACTTTGAAGTTAAGAAAAGAAAATAGCATCAATTATATTTTCCCCACGAGGGGTCATCATGTGCACAGATTACACAATTGATGAAGATTAGGTTTGTTTTTTTTTCTTTCTTTCTTTCCTTTTTTTAATCAGCAACATGAAAATCCTGAAATATGTTCAAGCATCTGTCCTGTCTGTACCCTTATGCTGTGGACTTTGAAGAACAGATTAAAATAGCATAGTTTACTTGCCAGAATAAACAGGACATATTTTCTAGCTCATCAGGTTTTACTTAAAAATGAAATTTAGGGGGATTTATGTCTGTGAAAATGGAGTAGGCATATTTGTCTCTATTCTTTCACACTACAGCTGAAAATCCTGCTTATTTCTAATGGAACAAACATGTTTAAAGTTGTACTTAAAAAAAAAGCTGGAGAGAAGAGTAGAGTAGGGAATGAGTAACATTGGGATGTGGGGAACAATGTGATCACAAGTTCCCTAGGTGTCTTGTGCTGTGTTGTGTTGTTTGCTATGTCTGAAACATCCTAGGACTGGAGACAAAGAAACCAGCCCTTGGAAATGCCAATGAACATAGCCAAAAGAAGCCCTGTCCAAAAGCTGCCCTCTTAAAAAAGAACTGAGACAGAAGCAGAAGAGTAAGAGAGCAAATTGAGATAGTAACCACTCTATGCTAGCCAAATACCTCAGAAAAACTTAGCAGCCTCCGGGACTCATTCCTGCAAGCAGGGTGGGTACACAACCTAAAGGCTATAAAAAAGCACCACTCTTGCCAAGATGGCATAAGAATAGGCTACTACATAAGGAGCTAAGATTTTCATTCTCTCAGTAATGATGCCCTATACACCCTCATGTTAGTGTGGAGAGCCTGAATGCCTGCCATACACAGCAGTAACAAATTTTCCTTCCCTCACTTGAGTGGATATCAAACAAGGGATAACAGTGAAGGAGGAGAGGGAATATTGATTTAAGTCTGACATCTTGTACAAAATTTAACTCAAAGTGGATCACAGTAATAAATATAAAAGCCAAAACTATAAAACTTTTATATAAAAAGTTCCAGGCTTTGTAGCCAGTATAGTCTCTAGGCTAAATCCCAAAGGATGATCCATAAAAGGTAAAAACCAGTAAGTTAAATATCACTAAAATTAAAAGCATCAAATGTATGTAATGTCATAATGAAACCCATTATTTTGTATAATTAGTATATAATAATATTATTTATAATAATAATGATAATGTTACTTGTAAAAGAAAATTGAAATTGCTTTGCCAAAAACCATTTGTGAAAAGTAAGAAAAGACAAGAATGAGAAAAACTATTTATATTAGGCAAAATTGGTTTCTGGTCTGTATAAAGGATTTTCTACACTCAACAGCAAAAAAAAAAAAAAAAAAAATCAAAAGCTGGGCGCTGGTGGCTCACGCCTGTAATCCTAGCTACTCAGGAGGCTGAGATCTGAGGATCGCGGTTCAAAGCCAGCCCGGGCAGGAGAGACCGTGAGACTCCTATCTCCAATAAACCACCACAAAACCGGAAGTGGCGCTGTAGCTCAAGTGGTAGAGCACTCGCCTTGAGCTGAAGAGCTGAGGGACAGCGCCCAGGCCCAGAGTTCAAGCCCCACGACCGACCAAAAAAAAAAAAATCAAACATAATCCAGTTAGAAAATGGACAAAATGCTGAAGAAGCATTTTACAAACAATGACATATAGATGATAAATAAGCTACCTAAAAGATGTTCAACATTACTAGCCATTAAGGAAATCAAAATTAAAACAACAATGAGATATCATTACACAATCATCAAAATGAGCAAAATAAAATACATTACAACTTCAAATGATGGCAAGGATGTGGAGAAATAGAATCAAACAAACACTCATTGCTTGTCGGAATGTAAAATGACTTAGCCAAAAAGAAGGGAAAAAAAAGGTTTGACATTTGTTTAAAAAATTAAACATATGCTCTAGCAATTGTATTCCTGGGCACTTATCCCAGAAAAATGAAAGAGTTATGTTCATATAAAAATCCATATGCAAGTGTTTACAGAAGCTCTATTCATAATAGATGAAAAGCAGCAACACCCAGGTGTACAACGGATGAACTGTGGCACATCCGTTCACTAGAATACTACTCAACAATAACAAAGAATAAATGATTGATACGTGCTCCAAACTGGATGATTCCTGTTATATACTGAATAAGAAAAAAAAAAGACAAGCAGTTACATATTCTAGAATTCCATTTATATAACACTTTTGAAAGGACAGGAAAAAAAAGAAACAAAAAAAAACAGGTTAGGATGGATGTGGTGGTGGACATCTCAATCTCTGTTTGAGAGGCTGAGATATGAGCAGCCATTGAACCCAGGAATTCAGATCAGTCTGTGCTATACAGAAAGACCCCCGTGTCAGAAACTCTCTCTCTCTCTATCTCCCTCTCTCTCTATATCTCCCTTTGTCTCTCTCTCTCTCTCTCTCTCTCTCTCTCTCTCTCTCTCTCTCTCTCTCTCACACACACACACACACACAGACACACACACACACGCACACGCACACACATAACATAATCAAACTTAAAATGCACCATTAGGAACATGTTAGTTCTAGGATAAAGGCAGAAATGGGGAAGGGAAATAGTTTGATTGCTAAACACGTGAATCTGCATAATGATGGAAATTGGAGGGGGCAGGATGTCTGTGTGTGCTCATGCATGTGTTCAACTGTGCTAGGGCTTGAACTCAGGGCCTGGGTGCTGTCTCTGAGTTTTGGGTTTTTGTTGTTGTTGTTGTTTGTTTGTTTGCTCAAGGCTAGTTCACTAGCACTTAAGCTACACCACTTCACTTTTTGCTTTCTGATGGTTAATTGGAGATGAGCGTCTCATGACTTTAGTGCCCAGGGTGGCTTTGAACCATGATTTTCCAATCTCAGGCTCCAAAGTAGCTAGCAAGGAGGTATAAGACATCAGCAGCTAGCCGTGTGCCGGTGTCTCATGCCTGTAATCCTAACTACTCAGGAGGCTGAGACCTAAGAATATCAAAGTCCGTGATACTCTTACCTCCAATTAACCAAAGAGTGGTGCTGTAGCTCAAGTGGTAGAACGCTAGGCTTGAGCTGAAGAGCTGAGGGAACAGTGCCCAGGCCCAGAGTTCAAGCCCCACGACCAACAACAACAACAACAAAAAGGACACCAGCACCTGGGTAGGGATTTCTGTATTTTTTTACAGCGTATATGACTCTGTCTCCTTTTTGATATCTTGATCTTTTAAAAATAATTTTAAAAAATCAAAAGGAAGGAAGAATAGTAGCTTCAGGATATATTATTTACATAACAAAAAATACTGATTGATACAAGTAAAGTACACATCATGACATTTCCACCATCTCTATTGTATTATGTTATGATCCATCAATGAGAGGATCCACTCAAATCCTCACTTCTGAACAGTTGCATTGGGGATGCAAGCCTTCAACACATGTATTTAAAGGACAATTGAAATTCAAACACGACCGTAATTTAATAACAGCAACAAGGCAGTGTAACATACTCATGTCCACAGCAGGACTGGATGTGATCACTTTCAAGTATTTTTGGCAGATCTATCAATTAGCAACAGTCAATAATATTTCATTTCTATTTACTTCAGTAACTTATGACTTTATTTTTTTAAACTATACCATTTTGTTTGAAAGTTTAAAAATCTTAGGTAAGACTGCATTTACTGCCACAGTCCTTTAGATTTTCAAGGGCTTTTTAGACCTACAGGTCTAGCAGAGAATCATAGTCAAGGACCAGGTGTGGGACTCCCATTCTAATTCTTCTCACTCTTCCAGTGGAATGAATAAGGGTTTTTCATTTCGCTAGCTTGCAGAAGTGGTGTGACATGCAACTTTCTTTGTGACTGAGATGAGAAAATTCAGTGAGACAAAAATATTTATATGCTTGACATAGTGCTTTAACACTCACAAATCTTCTTAAAGTGTTAATCATCATGAGCCCTTTTTTAAGTTAATAAAGTTCTCTTTCTCCTGGAGAGAATTTTTTTAAACCTGAAAAGAAGAAATGAAAGGAAAAAAAAAGACATGAATATGGGCAGAATAAAAGTTTTCTGATTTTTTATAATGCAAAATATTAAAGAAATCTCACATTTGCAACATTCCTTTCAAACTGTACCCATAATTTCAAACTGTATACAGATTTGCATGAGTCTGTGTCCTAGATACACTTGGATGAAAAACTCTGAGGCATGCTCAAAAGAAAGAAAAGATAATTATGTGAACTACCTCTATTTTACTTCATACTAACTTGGGGCTTTAAACATTTTTATTTAATTTTTCTGATCTCCAGATCCTCCATTTTAACTGGGAATAAAAGCTAAACATTCTTAACTACTCCCTGAGGATATTATAGGTATCAAATAAGAAAAAAATGTAATCTGAGAAGGACTGCTATTACTAAGAACACTAATTATAGCAAGGATGTAGATGTACCTTAATACGCAAAAGATGATTAGCATGAAGAGATCTATGCAAACAGGACAAATATACAATTTTTTTGCTGTTTAGAAGAGTAAAACATAGGTCTTATAAACAATGTTAAAGGGAGAGCTAGACTAGAGCAAAATTACCCTTTAATAAGAAAGCACATTTCTTATTAGACTATCTTTACCTTGACTGGCCTTTTAACTACTTTCCTCCAGCCCTGAGGGATGGAACACACTAGCTTTGAGGAACATTTTCATGTTTAATGTTATCTTTGCAGCACCATCCTTTAAAACTCAGATAGGACAAGGAATTCAAACTACAGAATGATGCCACCTATTGAAAATGATGCATTACTTGCTTTAAAAGAATAAAGGACTGGCAATGTGGTTCAAGCATGCCTATATGCATGCGACCCCGAGTTCAAACTAACCCCAGCACTGCCAAAACAAATAACAAACAGATTAAACTAAACTAAATATTATGAAAATAAGCCCACAGATGAAGCTAGTGTCTAGGAATGAGTTACCAGATCAAGATGTATTAAAAGGTGGTCATCTTAAATTACAACTTAAAAAAAGACAAGTGCTAATACGAGCTAGATAGATAACTTCCCCAGGGGAACAAACCTAAACCCCTAGACATGTGGTAATTTACTTGGAGGTCTTTCAATTTATGCTAATGGAATCTAATCCTTATTCGTGTCTCATGACAAGCATGAGGACCACTTGCAGGATGGTGCTGACTCAGAGGTCATAGGTATAACAGCAGACATGTAGTATATCAAGAGGTAACACAACACTGGGACTCTAGAGCCAAACAGTATTTCTGAAGACCTTTCACCCCAGAAATCTGAGGCATTTGAATGGCCATAGAGAGATTAAGGCTTAGGAGGGATAGAGGAGAGTTTAAAATGAAGACATTTCCCAGCCCTAGGTATACACTGAACCTGAACTGGCTGTTAGGACAGCAAAGGTGGTATACAGCAACAACAGAGGATTTAAATTATTTTAGAAATTCAAGTCTGAAACTTTGAGAAAAAGATGGTCATGTTATTTAAATTTAAGAACAGGGTCATCCATCACAAGACAAACAGGATTCTCTAAGAATCCTAAAGAGCAAACTAGAACACCTTCTTTCCCACTTGACTAAGGACAGGAGGGATTCAGTGCCCCAAGATCAGGGTGATCTTTAGGTAGATTTGAGATGAAGAGAGAAGAGTAGCAGGGAAGAGATTTTTTAGAAAGACAGCAGTAAAGGCCCTGACACAGATACATTATTCCTACAAGTTCCATGTCTAAGATGACACAAAAATAGTGTGGGTTTTTTTTTTCACTAAAAGAGATAAAATATTAACAGCAACCAGAATGATAATGCTACCTCTTGTGCTTTTCCTCCCACATTCTTCTTTTGTTCTCTGATCTCGGTAGAGATAAGTTTTATATAAATATCAGAGACTGCATATCTGAAAAATCATGGGGAAGAAAGGTCAGGCTATAAGCAACTTCAGAATCAGGCTTTTGGATTCTCTGTGAAGGTTCCAACTTACGTTTTTCTTTGCTAAATACCATGGTAGGTTCTTGTGTTCTACTTTCTGCAAACCTGGCTATCTGCAATGGTTTATCTTGAGCCTTGCAGGAAGCTAGACATACTAGAGGTATTAGCAAGATAACAGCAAGATAAGAAAGGATAGGTCTACAACTGTATATGCTTTTATTCTACATAATTTATTTGAGGTGAGGTGAACTAAAAATGTTCAGTTAGCGAGTTGAAGTAGGTTTTGGATACTATTTAAGCAATCTCTTCCCTGAGAAAATATTGTCAAGAGTTTTCCTATCTTCTTTGGACTGAACACCAGGATTTCACATATTGGGCCAAAATCTCCCTATGAATTAAGGTTAAGTCCTTAGTGCTCTTTAACATTAAAGATTCATCTATGTACAGTTGGAGCTAGCCATGATTAAGACAGCCTTTTTGAAAACTATCTAGTAAGTATCATGGTGATTTTTAGGATAAGAAGGCTCTGAGAAGCTCTATTGATGTTTTACTCAACAGCAGCTGATACTTATACCTTTCTTTCTCTTCAACAAGATGCTTCACATAATATTTGTGATTTTGCTATTATTAAGCTAAATCGTTTCAATGAAAACTTCCTTGTGTGTCTGTGCCAGTGCTAGCATTTGAACCTAAGACCTCTCATTCTCATTCAGCCTTTTAACTCATGGCTGGAGCTCTACAATTTGATCCATACCTCAATCTATTTTTATTGTCTCATTTTATTTTGGGTTTTCTGGTCAATTAGAGAGAGTCTTGCTGGCTTTTCTGCCTGGGAATGGCTTAGAATTTTAATCTTCAGATCTCAGCTTCCTAAGTAGCTACAACTACGAGCATGAGCCATCGGCACATAGCTGAATACTTCTATAACTGAATTTAAAGTATTTTTTTTTCTTGCTATTTTGCTCTTACTCAGTGAATTTCCTCTTAGGTCTGACTGAGAACGTAGCCTACAGGTAGACTGAGGAAGAGCAAAAGATCAGAAGATTAATGTCTCAGGCTATTTCTGCTACAATGACAACATACCTCATGCTGAACAAAAAACTTGTAAATAACAAAAGTTTATTTCTCATAATTCTGGAGTCTACAAAGTCCAAGATTAAGGTCCTTGAGATCCCATTGGCTCAATCTCTAGTACATGAAGGCTCCCTGCCTGCTACATCCTTATATGAAGGAAAAGAAATATTCCCAGGAATCTTTTACCAAGGCATTAAGGGCATTTGAGAGAGTTGGTCACTTCCTAGAGGCCCTTTTCTTTCCTACCACCACAAATTAAGTGTGGATAGTAATTTGCAGGAGCTGAAAATTCTCAGGTTTTGGCAATGGATGAGTTAATTCAAGAAGAAAAACAGTTGAAAGTATCAGAGACTAGGCAGGAAATACATTGAAATGGGGACAGCCTAGAAATAAACACTAGGCTTGGGGATGCCTGTTAATAAAGCACACTGGATGTGGTTTATCAGCACAGGACTGAGATAGGAAGCCAACTGACTTACATATTTTCAAAGAAAATGTAATCTGTTTCCTCATATTCAGTTTGGATTATGAGTTCTACTGTATACATCTTTCTTTGGATTGTCTTTGTAGGACCTGACAAGAAATTCAAATAAACCCCAAACATTATGTGGCTCACTCTTTCAAATCAAAACTAGCAAAAAGTGTGTTTAGATCCTCTTAATTCAGTTTAATTCATAATGCCTGGTTGTTGGACCACATCTTATCTTAAAGTTCTCTTAGAAAATCTGTCTACATAGTGAAGAATAGGAATTACCATGAACTGGGTACCTGCTATGTGCCAAAAATTGTGTTGAAATCTCTGTAAATAGTAATTTATTTAAAGCCTTCAGCAAACAAAGTTATGAGCTTTGTTTTACAGATGAATAAAGTAAATCTTTGATGGTTGAAGTGACTTGCTCCTAGGTATTCAGCTAGTAGAAGAAAAATATGGAATTCCAAAGCTAATGTCTTCTCTGCTCTTCCATATGGCATCCCATTTTTGGATTTCAGATTGCAACCTGTTCCTTGAAGCCTAGACTTCAGGAAGCTAGATGTTGCAATAACCATAATAACAACTAATAATAAAGTTGGTCTCGCAGCAATACCCACACTCAGACAACAACTGATTCATTTAAGCCATTTTCTCTCCAGAGCAATATTATTTTCCCCAAGACTAACATGCAACAAACAATAAACGAAAACTAAGGGGAAATCAACTGTAATCTCAGTACCATGCTTAATAAATGCTGGTCTTGTATAGATAAAATGGCATAAATCAAAGGAACTTCGCTTAGTTAGCTCTGCTCTCCTAACGACAAGGTGGCACATGTTGTAAATGGCAGAACTCCATCACTGAATGCATTTCTGACATAATACTGAAGGAGGGAGCTATGTGAAAATTCTCTGGGCTAGTAACCTCATCTCCTTCTCTTTCTGTTTCTCTCTCTTTCTTTCTCTCTTTCATTCATTCGTCCTTCCTTCCTTCTTTCTTTCCTTTCTTCCTTCCTTCCTTCCTTCTGTCTTTCTTTCTTTCTTCCTTTCTTCCTTTCTTCCTTTCTTTCTTTCTTTCGATATTGGCAAAAGTCTGTAGTGTGGATCGGAGCTCTAATTGCTTTCCGTAAGGTTCTAGCACCTTTTTCAAGGCTCTGGTAGTCAGATGAACAGACTAAATGCCAAAAGTGGTTTGTTATTTCCAGTTCTGTTCCAGCTCATGACCTTGGCATTCTGACAATCTGACTTCACCTCTTCTCCTAGGTATTTTACAAAAGCACGCCTATCTGTTCATGTCCCACTAGCAAAATGTCCACAGTTCTTGAGTTCTTGCTATTCAAGAATGGGAGATGCTTCTGGGGAGAAGCCAGTCTGAGATCTTATTTTTGTTTTCTTGAGAACTGCAAGGGTTAATGCAGGTGAGGGGGGTGAACGTCTTCCTTTGTTCCTCCCATGCTGGGCCCCCGTGTATTGTGCATATTGTATGTAAGTAACTTCTCTGTTTAAGTCTGTGTTTTCTACAGCACAAGTTCCCAAGTAGGCCCTAGGTAGCTGAGAAGCCTGTGAATTTAATAAGTCTCAAAGCCTTTTTCTGGTTCTGTGTTACTGATTCAATAGTAAAGGATCAATTTATATTAAAGGCCAAATATTAAAAATTCCACAGAAGACTCTGGGGTTTCCATTTTGGAATTTAATTGAAATCAGTGTTATGTTGTTCACAGATGAAAAAGTGAACAGGTACATTTGAGGGGCATATAGTGATAGGTCTATACTGTGAAATGAAACTCAGCAGGGAAGAAGGCAAAACATTGATTTTTCTCAAGGTATGTGTGTATGAGTGTGTGTGTGTGTGTGTGTGTGCACGCGCATGCACACATGCATACTAAAGAATGCTTCTAAGTATCATCAGTATCTCATAATAGAGAAATACAGAGCTTCCTGTCTTTTGAAGAACTAGAAATGACAGGTGATTCTTTCACTGGCTGTTATATCCCAACCATGTGAGAAACTTTGCATAACAAATAAAGACAGAACTGAACCTAGAAATGGGCTATATTCCAGATGTGTAATTTTGGCTGTTCTATGTAACTTGGAATGTGTTTTCCTCTTAGAAATTGAATTCTATTGCATAATGAGTTTACTGACAAGCTGCACAAAAGATATTTCATCCATAATATGTTTTGAAATAGGGTATACACACCCTGTAATGCACTAGGCATGTACAGGGTCCTAAAGACCCAGAGATAAATCCTTTCAAGGAATTCACATTATCATGAGAAAGACAAAGTATTATCATAGTTAGAGCTCATTGTGGAATGGTATAATTAAACAAAAGTTCTCTTATAGATTCAAAGGGATAAATTAAACCTATTTTTGAATGAAAAGATGGTAAAATTAGGGAACGGCAGGGTCATCATTGCAAAGATGCCATAGTGTCATAGCAGGATGTAGAATGAGATCAGAAAGACAGGAACATAATGAGATGAGGTTACTAGCAATTCCTGGTTTTGCTTATTTTTTTTTATAAATTTAGGAATAGTATAATGCACTTAGATTTTTTTAATTACTAATTTTCCTTAGTATTGAGCAAAATTCTTTTATTATGGATATATTTCTTAAATGGCTATAAAACCTTGAATATATTATATTGCTTTTAAAATCAATGTTTCTAAAATTTATCATTTTAAGAATTTGAATATTTCTTCTAAATTTTTAGAAATACTTGACATAAATAACTAACTTCCAAAGATATATATATATATATCTTTAGATTTTAATCTATGATGAGATCCAATATATATTTTGAGTTTAGTATAGAAAAATAATATATAGCATTATGCATTTTACAAATCACTGGTTTTTATAACTTTTAGAAATACATGCTAAACTCATTAATGGAAATGGAAATAAATGGGAAAGCATTTATTTCTTTATAAAGTAAGACATTTTTTATATATTACCAACCAAGAATTACTTCATTTGAAGCCTACAAGAGATTTATAGCTTTTTTAAGTATCTGTCATTCCCATTTTATTATGATATTTTTTCCTGTTAAGTATTTAGAATTTCTAAATGGACTGGATTTTTTTCCTAGTGAAATTTTGTTACAAATTTATAATTTATTGCATATGAATAGAAATGAATATACATACATAACAATCTTATGTGTTGAGTTTTGTTTTTCTGCTTCTAAACTGTGATTAATTCTTGGCAAACCATTCATAAATGACTTATGAAATTGGGAGAAATTTTATCCTCTACTTGGAAAGGTATGATATCTTGCATATAATCATTAAATTATATTGCCTCTGATATTAGATAAAATGATGAACTAAATCCATGGCAATGAAAAAATGGAAGAGGAAGATGAATTTTAGAGATAGAGGATCTTACTGGGTAATTAATTGGTTGCTAGATATTATGGAAATTAAAATCTAGATGTAACAGTCTTCTCACATGCATCATTGCATGGACTTTGGTGTTTATACTGAAGTGGGAAATACAGGGGTGAAGTTAGTTTGTAAAAGTAGACTGAAAAGTTGGGTTTTGAAATGTTGCTTTTGAAATGCTGGTGTGACATTGGGTTAATATTCATAGGAGGCAGTCGAAAATATGTATGTGTAGCTCAGCAAAGAGACCTAGCTTGGAAACTCTATTTTAGGAAGGCATCCACATCAAGGGAGTAATTGCAGCCCAAGTAAAGTAGATAGAATGAGAAGAGAAGGCAGCCAAGGACACACTTTGAAACCTATTAAAATGCATTATTATATGTATTACTTCCTCACATGCCTTCCTATTGAGTATTTTGCTGCTAAATTGGCAAAAGGCAGTGGTTACGTAAGTTATTCTTGGCTGCCATAACTGACAGGTTAAGCCCAGACACTCAGACCTGGAATGTTTCTAGTGGCAGAGCCTCCAGGGCTTGTCCAGAGAAGCTGGACAGAGTATATATCCATAATCATGTTCCTGCTGATTTAGCTCCCCTTACTAAACTTGTGGGCACGCCTGATAAAGTACCATTAAAGCAAAGTTGAATAGAGGAAGGAGTAGGGAGCATATAATGTATATGAGTAGAACAAATAGCAGACTTTATTTATTTAATCTCTTTTCATTTTTATTTTCTGATCATGTCAAAATTGAGGGAGGAGGCACTGGTGGCTCACACCTGTATTCCTGGTTACTCAGGAGACTGAGATCTGAGGATCACAGTTTAAGGCCAGCCTGGGTAGGAAAGTGCATGAAACTCTTATTAACTAACCAAAATGCAAGAAGCCAGAAGTGGAGCTGTGGTTCAAATGATAGAGTACCAACCTTGATAGCACTCAAGCTTCAGAACTGGCAGAGAGCAGCATACAGAGAGATCAAGAAAAAACAGAGAGATAGACAGAGAGAGAGGGATGGGGAAAAAGGAGAGGAGAGGAGAGGGGAAGAGTGGGGAGGGGAGGAGAGGGGAGAGAGAGACAGATAGGTAAAACTTCAGCTAGAAATATTTCCAAGTAAATAAAGAAAAAGTTCATATTGCCCCAGACAGTTAAATTCCAACGTAAATGTGCATCTCAGCTGTTTCTATCCTAGTACCATGGCCCAGGAAGACATCTGGAAGAGGATAACAATTCAACCAACTCACTATAATTCTTTGGCTTCCTGCTACTCCTTTCAGGCTAAAGACAAAAGGCAAGAATCAAATAAATGGGAGAGTCAGCTTCTCTTCTTTGAATTGTATCGATACTCATTTGCCTTCCTATCCATCATACCATGATGCAAACCAGTAACTAATGTATTTAATTTAGACAGTCTAAGGTCTTTAAGCCTTGCATCAAGCCTGTGGGGATAATATGGCTGGATTATGGAATAGCAATTTGAGCTTTGTGAAGCTTTACCTCCATTTCTTCATTGGTAGAAGCTGAGCTTCGAAAGTAGCATCTTTAAGGTAATTACCTTTACTGAAACTCTGATGAGTTTAGGAAAATAAGGAAACAAAAACAAAAACAGGGATTGGGTTGTAGCTCAAGTAGTAGAGCACCTGCCTGGTGAGTGAAAAGCACCAATTTCAAACCCTAGTACTGCTATAAATAAATAAAAAAAGAAACAAACCTCCTGGGTCTTAAGGTTAAGTAGAATTGCACATCCAGATTATTTATCATGCTTAGAGCACCACAGTGAAGATGGGAAGATTGTAAGACACTGAGGCCATTCATCTCCTCAGGCTCATGTCTTAAGAAAGCAGGCCATTCCTAATGGTCATCAGCAAGACCATCTTTCAGTTTGGAAACTGGGTCTGTCCCTCTGAAATAAATCAGAAGTGAATAAATATAGACGGTGATGCCATTTTTAGAGAGTTCTGTTGTCGACAGTAAGCACAATTTAAAGTACAGCCAGATGCCACGTCCCCTTCTCAGGATATTTAAGAATCTAGATTGTTGCTGAGTGGGCAAAGTTGATATTTGGACTATGTATAGAGACAGATACAAAATCATTCTAATCAACAGAATAAACAGCCTCGCGTTTAGATTTCATGGCAATTTGACACATAAGATTTAGGAGATTTGCAGGATTGAGGTTATTAGAAGAGTGCAGTCTACATCTTTTATTGAATATGCATCGCATGTCCAAGGCTGAGGTTTAAAAATAGGTGTCAGGCAGTTACACATACAAAGGTAATCACAGCTCTCATAGTAATAATTTTTGTAAGTACCTTTCTCTTATTCACCCAGGCAGGCAGACTTGGTGATTTATAGAGATTGTGAATGTTCTCTGCTACTGCTTTCTAAGACAGGGCATCTTGTCTTGTAATTCCTTCACTGGAGTGTGTCATAGGAAGGCAATGCCCTCTGAGACAAACAAACATATTTTAGAAAAGAAATTGGATGCAGAAGCCACATGCTTTCTAACTATATAAATACATTTCTCAGAGGGCTCAATGGTAAGAAAAACTGAAAGGAACCAAGCTAACTAAAAATGTTCCTTGTAGCTCGAGTATATCTGGTTATGTGCATATGTATACCAGCTTGTGTATGCATATTAAACATATTAAAATAAAGCTAATTTATCCTTTTCCTTGATTTCAGCACAGTACTCTCCTTGGGCTGGGAAGGTAGCTCAGTGGTAGAGCGCTTGCCTTGCATGCATGAGGCCCTGGGTTCCATTCCTCAGCACCACATAAGCAAAAAAGAATAAAGCCGGAAGTGGTGCTGTGGCTCAAGTGGTAGAGCACTAGCCTTGAGCTGAAGAGCTGAGGGACAGCGCCCAGGCCCAGAGTTCAGGCCCCACAACGGACCCAAAAAAAAAAAGAAAAAAAAAACCAATCAGATGGATTTGGGATACTAAATGATTTGCTTGTATTTATATTGTAATGTCATGTGAGAAGCCATTACTGTATGTATCAACATATAACTTCAAATGATCATTGCCTGAAATCATCTTGACTGTTGTAGCCCATAATTGAAATGTTCTCAGAGTGGGAAAAAAAGAAAAAGAAAGAAAGAAAGAAAACCTTTCCATGCTCTTATACCTTACTTGCCTTGCTCTAGCTTCATTTAATGCTATTTAGTAGGGTCAATCCCACAGCAGATTCTCTACAACCTTCAAACAAAGCATTGAACTTATTATCCCTACCCTCTTTTTAAGTCTTCTGGTAAGTGAGATCTTCCTGATTTGGGAAAAGAGGATTGCCATTAGCTGAGCAGTCTAACTGAATAATATTAAGCCCAAAGATGATATCCTTTTGGGTACTGCATGTGTATTTCTGTATTCTGTCCTTGGAACAAATTTAGAGAATTGTATTACTGTTAATGTCATCTGATGGGCAACCCAAATAGCTCATTAAGACATCAACTGAATCCCCAAGTTTGCTTCTCAAATTCAGCTCTCTTTATAAAATCTGTAGAAGTCTGAGTTAAAAAAAGAAAATGGCTCCCAACCAGTATTTCCCAAAGTGTGTCTATGACTTGTCCTGCTAAAATCTCAAACATAATGCTTTATCTTTTGGAAATACACATATATCAACAATTTAAAATTTTTAGAAACTACTATAGTTTAAAAATTATCAGAGCTGGGCACTGGTAACTCAAGTCTATAATCCTAGATACTCAGGAGGCTGATATCTGATGTCTCAGTTTGAAGCCAGCCCAGGCAGGAAAGTCTGTGAAACTCTTATCTCCATATAACTACCAAAAAAAAAATCTAGAAGTGGTGCTTTGGCTCCAGTGGTAGAGCACTAGCCTTAAGCAAAAATAAAAAAAGAAGGTCAGGGATAGAGCTCTGAATTCAAGCCCCAAGACTGACAAGAAAAAAAAAAGCAACACCTTATTACATTTTCAATCTAGTGTTTCCCAAGCTTATTTTGCTATGGGAATTATTAATACATAGTACTTATCATTATATAGAATATGGAGAAACACTAAACCCTATATATGTAGAGAAAAAGCCAACCATAATTAGCTCCTTGTCACAGACTACTGAATGTGAATCCTTTAGCTAGTGACGCTCCTCTTCCTTGAGCTTATTTTGACCCCTGGGACTCCTTCAGGGAATATTATGGACTAGCCTCTTGGATATGGAGTGGGATTTGAATTCAGAGTGGAAGGCTGAGTTGACCAGAGCTCATAAATTGTTCCTGAATGAAGTAGCACTTTGCCTGCCAGCCTGGATTCCTAATGTTGTTCCTCTCATACATCAAACTTGCCCTCCCAATTTAATTAACATGAGAGACTGAAGGTGAGAGCCAGTGATTTTTGCCAGAGGCACTTCTAGGTCTATTCTAGCAAGCAAGGAGTCAGTGCTCATCTTTTCATTTTAAAGAAAGTCCAGACATTCTTAAAGTGTGTTCTATTTTTAACAAAACACTATTAAACTGTCACATCCCTTCTTTTCTGTTTTCTTCTCCGTTGCTGCTGATGGTGACCAAGATATTTGTACAAGAATAAAAGCTGTCTCCTTTATATTCAACTGACGTCTCTACTTCCTTGATTTTATTATTTTGCATTTCTATAGACTTTATCTTTGCAAAAGGCTTTTACAATCCTTTATTAGTTATCCTCCCCAGCTTCCCTATTAGGCAGAACACTGATTTACCACCTCTGCCATTTTATCCCCTTCTACTCAGTTCCTCCCCTTTCTCTTTTCATGGAGAGAACAGAGAAGTAAATAAATAATGATGGCCTACTGTGTGTCAAGCTTTTTCTTTTAAATCATGTAATTACCATAATCCTTCAAGAGTAATAAGGTTTCTGGATAGGATTTAGTGGAGTTCATGCTGCTCTGCCTCCCTCCCTCCCAGTTTGCTACAGAGAAAATTATATACAACAATAACAACTGGCCGAATGGCGGGGAGAGGGGGTGATCAGCTTTGATAATAGCCAGGCAAACATCAGAGGAATATCCTTTCCCACTCCAGTGCACACAGATGCACACCATAGCCCAACCCCATCCAGTTTAGTCTCCGATAAAAGGCACCAGTGGAAGCTAGACTTGGAATCCTCCATCACAAGCAAGATTTTTAATGCCTCCTCATCCTACCTTCCACATTTAAATGCCTAGGTCTGTACTTAATCTACCCATTAGAAGCAGAGACAAGAAGTGGCCATAGAAACAGACATAGAGGTCCAGCCCCAAGGGTAGGCCTCACTTAAGAAATTTCCAGGTGATATTAGAGATCTCATATGCTTGAGCACTGAAAGTGTCCTGTGTTAGTAGAATTTAACAACCCAATTTTCAGGCACAGATACTCTGTACTTAACCATTAAAAGTGAGATTCTATTCCATCAGATTAGAGTGTACTTCCATGGACAGTAACAAGGTATAAACAACATGGAGAAACTGTGGTAGCTACTTCACATATGTTTAGAAAAATAAGGAGAGAAGCAGTGATTTTCTTTCCTAGTATTGATGAACAGCCCCCTGTTTTTTTGTTGATGTTGTTTTTTGGTTGTGGGGCTTGAACTCTGGACTTAGGCTCAGTCCCTGCACTCTTCATCTCAAGGCGAGCACTCTACTGCTTGAGCCACAGTATCATTTCCAGTTTTCTGAGTGGCTGGCTTTGAACCATGATCCTCAGATCTCAGCCTCCTGAATAGCTAGGATTACAGGTATGAGCCACTGGTGCCCAGCTAGTTAGTCTTTGGTTAGTCTTTGGGTCATATAAGCATATGTAACCAGATGAACTCTCTATATATTTTCTTTCTATTAGCACTGGGGTTTGAATTTAAGGATCTTACACTTGCCAGGCAAGCATTCTACCATTTGAGTCATGTCTGCAGTCCTTTCTGTTACCAGAAATTTAGGGTAGCTACATTGACCTCAGTCCTTATGTTTGGCAAGAGAATTCAAGCAAGATACAAATATAGTAATGATGATAGGAAAGCTTCGAAAAGAAATATGACAGAGAAAAACATAATATGACATAGATATGCCATGGGAAAACAGCAATTCCACCCACCTCAGCCTCTTCCTTACATAGCTCAGCCTTGGGATAAGTAATGAGGATTGCACTCCTTGACAATGGGTTTCATCAAATTGGCCAGTTGCCTTTCTGTGAGCTGTAAGGGCAAAGATTTACTCTCCCATCCTTATTTCCTCATTCTTTTGTGCTTCTTACTTACTAATTCTTTTGTAGCCTTACCATTTCTATGTCAGGCAGGTTTTGGTTAATCTATTTATTCCAACATCCATCTGTAAATTCTGCTGGCCAAAATTCCCAGATTGACTGCTTTTCCAGTACCTCATGTCATTCTCATACACTGTTTCTGGCAGTGTAGGATTACCCATATTTTTTTCTCGTTTAGCCCCAGAGACACTATCCTTCCAACTACTACTCCCATCTTATTCTAGTTTAATTATGTTTTTTTTTATATCTTAGAGACAACTCTGTGCTATCAGAAGAATATGTTGGATTTTACCTGAGTATTTGGCACCTACCTAGAAGTAGGTAGCAGTCAGTTTCGGTAGAATACTAGTGTGACAACTATCTTGACAGCTGAAGGTCATTATTTTTAGCTACTGGTGTACTTTCTTCTTAAGAGACTTTAATATGAGGCTCTTTAAGATTTCACATAGTCCTGAGAATTGGATTTAATGCTTTACTATCTTAGCAGATAGAGAGAAATAAATTAAAAGAGTGAAGAATTATAGAAAAACTGGTAAAGAGGAAGAATGATAATCCATAGCCCTATTAAAGAGAACAGAGAAAAATGAAAACAAATGCAAATATTTAAACCTCACAACACTGTATGTACATTAAGTAAGAAGAAACTAGCCCAAGAGATCTTTCAACGAGTTTTAAACTTATCAGTTATTGTAGTAAAAAATTGTTACAATAATAAATGATCACAAATAATAAATGATCACAATAATCCTGCTCTTCACAAAAAGAATTTGAACTAATAATAATGTTTTTACATTTGAAAGATTATATATGTGGTACATGCAAGCAGAAGTTTCTGTCCCAACAAATCTTTTTCTCTTATTACTTACTACAGTTATTTTAAAACAAACAAAAAATTTGACTTTCCAGAATGTATCACTACCAACTCTCCTCAATAAAAGTGGTTATACATATATACATATGTGTGTGTGTATATAGATATATAGTATTCTGCCAAGAATAAGGACACTGAAAGGTAATTACCAATATACCACATATTCCTAAATACTAAACCCTCCTCCACTCCCCCACATCCCATAGATCTACTCTGATGAATACATTCCCTTCTTCATACTCTTGAAAAAGAGACGCAATATTAAAAATTATTTGTTGTTCATCTAAGCTTCAGAGTTAGCTGGTGAACCCTATATTTTTGTTTGCTAATTCTAGAAATCGTTCTCAATCAGTTCTAGTGATGAGCTAACTTGTATAACTGGTGAAATTCTGCTATCTTGTGCAGGCCTTTGCTCTCAGTATCTGAAACTTAGCAGACATCTGACTCCATCTACTGGGTCTATTAATGAGCAATTAGTCTGTATCGGGCTTTGACGATACCAAACTATTCATTCCTAAACTCCTTAGTGATTTATCTGCCAAATCCCCAAAGCCTCATCATTCATAGTCAAGAGATTGGACTGCACAGATGATAAGAGCTGTGACTGGCAAAACAGAACAAAGAATCATAGAACAATCAGATAGTTAAAGGACATATTGTACATTTATACCTGACGATTCCAGAAACTGTCAAGGAGAAGGAAGCATAAGGCAAACTTTACATAGGCTATGAATAAATACTGTTCTACATTTTTTCATATTCATCTAAGACATGTTAACCCTTAATATGCCCTTTTGCATTTTCCTGATTTATTCATCTGTGTTTGATTCTCTCAGGAATAATGAAAGAAAGTCAAAGTGCTTTTGTGAGTCTTGACAGTCAACTGCAAACAGATAGATTAAAAACATGATGCTTCTTTTGTAATTTAAATAAAAGAGAGATTTGTGGGTAATATGTATAATATGTGTTCAATAGTAATGAGTTAGCAGCAGGAAGAGGGAGGAAATATGGATGCATCATCAGAGTTGTTCTGCTTTTAAGCATGAGATTGATTTTAAATTTTTCATATGTGTCAGTTTCATTACAGGCAAATTAATCCTTCTTTCCATGGGTTAACACCTCACAGAAAATATATGTATCAATTTTTTTTCTTTTTTATTCCTCATGAGCAGAGAATTAAGTCTGAATACTAAGTTAGCAGTCCTAACTCAGAGAAAGATGGTAGTTTTAAATAAGATGATGTGACAAAGAAGGGCTTTGCTTTTTACTCAATGTACATTGTCCCCAGAAATTTGAGGATGCTTACCCAGAAGGCAGTGAGGGACTTAGATAAGCTCATGTACGCTCAGTATATATTTCATTTCTTAGCTTCTCATCTTTTGTCAATAAGGGTAAAAAGGGGGAACCAAGGGTGTATTAAGAAAGGAATTTACAAAGGAAAGGGAACACTAGGGTCCTACTATATGAGACAGAAATCTACACAAGTTACACGTTTGTCTCTCTAAAGTTAAGTGAGATAGCACAGTGAAAAGTAAGTAGCTTCCTATTGGGTGCTAATAATAAATCAGCTATTCAGTGAATCAGCCACAGACCTCGTAATCATATTCTGTTCTCTCTAACTGTATGCAGCAGCAGCTCAGCTTCTAATTAGCAGAATTCCCACAGCCTACCGGACGTGCTGCTCATGATGAGGACAAACGGCGTAAGTCTCTCACGTCTGAGTAGCTCAGGATTTCCGTGAACCTAGACATGTCTGCCATATCTCTGTGACTCCACACACTAGTTTGGAAATTCTTCTTTTAAAGATTAGGGCTGTGCATCCTTTAACTACTAGATAGTCATACCTTGAGAATATCAAATGCTTTCCTTATAGAAGACCTTTTGGAATAATGCAGTATGACTCCCAACAGTCATTTGTATGTGAATACATAAAGGCTGGCAAGTTCTCTCTTTTACTGTGGATAGGTTTTTTGTTTTATTTTGTTTGATTTTCTGGGAAAAAGAAAAGAGTATCAAGAAGATGTAATCAGGAAAAAGTAGGAAAAGATGGGCTTTGGAAATTCAGAAAGAAAAGAGTCAACAGAAAATGAAAGAAGGCAAATTTACTGGTAGAGTGAGGTGTATACACCTATAATATCAACTACTTGGGAGACACAGATCATTAGGATAGCAGTTTCAGGCCAGCCCATACAAAATGTTAGAGAGATTCTCATCTCCACCAACAAGTTGGGTGTAATGGGAACATGCTATAATCCCATCTATATGGAAGGCAAAAAAATATATAGGAGGAAAATTATCTGAGATTGGCCTTAGGCAAAATCACAAGATCCTATCTGAAAAAAATAACTAAAGTATAAAGAGTTTTGAGACCATTCCTCAAATGCTTGCGTAGAAAGTGTGAAAATCTGAGTTTCAACCTTAATACCATACACATGAGAGAAAGCAAGAAAGAAAGAAGAGGGAAAAAAAGGAAGGAAGAAAGGAGGGAAGGAAGGAGGGAAGGAAGGAAGGAAGGAAGGAAGGAAAAAGAAGGAAGAGGGGAGGGAAGGAAAGGGAGGGAGGAAGGGAAGGAAAGACAGAAAGAACAAGAAAGGAAAAAAGTAGGCAAATTTCCTTTCTAATTGAGGTTTATCTCTACTGGTGGGAAAAGTGAGGGATATCTAATTGATGATGTCTAAATGAGCTACTGTTGCCATATTGTTGTTCTTGTTGGATTATTATGTAGCATTACATGACTATTAATCTTTTGGTATTTGATAACTTTGGCCAGGTGATATTCCAATACCCTTTATTCAAGTTTAAGAAATAGTTTTTTAAAATATCCTAGAGAGAACACACATTAACGTATTCTATATTGAGCTTGTGTGCAGTTACAGGTGCTTCAGAGATTTAAGAATTCAGGTAAAATCTTATTTTATCCAACTTGAAGAGAAATCAAGTTTGCTGTATTGAATTGAAATCTCATTAAAACAGAAGTTTACTGCTGTAGAATATGAAGTAATATATTGTTTATTGAGTTTTTTATTTGTTTACATAAAACAAGTGTTAGGTATGCAGTATGTCTGCAAACAGTAACAAATGGGAGAGAAGCAAGAGAGTATGTTTCTGCCAGTTCTGAGTGAGTGTCTAAAATTATTCTCCCACCATAACTATATTTAAATGCTACATAAGATACTCTTACTATGAATTGTGTGTTTTTCACGTTAGGTTAGAAGTGATGGCAGTATGGACAGGTTTTCTTTCACATTGTTAAATTTTGAGGGCTAATTTTTAAGCAGTACTCTGGTAAAGATGCCCAAACAGAATTACTGTTGCCTATTGTTCATGGAGACTTCATATTTAGTAAGGAAGCAAATTATTCTTGTAGGATCATCATATACTTATAGACTATTCATCTCTAAGGCCATTCCCAGTTTTCATTCTCTAGATTTCACTCTCTGAGGTCATTTCATGGATAATCCAATGCCACTGCATTCATTTATAATATATTATGTTCAGGGCAAATTAACCCATGGAAAAACCAAATCTTTGGAGATTTAACCAGTTAACTATTCATTTAGAAATACCACATTTTCCTGGACTCAGATTTACCTGGACTTTATAATTTGATCCCCTCTTATACTCTTACCCCCTTTCTAAATATAAATCTGAGTTTCATTCTTCTTTGAACCTTACAATAGGTACACAACACACACACACACACACACACACACACACACACACACACACACACACACACACACACACACACACACACACTCCTACTGTGAAAAATCATCAAGGCCAATATTAGATGTGTTTAGATTTTACAGATATTCAACCTCAGATTTTTCATTAAGTAGGATGACAGCTTACTAAGAAACATAAGAAACATTGTCAATCCTCAGTCTCAGCCTCTCAGGTTCTGTTGCTGTGTCCAGAGTAGATGAGAAGGGCACTAAATATCCATCCTCCCTGAATGTGGGTGGTGTGGGATTGCTTCAGGGAAATGAGAATATTCACAGAAGCCAATGTCTCAACAGAAGATGTAAGCAAAACATAGGGATTTTTGTTACCCTCTTCCCTCTTTATTTGTTCTCTCTGTAGAAGAAAGAGACCTTGAAAGAGAATAAGACATTTAGTGTCCTGATGTCTACTATAGGTTTTGTCTCTCCTCAAAATTATTTTCTAACCATGGCATAGAATAGACAAGGATTTCTTTCTACACAGTCTCACTCATCCAATTTTGCTGTAAAATTGATTTTCATCTTTTCTACATTTATCATACTTCAAAATAGTTTGCAATCAGAGTGACAGGGAAGGGACAATTAAGAAAAAGAAATGTGCCAGTGGTTCCCACCTGTAATCCTAGCTACTCTGAGGCTGATATCTGAGGATTGCACTTCAAAGCCAGCCCAACCAGAAAAGTTCATGAGATTCTTATGTTCAATAAGCCACTAGAAAGCTGGAAGTAGCGCTGTGGCTCAAAAGGTAGATAGAGAACTAGCCCTGAGCTGAAGAACTGAGAGACAGCACCCAGGCCTGGAGTTGAAACCCCATGACCGACAAAAAGACAAGAAAAAAAAAAAGAAAGAAAAAGAAAAACATTGGAATCTGCTCATCCTATTTATTCTTTATGTGAATTTTTTGTGCACCAGTACTGGAGTTGGAACTCAGAGCTTTGGATACCATCCCTGAGCTTTGTAGCTCAAGACTAGCACACTACCATTTGAGCCACAGTTCCATTTGTAGCTTTTTGGTGGTTAATTGGGTATAAAACTCTCACAGACTTTCCTGACTGGGCTGGCTTCAAACTGTTATCTTCAGATCTCAACCTCTTGAGTAGCAAGAATTACAGGTATGAGTCACATGGCTACCAAGAAACTGATCAGTAAGCAAGGATGTCTGGTTCTCAGAAGCAATTTGAAATTTGAAGTGGATTAGGGTCAGGTTGAATGTATTTTCAAATCATGCAGAAAAATACTAATTTGAGGGGGAAAATAAGGATAGTTGTAATTCAATAGAAAGAATGGCTTATACCAGAAGACAGTATTACATGAGGTCAGATGCATAGCAGATGTTAAAGAGGTAATTCACTAAGTTTTGGAGAAGATGAGAATTAGAAACAGCCCAAAAGGATGAGGATAATAACAGTAATATAAACATGAAATGGGCTAAGTGAAGGGGCTCCTCATACAGTCAAGTCATTGACCAAAGAATTCACTGGCACTTAAAAGCTTCTTGCTTCCTGCAATCTTGCTGTTATCTTACATGGCTTATGAGAAGAACATGGAATAGTGACTTTTATGGTGCCTTCTATATCAACAGAATTGTGTAGGAGCTAACCCTCACATGACCATGTATTTTGAGTGAACAAATGAAGAACAAATCCTTGCTTTCTAATTCATCACTGCTTAACCTAAATCTATTTAAATGACAAGACTTCTCTTTCCCCTTATAATGTCCATGACTTAACCAATGAATGATTCTGGAAATTCAGGTTTCATATATGTGTGAAGCCACAGTACTATATAACAACCTCCAAAACTCTGTACTTTCAAAATTATGTCTTCACTTTGCCATTCATCTACTTGCAAGTCAATCATGTGTATGATGATATAGGCAAGGCCTAGATGTGTGGCTGTATTGCAGGTTGTACACCTAGCAGGCTTGATCCATGCCGTAGTTTGGATCAAGACAGCTTCACATATATTTGTTACAGAGCCTGGGTTTCAGACCCAAATGGAAGCTCCATAGAGTGAACTGAAATACATAGGAATCCATGAATAAAGCTCTAGAGTAAATAAAGCAGAGCAATGACTATGTGCTTAGTACTTCTTAGATTCTTAATAGGATTGACATATATTTCATGCTTATGCTTTTCAATCTAAATAAACGATGTCTGGCTCCTTAATCCCACAAACTATCTATAGTCATATTTTTAATATCCCATCTGGTAGTCTTCTGGGGGCTTGTACAGTCAACTTGCAAATCATTCATCAGACTCATGGTCCTTCATCTAACACAAATTTGTCAGCAATAATGAAGAAATGTCACTCTTTTTTTTTTTTTTTTGCCAGTCTTGGGGCTTGAACTCTGGGTCTGTGTGTTCTCCCCGAGCCTCTTTGTGTTCAAGGCTAGTGCTCTATCACTTGAGCCACAGTGCCACTTCCTGCTTTTTCAGAGTAGTTTATTGGAGATAAGAATTCCTCTGATTTCTCTGCCCCTCTGGCTTCAAATCGTGATCCTCAGAGCTTAGCCTTCTGAGTAGCTAGGATTGCAGATGTGATTAAGTCATTCTCTTTTATCTCAGGGAAACACTTAGCCTTAGATGGTTACCATCTATTTAAAAACATAATAATAATGTCACTAGAAAAAACCTACTCCCAATTCCTGCCCATTTCTATCCATCCATTTTGCCACTTAAAATATTTGGACATGTCAATCTGAAGTATCAACATATATACATACACAGTGAAGAAGAAAAAAGAGGGACAGAGAGAAAGGTAAGTGCTTGTTGAACTGATAACTCATTAAATGACGTGGCTTCAGTTTCTACTCAAGGAAAAAATAATCCCACCTTCCAGAAAAAGTTTAATCTGTATTCTAGCCTCACCCTTCAAAATGTATTGTAATTTGAAGAAATGGACTATATGTATTTGAAATGTGTATCTTCCAACAGTGAGAGACCCAATATAATTAATTGTTCTACTTAGTATAAAACCAAAAGAACAATATCTGAGTTAAGTGAAATTGTTAAATTATAGACACATTAAAGTATTTCATTCATCTTATCAAGCCCAGTGGTAGAACTCAGACTCTTCTCTTTATTAAAATAAAATATAGTCAGGTGCAGGTGGTTCATGCCTGTAATCTAGCTACTCGGGAGGCTGATATCTGAGGATCATGGTTCAAAGCCAGCCCTGGCAAGAAAATATGTGAGACTCCAATTAACTACCAGAAAACTGGAGTGGTACTGTGTCTCAAAGTGGTAATATACTACCCTTAAGCAAAAGAGCTCTGGAACAATGCCAGGACCTGAGTTCAAACCCCACAACTCTCAAAATAAATAAATAAAATATATCTTTATTCAGATTTTATATTTTAAAATAAAAATCACAAGTGTTCTTTTTTCAATGTTTTTTGTCGGTTCTTGGGCCTGAACTCTGGGCCTGGGCGCTGTCCCTCAGCTCTTCAGCTCAAGGCTAGCGCTCTACCACTTGAGCCATAGCGCCACTTCTGGCTTTTTCTGCTTATATGTTACTGAGGAACTGAACCCAGGGCCTCTTGCATGCCAGACAAGCACTAGACTACTGAGCCACCTTCCCAGCCCACAAGTTGTTCGTATATTTTCTGTTTGTATAAATATGAAGATACAATTAAAATTATTGAAAAAAATCATATATAATAAGAAAACAGAAAGTAGCACTTATATAGTCCTGCCTCTGGCTCTAATCTGTTCAACCATAATCTGTTTACATAATATTAGAAAGTATTAATTAGTTGAATTTGTAAATGTTTAATGAAAAACTTGTGGGGGCTTTTATGATGGTCATTTCTGTTCCTTAAACTATTCCTTTGTGACATGTTTTAAGGTTAAGCTGGTTCAAAGAAAACCTGTTGTTCTAATATCAAGAACATCTAGCATGCCTTGTATGTTAACTTTTGGTGATGCTAGCATTGCATTTCCATTGGACCTTTGTCACAGGAGAATTTGTTGTTGTTGTTGTAAACTCTATGTTTGTTTTATTTTACATAACATTGATTTTATTTTGTTTTAAAAAATAGTGTTTCAACAATGTTTCTACACAGTATTCTCTATAATCCAACTTTAGCTTAACTCTCTAGCATGATTTTCTTTGTGGCAGAGAAGGTTCAAGTAGGAGAATGTTTTTTTTTTTAATATAATTAAAGCTGAGCATATTTATTCAAGAAAACATTATGGCTGAACTTTATTTACATAGGCAACAATAAGCCATACAAGTATTTGTTATTTTTCGAAATATAGATGAAAATATAGCTCATTTTTAACCTTCAAATGATGCTTTATCCTGAGATATAACTACTCCATTTCAACTTGAATCATAAGTGAATGCTTCTTTAGAGTCAGTCATGGTGATTTACTACTATTAATCCCAGCTACTTCAGAGGTAGCTATTGGGAAGATCATGGTTTGAGACCAGCCCAGACAAAAAGTTGGCATGATCTCATCTCAATCAACAAGCAAGGTATAAAGACTACATGGGAGATGTAGGTTAAAAAGGTCATGATCTGAGGGCACACTGAGGGAAAAATATCACAAGATTCTAGCAGAAAAATTAACTAAAGCAAAAAAAGGCCTGGGACCGTGCTTCAAGAGGTGGAGCTCCCGCATAGCAAGTGGGAGGCTCTGAGTTCAAACTCTAGTGCTCCCAAACAAATAAGGAAAAAAACGTATTGGGTGCTGGTGAATTATATGTGTAATTCTACCTACTCAGGAGGATGAGATCTGAGAATCATGATTCAAAGACAGCTCAAGAAGATACATTTGTGAGACATTGATCTCCAGTTAACAAGCCAAATCCTGTAAGTGGAAATGTAGCTCAAATAGCAGAGCACCAGACGTGAAGAGAAAAAAAAAGCCAAGTGAAAGTGCCAAGGTCCTGAGTTCAAACTCCAGTAGTAGCTCATGCACATGCTTGCAAAAGTATACCCACACACACACACACACACACACACACACAGAATAAGAAAAGCAAATGCTTCCTTACCACTAATGTCATTTTCTCCCTTTGTTTCTGAAACTCAAAGGAAGATTAAGACTAGATTATTTTCAGGCAATAATGGTCAAAACTGAAAAAAAAATTTGTTTCCTAAGCAATTTTGCTTAAGAAAACTCCAGAAAGGAAAATGCTACCAACATTTCAAATGAGAGGATAAAGGGGAGGATTTATAAATTTTGGAACTTAACTTACTTGTCTATGACATCCTCTTGTTCCATGGCCATCTTTGATTTTTCTAATTTTAAATGGTACCCGGTGTCAATGACATTCTTGCAACTCTAAGGGTGGTCCGCACCAGTTCGTAAACTTTTTTTTGATGTTGTTGGTAAACCTTTAATGATCCACAATGGGATAAATGTAGAAACTGAGAATAAATGTTGAGATAATATTTATCTAGTAAATGATTAATTTTATGCATCAATATGACTTGACTAAGGAATACCCAGATAGCTGGTGAAACATTTTTATATGTCTGTGAGAATACTTCTAGAAGATATTGACAGTTAAATCAAAAGACTGAGTAATAAAAATAAGACTGAGGTCCACTAATAGAGGGCCTCATCCAATGAATTGAAGACTCAACTAGAATAACCGGCAGAAGATGGGCCAATGATCTCTTTGTGAGCTAGGACAGGGAACATAGTTGCTGATACTCCAAACCACAGAAAGATTTAAATTATTAATACGTTCTAAAGACCCTAAAAAAAGCAAAAAAAAAAAAACCCAGAAAATTGCTGTTGCAGTAGATATAGTTACCCTTTGCAGGGTATGAGCTGTCGCGGGCATGGAGGTGGAGGGGTTATGTTAACACCTCACACTGGCTGTACACAGGTGGCTCACACCAGCAATCCTAGCTACTCAGGAGGCTGAGATTTGAGGATCACTGTTCAAAGCCATTTTGGGCAGGAAAATTCTGTGAGAATCTTATCTCCAATAAACCACTCAGAAAACCAGAAGTGGTGCGGTGGCTCAAGTGGTAGAGCTCTAGGCTTGAGCTGAAGGTCTGAGGGACAGCACCCAGGCCCAGAGTTCAAGTCCCATGATCGATCCCCCCCCCAAAAAAAACCCTCACACTCTTATTTTCTGATTGTTGGACCGAGGAAAAGCAGGTCTCTTCTATCTCCACCATCATTGGAGCTCTTCACAATTCTGATTCACATCCAGGCATCAGCTTTCAGGCTTCCTGATTCTGTTTCAAGCCCTGCTTTTCTAAGTTCCTTCCAATGTCTATTTGATATTTAAAGTGTCTAAATTAGATAAATAAATGTTTTTCATTATGTAGCCAGTAGATATATCTATAGAAAAAATATATTTGTCTTCCTGATTGATCTCTGCTAATTGATGGATTCTGACTAGCTACCTAATTGTAGAACTAATGTTAAACTTACATCCTTCAATCTATTCTTTCCATTTCTTTCCCTGGTCATCATAACCTGGGTCAATGTGATCTCACTTCTCATCTCGTAGTAGTTCTACAGAACTGAAAAACATGGAATGGAAATATAATGAAATAAATTCAGATTATATTTCAAGCATAATATATCTCATAATCATAATAAACCTTGGATCTTTGCTCACTCCATTGTTCCTGCCACATTGCTCTATTTACAACTTTAAGCACTCCTGAACATCAGCCAGATTCTGTTGTGTATCAATTTCTCATCCAAAGGGTTTTAACCCTGAAAGATAGTAAAGGACAAATGTAAACTCTGATGTTCCAGGAGAATCTGGAACATCAACCACATTTCATTATACATTGCAGGTATTAAATTTAAGTACTCGCTGAGTGCATTTGCACTACTCTTGCATTCTCCTCATTAGTTTTTGCCCTTCTCTATAAATTTCCTCACTTTTAAAAAATATTTAAGGCATAAACACATTTAATTAAATTTTATATATTTAGTGTATTTTCTTCTGCCATTGCCTTGCTTACTATTTTCTACATGTTAGCTGTTAAATAACATTTCTCTTTAAAATCAATTTCTATGACCTTTGCAGTTTCCTCATACTTAGCATCAAGGAGCAGCACTTCATTTTACATCAGCTCTGTGCAGAATATATCTGTGCTTATTGTCATCCGTGCCTTATCAACATTGTTTATCTCTTGTTTCATCATCTTAGTGAGTATAAGTGTCTATTAGATTGTTTTATGTTATGCTAAGACATGTATTTTTTCCCAAACTCCATTTTATGCTCAGTGTTTTCTGCTCACCTTTGTAAATGTGGTGGTGATCCTTGCATTATTTTCTGTTGACTGACATGTCCAATATCTTTAAATCTAGCATCATCTCCAGCCTCTCTAGAATCATTGACTAGGTGATGATGAACCTTGTAATGGCTCCCTAACAAGTTCACCAGAAATAGCTATCTCATCATTAACCATCAGTCTTTACTAATCGTCAAGCCCACAGCAGTAATTTTAGATTGACATAGGATTTTTACTGTCTTTTGAATTTTCTGAAACCCGCTCGATCAGTTGTTGCCCTCTGTTGCTTTTTATTACTTGCTTATAACTTTGCCTACTATAAACCCATCAGAAATAATGTCCACTATTTGTTCTTGAGATAATATTGCTCCCTTGTCATACTGATGTTAAGGATCGTTCTCTAAAAGCATCTGTTCTTTTAAAAAATCTGCTTACAGCAGCCCCCTAAATCATTCTCTTTACCTGGTGTGAAGATTAGTTCCATTCACTTATTATTACTGCATCTTTTAGACATTCATAGAACTCTCCTTTCTCTTCATAAGTTTTCAAAAAAAATCAAATCCAATCACTATGCTACCCAACTATCAACTCAGCTGTGGGCATCATCTACCCAGATCCAGTGATTTGTGGATGTTCAGATCTTCCAATTGTTCTATCCTCTGCCTTTTGAATCTTTTCCACAGTCTCAATCATAATGCAATCATACAAAATAACTTTATTTTTATTAAAGTAAAATGTAGGAAATTAACTAAATCACTTAGCCATTTGGACTTGTGAATGTCAGTCCCTCACTTTTTTATACCATTCACTCAGTTCTTTTCTCTCCCACTATCTTCCCAGGAAGTCATAAAAAAAATACTTTTTACTTTTAATCATTTGTGCCAACACTGACTGACTCATTCTTTTGTAGTGGCTTTTTCTTTTTCATGGCTAACTAAAAGTGGCCTACCATTGCTTTGTGTAAAAGGCAGCTATAACAGTAAATAAATAGAAAACAGGATTATTTCTCTATGCTAGATTCAGACCCAGGGCTTCTGCAAAGCAGCAGATAGATCTCTGGTTATGTGGAACTCAGCCATCTGCACTTTGATCTTAATTTTCATCTAGCCGCTGTTTACAAACACTGCAACAATCATCCACACTGTTAGACCCACTGTGATAACCCTCCTCTCAAAACCACAGCGTACCCACACATTCAACCTAATTGGTAGCTATTTCCCAGCTGTGTCTCCATAGCCTAAATTCACATAAGGATAATGATTTTACCTCCTCGGGGACCATCTCAAGCCATGGCAGATTCACATTAAAGTATCCTACAATGTCTGATGAGGGCTCCTTTGTATCTATATTACTATTGATTTGCATTCCATTCCAAATTACATTTTTGCTTTTATGAACCTTTCTGCTTCTCCTCTTGCCACCCCACTCTCATATTTCTCATCCTCTTTAGACACTTGGCTATATTTTAACCCAAATGTGTTTTAACAGATCACAGTCCAATGATACCTTCTATTTATTTGGGATTTTCCCGAGCCTTAGCTAGTTGCCTGTACATCTCCAGTGGCTATTGGAAATTGGAAGGAAACGTTTAGGAACTAAAAAATAGACTATAAATGACTCTTTGGAGTTTTAGTGTAATAGGAATTGTTCTCTAGTTTGCTTTCTCATTCATTCTCTCTGCACAAATTTTTCCTCATAGCTATCCACCCACATGCTCAGCATAAGGAAATAAACAGAAAGAGCTGAGTTTTGGTCAGCATGAAGTAGACTCAGCATGATGGGAGCATTAGGGTCAGAAGGTTACATGGTAAAAACAGATGCAGCAATCTAAAGTAAGAATAGAGGAAGCAAAGGAGGCCTCCAGGTGTTCCATTGATATCAGTGCATTCCTTAGTAAACCAGTGCCTTCTTTTGTGTTATTGTGACTTATAGACATACATATTTCAAAAAGATGAGCTGAGTTACTAATTATTCTGCACTAAAATTAGTGTTTTTAGCAGCATAGTCCTTTATTCCTTTTCAGGTGTGACTCGATTTACAAAAAAAAATCTTATTACTTAATTTTAGGGGGAAAATAGTTTTTCTTAATAAATGCAAGGTATGTAGAGAATATGGAGGTTCAGAGAAATGGAAAATGGTGAATAAGAAATAATCTATTCCTAAGCAAATAATGAATTACAATCTACTTGGAGAAACAGAGAAAGGAAAGAAGTCTTGAGCCCTTGGGTGAAGAAGAGACAGTATCTTCATCAATGGCAAAGGGATCTGGCAAGTACAAAGTACATAATTGTCATAGGTACAATTTCTTAGCGCACAGAGCATGGAATGAAAATTTAGGTGTATTGATTTACTGAGGAGGAATGCTCAGGAAAATTCTGTAATAAAAGGATAAAACAGGTAAGGGCCGATGAAGAATACTGCCTCAGAGAAATCCTCTGCTTGTTCTGGTTAATGGCAAAACTCAGGATTTTAACAGTTACTGCAGAGTTGCCCTACCCAAAGACAAAAGGGCTGGACTTCTTAAAACCCTGAATCAGTCAATCATGAATCACTTGCGGGCAGGAAAATTGTAACCAGTCACAGATTCCTGGATATCTTTGCTGCTATCTACTTATAGTTCTCCAGAGATTATTATAGGAACCACATTGCTCAGAACAGAAGAGATGGACATGGTAGATGCCACCATTCCAAAAAGGGAATCTGGAGTGTGACATCTACTAAGGCAATAAAATACATATTTATTAGGAGATGGAAGTGATGGCTATGATACAATCTGTCTGGAAACCAACTTTGCATTTATAGGAAGTGAGATTCTTTCCAATTTTTCTTTGTAGCCGTGAATTTTATTCAACATACTACACATGTCCTGTCTGGCTTCATCGGTGCCATTTTAGAACCCACACTTAAATTTCAAGGGAATATAAACAACTGCTGAGTCCAAAAGCACAACCAGCCAAGAAGCAATCGAAGAATTATTATATTTCTTATTGATAGAGGACAGACTGCAGGATTCACAAGCAACTGAATGAGTTGAGATTATGAAGGTAGTCGGAAGAAATACTAGCAAAGCACATTAAAGCAGGGCCCAAAACAATGCAGAAGGGTGACATAATGTTCAGCAAAATAGGCTATTTAGAAACAGAGTGTAGACAAGTGCCACCCAAATATGGATTGCTCTTTCTAAATAGAATCAGATGTCTGAAATTGAAGAAGGCACCAGAGTGACAACTTTATTTAGCACATGTAGCAGCAGCAATTATGACTGCAAGTAGTAAGACTTATAATGCCATAGTTCCAGTCTGACATTAATAATGGGTATAAGAGTATAGAGTCCATCAGGAAATGGTACATAGAAGACCATTAACATAACTTTAATATAGTGGATTTCAAATTGTTGGGCTTCAATATAACCATGATCTTTCAATTTGGTGTTCCAATTCATGGAAAATATTCTCCACTAATTCATAAATGGCTACACACAATTTTTGCATTTATTGACCTTACATTTTTACAACTCACATAGGCATTTTAAATGTAAATACAACCTTCACTGAAATCCTTATCAAAATAGAGAATAAAGATGCTAAAGACCTTCTTTAAAACATCCCAGAAGAAACCAAGCACCAATAGCTCACTCCTATAACCCTAGCTACTCAGGATGTTGAGCTCTGAGGATCATAGTTGGAAGCCAGCCTGGACAGTATAGTCTATTAGACTCTTATCTTCAATTAATCACAGAAAAAGCTAGAAGTGGTGCTGTGGCTTAAGTAGTAGAGTGCTAACTTGAGCAAAAGGAGCTCAGGGACAGTGCCCAGGCCCAGAGTTCAAGCCCCAGGACCAGCAAAAAAGAAAGAAAGAAAGAAAGAAAGAAAGAAAGAAAGAAAGAAAGAAAGAAAGAAAGAAAGAAAGAAAGAAAGAAAGAAAGAAAGAAAGAAAGAAAGAAAGAAAGAAAGAAAGAAAGAAAGGAAGGAAGGAGGAAGCAAGCAAGCAAGCAAGAAAACAGTAGTTGTTAACTAGTATATGTCTAGGACATACAGAAGAGATCTGCTAGGTGAAATGAACCCCAAGATAGGGACACAAGAGATTTATCTTTCTTGTTCTTTTTAATATACTTATAATGGACTATGTGATTCTTTTTGTTTCTTTGCATGTTCTTCCCCCATGGTACAACCCCTGTTGTCACTGTATTTGATTCCAGTGTCTTGCATCTTGTAATATTTTTTTAATTTGGGGAGGGGAAGGAAAATAACAAAATGCTGAAATAAGGATACAGGATGACCCATTGTATCAATGAGATGTACAAGACAGTATGTTGAAAACGAACTTTAGGAGGATTGGTTGTAGCTTTTCCCCATTAAGTATAATATTGGCTATTGGTCTGTCATAAATGGCTTTTATTGTTTTTAGAAATGCTCCTTCTATTCCTATTTTCTCCAGAGCTTTTAGCATGAATGAATGTTGAATTTTATCAAAGGCCTTTTCTGCATCTGTGGCGATAATCATGTGATTCTTGACCTTGGCTCTGTTGATATGCTGGATTACATTTATTGACTTACGTATGTTAAACCATCCCTGTGTCTCTGGGATGAAGCCTACCTGATCATAGTGTATTATTTTTTTTATGTGTTTCTGGATTCTGTTAGCTAGAATCTTGTTAAGGATCTTTGCATCTGTGTTCATCAAGGAGATTGGCCTGTAATTCTCCTTTTTGGTTGGGTCTTTGCCTGGTTTGGGGATGAGTGTGATATTGGCTTCGTAGAATGAGTTTGGGATAGCTCCCTCCTTCTCTGTTTCTCTGAAGAGCTTGAGGAGTATGGGTATTAGTTCTTCTTTAAAGGTCTTATAGAATTCTGCTGTGAATCCATCTGGTCCTGGGCTTTTTTTTGTTGGAAGACTTTTGATAGCTTCCTGTATCTCATTATAGGATATCTCCACTCCTCTTCAACATAGTCCTAGAACCCTTAGCCAGGGCAATAAGGCAAGAAAAAGACATTAAAGGGATCCGCATAGGGAAAGAAGAAGTGAAACTATCCCTTTTTGCAGACGACATGATACTATACCTCCACGATCCCAAAAACTCCATCCCCAAACTTTTAGAAATCATAAGTCACTTCGGCAAAATAGCAGGATACAAAATAAACCCACAAAAATCAGTTGCCTTCCTATACACTGATAACGCACAGGAAGAGAGGGAAATAAAGGGAGCAACCCCATTCACAATAACCTCCCAAAAAATAAAATATTTAGGAATTAACCTAACCAAAGATGTAAAAGAACTATTTAATGAGAACTATAAAAAGTTAAAGAAAGAAATTGCAGAAGACACTGGGAAATAGAAAGACCTCCCATGCTCCTGGATAGGCAGACTTAATATAGTAAAGATGGTGATACTTCCAAAACTAATATACAAATTCAATGCAATTCCTATTAAAATCCCAATGACGTACATCACTGAAATACAGAAAACAGTCCAAAAATTTATATGGAACAACAAAAGACCTAGAATAGCCAAAACAATTCTAGGGGATAAAGACAATATGGGAGGGCTATCCATGCCGAACTTCAAACTCTACTACAGAGCTATAATCACAAAGACAGCATGGTACTGGCACAAAAACAGACCCGAAGACCAATGGAACAGAATAGAAGATCCAGATATAAATCCACAGGCCTACAGCCAGCTGATATTCGACAAAGGAGCCAAAGACATACAATGGAAGAAACACAGCCTCTTCAACCGCTGGTGCTGGGAAAACTGGGCAGCCACATGCAGAAAACTAAAAGTGGACCCCAGCCTATCACCATGCACCAACATCAACTCAAAATGGATTAAAGACCTTAACATTAAACCTGAATCTCTGAAACTACTACAGGACAGAGTAGGAGAGACACTTGAACTAATAGGCACAGGAAGGAACTTCCTGAACAGAGTCCCAGGGTCACAACAAGTTGGAGAGAGACTCGACAAATGGGACTACCTTAAAATAAAAAGCTTCTGCACAGCTAAATCTATCGCAACTAAGCTAGAAAGACAACCAACTAATTGGGAAAAAATATTTACCAGCAATATATCAGACAAGGGGTTAACATCCTGTATATACAGGGAACTCAAGAAACTAATCCCTCCCAAACCTAACAAACCAATTACTAAATGGGCAAGGGAACTAAAGAGGGACTTCTCAAATGAAGAAATAAAAATGGCAAAGAAACACATGAGGAAATGTTCATCATCCCTGGTGGTGAAGGAAATGCAAATAAAGACAACCCTGAGATACCACCTTACCCCAGTCAGAATGTCCCACATCCACAAATCAGCCAACGACAAATGCTGGAGGGGATGTGGAGAAAGAGGAACCCTATTACACTGCTGGTGGGAATGTACACTTATACAACCACTTTGGAAAGCAGTCTGGAGGGTCCTTAGAAAGCTAAAGATTGACCTCCCTTACGGCCCAGTCATACCACTTCTAGGCATCTACCCTGAACAACAGGAACCAATATACAAGGACACGTGCACCTCCATGTTTATTGCAGCACTGTTCGCAATAGCTAGGATATGGAAACAACCTAGGTGCCCCACCACAGATGAATGGATCCAAAAATTGTGGTATCTATACACAATGGAATATTATGCAGCCATTAGAAATGACAAAATAATGGCATTTGCAGGGAAATGGATGGAGCTAGAAGGAATCATGTTGAGCGAGGTAAGCCAAGAACGAAGAGACAAACGGTACATGGTCTCCCTGATAAGTGGATGCTAAATCCAAAAGGTTAGGTGATACGACAAAACTAACAGGACTTAAGAAACAAAGAACTCCCGCTCATCTGGTTGAACCACTACTAAATATCCTCATGCTGCTGATCACAAATATGGTATATAACATGTGAACACTGTTATATATTACAGACTGTGGTAGACAATTTGCTCCAGGGAAGTTAGAATGAACTTGTGACTTTGAAATTATGTAATCATTTAATCACAACCAAAAAAAAAAAGAAAAAGAACCTCGGGGAAGGGAGGGACGGAGGGGATGGTAGGGGGAAAACAATGGAGGGGGTAACAATGTTCAAGAGGAAGTGTACTCATAACCTCACTCATGTAACTGTAACCCTCTGTATAGTAGCTTTACAATAAAAAAAAAAAAAAGAAAACGAACTTTACAACTTTGTTGGGAGGCTACTGGGGAGAAGGAAGGAGTCGGGAAGGTGGGGAAGAAAGGGATGGTAGGGGAAAAACAAAGGAGGGGGTAACAAAGCTTGATAGGAAATGGACTCATCACCTTGTTCATATAACTGTAACCCTCTATACAGTATCTTTACAATAAGAATATATATTAAAAATAAAAATAAAAACATTAGTTGTCAGATGTTTATCTCTCAATGTCCTATTTCTGTAAGCAGTATAAATAAGAGGGAAGCAGAAAAATTATTGAAGTTTTGCAGGAATAAATCACAGACCTGAAGGTAAAGCTGAACAATATGGCAGGCATTTCTCTGTACATGATACTGTTAATGAGACATTACATTCTTTTACTCGCCATTCAAGTTTTACATGTCCAGGAAAGAGTTGTATTAGCATATTCTACATCATTTTCCTCTTGAATCAATCAACTTGTGCAGAAAACTATGACACAGAAATGATTACCAGAGAAATCTGTGATATCTATGCAGTCATCCAAGATTAGGTGAGTTTAGCTTTAGCGTTAAAGTCTGTAACTAACTCCATAGGAGCTATTAAAGTAACTTGCATTTATGTGTTTATTTAGTGGCTTAATTTAATATGAAATTCAAGCCAGGCTCTAGTGGCTCACACCTGTAATCTTAGCTCCCCAGGAGGCTGAGATCTGAGGATCATGTGGGGAAGCTAGCACAGGCATAAAAGTGTATGAGACTCTTATCACCAGTTAACCACCAAAAGCTAGGAATGGAGCTGTGTCTCAAGTGTTTGGGCTCCAGCTTTAAGCAATAAATCTGAAGGACAGAGCTCAGACCCTGAGTTCAAGCCCCAAGACTGGAACAAAAAAGAAAGAAAGAAAGAAAGAAAGAAAGAAAGAAAGAAAGAAAGAAAGAAAGAAAGAAAGAAAGAAAGAAAGAAAGAAAGAAAGAAAGAAAGAAAGAAAGAAAGAAAGAAAGGAAGGAAGAGAAAGAGAGAAAGAAAGAAAGAGAAAGAAAGAAAAGAAAGAAAGAAAGAGAAAAAAGAAAAGAAAAGGAAAGAAAAGAAAAGAAAGAAAAAAGGAAAAGAGATTGATTTCAGAGGCAGCCAGTTTATGTTTTATGCTAGTATTTTTTGGGGGAGGGGGGTCCAGTTGTGGGGCCTGAACTCTGGGCCTGGGAGCTGTCCTCAACTCTTCAGCTCAAGGGTAGCACTCTACCACTTGAGCCACAGCGCCACTTCTGGCTTTTTTCTTTTTTTGCTTATGTGGTGCTGAGGAATTGAACCCAGGGCCTCATGCATGCAAGGCAAGCGCTCTACCACTGAGCCACCTTCCCAGCCCTATGGGACATGGATCAGCATAAAAATAAATATTTATGTAAAAAGCACAAAAGAAAGATTTGAATTTGTGATACAGAGTGCTTACAGTCCATAAAATTTTTATTTTGCCCTGGTTTTCTTTGTGAAAAGTTATCTTCTTCTTTCCTAAAATGTCATTCGTTCTCACTTGAACATTGGTTTAACCAATCATCCAATTTTCAATTGTTCAGAAATTTCTTTCTAGTCCTCAAATTGTCACTCAGATGTGAGCCCAGTGAAAGGCAGGAAATCTGCCTTCCATTTGTGTAACCTATGCTTAGTGGAGCATATTATAGGGGCTGATAACATGTTTGTTGAATAGGTGAGTGGATGTCATTTGTGTATTTATGCTATTCCCAGTATCCAGTGGCTTGAATAATTTAAAATTGACATTTTCCATTAATTTTGTTACATGCACATATTTTTAGCTCTGTATCTTGAGCAACAAAAATGTTGCCCAAAATAAATAGATAAGTGTACCTTCTCAATAAATCTGAACCCACTTACCTGCTTGGCTGGATTTGTACTTCTTGGGTCATAAAATTTGCCCTCTGTAAGCCCAAGGAATGGTATAATGACACAAACTTGAATGAACTTACAGTCCCCCAAAGCATGAAAGTGATTCTGCAGTGCCTATCATAAATTTTCTGTCATGTAACTTTCATCAAATGTTAAGCTACAGATACTGAAGACTATTCACTTTGTTGGAGATGCAAATTCCAAGACTTCAGGAACATCAGTTTCAGTTACTCAAGCTGGCTCATAAATCACTCAAACTAAAGGAACTCACCAGATGCTTTCCTCACTGAAATACATATAGGTTCATAGAAGTAATTCTTACTTCTAAAATTGGTGATATATGTGATGGTTGTTATTGTTCTTATCATATTGGAATAATACGTTATCAAAGTACCAAGAAAATCTTTTATTGGTTAATATTATCTAAGATCTGAGATAGATGGATTATTTTGCCCCTCCCTTACTTGTTAATTTTTATAATCAGAACAAAAACACTGATCATTTTTTTCTATAACCAATGTTATCTCCCATGCCCAACAATAATACATGTAATGCCAAGAGCCTTCTTTACCTTTCCTTTTCTCCCTTTCCATCTATACTCTTCCATGTTGAGACATAGAACACTTCCTCCTCCCAGAGGATACTCAGTGGGAGTCTCACATTCATGTAAGAGTATCTCTTCTGATTATCTTTGGATATTGCAAATCATCAGCATTGACACTCACACACACAGAACAATTTGCCTCTGGTATGGCTCAAGGAGATGAAGTTCATTACCCTAAGGCATACATCTTTCCCATTGATTTAAAAACCTCCAGTTGGTGTTGGAGGTGTGTCTCAATGATAGAATGCCTACTGAGTGAGTAGGAGGCCCTCATTCAAGCACATACACTACCAAACTAAATAAAAATAAAACCTAAAATTGTAGATGAAGTTCAAAACACCTGCTAAAGTACGTATCACTGCACGTCATTATTGGTTCATCTAGTAAATCTTCAGTAGCTGCCAATAAACTTACAGATTGAAGGATGGGGCCACATTTTCTTTATACATCACCTTTCCCTGTAAATATCATTTATCTGGCTAGTTACTAACATTCTCTTTGATCAAATAATTCCTTTACTGAAGTTCGCATGCAGAACATGCCCACACATTTGGATGCATGGCTAGAATGTCCCACTTTTGTGACAGGGAAATGAAATTAGGGCAAACTTTCAAAACTGGAGAAAGGGGAAGGTATTGAAAAAAAAATCCAGACACTTACATCTGCTACTAGTCAGGTAATGCATTTTATGGAACAAAATACTACACTCTGGGCTCACGTTCTTCACGAGATCAGCACATAATGCTAGGATCTGAGCTACGTTGTCATTCTGTGTTTATTTTTTATAAGTACTGCATTGATGTATAAATGTTTGAAAGAAGAAAAAAACCTACTCATTTTGAAATGTTATGTCTGTGAATAAAATATGTACATGTATTTGAGACTGGGTTTGACACTACAACAGTATATTTAAGATAAACTATTTATCTTTCACAAACACATTTCTCTGTTTTAACACATCCATTTGTTTCTGGAATGAAGGCAGAGACAGGAGGGTGGGAGGGAGGAAAGGAGGCAGGAAGGAGAAGGAAACAGTCAGGGAGCTTTGTGTTGTGATATTTCAGCTTCCCTCTTGATGGCAGAAATCCGAACTGGAATACTGTTTTGTTATTCTGCACGTCAGTTCACAAATCATGAATTAAGCAGCTCAAGCCAAGTGGCACCTAACAGTAAAACTGGCATTTCTCAAAATATTGGCAGATCGAGCAAGCAACTGTTGATTTTAAATGTTTAATGAGCAATATGTTACTTATTCCAGTAATATTGTTGTGTTTGCCTAACCTTACTCAGACTGCCTCCTTCTGCTTTATTTCTGGAAGCCTTCCAAATCAGAAGAGTAGGTGAGGAAAGAGAGACCATGTAGACAGTTCTTATGAGGAAGAACTATTTAAAAATAATTAATTAACTAATTAATTAAAATAACTTTTCTGGCCAGGCACTTGTGGCTCACTCCTGTAATCCTAGCTACTCAGGAGGCTGAAATCTGAGGATTGTGGTTCAAAGCCAGCCTGGAAAGAAAAGTCCCTGACACTATAATTTCCAATGAATTGGCAAAAGCTGAAAAGAGAGCTGTGGCTCAACTGTTAGAGCACCAGCCTTGAGGAAAAAAGTTAAGCAAAAGCATGAGTCTATGAATTCAAACCCTAGGACAAGTATCTGCATGCACATGCTTGCATGGGCGCGCGCGCGCACACACATACACACACACACACACACACACACACACACACACACACACACGGTCTTATGATGATGAAGATTTATGCCTTTTATCACTGAAGCAAATGTCAGGGATTTATCTGGTGTTGCAGAGTCCCAGTATCTGCTAACTCACACATGTATCATCATAATGGCCGTAAGAAAATGTAGGAGGGAAGAAGGGGACAACAAACTTGCTGAGGAATGATTGAGATAAGATAAGACATACATAATAATGGTGGTGATGGTTAAGGAGACTGTGACCCTGGATTAAGAACCATATTGTGATCACAGACACATGGGTGAAGTCAGCACCCTGGGTTATAATGGAAGAGTCTTGATCCAGAAAAAGAACATGAGTTCAACAAAGTCAAATCAACAGCACAAAGGAGTGAGAAAGAAATTATTAGAAATTCCATACATAACAGATTTCCATTCCATAACAGAATTGCTTGGCTTTTTGGTCCCCTTACACTAAAACACTACTGACACATACTTATCTCTTAGCCATACTGGTTGAGAAGTCCAAATTATCTCTGGTCAATATGTGTAAAATAATGGAAAGAAATTCAATCTCAATCAAGGTAAAGTTAATGAGCCCTATGCAAACCATCATTATCACTTGTTGCCTAAAAAAAATTAATTAGCTCTCTATCAGACCGATTTCATCTAGCCAAAGCGAATGAGTGAACTTGAGGCATTACTGAGTGCGTTTGAAATCCTCCACAGGACTAATACAGATAATTCATGCAAAAGATCTGGAGCAATAGGAGTGTTAAGATGGAGATAACCATATGACTGATTAGCATAAAAAATCAGCTACAGAGGAAAATCTTCCAAACAGAGCTTTTATTATATTTGGGAACAAAAAAAAAAAATTCCTCAGTGCTCTGAGAATTGAAATGCTAGAAATAAAGATTGAATTATCTGTTTGTAGAAGTTAGGGAAGGATTATTATCTTTATATAAATATGCTCTCAACCTGCTGCTATTCATGAGTAGAAAAGTAACTGGTGTGTAAAGGTCACATTTTGTAAAGTTACTTCAAACTGCAGATATCTTTGCACTTTTTCGTGTTTGTTTTTATGTAGGATGGAACTATGGTTTTTCTTAATGCAGTTAGAAAATCTATTTTTGGTGTTGACATTAAAAATAATAGTAAACTCTGAAAATGGTGCTAATGGGGTCAGAACAAAAAAGGCCCCATACTCTGGCAAGTCTGCTTTTGTCTTTGGTTACAAACTTTAACCCTGGCACTGACCCCTCAAATGAATATTCAGTCACAACAGCAGCAGCTTGTCAAGGAAAACTCATTTGAGATTCATCATTAAAAAGCGATCATTTATTGAGTATCTACTATGAGGCAGGCAGAGTGCAGAGTGTATTTGGGATAATATTACAATTATTCTCTACCCTGAAGTAATAGGTTCCTATATATAGACACAGGGTTACAGTGCAGTGATTTTGATAACCTACCACATGGAGAAAATGAAATGTAGCAATCACTTATGAAACCCCAATTCTTATGTCAGACAACTAAAGATCTCAGGATTGAAATGAGTAAAGATACAAAAAAAATCTTATTTGAGATATGAAGATAAGGAGGAATGCAGTTGAAACAAATGAATTCAAATGTTAGATTAAGGTGAATTGGCTTGTTCCTGTTGAAAGTAGTACACAGTTTGTGTTACCTTTTACTCACAATTCCTAATCTAACCTTTATGCAGTAATAAACAGCAGTTCCTCATGAACTTGTATTACCTAAATCGATAAAGATATATGTAGAAATGTGCCTATTTCTACCCTTAAGTTAAATGAAAACAAATAGCTAGCCTACTGCCAGATACATGTAGCTCACCTATCTACTAGTAAACCTAAGTACCCAAAAGACAGATCTGAGGATTATGGTTTGAAGCCAGCCCAAGCAGGAAAATCCATGAGATTTTTATCTCAACTTGATCACCAAAAAGCCAGAAGTAGAGCCAAGGCTCAAGTGGTAGAGTACTAGTTTTGAGCAAAAAAAAAGCTAGGTGACAATGCCCAGGCCCTGAACCGCAGTACCAGTATGGAAGGAAGGAAGGAAGGAAGAAAGAAAGAAGGACGGAAGGAAGGAAGTTACTAAATTTATGGTATATCTGAAGAGGACCTTTTTTTTTTTTGTCAGTCATGGGCTTTGAACTCTGGCCTGGGCACTGTCCCTCAGCTCTTCAGCTCAAGGCAAGCGCTCTACCACTTGAGCCACAAGCATCACTTCTGGTTTTCTGGTGGTTTATTGGAGATAATAGTTTAATGGCTTTTCCTTCCAGGGCTGGCTCTGAACCATAATTCTCAGATCTCAGCCTCCTGAGTAGCTAGGATTATAGGTGTGAGTCACCGGCGCTTGGCTAGACCCTTTATTTTTTTAAGCACCTACTATGTGCTAAGTATTCCTTCTCCAGAAACAAACTACTTTATCCTTCAGCTCTAAAAGTAAGTGACTTTTTCTCAGATGATCTTTATTAACTTCCCCAACTCTCTGTTAAGGCCAAATGTCTCTGTTTTCAGATACCTTGCCTTGTATGGAAGGGATAGTAGGGGAACAACAAAAGGGGGAAACAATGCTCAATAGGAAATGTACTCATTGCCTGACTAATGTAACTGTAAACCTTCTGTTCAGTATCTTTACAATAAAAAATATTTGAAAAAATTTAACTCAGATAGCTTGCCTCATTAGCACTCAACAGAGTTGTAACATACTTACTCAAATGATAATACATATACATGCATGAGATGAAATGTCATCCAAAAAAAAAAAACCCAAAACCATGGGCTGTTCCATTCACCACGGTTTCCTCACTCAGCCCCTAGGCTTTCATTCAGTATTAAATTGAATGTATAAATAAATGTGAAAGTCAATGAGTGAACAGGGGAATATAAAGAGATCTCTTGTGATGAACTTCTTTGTGTAGCAATGTGTATAAATGTATTCAAATAATGACAGGCAAAATGGAGCTAGACCATAGTCACTATATGAATGAACTCCTCTGAGTGTACAGAAAGACCGAAACTGGAGGTTAGGAAAATGGGTAGTTTCACAAAGAGATAAGGAACAAGAAGAACAGAGGATGACATAAAAGAGATGACACTTGTGTTGGTTAATCTTAAAGCATGATTTGAAGAAGCCCCAACAGACAAGACGAAAGTCTTTCTTGGGAAAGAGGTACTGTTTTTCATCAATGTATACACTGGAATCTTAAAGTACAAACTCAATCATGGCAAATAAAATCAATCTTTTGCAATATTCCAAACCTGATTACATTTAAATATACAATAAAAAATGATGAGAAAGCTCCAAAAGGAGTCTAACAATATTGCCAAGTTGCAGATCCCTACAAAACATACAGAACTGCAGAAGTTCAGCATGGAAAATATTTCTAAGGACCTGGAGGCTATGGAGTCTCGCCACAGGGTGAGGGTTAGCTCCTTCAGACATGGACCTTCGTTGTCCTCTGATTCCTGAGAGTAAAAGGTCATTTCCTAAAAGCACCTTCAGGAGGGACCAAGGAAAGTACGCTGGAGGCTCTCCAACAACCTAAGAGAACTGTTACATTTAACTATGAACATTTCCTTACATATGTATCGTGTTTCTTAATTTGCATTTACTTTTGCTTTTGAACTTCTTTGAATCTTATATGGTCATCAAGACAAGTACTACATCCATAACCATACTTCTTCTCTCATTATTAAAAGAAAATAAAGTAGAGGTGGGGGTATGGATCAGCATAGAAGAGCATGATGCACTCACCATATGCAGGATCCTAGTTTGAATTCCCAGCACCAGCAAACAAATAAGTAACTCCATAGACTTTAGGCAGAGCTAACTTCAATTGTTCACTGCCCCACTACCTAGCATTATAAACTTAGAAAACTATTCAGATCTCATTATCTACACTCAGAAATAGGAATAATTCTATAGGTATCATATATATGTGTATATTTATATACATATATGTTGTATTTCCTAAATCAAGTAAAGTAGCCTGTGTGGAATTGCTAAGCACATTCCTGGTTCACAGTAAGCTCTCAATAAGTATTTATTCAGTTGATGAGTATTAGTGAATTCTCTTCTTCTGTTCTACTATATAGGTGATCTTAGATAAGAACCTAATCATTCTGACCCTTGCTTACCTCATCTGTTGGGATTTTTTAAAATACTGCTTTTACTGAATTTTCTAGATGGTTAAATAATATAATAGCTTTTTAATTTAAAAAAAAAGTACATACGTCTTTTCCTCTTCCTCTTAATTTCATCGTCCACGCCAGTCAGACTCTGCTTTCTACTCTTCTATTCTTAGGAATCTCAATTCTGTTTTCTATTCCTCCTCTTGCTTCAGCCCTTCTCTTGGGAACTGCACCTCTCTTTTCTAGATTCCTACTTCTTAGTTCCTCCTGTCCTCCCTCTGTGCCTTCCCTTCTTTGGCAGCTCTGGAATAGTGCTCTGATCAACGAGCCTAAGAGTCATGGATGCCTCCATGTTAGGAACTGTTCATGGGTGAGATGTGGGGCAGCCCTGCACTGCAGAACAGCTGTCTGCCTGCCAAAGGGGCTCAGATGTCCCATCACGGGGATGTCCTGAGGTAGATGCTTCACTCTGAGCACCTGCTGGGCTGAAGGCAGACTTTACACCTGGCCAAGAAACAAAAGCCTCGGGCCAGGTGTAAAGAGTTGCTTTGATTACAACTTAGTAAGTAGATAGGGGAGGGGAGGCAGGTCACAGATGTGATGTACCTCTGCCTGCGAAAGCTCTCAAATGACAGTGATGAAGCCTCTCAGCTTGCACAGCTGGTAACATGTGCAATAGGAATGGAGGGAAAAGGAGACAGAGATGGGTGGAAGTTGGAGCTGTGTTGCTCCTCCCACGAATAGGAAGAAGTCAGGCACCTCTAAATCTGGGATTGTCTCAACCCACATCTTGCCTATGCAGGACTCAGGTTCTGCAGGTCTTGGTAGCCCAGTTTGAGGTAAAGAGTCCTTTTTGCATTAGATTAATTCCAAAAGGATTTTTTTCATGCGTGCAGTGAAATCCTTGATGACCATCCCTGATAGCATAGGAGCAAGGAAGCTATGTAGGGAAGAACGTGAAGCATTAGGGTGACCCGTGCCTGATGCCTTGTGCCTGATGTTCCGTGCCTAGGTGATCTCATTCAGACCCTGGGTCAGCACTGAAGAAAGAACCATCCACAAGGCATTCTTGGGGACAGTAGGAAGTTATGGGCAGGGCAACACAACTTAGTGGAAGCCCAATGTGCCCAATCCAGGGCTTTGTCCCTTGGCTTCCTTCGACATCTACTTTCCTACACTCCTGGAAGGGGTCAAGTGGTAAGGACCAAAGAAAGATTCCAGGGACAGGATGCCCTAGGTCTTGCTTCAGCCTGGGATGGTGCTGAAGGTCAAATACACTGCTACCTTTCCTCTTGCCTTTGCTAATTCTTAGAAAACTGGCATAAAGACAAGATGGTTTTGGAGAATGAGTATGTAGAGATGTCCCACCTGCTCTCAAGACTCTTGAAGCTGTTCTAAATGCATTATTTCTATCCAAATGAACAAATAAGTTCCAATGTCAGTAATATAGATGTAGTTTTTTGTAAAATGTCAGACCAAACTAGTAAACTGGACACAGTAATCCAAAGTTGATGGCATAGCTACAGTTCCTGAAATCTTAAATTTTATGTGTGTAAAAGTTTGTAATAGACCTAGAAATTTATACTTATAGATCTATATAAAGACCAGTAATATCAGTACGCTATGTATCAATAGCTTCAACAATTTTGACATGGTCTTCAGTCATCCAACAAAATTATAGAGATATCCTGCATATTTCATTAAAAAATCCTCTCAAAACAAGAAAAGTTCTGTTATTGTTATGGTACTTGGCATCATTTTAAAAATTAACTTCTCATTCATTATCTGGAAGGAAATGATTCCAAAGTCACATCATTAAAAACACCTCTGATAAAGCATGAACACCATTACTACATTATTATAGCACAGGTACAACATATTTTACCATCAAAGAGGTATGCATCTATAATATTATATCTATAAGAAGGGAAGGGGGCTGGGAAGGTGGCTCAGTGGTAGAGCGCTTGCCTTGCAAGCATGAGGCCCTGGGTTCGATTCCTCAGCACCACATAAGCAAAAAGAAAAAAGCCGGAAGTGGCGCTGTAGCTCAAGTGGTAGAGCACTAGCCTTGAGCTGAAGAGCTGAGGGACAGCCCCCAGGCCCAGAGTTCAGGCTCCATGACCGGACCCCTCCCCCCCAAAAAAAGAATGGAAGATACAATTTGTAAAAAGCATGACATGAGTCTTGCTTGTAATTTGTCAGGAAAGAGAGTCCCAGGATGGTATGTCACAGCTCTATAAAGAAATGCACTTTCTTAGATGGAAATTTCTTCTATTCATGACATAATTCTAAGTACTTTTTCATGAATATTGGCTGAAAACCATTTTTTTAATCTGGGAAATTTTCCCATAACTACTGTGTTCACAGAAAAACCAAATGGAATCAAGAAAGAGTCAACCAAACTAGTATTTTACCAAATCTGTCATGTCTGAATGGTGAGAGCTTTACAGAATAAAGAAGACATCAAGTACCACTTAAAGCTTAGGGCCACATCTAAAACAGCATCATTTCATGCAGCAATAGCCAAATTCTGTTCAATTGCATATGTCCAAGGACATCAACAATAAGAAAATATATTTAATATATTTATACTTGTATATATATATACTAGTACATATTTATGTTTTTTATTTGTCACCTTGCTCATTTGTCTGTTTGTACTGGCACAAACATACATGTATGTGCCATTGCAGTCCTACCCAAGACTCATGCAGCTGATCATTTCTTCACCCATTGTTCTCATACTTTCATTTTTAATTTTCTTTTATTGATTTTCAGAACATCAAAAACAATTGAGTCTGCAAATCAAGGACAATCCAAGAGAGAACAAATACATAGAAGGAAGATGCTCAGCTACAAATGACAACTAGATGTGAACACGTTAATACTCTTACAACTAGTATCTCTTAACCATACTGGCCAAGCTTCATGCTTGTTCTAATCAGTTCGTAACACTCTACTTTCCCACAAGTCCTTGTGCTGCATTGTGTAGAGGTTTCTGAGTCCAGCTGGTGATTGCTTTATATCCTGAGGCAAAACGATTGATGGGGTATGCTGTACTTTTCCTAGCTTGTATAATGCAGATGCTATTCCTGTTCTGCTCACTCACATAAATGTTTAATTCTTCCTAGAATTTTATAAAGCTTCAACAGTACCCCAGGAAAGGCAGGCAATAGGGAACCCGCAGGTTACAGAAAAACATAAAAGAAAGTTGGAGGCATATTCTCTCTCTTTCTGTCTCTCTCTGTCTCTCTCTCTTTCTCTCTCTCATCCACTCTCCTTTTCTCTTTCTCTCTCTCTTACTCTCCTTCCCCCTCCTCTTGTTCTTCCTCTCCCTCTCCCTCTCTCTTTCATATACATACATAGACACACACACACACACACACACACACACACACACACACACACACACACACACACTGCCCATTTTGGAGGGTGGAATTTTTCTGTCTAAACTGGAGCAATTTCAAAGATTTTTTTTATCTCTTTACCATTCATTTTCACACTACACTGGTAACATAGGTTTCCTTTGAATCTTTGCTTTTCTAAAGACCTTCTAGAACCTTCCATGGCAAGGTTCATTTCCCAGGACTACACCATTGTAAGGATGATGCTGATTTGCCGCAGTCAATTTTTTTTTCTGGCCTTGTGGAATAGACTTAATCTCAATCTTTAGCCTTGACCAACACAAAGAACACAATTTAAAAAGATGAGAAAATGAGGTCTCCTTGCTTCAGGGTCTCAACCACATGGCCATTCCAGGCTTCCAAACTCCATATAGTGCCATTTCTTCTATGGTCCAGTTTTAAGAACTCCTTACCAGCATAAAATGAGAAATAGCTTTATTGTGGATTTGGGACTCAGAGGGGAAACATACCAGCTATTGGAAATATAATTTCTAGTTTCTTAATTTGATAGCTCCATGACTGATTCTTATGTATTTCTATCTCATCTTGTTGGGCATTTATGTGTGGTTTCACATAATGGCTTTTTTTCTGCTTAGGGACCCCAAAACACTATGCACCTTACAGGTTTGTGATCAGCAACTCTCCAGGAGGCAAAGCAAATGCCTGGGGCCTTTTCAGTTTTCTTAGAAAGAAACCAGTGTTAAGGCTGTTAGTCTGATTCTAACTTTTACTGCATTTCTCCTGAGAATAACTCTGCAGCAAGTGCAGCAATCTCTTCTCTAGAGAGTCTCAGGATACACAATAAAGTGTTCAGCTCATACCCTCAGCCAGAGCTTTTAAAGCTTCCTTACAGCATGGCTAGTTTGTAGAGGCCATGGCAAAGGACACAGAGAAGCAGGCTGCCTTTGTGAAGCTCCAGCATGAGTGGATGTGAGAATGACCACAGGAGTGTTGAAGTGCAGAATCCTGGGGCTTAACCCTGACCTCCTGCTTTAGGACTTCTGGAGCTGGGCCTGACGAATATCCTTTGAAGGAGTTCCATAACTTATTCTTGCTTTTTGAAACTTCATCTTGAGGAAGGTATTTGGATGACCTAGAAAGCTAAGTGGACAGAAAGGTGTCAAAATCAGAACTACTTCAAGTAATAGAATATACCCAAGATCATAAAATTCTGCTTCTGAAACACTTTGGTTTTCATTCTGTGTAATCCTCAATTTAAAAAGCAAAAATGGTAGACACAATAGCTCAATGAAAAATGAAATTCATCAGACTTGTATGTTACAACTTTTTAAACATGACTATATTGGGTAGCACATATTTTCAGCTTTTACAATCCATGTTATCTCTGCTGTGATTAAACTCTGCCATGATAAACACAGACAAAAAGTAAATGCTTGGACATGAGTCCAAACTAAATGTTATTTATGAATAGTGAAATTTGGATTTCCTATCACTTTCATGTATCATACAATACTGCTTTTGTAATTCTTTCTAAACATTTAAAAGCTTGTAATCTGAATGAGAATAAGATTATAATTTGAGGTCAACTGAGTCAGAAGATCTCATGAGACCTCTTTTCTACCCATAGCTGAGTGAATAGGGGAAAAAAAGGAGAGAGGGGGAGGAAGGGAATGAGGGAGAGAGAAGAGAGGAGAGGAGAGAGAGAAGAAGAGAGAAAGACAGAAGGAGAGAAGAGAGATTGATTGAGACTGCCTACAAATATAGGAAGGTTTTTCCTTCATAATTGTCTACTTACTTTATACCAACTCCTGTGAGGTAGCAGGTCAATACTGGCCCATGGGGTATAGCTTAGCCAACCCTCTTTTGCAACTCTATGGGTTCCAACTTAAATTTGGAAAAAATAAACAATAATCTTGGAATAATTAAATATGCATATATGTATGCATATTTATGTATATGTACACATGTATGGATATAAAATTTTCTAAATGCCTATGCCCAGAAATCCAAGATGTTTTGTTCAGAAAAGACATTTATATCAAATAGCCAAACTTACATTTTACAAGTGATGTGCTAGAATTTGAAGGTTGTTCAGAATCTAAGAGGTAAAACTCTTTGATGGAAGTGTACCAGAAAAGATAAAGAGTAAAGCAAGTAACATTTAACAAATGCATATTCTTTTTAATTTTTTTTAATTTTTAGTTTTTTGATGAGTCTGTCTTCTTTATGTATGGTGTGTTCACAATGTATGTCTTAAGGAAGATATAAGAGGCACACACACAATGCACACTTTGGAAGGTGGAATTGTTCTTTCTAGACTGGAACAATTTCAACAAAGATATTTCATCTCTGTACCCTTCTTCATTTTTAGCACTACACTACTAAAATAGTTTTCCTTTGAGGGAAGACAGGATAGAGGGACTGGAAGAGAGTAAAGGAATCGAAGGCACTGTATGAAAGGAAATGTACTCATTACCTGATTCATGTAATTGTAATTCCTATGTACATCACCGCTAAAAATACATATTGCATCTGGGCCTGGTTGATCATTTTTAAAAATAGAGAAGTAAACTATGCAAATAATACCTATTAACAAGTTAGCAGGGCACCAGAGGCTCATACCTGTAATTCTAGTTGTTCTAGTGGCAGAGATCGGAAGATCCCAAGGCAGGAAAGCCTGCAAGTGTGACTCTTTATCTCCAATTATTCACCCGAAAGCTGGGTAAGGAACTGTGACTCCAGTGGTAGAGCACTAGCTTTGAGCATAAAGGTTTACAGGCAGCAAATTCAAGTGTAAGACTGGCTTGACTGAAAAAAAAAGCAATTTTAGTCATTATGAATTTTTTTCTAATATAGTTGTTTCCTAAATGTTTACCTCCTCTTTAATTTTTAGTATTATATTGGTCTACGTTGTTACATCTCTCACACACAAAGCTGAATATATAATTATCAAATTTAATATGACTCTCTACTCAAAGGTAGATGTAGAGATTTACAACTTGAGAATATCCTTCCAAAATCTGTAGATATTCCCTCTCCCTCTCCCTTTCCCTCTCTCTTTTCTCCCTCTCTTCCTCTCTCTCTCTTCCCTTTCTTTCCCTCTCCCTCTCTCCCTTCTTCCCCTCTCTCCCTCTTCCCCTCCCCCCTCCCTTTCTCTTTCTAACTCTCTCTCTCTGGCTCTATATGAAGAACCCAAAGTATTTCAGATGACCACCTACTTTAGCATTTGGCTTCTCACTTGTAACTATCCACAATTGGATAATTGACACTTGATCTTCAGTCACTACCACATTCCTTAACATCCCTTTAAATTATTTAATTTCAGTTAATCCCTGAGTGCTAAGGACCCTTGCTGTTCCTGAACCTGGACTGTTTATGCTGCTAACATATAATAGTGATATTCTTTCCCTGGCTTAGAAGGGATATTCTAGGTAGAATTTTGTTGTTTAACTTTGTCTTTTAGTGTCTGTACCATTTTTTCTGATTTAAATATTTACAACCAAATGCAAGATAAGCACAAATTCACATAATGAAGTATTGTGCTTCTTGTATTTGGATCTGCCACTTGAAAATTTTGAGTATCTCTATCCTGGATTGTAATTGGAAAATTTGGTAGTGTTTTTGGGGTTTGGGGGGGTGGTTTGCTTTGTTTTGTTTTTTAGAAATGAGAGACTAAATCTTTATGATTCTGATTAAGTCTGATGAAATTACTTTAAAACTTTCCTCCAAACGAATCTTATTTCTTTTATTTATTTTATGATTTCTTTTTGTACTCCTATGTGGCTTGTACTCAGAGTTCTCTCAGCATGCTAGCTTACTTGCTCACCGCTGGCTTGCTACCATTTGAGCCAGGCCTTCAGCCTGGCTTTTTTTTAACTGATTAATTGGAGATATAGTCTTTTGGACTTTTCTGCCCAGTCTGGTTTCAAACCGCCATCTTCTGATCTCAGCCTCCTGAGTAACTAGGATTTTATGTCAAGCCATTGTTGTCCAGAACAAATCTTACTTTAAATGTATGTCTCAAGTTTCTTGTGAACGCTACAGAAAAATTCATTTCTGCTATTTTAGAGAATAATTCTATACTCCTTCTAACCTGAAACTTGTCCAAATGTCTCTGGACATATTTACACAGAGACTCATTCCCATATGTGCACGCATGTGTGCGTGCACACACACACACACACACACACACACACACACACACACATTGACACAAAGAGTTTTCTTTCATATGCTTTTAATTTTTACCTTGCTTAAAGATACTTGTGTAGAGAGGGACACATTTCTCAATAGCCAGTGTTTGTATTGAGGAGGTCAAGTCTCTGATCCCTGGGGAATTCTATCATTTTTTATTAGTATAGATCCAGTCTAGCACTGCCCTAACTAATATTTATTATTTCCAAAAGCAATGGCAAATTGTTCTTATCCTTTATAACCTACATATTTTCTAGGTAGACACTGCATTAAGTGTGTGTTAAGAATAGAGATGTTTCATTACCACTGATGCCCATAAACCACCTTAATAATTTGTCCATATCTGAATGTAAAGTCCTTAGACTACATGGAACCATATATCAAAGCCAGTAATAATTGACTTAAAAACAATACTCAAACAAGATTTGGGTCTTCAGTTCTTTAAATTGTACTAAAGCTATTTGCTACCTTGTCAAGAATTCCCACTCAACCTTTTGTGAATTTTAAGCTTTTCCACCTCTGCAATCATATGCTCATGTATTCACTTTTCCTCAGATACACAGAGTGGCAGGTGGCTACTTCTTAGCATAATTACAGCTCATGACAAAATAAAGTTTTAAGCTGGGCACTGGTGGCTCACACCTATAATCATAGCTAACCAAAAGGCTGAGACCTGAGAATCATGGTTCAAAGCCAGCTTGGGCAGTAACATGCTTGAGACTTAGCTTCAATTAACCACCAAAAAGCCATAAGTGGAGCTATTGTAGAATACTAGCTTTAAGAGACAAAGCTAAGAGACAGTACTCTGGCCTTGAATTCAAGCCCTCAGTATCAATACCATTTAAAATAATAATAATAATAATGTCTTTAATGAATATACTTCAGAATCAACAAACCCAAGCAACTTTGTTAGTTCTGTCTGCCAACAATAACCTTAATATCTCCTTTCCTGAGGAGCTTGTGACTCTGCTGTAGGTTGTTGGAATCCCAGCATTTTCTCCCTGCCGTTATTGCTTCTCTTGGTATGATTTGCTTGATGTCTTCTGTGATCTCCCTGTGTCACACTCTAGTACTGTCTTCTTTAGTACCCCTTCCTCATGCCACCCTGCCTTCACGCCTTTCCTATGCCCTCCTCCGGCTCTCAACATATCCAGTCAGGGTTACCTGAGACATCCTGAGAAGTTTGTCTTTAGATGAAGTTGTCTGTCAAAAACTATGGTTTAAGGTGCTTATCTTTATTTACTCTGAAACTGAACGCTTGTAAGACCAGGAACCTAAGACTGCACCAATCTATGATATGTTAATTAGGCATAATTAGGTTTAACCTTCCAGAAAATGATATTATTTTAAATTAGTAAACAAAGAAGGGCAGAGTAAGGAGATGTTGAACATATTCCAAGCCCTCCTGCTTAGAACTTTCCCAATTATGGACTACAAAATTGAGTCATTATTGTCCTCATCAAAGTATGGATCAGCAAGCTTAAAGGTTCAATTAGCATTACATCAAATGAACTCAACGGCTTTACTGTGCCTCATCTCTGTTCCCGGGCGTGTGTGTGTGTGTGTGTGTGTGTGTGTGTGTGTGTGTGTGTGTGTGTGTGTGTGTGTGTGTGTGAAGTCATCTTTTTATCTACATCTGCCTCTAATTTTTAATTTCACATCAATACTTACATATTGAATATGAGAACGATTTGCTGCCTCAGTATTTACATAACTTCCTACTTACTCCAAACATTAGATAAGGTAGAGTAGTGTTACATGTGATCTCTGGATTTATGACCTCCCTCTACCCCTGGCAGTGTCTTCTTCCTCCATCTGTACCTTTCTGTTCTCTAGAACTTATCCTTACAAGTTCCCATCCTGGTTGCTGCAGGCTGAGAAATCCCTTAGGTGTTAATTGAGAATTAAGACATTAGCTGATAAAAGGTATAACCACTTGCATTAATATTTGCATTGCAAAAGGAGTCTTAATGGGAAAATAATTAAGCTTTAAAGATTGATATCTTTGAAGCAATTTATCCTGCCTGGCAACTTGTCAAATCTCCCCCACACAGCCGGCAGCCTGTCTCTCCTTTGCATCACCTTCCCAGCCTGGCTACATGAAGTCTCAGTGTAACTCTGCAAGTATCAGCGTGTGTGTGTGTGTGTGTGTGTGTGTGTGTGTGTGTGTGTGTGTCTGTGTGTCTGTGTGTGTGTCTGTGCGTGTCTGTGTCTGTGTGTGTGTCATGTGTCTGTGTCTGTGTGGCTTATGCAGTACATAGGTACTCTTGAGGGAAGAAGACGGTGAGTTCTAGAGTCTATGTAACACATTCTAAAGAATATTTTTAATTCTCTCATCTATTTTCAAGTTAATTTACTCTTAGGGACTCTTCAGCACTTGAAAAGATCAGCAGCCATCCATCACTATCCAAGTTCACCAACAGCTTGTCCATCCGTCAAAGGATGTTCTGTGACAAAATTCACACAAAGTGGAGCAAGGAAACATTATGTGTGTTTTCTTGTCCTATTAGCAGTGACTTTTCACAATATGAAAAATCTAGTGATCACATGACACAGCACAGAGCTAACTATGGGAAGAAGGTAAGGGGCAAATGATGATTGAGAGAGGCATTGTTTGGAATTCCAGGCAGGTGAGAATACAGTTAGTGCTGGCATTTATCAGGAACCTAGTGTCTACAGCAAGTTGGAGATCAATCACAGAAAAGTATTAGCAACATGATATAATGAAAACATTAAAATGTGAGCATCTTCTATCTATATGGTGTTGGGAAAGATGCTTAACTTTACTAAACTTTATTTTACACACACACACACGTGTGTGTGTGTGTGTGAGAGAGAGAGAGAGAGAGAGAGAAATAAACTAGTATAGGTATGCAGCTCATGTGGTACAAAGTGCTACCCAGCAAATGTAGTTGAATTGTTATCTTAGAAAAGGAATTGAGTTCAATAAAAAGTATTGGTTCCCCTTGGACAGTCTGTGGTTGCCAGGGCAACAGGTGGAGCATACCTTTGTTGGTTGCCAGGGAAACAGGCAGAGCATAGTTTTCATGGTTGCTAGAGCCACTTGAAAAAGCGAACCCATGAATCCACTTCATAAAATAACTCCCTGAGACCACCAAAAGGTGCCAATCAAGGTTCTAACCAAATCCTGGGGATTAGACAAATAGATATTACATACTGATAACCAAGGATTGTTTGCCCAGAAAAGCTGAAACTTTTATCTTATGTGCATATGGGACAGGGATGATGCTCCTACAAAGACCTGTTGCCAAGGACCTCAATACAGGACTATGCAGTATCTAGGAAGAGCGTGCACACAGTCACTCTAGCAAGTCCACAAAGCTATGCACATGAACAAGGAACTGTCTGTTATATAAAATTCACCTGCCCATCAATCTCTCCATTAGAATTTATGCTAAGCAAAGGACCACCCTGTCTCCACCCAAGACTCGTCTGTGGTCCTGATCCCATGAAGGCAGGAAAGCATATTATCCTTGAATTCTTCTGGGAGGCATACTTTTTTTTTCTTTCTTGGGCTTTGCTGCTGCCTGTCTGTGTTCTGCTCAGTTTCTTTTTTCTTTTCTTTTTTTTTTTTCAAAATGCAAAGATCTGGAACTGGTCCTAATGAGAGACCACTTTCCTGAGATTCTAACCTGATAACACTAATGCTCTTGCGTGTACCCCTAAAGACAGCTTAAAATAAAGTGTCAGGTAATGATCTCATTTCTCAGCCATATTTCTTCTCTAATAAACTTTCTTATCACTTTCACTGCACTTCATATCTTGCCTAAATTATTCTTTAGATGGACACAAGTGAGTTTCTAGAATGAATTCCCAGTGACACACTCATTATAATTTAATTTTTTCTCCTTTCAAATCCTTTCTAAGCTAGCTGGGTACTGGTGCTCATGCCAACTCTGCAGCAAGCAGGCTGATAGCTGAGGATCAAGAGTTGAAGCCAACATAGGCAGAAAAGTCCATGAGACTCTTATGATCAATTAACCTGCAAAATGCTAGAGATGGATATATGGCTCAAATGGTAGATTACCAGCCTTGAATGAAGGGTCAAAGTGAAGTCATAAGGCCCTCAGTTCAAGTCCTAATACCAGCACGCATGCATACACACACACACACACACACACACACACACACAATTCCATTGAGTTAAAGAAGCTACTGATCCCTGATTCCAGAGCAAGATAAATTCTGAGAGCTGCAGATAATTTCACTTGAGAAAAAGATGGGGAGGAGTGGTTTGTTTGAATGTCAGACTACTACGATCACTCAGGAATGAGAAATATTTGTTTTCTGCTAAGAGCTACTTGTATATTTGTAATATCAGGAGACATAAAAAATTATCAATACAGCTGGGCACTAACCAATGGCTCATGCCTGTAAACTTAGCTACTCAAGAGGCTGAGATCTGAGGACTGTAGTTCAAAGCAAGACAGGAAAATCTGTAAAACTCTTATCTCCAATAAACCACCAAAAAGAGACAAAACTGGATCAGTGGCTCAAGTGGTCAAGTACTAATGTTGAGCACAAAAGCTCAAGGACAGTGCCCAGGCCCTGAGTTCATGCCTCAGTACCATCACAAAAAATAAAATAATAAAATTGTCAATACAGATAGATAGGCATAGAGCAGACAATTAGAAGCACATATCTTCCCTATTAGGTACCGAATGATTTAAGAGGCCTTATATGCTCCATGGGTTTTTCCACTTATGAATGATTATCAAAGGTACTAGTGTCTGAGTATCAAATGGAATTCCATAAATTCATGAATTCTTGGGCCTCACTCCTAGAGACCAATTCAGGAAGTCTATAAAGAGCCCAGTGATCTACATATGTAAGTAGCACCTGTGTGGATGGCTCTTGGATCCCACATTAAGAAATATTAAAAACATACCGACAGGAACCTGAGGTATGCTGATCATTACATCTGGGAAGCATATTTGCATAAGGTCTCTGAAGTTAAAATAAAAGGAAAAGTATGTTGAGTCACATTGCATTTTTTCTTAATTAAAAAATGGTAAGAGTTTTAAAAGCCATCTAAATAGACAGTTTTTCTGGGAACTATTTGATGCAAAGAACTTTTAATAAAAGACATTCTGTAATGCACTAGACAATATATTTGAGTGAAACATAAAAAGTAGTAAAAATACGTTCAAAAGGGTAATGCTTTAAGTAGTCTTTATTGAGAAGGTGTAGTCTTACTTCAATGAAGACATTTCAAAGAAGGGTCAACTAATTATGCTCCAAATTGCTTGCATTTTAAATATTTGGTACTTGGAGAGAACCCAGATGATCTTTCAATAAATGGATAGTAACATACAAGAAGATGTGTCTTGCAATGACCAAGTGTCTTAAAAAAGCATTTGACAGTTCCAAGCCTGAGTTCTATTAGTGATTGAATTTCTGGACAGTTACTCTATTATGGTCGCAAGTGAGTTCCTACATGATAGGAATGAGAAGCAAGGAAAAAAATCTCCGTCCAAGCAGGCTGACCAATATTAGATGAGTAAAATGAAATGGCTTCAGCATAGGGCTGAGAAGTTACGTAACATTTTTCTCTGATATAAATAAATGATTGAATACATTTAAGTGCATGGTTGAGATCCAAAGTTCTAAGCTGTATAACAAGGATTTAAAAAAACAAGCCTGATATTTTTCTATGGCAGGTGTTAGTTATCACCTGCTTTTCCCATCTATAAAAGTTCTCCATATAGTCTATTAATTACATACCTTTGAAGGAATGGTTTCATGATTCATGCCTGTTAGTACCTCCTGCTGAGGTAGGAGGAGCTAAGTACACCACTGGGGAATTTAAAGTTCGCAATGAGAAAGGAAGATATTTTTCTTGGGCTAAAAGAGTACCAAAAAAAAAAAGAACTAAGACAGGTCATGAATTATTTCTACAATACCTCAGACCTCCTCTCCATTTCCTGTAAAACTCATGGATGGTAGCATTAAGAAAATTCTCATTGAGATCATTCTCAAAATATTGAGATTCAGCCAGGCAATGGTGGATCCTATAATGCTAGCTACTTAAGAGGCTTATTGATAGCTGAGGATCTTGCCTCAAAACCAGCTCATGTGGAAAAGTCCATGAGACTCTGATCTTCGATTCTCCAGTAGAAAAGCAAGAAGTTAAGCTGTGGCTTAAGCAACAGCCTTAAGTGTAGAAAGCTAAGCAACAGCTCCTAGACCCTGAGTTCAAGCCCCTGTACACACACACACACACACACACACACACACACACACACACACACACACACATTCAGATTCAATGGTATATTACAATTACAGGGCATAGAGATTTTTTTTTATCTCTCTCTCTCTCTCTCTTTTTTTTTTTTGCCAGTCATGGGGCCTGAACTCGGCCTGGGCGCTGTCCCTCAGCTCTTCAGCTCAAGGCTAGCACTCTACCACTGGAGCCACAGGGCCACTTCTGGCTTTTTCTGCTTATGTGGTGCTGAGAAATTGAACCCAGGGCCTCATGCATATGAGGCAAGCACTCTACTACTGAGCCACCTTCCCAGCCTGAGATTTCTTGATAATGGTACTACATCAAGACTAATAGCTTTCAATCAGGAATACATATACAATAAATAGGATCCAGTCTTATAGAGAAGGTGATGGTGAAAACTTGATATGATCATCAAATTTATGGATTAATCTACTTTTAGACCTTGTAAGAAACAGACTACAACCTGTCAGTAACCAAGACCAAAGAAATGTCAATCAAAATGATGTCATAAATTAGAGAATACATAGGAAGAAAGCATGTGAGTGAGCATACAGAGATTGTCACTTTCAAGGTTCAAAGCCCTCTAAATCATGGAGAAAGAGCTTCTGACAAACAGCCAGGTTTGGACTCACTGCCTAGGGGCTGAGTGGACAGGGCCTGCAGTTCTAATTCTTCAAGAACTTCGGTTGGACAGGCAAGAGAGGTTGGAAGTGACAATGTCTATGTGCAGTCATCGAGACCCCTTTATCAGCCACTTCATTAGAAAATTGTCCTAATTTTATATAGCATCAGCTTTCTTGCTGCTACTCTTCTTGTCATTTGGAATTTCTGTCTTATTTCCCCATTAATGTGTCCTTTCTTTTGCCAGAAATAGAAAAATCTCAGAGATTTTCTTTTTCATTATGAGAAACATGCCCTGAGGATACCTTGTCAACTGTGTGGACAAGGGTGGGTGTGTCTTTGCCTTGGACTGAAATTATTAAATCCAATTCCATTTTTCAAAAATATTTTACTATATAAGTAGGACTGGGAATGTGGCTTAGTGGTAGAGTGCTTGTGTAGCATGCATGAAGCCCTGAGTTTGATTCCTTAGTACCACATAAACATAAAAGGCCGGAAGTGGTACTGTGGCTCAAGTGGTAGAGCACTAGCCTAGAGCACAGAGAGGCTCAGGGACAGTGCCCAAGCCCTGAGTTCAAGCCCCAGGACAGACAGAAAAAACTAATAGATGATCTACAGCAAAAATGCAAGCAAGGTAGAGTAGTATCATCCGGAAAAAGTCCCTGACTGCACATGTATGGCACGCTAGATGATTAATAACAGTTGTTTAATAACATATATAAGCAAATACACTTAGCATCACATATATAAACATACATATTTATGTATTTACATAACTTTTCTAACACAAATTATATATGTATTTGTAATCAGCATATCTTCTTATGACTAGATAGCATGACATTACATGAATTAAATTTTTTGTCGGTTTAGAGTCTTTAACTCAGAGACTAGGTGCTATCCCTGAGCTTTTCTAATCAAAGCTAGCACTGTACCACTTTGAGCCACAGCTCCACTTCCAGTTTTCTGGTGGTTAATTGGAGATAAGAGTCTAATGGACTTTTTTGTCTGGGCTGTCTATGAGCTGCGGTCCTCAGATCTCAGCCTCCTGAGTAACGAGGATTACAGGCATAAACCAGTAGCACCCAGCATGAATTAAATTTTACATAAACTAACAAACATGTACAGTATTACACATAGTCATAACTTAATGAATCCTGGGTGAAGCCATGCTAAATATTTTGTAATATTCCTTTCCTTGGTTTCCTTCATGATTTCCTAAACATATTGCATAATATGGAAAATCTGGATTTGTTCTTGTCCATTTGTAATTTTCATCTGACCACATTCATACTGCATTATGTTTTGGAGATTATTTATATTGCTACTTACACTCGTTGTATGTTCATTTCCTTTGCAGTGTCTATATCTGAATGTGCAACAACATATTTATTCTATTGACAATGTGGTGGCTTCTGGTGCTGCCACAAACAGCAGTGCACACAGTGGGTGAATTGTTATATCACATAAGTGTCTTTATCTCTGGTAGACAAGGCTAAAATGGTTTCCAAGATGGGAAATATCCTATTATTTTAAGGAATCTGATGCTATTGTGTTATATGTACTATTGATACTTTTTTTAATCTTGTCATTTGTATAGTAACTGTGTTGATCAAAGTTTTGTTCTGTGGTGACCTTTGTATATTTCATGGATCCAAAATAATACATTTTTTCTCATTCTTATTTCATATCTTGCTCAGAGACACATTTTCTTCTTCAATATTTACAAAAAATTGCTTTGTTTTTTCTTTTAGTACTATTATAGTTTAATTTATAATTTTGCACCTTTTGGTTTACTGAATGTGCTTTGGTGAATAATGAGAAGGTAATTGTTTGTTGTTTTATTTTTTGAGATGGGTAGCCAATTATTCCATTGTCATCACAGCAACAATAGGAAGAAAAGATAACTCAATCAACAGCTCATCACAGTGTTGTGTGAGTCAGTTTCCCATCTCTGACAAAATGCTTGGTGAAAATGGAATAAAAAGAAGAAAGATTACATTTTGATTCCCAGATTAAGGAGTTTCAGCTTGATGTCACTTGGTTCTAGTGTTTCTGGGCCTACAAGTAAGGTAGAACATTGTAGAAGGGATCACATGGCAGCGCAAAGCTGCTAACTCATGGAAGTCAGAAGTTGTGAGAGAGAGAGAGAGAGAGAAAGGAAGGGCAGAGGACAAAACATTTCTTTCAAGGATATAGCCCTCAGTGCCCTACTTCTTCCAATCTGGTCCTACCTCCTAAAGATTCTACCACCATCCAAAAGTCTATTAAACTATGAGCCCATGAGTAGATTAACCCACTGATGAAGTTAGCACCCTCATGATAGATTCACCTCTCAAAGACTCCGAACATGAACCTTCACTTCTGAACATGACTCGGGTACTAAGCCTTCAACACATGAGCTTTGAGGTTCATTTCAGATTCAACCTAAAATATTAACACACAACTATTGTTTTCCTGCATGAGACTAAGTCAGTTAGATTATGATAGAAAGAACCTTACAAACCGTAAATAATGAAATATAAAATATCTCTGATAAGTTAAACACAAAATTCTAAGGAGTTACAAAGAAAAATAACTAAGGGATGATTAAATGAGACTTAATGTGTGGTAAGTTATCCCTGGATAGAATAAATTGAGATTGTAAAAAATGAATGCTCTCTCTCACACAATTCCAATATAAGCACAAAATAACAAATATTTTTGTTTGGCTTATGAAATAATTTTAAAGTTCACTGAAAATAAAGATGTAGAAGCATGAAAAAAAATTCTAAGAAATGGCTGTTCATGACAACAATACATTATAATATTATGATAATTATAATAGTAACATACTGACACAAGAGCAGAAAAACAATTTTTCAGAGGCCAGAAAACAAAACAGAATTTGGAAGCAGATCAAGTTGTAAATAGGAGAAACATTTCAAATCTCTTAGGAAAATATGATTAATAATGTTAAAACAATTAGGCAAATTTCAAATATTATTCTCAAATCCTTTAATCCATTTCCTTTATTTTCATGTGAAATAAAGCCAAGGCCTCCCAGAGCTGTTGATTTCATTTATATTCTATGGAAATGTCAGATCCCTGATAGTGAGGAATAATATCCTCCTACTTACTTGTCAAATTACTGTTTATGTTACAAGGATATGCTCCCTTATTCTGATCAAAATTAACTTTTATATACATTGTTAAGTATGTAGGCCTTTTTATACTAAATATTTCTAATGTGAGTTGAGACTCTTGTTCGGCATTCAGAAATTTACTCTTCATCCTTTTCACCCTCTTAGGGTGGCTAATTTCTCCTCTGAACCTTAATTATTATCCTTCCATGATTTAAAATTACTTCAGAAGATGAATTAGTGAGATGGCACACGCCTGTAATCCCAGAACGTGAGAGACAAAAGTAGGAGTGGGAGGCTCCTAAGCAGATCTGGGGACAATCAATTAAAAGACCCTGTTTGAAAAATAAAGCAAAAAGGTATAGGCGTAATTCAAGGAGTAGAGAACCTGCCTTGCAGGTACAAGACCCTGAGATCAAGGCCCAGTACTGCCCCCAAAAATTAAGAAATAAAGCATAAAAATTAGTTTTACTCCTCATTTGAATCCCATTGTGTAGAAGGATTCTGATTTGAATATTCTCCAAGAATTCAAGTTCAAGGAATCAAAGACTCTGTCACCACCTTTCCCCCATGACAAAATCATCTCATCCACAGGTCAGACAGACTGAAAACATTATCCCATCCCTCCTTCACTGGTGATATTCATCAGAGAGGAGTCTCTGAAAGCAGAGCCAGCCTTCTAATAGTGACTGGCCAGCTGAGACAGTCTTATGAACTTTGTTTATTTCAACCATTTAAACCTTTATCTTGGCCTTTTCTTCTCCTGTTTTGCTTTAGAAAGGAGAGGAAATATCCCCATGCGGTGCTTTTTAAATGAAGTGACTTGTCACTTCAGAGAGACTGTAGCAGTAATCTGAAAGGCAGTAAATTTAGCGACCCTCACTCACACTGACAGTCTGTCCAGGACTTGAAACATAAATAGCAGTGGAGACAAATCACCACTGTTTTCCTATTAAGTTTAGGCCCACTGGCCCCTTAGCCTTTCAGGATTGCCTGGGCCCAGCCTGGGAGAGCAACTGCATTCAAGAGCAGGCAGGAGCTCTCCTGTTCATTTCCACCCCTCCTAGATCCTAAAGGTATGCTCCTGATACTGACACTGCAGCTGCATGGGGGTGGGTCCCTTCCACCCCCATGACAGTCATCCCTCTGCTTCACAGAAAGCTAAACGATGGAAGGATGCTGTTTAAGCCTAGGCCTGCTATCTAAAATGAATGCTGATAGATTAGTTCCCAACCATACATTTTGGTCTCAAATCAAGAAGCTAATTTGCAAGAGTCCCTATTATGACTGCATTGACCACTGAGCTGCAAAGGCTGTCCACCTTATATTAGCTGGAAATATTGCAAGAGCATTGCTTTAGTTTATGCTTAAGCCATTTCCTTCTCCACCTTCCTCCCAACTCTCACCTCACTTTTCCCTCATAACTTAATATATTCACTATAAGCAAAATCACTTCTCTAAACTTCATCTAACAGCTCAATTCAGCCCTGAGACTCTCTGAAGAACAAGGCCTGGGATTCCGGGGTGAACCTGAAGTTTTTTTCAATAGCAGGACCTGAAAAGAAAGAGTAAAGGGCCAGATGAGGTTTAGCATCTTCTGTTGTGTTTTAATTCCATTTGCAGAGCTGCTCTGGCAGCAGCAAAACTCTGCCTCATGGTCTTGTCCACAGTGCCATTACCCCCACTGAGTTTAACACAGTCACTTACAAAATGCCAATTGATTTATGGGACTCTTGAAAACAGCAACCGCTGCTCTCATCTCTCTTGATATTTAATCCTCAGCCATGGCAGAATGGCTAATGACAGGTCAGGTTGTACCCCTGCAGTTCTGATGACAATAGTGCATGCTCTTGGTTGTTACTGCCTCTATCCAGCAGGTCAAATCTTTGCCTTATCTCGCCTATTAGGAAATAGTCTTTAAAAAAAAATTGACATTGGCAGGAATTCTTTATTTTGTTCCAAAAGAATTCTTGGTGTTTTTTTTTTACTCTTTTCATTTTGGTTTTTGTCTCTTCTACCTTAATAAAGGTAGTGAAAGTAGTAAGATGCTTGGAATCATTCCATGGCTACAACAAAATACACAGGGCTGGCTTATGTGTAAAACAAAAGGTTTATTTCACATTGCAGTTTTGCTATTGAGAATCCAAACCATGGCAATGGTTTGGGTAAAGCTTCCTCCCAAGTTCTATCAGTTTGTCCTAGCTGGCATTATGGTAGGAGCATATTTGAAACAGAGAGATCATATAACAAGAAAAAAAAGCAAAAGAAAAAGAGAGGACAGGCCAAGATCCTGGCCAGGGTATCAAAGGAATACAGAAATACTCATAAGGGTACCACCTCCAGTGACCCCAATCCTGTGACACCAGGAACCATCTCTAAATGTTCCCCACTTTCCAACATTAACACACAGGAGACCCTAATTTCAGGCCATGGATCCATAGGAGGCACACTCAAACCATACCCACACTGTAGAATGGTGTAGTATGGTGTAGAATGATGCAGCAAACCAGTGGTGTGAATGGCCATCAGAGTATAGATTCTACATTTAAGTCCACAGTCATATGTGAACTTCATACTGATCAGTCTCTTCAAACAATGTCCCAAGAATGTTCATAGAATGTCTCAAGAAAGTCAGCTGCTAACCACCATCACCATATCAAGAATGGACATCGTCACACCACTTTAAAAAGCACTTCTTAATTTTTTTTCTTTCTTTTTTTTCTGTGCTGGTCTTTGGACATACACTCAGGACCTTCATGATATTCCCAAGTTTTCTGTGTTGTGGTTATTCAGGCCAGTGCTCTACCACTTGAGCAATACCTTCACTTCTGGGTTTTCAGTGGTTACTTAGAGATATAAGTCTCACAGACTTTTCTGCCTGGCCTGGCTTTGAACCATGATTCTTAGATCTCAGCCTCCTGAGTAGTTAGGATTATAGGTATGAGCCATGGTGCCTGGCTAGTTTTCCAAGTAGTACTAACTATATCTACATCCAGAAAGTTGCCAACACATCGCATTCAAATACATCTCTTCATACTTAAGAAAACCCCACCACCAATAAGGGTGCACACATCCGATCCCCTGTTCACATAGAAGACACTGTCATCTCTCTGCCAACCCAGTTTCTGCCCCCAGAATCATTCTCAATAGGAAGACCTAAAAGACCTAAGTAGTCACTGTCAATAAAATAATGGTGATGGTGATTTGAAGAACCCATTTCCAATTTCCTAGAAATCAGGAGAAGGCTTATCACACATTACAACTCGTATTTGTTGAAGGTTAGAGTTCAGTGGCAATCAATTAATACTATAAGGAAACATTTTTAAGGGTTATGTAAAGGGCTTCAAATGAATAGAATGTTCATGGGAGTCCATGCCTAGATAGCATTGTTTTGTTTTTTTTTTCAGGAAAAAAAAATCAGAATTGGAAAAGAGAGGGAAGGAAGAAAGGAGAGGGTTGTGAAATAATGCCATTGTATTCAATACCTTGTGGATGCAAGAATGAGTCAATATAGAGAGATAAAGAGGTACCTAGTAAATCAAACCCAGAGCTGTGCGCCCTGTCGCCAGCGACAGCCCTCTCATCGCTCCTGTGTCCGGATCTCTGTTTCAGGCAGGCTAGCAGGACTGCTACTTCCTTTCACAATCTGCCTGCTTTCATTCTCCCACTTTTGTTCACAATGATCTGAGACTTCATTCCATCCAAGGACCACTTTGCTGGATGTTGGCACTTTTACTGCATCAATGGGTTTATATTTCTAATGGAGGAGCTTCTAAAAGTAAATGAGTAGAGGCTGGATTTTTCAAATACCAATTTTTCTTGTTTATTGCCGCATTTGATTCTCTCAATAAGGAAGTGAAGTGAAGTGGAGAAAGATGAAGTCTGTCTGTTTATTCCCTCCCCGCTTAATCTGAAACTGGGTTGCATTGCCTTTGTTCCACCCCCCCCCCCCACCCCCCCACACCGTGTCCTATTCTCAACCTCCCATTTTATGCTTGGAAGAAAGGCAGAACAGATTCAAAGCACTAGGAATTCAGTAAACTCTAGCATCTCCCAACATCCTGATGATAAAAGAAATTTGACTCATTAGGAACATTACTTCCAAAGGGCTTATTTAAACCTCAGCTGTCTCTTACTGACATTATAAGCCTGGGAAAGTTTCTGGTCCACTGGAAACATGAGTTTCCATGTCGGTAAGAAAACTTACCAATGTTGTAAGTTAAGACAAAATATCTTGAGTGTCACTGATACCATCAGCACAGTGCCTAGCAATTTATTTTTTTAGTAATAGCTCATTCAACAGTCACTCTTCACCATTTCTTGAACTTGGAGTAAAATCCCTCATTGTGCTACATACTGGGGGTACAGTCAGGGACAAAACCAGATGTGGTTAATCTTTGCAATGTAACTAGCTATTCTGAGTATAATTCCCTTCAAAGAACTAACTATAGGATATCCAAACTTGAAGCATAACACTTAGAGGACTAGACAATTTCTAAACACTGGAGTAATGGTGTAGTATGACTAATTCATGGTCCAGGACTAAAAAGGAAGATTGTATGGATGACAGCCATAGATGGACTGCTGAGCTCAAACTATGTCAGCTGGCTGAGCTTGGTATGTGGAAGCAAGTATGTAAATCACAATGAATTGGCTTTCTCTGGATGCCTGGGAAAAATAATGCCAGGATGTTCTTATTTTGGTTGGTGCTTATTGATTGAGCCTAAACTAGTTGTGAAATCTTTCCTGGAATTGTATTTTCATTGGTTACCAAGTATGAACTATACCCTTTGAGGCTGCAGAAGGTAAAGGGACAATCTGTATAATCCATACCTTATGACATCTTTCTATTCAAATAGTAAAGATTACTATATTAGTCTAATCCACTCAGCCTTCCCTTTTTCTTTTCTCCTTTCTCCTTTTGTCTCTAGTCCTCTCACTCTTCCTTAGAACATCCTGTTGTATTACTTGGAAGTTGTTGTTTGCTTTTCCTTGACTCCCTTCAATATATTGCTCTTCCCCATTTCTCTTTATCCTCCCATGAGTGCTGCTTCTGAAAACAGTGTCTGCTCCCTCCTCTCCCCTACCTTCTTTCAATCATAAATCATGTACTATTCCTGACCCCTCCCTATCTGTGATGAAAAGTGGGGAATGAGAAGTAGCTTCCACTTTGGAGAGCAGCATTGTCAAACACTAAGGGATCTCTCAGGTGGAACTTGAAGCGGAGAAACAAAAACTTCAAAGGATCTGGGGAGAGACACCCCTAGAAGTGTAAACAGAGCTCTAGTGAAACCTCCTTTCTAGATTCATTGTGTTATTTCCCTCTTCCTTTTTCTTCTCCTTTTTTGTGTAGATCGTGCTGAGCAAAAATGTAGGGAAAGAAGCACATCCAGGAATAGGTGTCCTTAGGAAGGAAGGAAAAAAGTAAAGAAAACACAAAATGTACTGTAAGAACAGACACTTGTTACAGCATTTGAAGTTCGCCTAGGAAACTTCAAATGGCATGGTTGATTTGCCATCTCTTTTAGTTTTAGTTTTAGAGGTAGAAGTTCATAGCTTGTTTGTGCTCACCTTCTTCACTCACCTTTCCAAACACAGACTCATACAAACACACACAGACACACAAATACAGTGCAAGGGAAGTTCCATTTCTTTGCTTGTTGTTAAGCCATATGTGCATTTGTGTTTATAGCTAATGTGTTTACATCCACTTAAGCATAAATATTCAAACTTCGTTAAGTAAAGGAAATGTCAAAGCCATTTCAAACACATCTTCCCTCTAGCAAAAGATTGATCTGCAGAAATGTTACATTTTTAAGACTCTTTTCAAAACAGTAGGGAAGAAAATGATGTGCCTGTTTTTAAATGTGTAAGGGTCCTTAGACTCCGACACTTTAAAATTTCATGAAGTACATCAAATTAACAAGTTGCCTAAACTGCATCTCTTACATATCAAAGAAAGCAAAAGAAAACATATCTTGCCATTATTATTGGGATAGTAGACTGTTTTAAATTTCATTCTGTGCCAAAAAGAGGGTAAGTTGTCATATGCTAGAAAACTTGTTTCAGTAGCCCACTCTTTGTAGCTAGCAGATAGGAGAGAATAAGTTTATATGGTGCTTCCTAAAAGTTGCAATTGGAAGCTTATATAAAAAAATAGCTATGTGAGAGAGAGGCAGAGACAGAGACACTGAGACCCAGAGACAGAGACATAGCAGACTGATGGAGAGAGACAGACAGAGACAGATGGAGAAAGAGAGGTTGAAAGGAAAAGAAGAGGAGCACCATGGAAATTTCCAGTTCTAAATCACTGCTTGCTGACGAATGCAAGACCTTGGAAATCTAAATAAATCGACATTTTTGGATATGAAGTACTGATTTCACCAAAGTAAGCTGCTCTGAAGGCACAGTACTCTGAAGGCAGCACCTGGCACGCTTTAATTGGAGATGTTCCTCACTGATTTACCTCCACATTGGAAAACACCAAAGAGAACACTTTTCTCTTGCCATTAGCTCCAGGGTCTCCCTTCTGATTTATGAAAAAATATGAGAGCCACTAATACATATAACTTGAGTAAACAGCGACTAAAAGGGGATATGCTAATTACACGCAGGAGTTTCAAAGGGGCAGACACTGAGGAGAAAGAGAGTTATTTATCCTGGAAGCTGAATTATTGCCGGAGACACAAAATTACATTAAGCAAAGCAAAATTTAAACTGAACACCACATACCAGGATAAATATAACATGCAGCAATATAAGTAGGTTTGTGGAATCTGGTTGGGATATTTTAAATATCAACATATTAAAATTTGCCTTTCAACTAAATATTTATACAAGGGCAGAAAATAATAGAAATAAGAGAAGGGCTAGAGGAAGTCAGAGAACTTAAACAATTACAAAGTCACTTTCTAACCTGTGAATTTTCTTAAGCTTGAGGAAACAGGAAATGATGATTGAGTCAGCTAGTCAGAGTAACTGAGGGAAAAAGTAATTCGCTGTCCACTTGGGGACAGATACGCTAGAGCAAAAGGAAGAGCAAGAGAATCTCCATGCCATCTAGAACTTTTGACTCACAATTCTTGTGGTCTATTTCATGTTCCTGTTGCTGAAACAAACAAAAAAAGATGACCAGTGCCTAGTCTATATTCACCAGGCACTATGTTGCAGATTTTTCCTCAGGACCTGGCCAGAGATGCCCCTGTCAGCCTGTTCTCTGCAGAGTTCTCTGTGCATTCTTGCTTCTCCATCAAATGGTACCCTGTTAAACATGAGTCATTTAAGTGGGTCAGTACTAAGGTTTTGAACTTAGAGACTCACACTTGCCAGGCAACTGCTCTACCTCTGAGCCCTGCCTCCAGGCTTTCTTGTATGCTGGTTATTTGGAGATAGAGTCTTCTGTGTTGCCCAGAGCACATATGTAAACTCCAATCTCCTTATGTTACATTTTCCATCCTGGCTGAAATGATGCTCATACCACCACACTCAACTTTCTTCTTTTGAAATGGAGTCTTACCAACATACCCAGGCTGGGCTGAAATCGTGGTTCTCTTGATCTTATCACCCCATGTAGCTAGGATGATAGGCACAAGACACAGCATCCTGTTGTTTGCTAAAAAAGAGGTCTCAAATGTATGCTTGAGCTGCCCAGAACTGCAGTTCTCCAGCTTCCAGCCTCCCAAGTGCTAGGATTACAAGTGGGAGCCACCAGCAGCTTTATGACAGTTAACTTTCAACACTTAGCTCTCTTTCTTTATGAAACTATATAAACTGTGACAAGCCAGAACTATATAAACTACATGCAAAGTTGAAAATACCTCTCTATCTGTTTCTTACGTCTGTTCAGCTGTTTCTCGTCCATTCAAGTTGTTATAATCAAAATAGCTGGGGTCAGGCACTTATAAACCACACGAGCTCTTTTCCTACAATTTTGGAGGTGCCAGCAAGTTCAGTGTCTGGTGAGGCCCCACCTTTTGGTCCACAGTTAGCCATCTTTTCTGTGTGTCTTCAAATGGCCAAAAGGACAAAGTAACTCTCTGGAGTCTCTTTTAGAAGGGCACTAACTTCTTTGATAAGGATCCCATTCTGATATTCTAATAACCTCCCAAGTACCATTTTATTTCAACGTGTAAATTGTGGGATGCAACAATTCAGTCCATGACAAGCTAAATCAACAGACATTTACTAATGTTACCTAATCTTGCCAAGTCCTCTGAAAGTTCATGGGGATATGAGTTCATGAGTAAGACCTGGTCCCTAAGGATCAAACAATCTGGAGCCTTGGCTTTCTAGTAAAATGAATGCTGAGGTTTCCTACCAAATGACTCCAGCTCTTCTCAAGTGAAGTAATAGGTATGCTACATTGTGGCTTTGACTAAACCAGAGTAGCCAGAAATGCCAGGGAATACAAGAGTTTCTACTGGAGGATTCCAGGAGCAAAGAAGGGGAAAGTGACAAGGACAGTCCAGAGGCCTTGTTCTATATTTTTTTGGGGGGGTCCTGTTGTGGGCCTGAACTCTGGACCTGGGCGCTGTCCCTTAGCTCTTCAGCTCAAGGCTAGCACTTTACCACTTGAGCCACAGCGCCACTTCCGGGTTTTTTCTTTTTGCTTATGTGGTGCTGAGGAATCGAACCCAGGGCCTCAGGCATGCAAGGCAAGCGCTCTACCACTGAGCCACCTTCCCAGTCCTTGTTCTATATTTTAAAATGCTCATCTGGCTGACTAGATACAGGGAGCTCATGCAGTTGTGCTTACCTGTTGTTTATTTTGCACACTGAAGTCCCCTCCACTCTAGCAAGATTCCAATGTGAACTTCTGTGCTGGAGACAGCAGAAGCTGTGAGAGTGGAGGAGAGCTATCACAAATGAGGGAAAAACAGTTGTCTTGCATGTGAGTCGCGTCAAAGAGAACTTTCCTTTCATCCTCAGGTAGTACTGGAGAAATCCTTCATAGAGACATGAGATTAAAATTTTATCTGATGGGAATCTGCTTTACTAGCTACTTACCTTCATTTATCTGGGAAAATGCCATTATTAATATGTACATTGGCATATAAGAAGCTCAAGCCCCAAATCCAATACATATTGCTATATTTTCTTTCATCTATTCTAATATTTGCCCTCAGAAATGACATCTTCCCAAACTAGTAAGGGGCCTCAACTGATGATGCTAAAATCACCCTTCCTTCTCTTGCAATTGGTTTTATTCTTCAAGAAATTAGAAATGGGTGGATTGGAACAAGGTTTAAGTAGTAGAATGACTAGAAAACATGAAGTCTCGAGCTCACTTCCCAGTACTGGCAGAAGAAAGGGAAGGAGAGAAAAAGAGGTGAAGGAGGAGAAGGAGAAAGAGAAAAATGAGGAGGAGAGAGGGAGAAGGAAGAGAAAGAAAGAGGAAGAGGAGGGGAAAAAACAAAGAGATCCATGACTCACCAGTTCAAGACATTCTATGGAAATGTAAAAGGATTCAGTATTTCAACCACCTCTATATTTATTTTTTTCCTCTTTTTCTTCTAGTGGAAACTGTGTAGTCACTTAGGAATGAAGTTTATGGATATGGTGAGGGGGGCAAGGAAGATTTTCTATAACACTAGAATCATCTTTAACTTTTCTCATTGTAATCCTCCATTACTCTCAGAATCAGAAATGCTAGCTGTGTACCCTATGGTTCACATCTGCAACCCTAGCTAGTCAAGACACTAAGGCTTAGAGGACCACCATTCAAAATCAGTCCAGGCAGGATAGTCTGTGAGATTTTGAAAAAAGCTGTATTGAAGGTATAGCCAAAGTGGTAGAACCCCAGTACTGCACACACACACACACACACACACACACACACACACACACACACACACACAATTAGTAATTCTATCTTTCCATCTTTTCCACCTCTGCATGCCAGATTTTTTTTTTTTTTGGTCAGTCATGGAGCTTGAACTCTGGGCCTGAATGCTGTCCCTCAGCTCTTCAGCTCAAGGCTAGTGCTCTAACACTTGAGCCACTGTGCCACTTCCAGTTTTCTGAATGGTTTATTGGAGATAAGAGTCTCATGGACTTTCTTGCCTGGGCTGGCTTTGAACTGCAATCCTCATATCTCAGCCTCCTGTGTAGCTAGGATTACAGGCGTGAGCCACTGGAGCCTATGCATGCCAGATTTTTAATTAACTTACACTTACTTCATCACACTAAATAAAAACTAATTGTCCTAATTGCTAATAGTCTTCAGAGTACTTGTTTTTATCTAGAAGGTATGTGGCCCTGAATAGATGACACAATTCTCAGTTTGGAAATGCAGATACATACAAAAGAATTTTCCCCTCCAAGTCCAAATCCTGCTCAGCTCATCCCACAAAGTGATACTGTGATAATTCTGTTTTCTCCCTCCCTGTATTGCCCTTCTGTAATATAAATCTGACTACTTGCTCAAATATGAGGAAGGAAGAAGGGATAAATTAACTTTCTGTAAATAATATCCAACTAGATAACCACAGACCCAACTTCTAAAACATTTTCAGTAGCACATGTGCCAGATAATGTGTGGAATGTCAGAATCAAATAACTTTAGATTACTATTGACTCTCTGTTGATGGCATTACAAAGTTTCTTCAAAACTAGTAATCCTGACAGTTGGCAGAGGTTTGAGGCTTTGAGCATGTCTGACAGTTGTGTTACAGAATGCTATGAAAGATGTCCCATGTTCTATTGGGAGCCTAGTTAGCAGATTTAGCTGACACATTTGGAGAGCGGATTCATGTCCATGCTGACTGGCTGTGATGTTGATGTAGCCATCAGGGAATTTCCAGAAAAGGAAAACAGCTTGTGGCATTTGAGCAGAGCTATTAATTGGTACCATTTAGCATGGGATGACCAGGAGCAAGGTTTCATCATGGTGGCAGAACTGTGTTCTTTAACACCTTTCAGCTGTTCTATCCCACCCAATCAGCAGTGGAGTTTTTAAATTTTAAGAGTGAGTAGTATCCCATATAACTATCACTAAAGTCCATTGGCCTTTCTTGCCAGGTTCTAGCTAAATTCTTCCTGCTGATCAACTTCTTGTTTCTTTCTACTATCTCTTTCCTCTTATTCTCCTTCCTCCCTCCCATGTTTTTATTCATTTCAATTTCTTTAAGAGAAAGGTCATTTACTTAGTTACACTCCACATAAGAAGAGGTTAAGTAAGCATGCCTGTCTTAATATTTCTTTACTAGAATAGACATATCCAACTTGCTATAAATGGCCTCTATGTCTAATCCCAGAGCATCCTACTTGTAGCTCTGGGATCCATGGTCTGTAACAAAGCTCACCATGCATCTACAGCACATTCTCATAGATCTACATAGTGACCTGAAGGCCTCAATGATGACAGAAACTACAGCTGAAAAGAATCCCATCCAATCTGAACATGCATGATGCTTTCAAAAAGGAAGCCATTTCTCTCCTCATAACCACCTTAGTGTAAGGTCAAACTGGTGATGCCAGTTCTTTCAATCACATCCCCTCCGAGTACCCTTCCCTCCTCCTAGACTTTGTTCTAAGCCTTCCACCAATAACCAACATGTATGCTTGTATAAACACTCTTGTGATCAGTACAGCCTTGAAGTGAGACTTGTGAAAGCCCCCCAGCTCCCTGAAAGATGGAGGCAGAGGTGTTTTCCATGGGATTTACTTAGGTATCATAGCGTTATGCAGCTCCTTTCTCTTCCAGCTCCATTTTCCAGTCTTTTACCAGTGTTTTCTGGGAACACTTGATTACTTTCACATATTTTTGGTTGTTGTTGTTGTTGTTGGGTTGGGTTTTTGTCTTGAGGTCTACTTTTATGGACTCTGACCAGCTAGCAAAGCACATTGTCAAATTATTGAAAAAGCACGTGGGTTTATTTCTTTAAAAAGGAGAAATGAAGCAATCTGCTGAATATATTAGATGTCAACGAAACAATGGTGAGAACTCTTTTTCTTTCTTTTTTCAGGAAGAGAATTTGAAGGAGAAGAAGAATATCTGGAGATTCTGGGCATCACCAGGGAGCAGTCAGGCAAATATGAGTGCAAAGCTGCCAACGAAGTCTCCTCGGCGGATGTCAAACAAGTCAAGGTCACTGTGAACTGTGAGTATGGCAGCAGATTGTCCATGCCCGGGGCATACCTCCACCTCCAGAGAGCTCGCAGATTCCATTAGCAAAAGAGCATCGCATAACAAGCAGATGTTCTTCTGGTCAGGGCTGCTCATTTATACCTTGCACACCTCCAAGGGCAGGACTTGGCCTTTGAATTTGATAAATCAACTCTACCAATTCTAAATATAACCCATAATCCATTTAACAATAGCCTCTGTCTTTTTACCCCAGCTGCAAAAATTAAGAGAAGAGATCAGACAGCGTTAGCACTTGTGCAGTCATTGTTGTTGTAAGGGGAGATGGGGGGCGGGGGGGGGGGGGGGCGGGAGGAACCAAGGTCATATTACTTTGGGAAAAGCACCAACTCATAGAGGCATTGGCTGGGATTTCTATCTTAATGCACTGCTTGTCAGCCGGTAATATCCCAAGATTGTATTTTATCAGCTGCTATTTAACTAATTGGCTTTGGGAACAAATTCAAACCCTTGGGGGTCAGATAACATGATGGCTACAGAGGATGCCTGATAAGTTAATTTTAGCTATCTGTTTGTCCTAAGTTTGGGCATCAGAAAGGAAGATTTCACTAAGATGCATCGTAAGCGGGCATACTTTGAACTTGTCAGATGAAAGGATCCTTAGATGTAGTTCAAAACTGGGAGGGAGGAAGGATCTATAAGATGTATGTCACCCAGCAAAGGAATAAAGAGAATTTTGTTTACCTTAGTCAGTTAGGAGTATCTTTCTATGTCATTCAAATTCTCCTTACCAGGGTACACAACCTTGGTCAGTGACAGGGTTAAGTGGATATCCTAGCCATTCTTATCCGTTCTATGCACTTCATATGTATGCATACCACACCAAATACACATGCACACATATCCTACAAATACAAGCATACACATGTACGTGTATACCCACAGGCACAAATATCTTATGCTACATTTGAAAGGAAGTGTTAGGCCATGATGTGTTTTATGTCCTACATTTACTGAGCTAGAGAATATATACACACACTCTTCTCAACAAACTGGGCAAGGCAGATAAAATCAGCTTCATTTCAACGTTTGAGAAAGGGAACCTCAAGGAATAAAAATTGCCTATCCTAAAGCAACACAGAAATGTAATGCAAGAAAAGGGCTTAATCCAGATCTATTTGATTCTAAAGCCCAGGCACTCAGGAGAAGGAAGGAATTTTTCAATTCTTTGTACCTACTGTGTGAAACATTCAATTGACATTCACACATGTTATTTATAGGCATAAGTTATAGCTCAAATGGTAAAGTACCTGCCTAGCAAATATGGGCCCTTCGGTTCAAACTATTGTACTACCAAAAACCAAACCAAACAACTTTAAAACAAAACTATATATATATATATATATATATATATATGTGTATATGTATATGTATACATATATGTATACATATATATATACATATATATATACATATATATGTGTGTGTATATACGTATACATATACATATATATATGTGAGTGATATTTAGTCACCACAGTAAACCTATAAGATAAATAGGCATCACTAGTCTTTAATTGAAAAATTAAGAAGTAATGCTGTAATGTTTTAGTTAGGAATCTTGCCTAAGGTGGCTCCACTTAAGTTGGAAAACCCCATTCCCTGGCACATGCCCAGCATTCTGCCTCCTAAAACAGGAAAAGTGAAATTTCCTTCATCTGAGAAATCCAACAGACATGGCTGTACACGTTGATGAGCCACATTTCCAAGAGCAAGAGGCTGAATTTGATGAGCTGTGGACTGCTTTTATCCCTAGCTGTCTCCACATTTTTTTTTTAGTAATAGAATTTTGAAATGTCAGTATTACTATTCTTTTCCAGTACTGGGTGTGTTTCAAAGACACATTAATGATCTCAATGTTATAAAATGCTTTAGGTCCTTTTTTTCACATGAAAGGCAGTTTCTCTGGCTGTTTATATAAGTTTATAATTAGGTTAGTTAGCTCCTTTTATGTACACATAACCAGGCCCTCATCTTCCACCTCTTTTCCTGGCTTTTGGAGTCAAGATTTAATTTTCTCTTAATTGACCTTCAACTTAATTAGATTTTTGAAAGTCCAATCATGTAGTAAATAGAAAATATTTATGCTTCCATTGTATGAAACTTCAAAGTGGTCTGGATTGCAGATGGCTCCCAAGATCAAAGCTAGCTGCCTGGGCCCTATTATTATTGGAGCAATTAGTCTGACATTGCTCCTTCTTCAATGTCCCCAAAGTGTAATTTAGAATAGAGAAAATACTGATAATTTTTTTAAAAGACTTTCATGAAAATGTGAATTTTTGCTAGTGAGGAGTGAATCACAGAATAATACAGACAGAACCTGAAGATTCTATAAAAGACATCTTGTGGCAAATTATATAGAAGCTGTAATAAAAGTTAATCAAACACTCAGTATGTCCTGAGCACTAGGACTTAGAAATATCTAGTGTTCCAAAAATTGCTCAGCAAATGTTTACTCTAGGAAGAGGTAGAAATACGCAGATAAACTTGGTCCTTCAAACTTTTAAAATGGTACTGGTTACAAATCAGGAAGCATGTTCTAATAGCAATTTCCTTTAGAATGGTCTTTTATTTATCTCAAACTGCATAAACTATGTTTATGCTTCTCAACACAATTACTCTGTTCAAAAAAGTCATCTTTCCTAAATCTAGTCATACTGAGTAAATGATGTCCCCCAAAATGATTTAAGAAAGTAAGTCTGCCTTGTAAGATCTGAGACACAGAGAAATATTCAAGATCATTTTTATGACTTTATTTAATCTTATGGACTAGATGAATGCTCTGTTGTCTAACCTGATTTCTCTTCATTTTCAAAAGAGAAGCTTTAGAGTTAAATAAGGGGGAACAGACCTAAGGATCTCTCAAGAGAGAAATACTAAAGCTAGAAACCAGTGATTCACACCTCTAATTCTGGCTATTCCTCAAGGGGCTGAGGTCTGAGGATTGAGATTTGAAGCCAGAGCTGGACAGGAAAGTTTGTGAGACTCTTACCTCCAATTAACCACTGAAAACAAAAACAAAACAAAACTGTGGCTCAAGTTTTAGAGCACCAGCCTTGAGCAAAAATACCTAAGGCAAAAAAGCTAACCATTCAGGCCCTGAGTTCAAGCTCTAGTACAAGTAATACTAATGATAATAATAAATATTAAAAATAGAAATCCTAGCACAAGTATCTGCCCACCACTGAATTAATTCAGTTACCCAGTTGCTACTAGATGTTTGCTACAGGACACAGAGAGGCTAGCTTGGGAAGGAAGAGAGATATAACAATTTCTCCACCCGAGCTTGCAAGCTGGGTTCTACATCCTCTCCTTAGAACTTCTCTTGCATAACACATTTCTATGGCAGGTCTACAGCATTCTATGTTGCCACTTTATTTGCAAAAATCTATTTTCTACATGGTAGAAATGATAGTAGGGAGCTTCAGATTTTTATAGAAAGCTAAAATAATAGTGGCTCAAAATATTTTCCATTGAATCAGCTTAGTGAATTTATGAAATTGGACTTTTCACTTCCTGTATCTTCTCCACAACTGCAGCTTCTAAGTTCCTGTGGAAAGGAGCCCTAGGTCCCTCCCAGGCAGCTCCCCAGTATAATCCTCAGCTCCAGGTCCCCAAGTGTATTCAAAATGTCTATTCAAGAGTTTGCTTTCCTTCAGTGTCCATAATCCCCAAGTTCATATCTAGCATGCAGTAACCACTAAATAAACGCAGGTTATTTTATTTCTCTTCCTTGATTGAACTTTTTTTTCTCCTATTGCTGGAAAATTTCTCCTTAGAAGCTGCCTTCAGCACTCAAGCCTACCCCATCTTGAGTGGACAAGCTAATCTGTCTACTTTCTCATAACTACTTCTCCAAATAGGCTTTGTTGCTGTCATGCTTTTACAACTTTTTCTTCCTCTCCTTATCTCCCTTTGCACTCAACTCTGAGTTCACAGTAATGGATGCAGACAACAGAGCCAGCAGAAGTAGTCAGGGGAGGGGGGCATTTCTACAGCCCAGCCTTGTATGGCTAGTCCCTGAGTCAGGGGAAGCGGAGATCACTGTGGCATGTTCACCTGGGACTGGGGGCACAGGTAATCGCCATGATACACCTGCATTTTAACTGCACTCTTCAGAGCTTTCATTCAAAATCATCTCATGGGGAAGCTTTAGGAAAACAGCCGCTCAATATGGAATGAGGCTGAAGAGTAAACACCCTGTCTGTGGATTCATGGCTCTGCAGCTCCATCCCCATGCTGACCATAGGTTATCCTTGCATTTGGGAAGGGATCAGGAAACACACAAGAAATACACACAGTAAAACCTGGAGGTTAAAGAGCTATTGTGCCAGCTTTGGGAACATGAATCAGAGTACCCACATTTCCTGTGACAATTTTTCCATGATTTTCTGAATGCCATGTCTACCCCCAGAGATTTCACAATCACTTAGTCCTTACTTTAACGGTGGTCCACCAATCGGTCTTCTCTAAACAAGGTCAGCCTCAAACTGTTTAATAATTTAGTGTGGCATTGCTAGTACCTCTTCCTATGTCTTGAAACTCTCTGGGAACAATGCCTTTTATGGTGTCTGCACCCACTGCCTCTGCTTCCTTGGTACACCACTACTCCCTAATCCTGGAAGAAAATTGATATTACTTCAATACAGAGAAGTAAAGCACTTTCTGTGGGCACTATCCACCACAAAGTCAAATAATCTGTGAGTGGAAGACTCAGGACTCTAACCCAGGTCTAACTCCAAAGCCCTCTTTATTTTTTATGTGAATGATAGGGGATTTTTTTAAGAAAGAGAACAAGTGTGAAGGCATACTACTGTAATCCTACTACATGGGAGGTGAAGATGAGGAAGATTGAGTTTGAGGTCAGATTGAGCCAAGAATTTAGAAAGAAACCCCCCACACTTCAACCAACAAGCTAAGTGCAGTTGAAGACTATTTGTAACACAAATAATGAAAAGCATACATAAATGGATTTCAGTATAAGGATAGCCATGGATGAAAACTTGGGACCATATCTGAAAAAAGTAACAAAAGCAAAGTTAGGGCTGGAATCATAGAACAAGTAATGGAAAGTGTTCCAAATAAGCATGAAGTCCTGAGTTCAAACCAGTACCATCAAATTAAATGAATATGTAAAGGAATATGCAAGTATAGTCATGTTAGGTATTGAAAGTACTCTCAAAAGTATGCTTTCATTTGCAAAGCTCTATTTTGCTAGGTAGGCAGATGCTATCATCTACACTCACGTGAGCTGCTGCAGGAGAGCATGTCTAGATTACACAACTCTAACACATCTTAGATGCAAGATGGAAGCAGCCTGCATCTGCTCACTCCTAATGTAGAATTCTATCCACTATGTCATTTCATGTTGTGAAGTATTGGTACCTTGCAAAGAACAGGGATCCATCACGTCTGACCATTCACGCTATCAATCACACTTTCCTTTATTGTAATCCACTGCTGTCTAAAAGAATTCTTTCAAATGGAATTATCAGAGCACAGAGATTCAATAGATAACTTGGTAAATCTGGGTACAAATTTACTCTCCCTCCCCATCGAGGTCAGGGTCATTTGGACAAATCACTACCCCTCTGCATAGCTGTCTTCTCATTCATGAGATAAAGTTAAAACTTTATCTTCCAGGGATATTACTTTGTAAAGAGAATACCTCACCCTCAGAGAATGCTAACACATGCCTACAATGCCTATAAACTGCATCATTTGTTCAAATTTTATTCTTTGGAACAATTACTTCCAATATGAGGAAGATTAAATGCATAACATTTTGTTTCCTAGGTCACTTCTATTGTTAGCCTAGCCATTCTAATGGAAAGTCTTGTAATTGCAATGTAAGAATAAGAAAGCCCCTTATTAATATTTTCAGAACCTGGAACTTTGAAGTAATAAAATCTCAAAGAGTCCTTTGACAATTAGAAGGTTTTCCAAAGTCATATACAGCATAACAATGGATCTGTCTATGCAGTATTCTTTTTAATAAGGTGATGCTTTTATTATAATCATATTGTGAGCAAGGACATGTATTATTTTAACTACAGTAGGCATACTGCCTTTTGAGTTGTAATAATCTTTTCTAGTTTCACCTATACAGAATTCATTAAGAGGGATTTGGATATTCATTCCAAATAAGCCACGAATGAACAGACCTGCACCATGGAGTGATTTGAGAAATATTAGGAACATTCAACTCTTCCGACACTTGTTAGCACCTATGAATTTACTTTGGCACAAGAAACTTCCTAGATTGTGAAAGAGAGAAGCAAATGGTTGGCCTTGGTAATTGACCAATGGTATCCTTTCTTGAGATGAAAGCACTGGAAAGCGCTCAACCCCAGTCTCTTGCCAACTGGTCCCCGAGGAGGCCCCTGGTCCACTAATGAATAGCTTGTTCTTACACAGTCGGTTTCCAAACAAATTTAGAAAGAAGTCAAGGAGTAGCCTGGGAGACAGGATCCTGCCATGATTAGAGATGGCACCACAAGGTGTCCAATTCATCTTCCAGAACTTGGCTAATTTGGGATGGGGAACTGCTCCCATGAGAGCTAAGGGAAAGCTCAAATCAGATTGTCAGCACAGAGAACTAGAGAAGAATTTAGGATCTCTTCCTGAAACTTGGTCTCAAAAGAACAAAAGGGACCAGCCAGATGTGGTATTATCTTCTTAATACTTTTAAAAATTTTGAGCCATACTTGTGTTTGGGCCTTGTTCTTGCTAGGCTAGCGCTCCACCACTTGAGCCACACTTCCAACTGTGTTTTTCACAAGTTATTTTTCAGATTAGACTTTACTTCCCACCTAGGCACCTGCCTGAGCTACTATTCACCTTCTTTTTAGGCCTCCCTTCACCTCTGGAGTCACAGATTCCTGAAACACTACCCAGCCCCTCTCTGTGGAGATGGAATCTTGAGGACTTTTCTTCCCAACCTCAAACCTCCCCTGTAGCTTGAAGCATCCAGTGTATACCACTACTGTACTGCCAATTATGGGTTGAGAAGACTCCTGTTGAACTTTTAGAAACAGATTGGCCTTAAACCATGATTCTCTGGATCTCAGCCTCTCAAGCTGCTAGCATTACAACCATGAACCACCCAGCACCAAGCTTTCATAAAAATATTTTATTTTAAATTTTGAGGGAGTCATACTGAGGTTTGAACTCAAGGCCTCATGCCTGGGCAGGTACACTACCATGTAAGCCAATCCACCAACGAAACTTTTTCTTTACCTCTCCTTCACATTAAATTTATTGCTGCTTTGATCATTTCTAAGGCCATGTATATGTCAAATCTTCCCCGCTTTCCAGATCTTTTATGTCAAACTCAGTGTAGAATATCTATAAAGTTCCTTCACCAGCTCCCTAATGATCCTCCCTGCCACTGGCTCCAGATTTTATTCAAGAAGAAATTGAGCAGTGTGAATCTGAGCAAAGTACTAAAACCTCTAATGAGGAAGAACAATGGGGGACAGGCAGAGGGAGGATTCAAGCTGAAGCCCATCAAGTTTAAATCTAAGTTCACAACCTGTAATGTGTGCTTCATCCCCAGACCAAGACTTCACCTACCAGCTCAAATGAATCTCGTTCTTGTGTCATCCTTTAAAATGATGTGCTCTCATGGCCTAGACAGCCAGTTCTTTTTTCAGAGTGATTTTAAAATAGAGCTTTGGTGATCATTTTAAGCTAGCTCCTTTTAAAAGATAAATGGGGGAGGAGGCTCAACTGGTACAGCTATTCACTCAGAATATACTTATGACTAATAGTACAATCAAGAAAATCAGATTTTACATTTCCTTGACTGTAAATTCTAACTCCTAACATATATAGTCCAAAAGTGAAATGAATTAAGAGTACAAAAACTAAAAACCATAGGCTACAATGATACTACCTATTTGTAAAGAATGTTTATAGATAATTAAAAGGTCTACATGGGAAGTCTACATAGACAAACTGAAGTCCTGTGTTCCAGTCTAGAGTTCTTTCATTACATCATACATAGTAGATATGTCTAAAAAATAACTACAGAAAATCCCTGCTATGACTGCCTATTTACTTACAGGCTGCTGATGGTTTCCAAAAGTATTCTCACTCCTCTTCCCTGACCCCCAAGTGACAAAGATTTAGATGCTAATAGGAAAATGAAATGGGGAAGGAAATTGCAGACTAGCTTGATGTTGTACATCCTGGTAAGCTCAGGTAATCTGAATCTTCTATAGATGAAAAACTTGAGAAAACAGTTTTGTAAAACTGAATAAATCATTCAAAATCCACATGCAGAAGAGTAATAGAATTGGGTAGATTTTTATTATTTGTTAATAAATAATAATGTTTATCTTTTGCCAGACCTGGAGCTTGAACTCAAGGACTGGACATTGTTCCTGATCTTTTTTTTTTTACTTGAGGCTAGCACTCTACCACTTGAGACACAGTTCTACTTCTGGCCTTTTTGGTGATTAATTGAAGATAATGCCTCACAGGCTTTCCTGACCAGGCTGGAATCAAACCACATTCCTCAAATCTCAGCCTCATGAGTGGCTAGGATTACAGGTATGAGCTACCTGCACCTGGCTTTTAGGTGAATTTTTGCACTTGAAAATCCACTTTAGCCAGGTGCCAGAAGGTCATGCCTGTAATCCTAGCTACTGAGGGTATCGGAAGTCTGAGGATTGGGAATCAAAATAGAATATCAGAAATATTTCTCAGCTCATTTCAAGCCTGCTATATAAACTTGCAGGCCCTATCCTAGGCAGGGAACATGGAGTGTACAAGGGACAGTAAGAGAAGGGAAGGGATGCATTAGGAAGTCTTGTTTGCACTAGGAGAGACAACAAACTGTACCTCCCACCTGGATCATAGAAAAAGTAGATCATTTGTAGGAGAAGGGAGGTGAAGTCATCACCTAATATTAGGTTTTTGCTTGTGTTGCTGAATCCCTTTGACATTACCAGGCTAGACTTGAAAAGACTATTGTTTTCATTAAGCTGTTCTAAGCCATCTAGTATTGAGAATGAAAAAAAATAGAAAGAACAAAAGAAAAAATAACCAAATTATTCATTTAAAAATCCAAGTCTTTTGATATCATCACTTAGTCTCTGAAAATAAAAATGGTAAATATTACAATTTACTATTGCGGACTTATTGGAGAAGGTAAAAACAGACCCTAGGTTCCATGTCCACATCATACTGTTCAGTCTCTCATTTAGGTGAACGAGTCCACATTTCATTATTCAGCTCTCCTTTCTGTTTAGTTTGTGCTGCTCAATCCCATTTAGCCAATCACAAGTCGCAAAAGTGTGGACGGTGCAGATGACTCTTTTCTTGCCTCTCTCCAAGCAGATTCTCCTTCTTAATTCCTTTCTGAGTGCAAGGTCTGGCCAGACCTCTGGCTCTCCTATAACCCCATGTGCCTGTCCTCCCTACAGATCCTCCCACCATCACAGAGTCCAAGAGCAACGAGGCTACCACGGGGCGACAAGCTTCACTCAAATGCGAGGCTTCGGCGGTGCCTGCACCTGACTTTGAGTGGTACCGGGATGACACCAGGTATGTGTCAAACCCACCATGCCTCAACTCTCAACTTCCCCCTACCATACTGGGGATCCAAAGAGAGCCAATGAAAACCAAGCTTAGTTGTAATTGTGCAGCCCTACACTATACAAGTTTTCCTATTCAGTCTTTCTCTCTCTATTCTCTCTCTCTCTCTCTCTCTCTCTCTCTCTCTCTCTCTCTCTCTCTCTCTCTCTCTCTCTCTCTCTCTTTAATCTCTCTCTGTTCTGTCTATAGTCAGTGTTCCATACAAAGCCCCAACAGAAGAACAAAAACAATAAACTTTGGAACTGTGTCACCCTATTGATATTTTTTTTTCAAGATAATGGTTTTTGAAATGTATCCCAAGGACTTTGAGCCTTCATGAGACTTTTCAGAATGCTTCTTATGAAAAATGCTACAACTTTTTTTCAACATTGTTTTTATCTATTTTATATAACTTGGGCTCCAAGTAGTTTACTTGCAAAAACATCATCCATTATAACCAGTTTTACAAATAGTAGGAGATCAATTGTGTTGGTTATAAATATAAGAACTAGATATATGCTACCGTTTATTTGTGCCAGTCCTGAGGTAGATCTTGGGACCTGGATGCTGCTCTTGAGCATTTTTGCTCAAGGCTAGTGCTCTACTGCTATAACAACAGCTTCACTTCTGACTTTTGCGTGGTTAATTGGATATAAGAATCTCATGGACATTCCTCTCTGAACTGGCACTGAACCATAATCCTCAGATCTCAGCCTACCGACTGGTAGGATTACAAGCAAGAGCCACCAGCACCTGCTCAATATAGGGCCTATAACGCTTAGACTAAAGCTCAAAAATAATAGAAACTGATGAATGTGATGCCATGGGTACTTTCTGCCAGCATGTCTGTCTCATATAGCAAAACCCAGGGCAAATGGAACACATCCATTCCTAAATCATCTCTATTAATGGACATCAGTTCCAATCCTAGGAATTCTGCAGCAACAATGGGGAATTTGCCAGGGAAATCAGTCTCTAATTGATTTCTCTCTCTTTCCCCCCACCCCAGGTAAAAAGATAGGGAAGGAATTACTAAGGTAAAACCTTCATCTATGTTTCTTTTAACTCTTCTGTTTTACCTTCTTAGGATAAACAGTGCCAATGGCCTTGAGATTAAGAGCACGGAGGGCCAGTCCTCCCTGACAGTGACCAACGTCACTGAGGAGCACTATGGCAACTACACCTGCGTGGCTGCCAACAAGCTGGGGGTCACCAATGCCAGCCTAGTCCTTTTCAGTAAGTATGCCAAGGCAGGGCCTAACTCAGCACAATTAAACTGGTAAAGTTCTTGTGAAAACATGAAAATCATTTCCTCATCTATAAAAGGTAAACTTACACTTACAAAAGTAAGAATATACACACTGAAAGAAATCCTTAAGAATTTCAGTCCTGAGGCCTATGGAAGGATTTACAAATGGAAGAACTTTTCTGTGACCTCTTACCTGTTGGTGTGAGTGTTTTTGTTTGTTTCATATAGGCAAATGACTCATATGGCCTTCGTATATGCAAAGGACACATGTGGTGCCCTCTTTAAGAAGCAGAGATGATGTAAGAATCTGTTACTGATGCCTATTAGAAAATACAGTAATGGGAGTGAAATATATATATACATATACATGTATATATGTATATGTATATCTACAGGTATATATACATGTATATACATGTACATGTAGATATATATGTATATCTACATGTAGATACACATGTAGATATACATACACACACACATATATATATATATATATATATATATATATATATATATATATATATATATATATATATATATAATGAGAATGGATAGAAGAGAGTGTTGGGAGAGTTTTGAAAAGAGAATATGATGAGGCACCAGTGGCTCACACCTGTAATCCTAGCTACTCAGGAGGCTGAGATCTGAGAATCATAGTTCAAAACCAGCTGGGGCAGGAAAGACTGTGAGACTCTTATCTCCAACAAACCATCAGAAAACCAGAAGTGGTGCTGTGGCTCAAGTGGTAGAGTGCTAGCCTTGAGCTGAAGAACTGAGGGACAGCACCCAGGCCCAGAGTTCAAGCCCAATGACCAACAAGAGAGGGAGAGAGAGAGAGAAAGGGAGGGAGAGAGAGAGAGAGGATAGAGTGAATGATTATAACATAAAATCTAAATGAGGGGGCCATGGCTACAGAAGGCTTCTATTTAACAGAAGGAAACACTACTTCTCCAGTGTCCTTTTTTGCAGTGGGGATGGATTGGTAGGAAAAACAGCCTGATTGAAGATCAGAGAAGACCCTGAAAGTTGACTCAAAAGTGGTCAGTCATTTCAAAGTGAGATGTTAGTAGTAGACCTCACCTAGAAGTCTTGCTCTTAAACAGAATGTTACACTCAGGACTCAGCCTTCTGCCTTATCAAGCAGCTAGGAGTATAGACATAAACATCTCCTGAGAGATAGAAGAGGAAAATGATAAGACTTGGAATAGCAACTCATTTGTTGAGTTAAAAACAAAAAACAAAAAAACCCCAAAAAGTTAGCAAATGCTGAGTCCCAACATTCATTTAAACCAAATGGCAATGTCTACAAAAATGCACTGTTCTTATTTTGCAATACTATTTTTCTGCACAAGCTCAGTTGGAAAAACTATGGCCAGGATAATATCTTTATCTTGTCTTATTCTGTTTAGATGAAACTTTAAGAACAAAAGATTCTTAGAATAAAAATCAATTTAACAGAGATTGCTCTTAAAATACAATATGAAAATCACTTTAAAACTACTCAAGCTCCAAGAAAAAAAAAATATATATATATATATATATATGTGCACACACACATATAACCAGCACAAACTACCCTAAATTTGGCCTTTAGACTCTCATTCATAACTCTTACTGGCATCAGTCTATGACAAATTGATAGAATGCCTAATGCCAAATGCCAAATCAATATGAAGTTTAAAATGCATATTCCTGTCTGTCTCATAAGGCCAGACATCAGTGCTCTTTGCTTCAGCCAAAGCAATAACCATAGACACTTGGGATCATATATATTAAAATATGTAGCACAATTGATCCCTCACAGTAAGGATTTGACAAGTATGGACAAAAACCAGCCTCAAATATGAATTCAAGATTCTGACAAAGCTAAGAGAACTTAGATAGAACAGCTTACACCTAACAAGAAGGTTTTAAAATGACTGAAGAATAGAAGAAGTGGCTAAACATACAATTGCATTGAATGTGTTTTCCTCATCACATGGAAAATAAGATATATGCTAAGGATAAATAAAATGGTGCCTCTAGACTGAGAAAGATGAAGAGAAAGGAGAGTAGAAAGATGGAAGACTTGGAATCGAGAGAGCAGAGCTTGGACTGGGTGAAAGATAATGACGATAGATGACTGAGGTAGTGAAAGTCAGTCTTGAGACTTATAATGCCACTGTCTTGTCACTAAAGGACTTAATGAAATTATGAAAACATCAAGCTGGATGGGTGCTGGTGGCTCACACCTGTAATACTAGATATTTAAGAGGCTGAGATTTGAGAAGCATGGTTCAAAAGCAACCAATAACCCAAACCATGAAACTCTTATCTCCAATTCACCAGCCAAAAGTCAGAAGTGGAAGTGTCGCTTAAGGGATAAAGTACAAGCTTTGGGCAAAATAGCTTTGCAACATCTCTAGGCCATGAGTTTAAACTTCAGTACTGGCACATCCATACAGGAAGAATTCTGTTAAATTTCTTTTGTAAACTAATAGTCGGGGAACTAGAATGCCCTTGACAATTTGGAAGAAGTCATTCTTAATTATGTATTTCATGGTGCAGTGATTAATGACATGCTATCCCTCAGCGGTCCCACACTGCCCTCTCCACAGCAGCCCTCTCAGGCATTCGTTCCTCATTTAGCTGCATAAATATGCAGCCACATTGGGCTTGGAATTGCATTCCTACCTTCTGGTAAAGTTAATAGATGCTATAGTTACCGAAGACTACAATATAAAAGGTCATTAGGCAAGGAACTATTAAAATATAGAAAAATAATGGGTCAACTGTCCTGTTCATAATTAGACACTAAGCTTAATTTTGAACATTCTAGAGGCAAGGAGAGGGGAAACTTTTGTTCTTTCGCAATAAGAATGGTACCCATGCATCCCAGATGTGGGAGGCACGTCATTCCAACCTCCAGAGCTGAAACCCTAAAGATGAAGCTTTATGGTAGCACAGCTCATTCAGGACCCTAGGGCAGGTGGGGGACAGGGAGAGGAAGAAGGAGAGGAAGTCAGAGATAAAGAAGGGAGGAAGGAAGGAAGGAAGGAAGTTAGGAAGGAAGGAAGGAAGGAAGGAAGGAAGGAAGGAAGGAAGGAAGGAAGGAAGGAAGGAAGGAAGGAAGGAAGGAAGAGAGAAAAGAAAAAGAAAGAGATGGAGAGAGGAAAGGAGAAAATGGAAAGCAAAGGAAAAAGAAAGTGCATATATGGAATGGATTGCCCATTGCTTAGATTCAAGGTAAATGGTGCTGAGGGGAAGAAGGAATCTCCATGCAAGTGTTGTTGGTGGCCCTCTCCCACAGCGCAGTGTCGAGAGGGGGTGTCTGCAGCCTGAGGCCCTGAAGGAGCAGTGTGCTTCAGCAGGGTGCTCTGCTGACCAAGCCAGTTCAGAGTAGATGTGGCAGCTGGTAAGCCACCGCTGCCAGACAGAAGCAGCAGCAGGACCGGACCAGAGCCAGAGCCCCTGAAGAGTTCACGATTATTCAATTATTCATCCTTGGTGGGTCAGCACTTTTTCAGTCAGGCCTACCACGGTGACATGCTGACTGTTTTGCAGTGTTAATTTAAGATCACTTGTCCTTAGCAACGTAATTCATACATACACTTCTCCACTCTCTATTCAAATATTGATCTCCAAAGGGTAGGAGGGGGGGTCAAAATAATTGACCAAGAGTGCAAGAACACATCCTATTGATAATCATTTATTCTTCAGCTACTAGAAGCATTTCTTCCTCATTTTCTTTTTTGTTGGATGTTCTAACACTCTGCCAAGCACTACTTAAGTCTGTGGAGTCAAGTAATGCTTTGTATATATTTTCCTTCATCACTGGGCTCGGTATTACGTTACATATTTTTTCTTAATGTGTCAGCCCACAGTGATAGTATTTTTGGGCAGGGTTTTATCTCCTTAGTCTTTGTCAGACAGGGGAGTGAGTGTGTGTGTGTGTGTGACACAAATGGAGACTTGGATTTCTGGTGATGTCCAGAGAAGATCCATTATCAGATATAACAAAATTTATTTACACCCTGGTGACTGAGGAGTAATCACAAAGGTGTAGGTTCTTCTTGTTTGGGTGCTTATGTTGAGTCAGTGTTAGTGAGAGGGAAAGGGGGAAGAAAAGAGGAGTGATAAGTCATTCTACCAATTGAGTGCTCGCAGCACATTCCATAGTATGTACATATACTTAATGCTTTCCATACACAAACTCATGAAGTCATCATGACAAGCTTGCTGTGTACCCATGACTCCGACATTATAGAACTAGTTCACCTAAGAAAGACAGTGCTTGGGTAGTCTAATTCCAGCGAGAAGGTAAAAATATCAGGAGATATAGCTTGCAGACATTTCATTCCTTTCTTTTCATTTTATGAGGTTTAAAAACTACTGGCTTAAAACTGTTCTTTTCCTTTAGAGCCAAGAGCATTACCTCTGCTACCACCTTCTTCCCTTCTTGTTACCTACCATTAGAATTCTTGGGTCTACTGAATGACTAAAGATTCTCAACTAGTATTTTAGATGAGTAGCTTGAGGGTTCTTTGCACATGGTAAAGAATAGTCTAATCAGGTCCCTCCTCTTTAGAGAAATGTATGGATTAGTAAGGTATTTTCAAGCTCTTCAATACAAAGGGAAGAAATATTTTAAAAAACCTACACTTGACCATGCCATATATAGGAGCTAGGGTTTTTATGAATTTCTTTTTTAATTGTAAAAGATTTCTAACTTATAAACCTATAATTGAGTACATTTTAAATACAATCTAAGCAACTTAACAGTATGAGATTTTATCATAAGAACACACCCTCCCTGGAAATGGTGCTGTAGCTCAAATGGTAGAGCGCTAACCTTGGGCTGAAGAGCTAAGGGACAGCATCAGGCCCAGAGTTCAAGCCCCACGACCAACCAAAAAAAAAAAGAAAGAAAGAAAGGAAGGAAGGAGGAAGGAAGGAAGGACCCCCCCCTGCTTCTTTAGAAATAATTTTAAGTGATTATTTTAGGAACATGAGGTTAAACACACAGCACTAAGCAATACTAGATAACACTTGGAAGAGCTCTAAAACAAATTCTTGTAGTGCCATTTAAGGGCTTGGTGTGGATTCAAAAGAAATAGGTGAGCACTTGGACTACTTTGCATTTCAAGCGTTGGCATCAAAGAGACTGACTTGCAGAAAGACCATTGGACTTTTCTGCAGTACCCATTTGGGAAATAAATCATAAATATGTCAATATATTCATTACGTCTCAATTTAAACAACCTACACTCAACTCCAGCCTTCATCATAAAGTGTCTTTAGTTCAAATGCCTCCTCTTGAAATCTTGATGCTCATTGAGTTGTTTCTCCTGTTACCCAGAACCATCAGCCAATAACATCCCACCCCACACTCCAACCATTCATTTAGCCAAAAAACAAACCAACAAAAAAATTGGGCTCAGAGATAAGGGCATAACTAACGGCCACAGTTGAAATGCTGGAGTCAACAGTGATATTCTGTTTTCACACCTCCCTATCAGGTGCTGAACAAACTTGATCTCCACAATAAAAGTTGACCCACCCAGTCAAAAGACAAGCATCTTTGCCCAAAGTTCTTACCCTCCCTTCCTTTTAAAAAACAAAACTACGGGCTGGGAAGGTGGCCCAGTGGTAGAGCGCTTGCCTTGCATGTATGAGGCCCTGGGTTCGATTCCTTAGCACCACATAAGCAAAAAGAAAAAAAGCCGGAAGTGGTGCTGTGACTCAAGTGGTAGAGAGCTGAAGAGCTGAGGGACAGCGCCCAGGCCCAGAGTTCAGGCCCCATGACCAGACCCAAAAAATAAATAAATAAAAATAAATAAAAAGAAAAGTTGAATTTTTGTTTTTATCATTTTCCATGGTATTTACATTATTTTACACACCATTTTTATTGGAACCCATAAACTCTGGCATCCATTCTAAAAGAGCAGCAGAATATTGGTGGAAAAATTAGGATAAAAAGCCGCACAAGGGAAGCATCTATGGAAGGAAACGACAAAGGAAAAGAAATGAAATTTAGACAATGGCACTAACTAATGGAGTGTGATAAGCCTAAAATGAGGATAACAGGGTGGAGCTAAGCCCATAATAACAAGCTGAGAAGCAGATGAAAAAGGCCAGCAAGTGTGGTTTAACAATATGTAAGTTGTCTTGTGAAAATGAGGGCAAAGTGCATTTCGCCAGCTGTGAACAGTGTGATGGGAAAATAATAAGCTGAGTCATTTAAACAGTCTGAATAATACTAGTAATAATAAAATTCAGTAGAAAGAGCATCGCATGGGACAGTGGTCTCCAACTGCTACATAAATGCTCCAAGTAGCTCTGCTATTTATTTTCAAAGCTGGAAACTTGATACCAAATAACCAGTGAAGGTTCAAACCATTTTTCCACATGACACTTGTGTAACAGTTGTTCACTGGGTTGTTATTGACCTGCTTTGTCTTAGGGCACTTAGGAAACTTTGAGCTAAGCTAAAGAGTTCACTCTGCGTGGAGTCTGGGTTTCTTCAGTGGTCAAATGTATTGAAAAAGATCAGTTAAAATCTACTTTTCCATATGGTGTAAGAGGGAAGGAAGATAAGATTTGAATATGTATGTATGCTTTCCTCTATGGTTTTGGTTTTTCCTAATCTTCATTTAACCTTTTTTTTGTTTTTTGTTTTTTGTTTTTTGAACTCTGGGCTTGGGCGCTGTCCCTGCACTCTTCAGTTCAAGGCCACCACTCTACCCCGTGAGCCACTGTGCCACTTCCGGTTTTCTAGTGGTTTATTGGAGATGAGTCTCATGGACTTTCCTGCCTGGGCTGGCTTTGAACTGTGATCCTCAGGTCTCAGCCTCCCGAGTAGCTAGGATTACAGGCGTGAGCCACCGTGCCACCCAGCTCCTTGGTCATTTTTTAAGCATGATTACGCATGTGCAAAAATATGTGCTAATTGTGTTACATTATGATGTTCAGAGGTAGGTAGCAAATAATGCATCATTCTACTTGCTGAAAGTGTCAGGGGAGAATTTAGAGCTAAATCTAGGTTTTCAATAAGAAATATGAAGGGTACCTTATAACTTAAGTTCCATTAACATATTCAATTTGTAGTCAGTAGCCCTGCTTTAGAACTGTGACAGACTTGAAAGCATAAAACCTCAGAGCTCAAAAGGGAAGTTCTTTTTACAATTCAGCAGGAAGGATCAAGAAGCAAGTTTGATTGGCTATCAAATTTCACACAAGATTGTATTATATCAAAAGGGTGTTTACAAGGAACAGATTAAAAATAAAACTGTAATGATTGCAAGAAATGAATTACCTGCGCATGACTCCTACAGGAGCCTCACTAATATGGAAACAAAAACCTAACAGAGATGTAGAGTTAGTTTTTCCAAAAATAAATTTTAAAGATACTTGGCTAATGATGATGAGCTGTGTGGCTGAGGGAGAAAAAGTAGCTGTCAGTAGCCACAGTTTCCATCTGTCATGAGCAAAAGGATCAAGTTGCATCACCTGGATTTCAGTATTTTCTACAAACAGCCTCTACTCTGTATAAGTTCTAAAGTCCTGGCAGTAGATGGTTCCAGTGGAGAGAGAAAGGGCCTGGAAGGTTACCACAAAAAGGTTACCACCTTTTTCAAAAGGTGTTGTGGTTTTAATTACTTGACAACCTCTCTTTGAAGCTTTTGTATTAACAGAAAGAACAAATAATCACCTTATGAGAAACAGGATCCTAGAGGCATGGGAATTCGTCTGTTTTGTAATTGTGTGAGTGGCTGAACAACAGAAACATTTATATGTGTATATTGAAACTCTCCATGTTGTTTACCATTTTTCCCCTTTAGAGCGTGTTTTACCCACAATCCCCCACCCCATTCAAGGTCAGTATGATTTCTGTCACTGTAGATCTATTGCTGGGTCATTCTCCAACATCAATAACACAACACAACAGTCACAAAGAGTAGAATTTTTTTTGTTTTTCGTTTGTTTTTGCTGTTGAACAGACAAAAAACAGTGTGCTACCCCTATTACACATGTGAGTTACCTGAACGAATTTCAGGCTGGTCAGCAGCTAGGCAATGCTGTACCTGAGAGCAATTCTTTGTATTTAATCAGTATTTATCATAGCTAACTATAAACTACTCACATATGTGGAAAACATCTGCTTACATTTTCTAGCTTTTTGACACCATAAACTACAAATGCATCCACTCACCGCCTTCCAGGTGGAAAATTATACTATTTGAATTTGAAGTCCAAGGTTAAACTCAACCAAATTACAAGGATACTACTTTGCCTTAAATTCTTGGCCAACTTACAGATTTTTTTTTCTTTTTAACATAACTACTTTAGAAAAAAGATTTTTAAGTAGTTGTTCTGTATTCTTTTTCATAAAACCTTCTACATTTCCAAATTGAATTGTGCCTCCTACTTCACATTTAGATGCAAGTCGCAGCCAAGACTCTCTAGCTTAAGGCTATTTAAAGGCAAATTGGCAAATAAAATTAAAATAATACAAAAAAAATCTGAAATGAAACTAACCTACCATTGAAATTAAATTCCAGAAAAGTGATTTGCAAATAGCACTCAAAGACCTGAGGAAAAAAAATGGAAACTAGGCTATGCAGGGCCTAGTGTGGAAAAAATAAATCCAATTAAATGAGATTATCATCCACACTATAAAGAAAATGTGCTCAGAATTAACGGTGGAAAGCTGCTGTTTCATAAGTTTGAAGAACTTGTCCAAGCTAAAAATTAGACCAAAATTGAGTATGGATATTCAGAATGTCAATAATACAATGTTTTGCATAAATATGCTATCACATATATGCAAACTTACTTTAATTACATTTGAAATGGGTACTGCAAGGTTTCCCGGAACAATAAGACAGCTTAGTAAAAGAGTTTATTATTATATTTTAAGAAGTATCCAAATATTTTAATATAAAAATTTAGAACTCTGTTGAGTAAAAAAAAAACTTCCTAAAACATTAATGAAATCTGTTTCATATCCCAGCCACTAAAAATAAAACTGTTAAAATGTGCCTGATTCTTTTAAAACTTGACACAAAATTTAGTGTTCATGGAAAATATCCCTATCTTGAATTCCTGACATGCCACAATTATTTTAAGACATTTATCTTCTAGTGTTGCTACAAAGATTGACACTATTTTATCGTGTTGCCATCTTGAAAATATCTTAATATGGAAAGCACGTACATACACAGTTATCCCAGTGGACGTACATACACAGTTATCCCAGTGGATAGCACTTTCAAAGAGGTCGTGTCCCATCCAAGATGAGCATGGCACAGTATCATGATGTCTCTAGCTATCCTCTGTGAGGGGAGTTCTGCAGCCACAAGCTCAAATATTTATCTGATTGCATGTTGTAACATAGGTAACATGGAACAAAGTGAAGCCAGACACTGTTCACAAAAGACAGCTGTCAGATATGGAAACGCATGCTTGCCTAGCGATGGAGCATGTTCAACTTTCCATTGCCCACAAACTGAATTGTTGATTGGAGAATGACCCTCATTTGATTCTATGTTATAGGTAGACTGTAGTTAGCTTTCTTAGATCCAATAGATTTAGAGAATATAGTTTCTCTTACTACTAATACTTTGGGCTTCTGCTAGTGGAAATTGAAAAGCTGTTCATGGGGATTTGGGATAGCTGGTGTGAGAGGCTGCCCCCTCTTAAATTCCGTGCTCTTCACAAGACTCTAACCCCCTAGGGATTTAGTCCCTGTTTTTCCTTCTCCTCTGTCTAATCAAGATGACCAATCCTGTGAGATACACTTTCCCTTGGTTGCCAATTTAGTATCTAAATAGTTATCTAAAGTCTGTCTTTATAAGTATAATGTAAGACTCTCTCATTTCATCAAATTCATATTTTGTTCCTAATTTATTCCCAAAATGTTAACATGTCCATCAGCAATTGTTTGTAATAAACAGTCAGAAGAATTTTGGACCAACTAATGTCCCTAAGATTTTTTTTAAGTATTTTTTATTATCCTTGAGTAGTTGTACAAAGGGATTTCCATTTAACAGAACAATTCATGGGTATAATGTATCTTCATCAGTGCCACCCGTTCATCATTCTCTCCATCTCTCCAAATCCCACTCATCTGCCCAAGTTACCTGGTTCCATTTTACAGGCGTACACTGAATATCATAACCCTATTTTCCCTTAAGGTGTCTTGACAGCAGAAAGTCATAAAGATTCCTTTCTGCCCTCCCATGATTAAAAAAAAAGAACTTCCTCTTCTCCTAACATTCAGATTTCACTTTGGCTCCTTCTTTGTCAACACCTCTCACTGAAGGGTTGTCTTTCTTCTCAATGCTCCATACCCATCAGGCCAACAGAGGATGCACTGCTGAGCATCAGCAAGAAGGTAGCCCTAAACCCCCTTAAGCTGTGATTAAGCCAAAACAAGGCTCAATAAATCAAATGCATTTCCCTAGGGTTTCCATCATCATATTGCTTGATTTTCTGCAGTGATGATAATAATGTTGGAATCACACCAAAGAGTAATATGTATTGGATGTGGCCAATTAGAAATTGTCCCAAATGTCCTTTGCTCCTGTGCCAGACACACACACACACACACACACACACACACACACACACACACACACACACACTTCCTTATTCCATACTTTAAAAGATACATAGAAAAAAAAAATAAGGAAAATAAGTAGTATTCCAGCCTTGATCTGTTTCTGATAGAAGTTTTTATCCCATTAATTTTAAATTAGGTTTATTCATTTGGAAAATGATTCCCAAATTGCATATATTTGCATAAATACACTCTCCTCCAACCCCCTCCCCTCCCCTCCCCACCCCCAACTCTACTGCTGCAGAAAGTCCACTGAATTGTAAAATGAGTAAAGAGCCATCTCGAAATGTCTGAGGAAACTTTTCTAGCTTGTTATTTCCTCACGCCCTCAGAAGTCTGGGCATTGATAAAAGTCTCCCCATCCGCTTCCTTGTGCATGGGCCTTCTTCATAATTCACATGCCCCTAGAGAGGCCTTCACATTGAGAAGGGTTATAAGTTCAGGATGAGGCGATGAAACCAGTCTCAGAAAGCTAAGAATCAAGTGAGAGAAGGGAAAAAGACAAGGACAAACCGCCATTGTTTTGTTTTAACAGCTCTCCAGCCAAAAGTTCCCTTGAGCGTCTGGCTCTCTAGGCTCCATCACTGCTTCTTAAAAACAAAAACAAAACCCAACACCAACAAAAAACAACTCCCTGAACTCTGTCTCACTTATTTGCCTCCCATCTGATTATTTCCCCCAAGTGAACAGCCTTTCCAATCACTAACCCCGTGTGGCTAGTGGGTTTGGGAAATGTGGAGATTATCTTCCAGGTTCAGGCATTGCACTGGGTCTGTGCACAGCTGTTTGCCAATCAGTTGCTGTTTTTCCATTGATAAAACACATTGCACATGGCTGGGTTTGCATGATTAATACAGCTGTCTAAAGCTCTCTCAAAACAAAACAACCACCACCCCAGAATTAAACTTGGGAAAGAATTAGAATCCAACCAACAAACAAACCAAGCTTGCATACATTTGAAGTCAGCCTGGTATATTTTCTCTTATAGGGAGATTGGTGTTCTTATAGGCAGGCCTACCATCAGTAAAGGAGCAGATAGCCCTGCTCCTAGGAATGGGAAAATAGGAAAACCCTCAATCTATTCCATGCTATAAAGATCACTGGATAATCCCTAGAATTTCATTTACTTTTTATAGGATATCATCCTGGAAATCATAGAAAATGCTCCTTTATAGCTCCTTAAATAACAACAATGTCATTAATATAATAACCACTGCTAACATCTTTAATAGGTTGCTCTTTTACCGAGAGTTATAAGATCTTTGACTTATATTAACTCAATCAATCCCCATAACCCTAAGAAAGCAGTATGCACTTTCTCCCATCCTTTTTCTCATACATTTTGATTAGCAACAGTTAGTTGTACAAGGTGATTTCATTTTGACATTTTCATATATGTGTGCAATGTACCTTGATCAGATTCATCCCTTCTGTCATTGTTCTTCACCGACTTCCTCCTTCCTAAACCAATCTCCACAAGCTTCATTGTTCCATTTTCAGTCATGTACATATTCACCCTACTCCTCCCACATGGTTTAATGATCAAGCAACTACTTGGAATACAATCCCATGAGTATGGTATATTACCTCTGCACTCATGATATTCCTTAGATATACACCTGTCTGACGAATTTTTTAATTTTTGAACATATTACCAGACTTAAAATTCATGATAGTTTAGTATCCACATGTATTTTCTAAGTTCATTTTCAAATATACCAAGCACAGAGAGAGAGAGAGGGGTAGAAGAGAGAGAGAGTGAGAGAGATGTTTGCTTGACTCACACAGATTTATTTGAAAGCATTCATCCTCTTTTTTTTAAAAAAAAAAAAAGGCATGGAGGAAGAACTATCTGGCATCAGCACATTTAATTTCACACACTTATTCAGACTGATTTACATACACACCTCCATTAATCATGGATAATTACTGGCATTGTTCTCTGTAATTCAGTTTTTCCAACTGTGAAATGGGAAAGAAATTATATTTTTCATGCCTGTAAGTTCAAAGTAGTATCTTCAATAACTTATTAAAAAAGAGCTTTAAGTTCATAGAAAGAAAGCATACTGAATTTAAAATACTCATATTCAAATGCATATATTTTCTATGCTTTTGTATAAAGTACTTTCTTTAAAAGGTACACTTGTGTCATTTTGCATGGATATCCAAGGAGTTGTGAATTCATTATGGTTTTGTTATCATCTGAAGTGTTATAGATTCTAAGGATATCTTAAATGTTCGTACTGTTGAGAAGTTTAGAAGTAGAACCATCTCAAGGCCAAATATAAGATATGTTTCATTTTTGTATTGTGGTTTTTTTTTTTTTACCACTGTCATAATATTGCACTTTAGAGACACTGATCATGATCATACACTATGTGACATGTATTAAAGTAATCCACAGCCATCAATCTAAAGATTCTACCCCTCAGGTAGGCAGACTCTTCCTAGTGGCTAACAGGATACAACCATCTTATTTTTAATGATGGAACTTAAATATCCATGTCAAAACAAAGTTACAGCAAATATCATGGGCCATGATTAAGCAAATGAAAATAATTAAAAATTGACCATAATACTTGATGCTATGAATCTTTTACTGGAAATAAGAGTCTGACTTTCTCACAATTTTTTTAACTTCTGAGGAACCAAGTGAAAGTCATACCCAGTGTTTCACTGAAACCAATAATTCACTTGTCAACATCCAGTAATTTAGAGCCAGCTGTAATAGTGAGATCCTATCTCCATTTTAGCCTTACCCCTCTCCCCTCACCCTCCTGTTCTTTCTCTGCTACTTCCTCAACTGTTCCTGTCAAACTTTGCTACCAAGACTCAACCTGAAACTTATTGACAGCCTTCTTTAAATGGGTAATTTCTCTTTGAATTTACATTTAGCTTCAAGCCAAATGCCTAAAAACTCCTATAGCATCAGTTTATTGATCAGAAAATTCTAAAGACCCCTCTAAGGCCTCTTCCTGTTTTCCAAGCTGGGGTTGGGCAATGCTAGTCAACCTTTACCTGGTGATCTCCCTTGCTAGGCTATTTGGATTTCTAGAGGCAGCAGGGATTTGAAAATGAATATATTTTTGAAAATCCATGCTTCCACTAAATTTTAATTTGATGGAAATATTGCTCTTAGATGAGCTTGATGAAGGAAAAAAAATCTTTCAAAGTAACAATTACATTTGGGGATTAAGTTTAAGTAATTGGCAGCCTTGTCTTTTTAATTAAAAGGAATAAAACTGCCTCAGAAGAGCTCCATGAGACTTGCAATGAAAATTATTGGCGGTCTGCCCCAAAGACTGAGAAGACGGGATGTTGAAGGGACAGAAGCTGACAGGCAGACTCTCCAGTTTCTTGAGTGCATCCCTAACAAAGCTTACCTTGGTGTTTTTCTCCTGGGACATTTAGCAAGAGAGAAGTATTACTGGGTACAACCATCAAATATCTTTTCTTCGGAAGCTTAGCTTTAGGGTCCAGAACAGAGTATAGAATCCTTAAAGGAAGTAGCACTAATTACAAATAAGAAGAAGAAAGGAGACTAAGAATCTACTCCATGGAAGAGTATTTGACATGCAAAAGGCCCTGAGCTACCTCTTCGACACCCCTCCCCCCACAGACGAAATGCATAGTCTTCTAAGCATTAAAATGATTAGTTCAATCCCAGTCCATGACAAATGTGATACCTTAGAAACCCAAACATAAAACTTAATTTTAGTCTGTCCTTAGTCCCCTTCTGTGTCATCTCTAACTCTTATTCCTTATATCTGTTTCTGGATTTTTTTTTTTCTTTCTCTACAACTCTTTTCAAGAGTCACTTTGTACTCTATATTCTTTCTTGACATCATTCAAACAAAACCAAAGAGAAAGTTTAGACAATACTAACATTCACTTCCAGATATTGGTTAGCAACCATGCAAACACCACAAAGACACTGTCTCTCATGGAAATGGAGTCTGTGCGGCTTCGCCCAGTCTTCACCATGCTCTTTCATCACCACAACATCTTCCTAGGAGTTAAACTAGGCGAGCACGGCTATGGAGAAAGCTCCGCGTCATCCATCCCACCTTACATCTCCCCTTGTACACTGCTGTGCAGAAACACACCTGCCAAGTAAGAACACAGCATGGCATAATGAGATTGGAATTCCAATTTAAGGTGTTCACTTGTGCCAGGTGTAGGAGAGGAGCCTGCGGACTCCTCACGGGGACTCCGCTGAGAGTTGTCAGCTCATATCCTCCACAAACCAGTGGGGGGAGCGACCTTACAAGTCATTTATCATGCTTCCTAATTGGACACTGGAGAGCCTAGGCCGCCACTGTTGACTGCACTCTTTTGCTTGTTTTTCTTTTTGGTTTTTTATTTTGTTTTGCTTTGTTTATTGTCCAAGAAAGTGCCCCCCCCCCCCGCATGTCTGTAACACACATTTAACACCTAGACATTACCACTAACGTAGTCTCTTTCCTAGAAATATAGCCTCAGTCCATCTGACTTTTTCTCTAACCCATACTCATGATAAAGATTCTGACTTAACCATCCACCTTGTAAACCTTTTATTGCCAGTTGTGTGATTTATAATTACCCAAGAGCGATTGCTTGGGGTAATGGTAACTTGGTAGATTCATGTGATTGGGGGTATAGAATTTGTATATATTCAATAGATGATAGATAGATAGATAGATAGGTAGATAGGTAGATAGATAGATAGATAGGAGTGTGGGAGAGCAGTAAAAAGCAGTGGAAGGGCCTTAGCTGCTCATCCTGTTTACCTTGCATGCTCTTTAGCCCACACAGCTCCCAGCATCCCCAGCCATGTTCTCTGTGAGGAAGTTGCTAGCTGTTCAATAATGCTCTCTCAATTCTATGTGTGGTTTGTGCATGACTTGGACCTCGGGGGTGTGTGGAGAACAGAAACGAAACAGTAACTTACACTATTCTGTTGAATCACCAGTTAGAATAATTTGGGAAATTTACTTTTTTTTTCTACCTGGAGTTCTGGAATACAGGTAAGTTCCTCATCGACAGTGCTGGAAAAGACAATGATTTTGTTTGCTGTGTTGGTTCCCCATTGGGGGCTGGAGCCTCCCATCCTAACTCACTAACAGAATGACCTCTTAGGTGTGTTTAGGTGTACTCTCCACATCCTTTTGCCTTTGCTTGGTAGAATTTCTTTTAGCATTCATGTCCTCTTTTCTTTGTGATTTCTAATCATTAGCAACATAAGAAAGAGACTTCGGCTCAATGGGCAGTTTGCAATTAGTTTGAGGGCACAGGTTAACTTCATTTGGCAATAAACAACATTGCCTATTCATTTCCTAAAAAAGTAAAGTCTCATTAGAATTGACTCAGAGTTGAATTTTGGGGTGACTATGGAGAACCAGATAGAACAGAGTTTATAGGGCAGATGGAAAAGTAGATAATGGAAAGGATTAAAACAACGACCAATCAGCTCTGTTAAATGCACACTGGGATGCCTGTGAGGTATTTGAGGGAAAACAGAGCAGGTGCACTGCAGCTAGACTGGGCAGTGATGGATTCTGGGGACACGTGGGGTAGACAGAAAGGAGAGAAGGAACAGAATATTCCAGTGGATACTGATTTCTAGAATCCAGAAAGCAATTAACTGATAGGGATTTATGTCTTTAAAAGCTAGGGGGGGAAATGTCTCTAATTTTCTTATTTTTGTTCTTTTGCATTTGGTGTGAAGAAAGAAAAAAAAAGGAGAGAACGGGAAAGAGGAAGAGAAGGAAGGAAAGAAAAGAGAGGGAAGAAAGAAGAAAGGAGGAAGGGAGGGAAAATGAAGGAAAGAAGGAGGGAGAGAGGGAGGGAAGAAGGAAGGAAGGGAAGGAAGGAAGGAAGGAAGGAAGAGAAATTAGGGAAATACTGTGCATTTCCACATCTATTATAAGACAGAGCATGTCAAACTCGTACTACACACATGTACCAATACTCCCTTCTGGGTGGTAAGAGATATCCCTTAGGATTGACTCAAGCATATTGAGAGTCCATTTTCTAGTAGAAGATCTAGAGAAAACATACAGCCTTTCAACAAGAAGCATTCATAGGAATGGTTGTAGCAATGGTCAGGTCATAAAGAGCTACCAGTATTTTCAGGGACTTGCCAGAAGCTGGCTGGTTGCTCTCTTGGGATCTGTGACATAGCAGGAGTTGCAGAGAAGCTAGGCTTGTCCTTGGGACAGCCAACAACTCAGAGGGAGGATGTCACTGAAGGAGCTTAAGTAAGTAAGAACTGACCTTCACCAAGTCACCTGTGGAGTTAGTGCCCTGAAGATTGGTGGCTTTTAATTTTTGTTTTGTTTTGTTTTGTTGGTTGGTCTTGGGGCTTGAACTCAGGGCCTGGGTGCTGTCCCTGAGCTTCTTTGCTCAAGGCTAGCTCTTTACCATGTTGATCTACAGTTCCACTTCCAGTTTTCTGATAGTTAATTGGAGATAAGAGTCTCATGGACTTTCTTGCCCAAGCTGGCTTTGAACTGCAATCCTCAGATCTCACCCTCTTGAGTAGCTAGGATTACAGGCATGAGCTATCAGTGCCCAGCTAGCACACTGATGGTTTTAATCCCTTATCTTCTCATTTCCAGGAGCTTTCCGACCCTAGGACACCTCACAAATTCCCTCTTATCTCTGTACTCAAATTCTGCAGGGCAGTTCCCTGGTCTCGTGTTATTTGGATATTGTTGGTTATGAAACATGCAAAATGAAAATTCACATCACATGGATTAAAGACAGCCTTGATTCTGAATCTAAAATGTATTTTAAATTGATCTTATATCTGCAAGTTAGAGCTGTGAAAAAATAATCAATAGAAAACCAAAATGACAAATGTCTCTAGAGAACTATCTACACCTGTGTTCTTAATCCATTTTATAGCAAATCCATGAAGATACAAAAGGCTTTAAAATACACATGCCATGTATATTTTACATGAAATATAAAATCCATTCTGTACATGTAAGTATAGAAAATACACTCTGTTTCTGTTTTGACAGCTAAGAGGGTTTGGGTGGAGGAAGCAGTTGTGAATTAACTGGTCTTTTAATAGTGCAAGGATTGTACCCAGAGAGGCAGAGGGTCTGCTCAAGGCATGAGGGAAGAAACACTGGCTTTTTCATGAAGGCGGAAACTCCATGTTTTGTCTCAGGTATCTTACTGAAAATCCTTCAAGTGAATTTACTGCTAGAGGTTTTAGAATCTTATACATACTTCTAGTCTGCATCACCCATGGAAATCTCTTTATGAAACCTAAGCTCTTGGGCATTTTTGAACATTTTAATTCATTGATTATTAAAAATTAAACCTGTCAAGCTGAAGAGGAAACACTCAGGATTTGAGAAAGCTGGCTTGATGTGAGAGACTTAATGAAGTCTTCTCTTTAGGTGGAGTCTGCTTCTAGAGACTGCTTTTTCTTTAATGATCCATACACTGAGGAGAAGAGCTGTTAGCAACGAGTCAAATCATGTATCTATACACACTGGATGAGACGATTAGCCAGTCCATCAAGCTTATGGTCAGGAAAAACCTCATAAACCTGTAGGAGACATTTCTATTGCATTGCCATCCCATGCTCTTAAAAACATATTCCTAAACTGGGCGCTGGTAGCTCATGCCTATAATCCTCGCCACTCAGGAGACTAAGATCTGAGGATCACTGTTCAAAGCCAGCCCAGGCAAGAAAATCCATGGGACTCTTATCTGCAATAAATTCCTCAGGAAAAGGCAGAAGTGGTGCTGTGGCTCAAGCAGTAGTGCTAGCATTGAGCAAAAGGAAGCGTAAGGAGAGTGTGCAGGTCTTGAGTTCAAGCCCCAAGACCAGCAAATAAATTAATTAAATTGATTTTTTTGAAAACATATTTCTTATAGAAATTAGATTTCCTTCTGCTTAACTTAGTCTTCATGACATCAGCCAACTCCCAACTCTCAACAGCCAACTCCAAGAAAATACACTCTCCTTACAGTATTGTCACCCTGATGCCAAGTAATCACAAAGTGATCATTTAGAGGGTTATCATTTTTCCAATACCTGGATTTGTTTTCATAATTTTGTATTCTGATAATAGAATGTATTCTCCTGGTGGAAGAATACAAAACAATAGTTGATACTATATAAAAGAAAATAAAGATCATATATAATCCTGCTCCCCAGAGACAGCATCATTCACATGATGCAAATGAATGCTTTGAATGTATTGCAGTTTGGTGTAGTATAGAATATTTAATTCCCTCTTCTGCTCCAAGGCTGGGCATGTTTCTTGGAATTGCTTGAGGCTGTGGCAGACAGAGGTGCAGAAGGAGGCTTCCTTCCTGCCCTAAGCTCTGTACATGGAGACAAGAAAATCCCAGCTCTTTCATGACTTAGGTCAAGTTCATAGGCCTTACAAGGAGCCTGGTTTTATGCTGCTCCCACAATTCCTAGTCAGAGACTCCCCTCTTCCTTCAGATGTGGGACTCCTTACATTCTTCTCTAAATTAGAATGGTAATATTTCCCCCCATTTATCTCATTCTGCTTGAATAAAATTAAGAAATTAATCAAGATATCTCATCTTTTTTGTTTTGAAACTATTTTTTGTTTTTTTGTTTTCCTTCTCAGGATAGAACATTGGGTTTACAGAAGGTTGGCCAGCCAAATGATTAGAGTGAATGAGGCGCAAACATTTTGTTCACATGTAATAGCATTGTGCCAGCATGAATTTTAGTTTGAGTTCATGCCTGTGCTCATTCATTCATTCGTTTGGGATGCTCTGTGAGTCTGCATTGTGACTGGCTCCTGGTCACATCAAACAGCAGAATTTGCATCTAGTCGCAGAGAGCTGTAAATAGATAAGCCCTGCCACAGGCTGGCACTGTAGCTCAGTGGCAAAGTGCTTGCCTAGTGAGTCCAATGTCCTGTGTTCAACCCCCAGTACCAAAAGAGAAAAGACAAAAATACAGTCAAAATAAGAAACAGAACAAAGAAGCTAAATAAAACAAACAAACAGAAAAGCCCTGCCAATTCCTTAGGTGTGTGAGCCACTGTGTTTGAGTCCCAGCAGCACAACATGAATGAATGATAGAATGAATGAATGAGCTTAAGGTTGAGGTTCATTTCTGCTTCTGTATTTGGACTTTTTCTCCCCTAATGAGATGCAGAATCAGTTCTATGATGCTCAGAGAAAACATTATCCCAGAAATATGAGGCATGAGGATTTATACAAAATGAATGTCGTCCGTGGAAGAAAACCCAAAACTCTAACAATACAAATAAAGAATCACAGGGCAGATCTTCTTCCATGATGAAAGATGGAAGAAGAAAAAATGGGGAAAAAAATCACACTTGTACGTAGAAGCTGCTAATCCCTAAGGCTCTGAGTCGAGGAGAGAGACCCAAGAGAAAGAATGAATAACTTTCAAAGTATGATTTGGAAATTTGAATTAATAAAAAATGTTCCTCTTGAAAGCCACTATAATAATAAAGGTTTTATTTGTCAAAACTTTGATGAAAAAAGTCAGATGACAAATAAAATAAAATAAAATCTCCAAAGAAGGATTTTACAAATGTTACCCGCCAGGACTTGGCACTGGTGAGGAAGGGAAAGGCAGATCGCCGTTTGCTGCCTCACCTCTGATTAGAAGTCTTGGCAATGTGAATCCAGTCCACACAAGTTCCTGGCATGAGGAGAATAGCATTTTCAGGTTGGACCCTTCTTTGTCCTGTAAACACACAGCCTATTAATTTTTTTGGCCCAGAACAAAGAAAAAGTGCCATTAAATATATTAAATCCCCTACTAAGTGTCATTTTGAACCTGTAGGGCAACAGGAGATTGCCTTGTCACACACAAAGCAAGAATGATTCCTTATTCAAATGCCTATGCCGGATCAAGACACTTAGGCGCAAGTGAACACCCTGGAATTAGAACAAGTGTACAAACAACATAAATCCCACCCTGTCCAGATAACATGAATGATGGTTAATTGGAGATAAGAGTCTCACAGACTTTCCTGCCCAGGCTGGCTTTGAACCACAATCCTCAGATCTCAGCCTCCTGAGTAGCTAGAATTACAGGCATAAGCCAGAGGTGCCCGGCTATCACTGAAATTTTGAGAGAGAAAAAGGGAAAGGAAAAAGAGAGAGCGAAGAGAGAAGAAAGAGAGAGAGAGAGAGCAAAGAAGGAGAAGAAGCAGGAGAAATTTTCTGTCCTTTGAACTTAAGGTAGCTCAAGTATTTTTTTTTCATTTTCCATGTGGATATTTTTAAATAATATTCAGTCTTTCATAAATTCATCTACTGTCTAGGATTAGAGACCTATGATCTCCTGGTACCATATGGCTCATCAAATGACTAAATTCCCAGAAATACTCTTGCTTGGGGATTAAGGCATTACAGTCTCCCCAAAAATGAATGTAATTTTTCATTGCAACTAGGGTAACTCTGAGATATTGATTTGTTCACATTCATGCATGCACTCAGGCATTCATTTATTTATGCACTCAGATGTCTATGCAACAAAGTTACTGGATTTTCTTGTGGATTTTCCACAAGAAAAATAGCAAACTAAGGATATAGTAGTCCACAATAGAGGACTAATTTCTATGCAAATAAAAAAGTCTGAATGAAGTTCTTTTAATAGTGGTTTTGTCTAATAGAGCTTGATTAAAGGGTCTTGAAAGTTGGGGTGATAAGAAAGCATGATAGAGAGAGTGGAACACAATCAGTGTACATTTTATTCATGACTGATGTGTCATGGTAGAAACCCTTAAGATGTTCAATTTAAAATGTCATCTCAAAAAAAAAAGAGAGATTCTGATCGTCAAATGTCAAAGATAGATAAATATAAATAAATTGGTCCCTGGGCACTGGTGTCTCACAGCTTTAATCTTAGCTACTTAGGAGGCTGAGACCTGAGGATCATGGTTGGAAGTCAGCCCAGGCAGAAAAGTCTGTGAGACTCTAATCTCCAATTAACCAGCAAAAAACAAAAAACAAAAAACAAAAACCAAAACAAAAAACCCTGACAATGGAGGTATGACTCAAGTGGTAGAACATCAGCTTGGAGTCAAAAGGCCCTGAGTTCAAGCCCCTGTACTTGTACTAAATGAATATGTCTGTCAAGGTTTTTGCCATTCCTTATGTTGAATTATTTTCCTGTTGCCACCTCATCAGAAGCTAAGATCTAAACATCTGACAGTGCTTTGAGGAAACATCTAGAATCTTCTCTCTATGAACTAGAATCTCCAGTGCTTTGCCCATTGTATCAGATTTGGCTTTTTATACCATGTTACCTTCCATACTTACTCACCTAGGTATATTTGCCCAGGCAAGATCAATGTGTTGAAGGAAAGTTTTTGTGAAAAGCCTCAAAGTCATTCTGATGAGCGTCTTGAGGAAACTCTACAACAATAATATTCCTGGCAGTACAGTTTATTTTCAAGAACATCAATCACCTTTTTCACTAGAAAAAGAACAAGTTTCAGTTAAAGTTAAAAAAACTGAAAAAGAAAAAATAATATGAAAGACTCTCTTCTCAAGAAGTAGCAGCATTTCATTTCTGCTCTTAAGCAGAGAAAAATAAAACTGCTCTCACTATTGCCACCTTGTGGACAGAGGTGCTCTCTCTAGCCAGCACATAGGAACATGTGTGCATATGGCCACAGGATGGCAGCATCCAACCAGAATTTCCAAGAAGGCTCCAAAATACAGTTTTGTGCTTCAAATACTCTTGCTACAAAAGGGAAGTAGGGATATATAGGTTTAGACAAGCAATCTATTCTCTTTTCCTAAAGGAAAATGTGATTCTGAGTTCTAAGATAATTTCACAGACACCTTGACTCATTTCAGGAAAAGGAGGCACAGTGAAAGTTTAACTGATCTATTTGTAGGCTTTTGAAAAAAACATTTCAATTACTGTTTAAGTTGTTCTGATATTTTCTTCATTGGGTGTTTTTTTACCCATTCTTTTAATAAGCTCTCTTTACTTGACTAGTAGGAAGTGTTTTCTTAATGTATTGATTAGACATATAGACTCAAGCCAGGCTCTGTGGGCTCATGCCTGTAGATCCCAGCTACTCAAGAAACTGAGATCTGGAAGACTGTGGTTTGAAGCCAGGCCAATTAGAAAACTTTTCAAGAGTCCATCTCCAAACTAACCAGCCAAGTTCTGCTAGGGGAGAATTTACTTCACCCTGTGATACAGACCTGTGGTGTGTTACAGTTACCTCTAATATCTGCAGTTAATCACTTCCAGGTCAGAAGGGCATCCTCAGAAGTGCAACATGAGCTCCATTCCGGCTGCCACAGTATAAGAAAATGTTCAGACTGGGCTTCTCTTCCACATGTGACCAGTGTAGGGAGACTCTCCTTACCAGTAGATGTGACTAGCTCACAAGTGAGTCTTCAGTGGACCTACTTATACTAAGGCTGAATAGTAGCCAAATATGTTTCAATTTCAGACACTGGGATCAATTATATTCTCCTGTATAACCATGACCATAATGCCAAAAAATATACTGTTTGAGAGCTTTTTAGGTGGATAAATGAAAATTCCACAAGGGAGGGGATTAAAGGGTTGCCCTTGGATACTCTACAGACTTGATTTTAAAAATAGGATCCCTTTCTTGCTAACTAAGAGAATCAACTACTCCGATTCCCATTTTCCAAAGTTAGTGGGATGTGAGCATCTATTTACTTTCACTGACTGTGAGTGTTCTCTTTGGAGCCATTGGGCATGCACAGTGGCTACCAGGCATGGCTGAGCTCCAAGAGCCAGGCTGCAGTAGCTGACCCAGCTACTGTGACTCAGAGATCACACAAACACAATTGAAGTCGACAGAGATGAAGAATCATCTCGAGTCATCTCAAGTTATCTTGAAGGAAAGCAGAGTTTAACATTCAGAGACTTCACTGGTTCAAGGAGCTAAGGCAGAACTTCCCTGTGGAAATTGACATCCAAATGCTGAGTGAGTGAGTGAGTGAGTAAGATTTTTAGTAGCACTATCATTGGGCCATGAGCCATAGAGCAGACAAAACTTGGTGCGGAAATTCATAGAGGAAATCTGGTGAAATGACAGATAGCAAAGAGCCCCCAAGAGCCAAACTAAGGCTTTGTGTCTTAAGCCATCAGAACTCATGAGTAAATCTCAGACAGGATTAGAAGGAGACAGAGGGTCTGTTTAAAAAACTGAGGCTGAAAAGTCTTGTCACATCACGTCTTCATTTCAATCATGGTGCTCAGAAATGTAGGGCTGTGTGCTGAGGGCCAGAGAAAAGAGTATATCATAGAGACTCCTAACGCATTAATCTGGTTCGAAGATTCAACATGGTGTCTGATAGAAATCTTACATATTTATTTCTAAAGATACAAGTGTCTTGTGGCTTATTTGATAAGGACAATTAAAATGAAACACCTGTGATCACTTCCAACCTTGGCATTTATTTATATGCACAATAATTAGCAAACCTACTACCTCTCAGGGCCTGAGGATCTCATCTGAGGTTGACAAGATGTACAATGTGCTGCCTTCATGGAACATATATTCTAATGGAGGAGATAAACTGGAAATTTCTAAGTATGCAACAGGGAAGCATGTGGAGATTAAGTTGCTATTTAGATTATAATACTCAGTAAAGATGAGTGACTCTGATCAATATCATGGTACACATAAATGGACAAGTTAAACTGAAATCCTTTGTCCAGAAGTTTGAAGGTTTAAAACTAAGTAGAGAAGATAATAGAGTGTATTTTTTTAAATATTGGGGAGAATTTCATGGTTTGGGGACATTGCTGTAAAAATCAGGATAAAGTGATCTGGTTAGCAAGACAGAGATGTGGGAAATGAACATTTCACGCAAGTGGAAGAGAGTGCAAGAAGGTTTTCAAGTTTGTATGGATTTGTCTGTTAGAAGAAGAGCAAGAAGTCAATTTGCTTGAGTGGAGTGAACTGGGGATAAAATGGCGAGATGTCCTTGGGGATGAGACACAAACATACTTCTATATGTTCTGGGTTCACAGTCCTCACACACTTGTCTCCCAAAACAAGTAGCACCTGTTACGTTTTTACTGTCTCCAACTGCACATTTCTCCAACACAATCTCCTTCCATTTGTCCTTCATTCCATCTCTGTCAATCTCTGTCCTACTAAAGTCTTCTTTCCTCCTTTCCTCTCATTCTCCTTTCAGTGGAGAGTACCAGACAACATCCATGTTTGTTCTAAAGTGATTAAGAATTATTTTTTTTGTTTTGCTGATGTTTCTTTTGTAGAAATTGGCACCACCGTGCACTTCAAGCAAAAAGGTATGGCTCTTCCTTCTTATCTTCAATGTGTGACTGACCATCTCCAAGCCAGCTCGTAGTCTATAGTCTTCTATTCTTGAGTTTATTTCAATTCAGTCATTTGTAGTGATGTTTCCATAACAAACGTGGGGCTATTTTGCAAGTTGTAAACTTTCTCATTTCCTAAAAATCAAAAATCATCTTGTCCAACTTACCCGCTCTGTGTGTGTGTGTGTGTGTTGTGTGTGTGTGTGTGTGTGTGTGTATACACTGGTACTGGGGCTTGAACTCAAAGCCTAGGTGCTGTCCTCTTAGGTATTTTTTTTGCTCCAGGCTACTGATCTTCCAGTTGAACTACAGTGCCACATCTGGAAATGGTGTTTAATTGGAGATAAAATATCTCATGAACTTCTCTGCCAGGGACTGGCTTCCACCTGTGATTTGCCAAGCTCAGCCTCCTGAGTAGCTAGAATGACAGGTGTGGGCTACCAGCACCTGGCTTCTATTTTACTTTGGACCATTTTTATACCCCTCAACCTTTAAATGGAGTAAGTTATTTTCAAGCACACCATGTTCTCCCTCACCACCTCCATTCTTCATCTTCTGGGGTCCATTTTTAGTTCTCACAAAGCAGCGTTTTTAGGAGAGCCGCCTCCTGCTACCAGGCCCCGCAAAGACACACGGGGCATGCTCTGCAGACATTTTTGGGTTTTGAAGCAAACACACTGCGAGATGATGTGTAGACCTAGCAAATGGGGCAGGGGCTCTTAAAAATGAAGGCTCGTTGCAGTTACTATTTCCTCCTGCCCCATCATTCCCCGGATCCTCCTTGAGCCTCACGTCCTGCTGGACCCTCCCAGGTACTGAGGCTTCATGTCCTCCATGACCTTCCGTCAGCCAAGTCCCCATGCTCTGCATTCCTGTCTCCACAGGACAGTGCAGCCATCCCAAAAGCTCACTGCACACACCCTAAAATTCAAACAACTTCTAATTCTGAGTTGCCTTCTCCACAAGCCAAATAGATAATATTTATGGCACACTAGAGCCACTGCAGGCTGGACACCACCACCTTTAAGTCTTTGTGGTCACCCACTTGGATTGGTGATTTTCTCATAGGAAGGTGTGTTCTTCTCTGAATTCCAAAGAACATGTGACATCCAAGATCATTATCAAGAGTCAACACCTATTCTGTGGGACTTAGGCTCTCCCAGAATCTAGGAGCCCCAAAGATGATGAGTACCTGGTTGCTGGCTTCCAGTAAAGGTTCATTCGCTTGTTTACAGTCTGCTAACAGGCCCACACACAAGGCAGCAGGAAAGAGGCAGTCCAGAAGATGAATTTGGAAGTAGGGTCATTGGAGACAAAAAAACGAAAACAAAAACAAAACCATAAAACAGCCCATATCTCCTAATGCTAGCTATGATCCTCAAATTACCTATTACATTTAATTATATATAGATACACACACACACACACACACACACACACACACACACAGAGCCTGGCATTGGTGGCTCACACCTGTAATCCTAACTACTCAGGAGGCTGAGATCTGAGGATCAAAGTTCAAAGCCAGACTAAGTAGGAAAGTCTGTGAGATCTTAACTACAATAAATCACCAGAAAACTGGAGGTGGCGCTGTGGCTCAAGTGGTAGAGTGCCAGCCTTGAGCTGAAGAGCTGAGGGACAGAGCCCAGGCCCAGAGTTTAATCCCCATGGCCAAAATAATAATAATAATATACCTATTACATGTTATCTTAATTGACAAGTGTTAAATGTGATGCTTAGGGCTTTGATATGGATGATGAAATGTTGTTGTTGTTGTTTTTTGTAAATTCAAAGACCATTAAGGTAAACATCCACAAGAAATCACTAAAATTTTAAAGGATTGGGGGTTAAAATTCATGCAATGACCCTAGTTTATCTGTACAAATATTTCAGCCTACCTTAATCTCACTTTGTAGAGGTTGAAAACAATGAACACAGACTAATATAAGAAGAACCCACATTTAGTGCTAAATCCATTACTAAGAGAAAACATCAATACTTGTCTTCCTCTTGCCTGTACATTGCGGGCTTGAATCTCCAATTCATTCATGCAGACAAAGCTGTAGTAGTGGCAAATGGATGGCAGGGGGCGCCAAAGTCAATCTTATCACTCTTCCCTGTCAACATGGCTTCCCCAGACACTACAACCACAGGCTTTTGCCTAAACATTTAGGTATCAAAGAGAGCTATGTAGGAAACTCTAGATTGTGGTTCTCCTCTGATTAACATTTTTTCACAAATCGTTTAGTTGTTTTTTTTTTTTAATTTTAGTCACTCCACCAGCCCCCGACAATTCTAAAGACTTTAAACTTAGTTCCTCTGACTGGTTCTGATTCATTCATGTCTCAAAAGAGTATCCAGGGGTCCCTAGGGCAAGATTAAGGATGGTATGGAATAAATCCATTCCCCAATCCAGAAAATGGACCCAGAGAAATCAGATGAAACAACACAAACCTGTTGGCCTGATCTGAATTACAAAGTATCTGAAAGTACAGGCTCATTTAAAACAGGTGTTAAAATCAACAACACATTGTTCTTTCTTTGACATTTTAGTGAAATGCCAATGGATCTGGAACCTGTAACAGAGTTTCCAGTATAGAGACTTGCTTACAAAGGGTGGAGGGAAGGAAACAAGGAAAGAATAAAGGAAGGATGGGGAATACTCGTATTCTTCAACTTCAGAAAATTTATCAATAATTGTACCTTATTTTATTTTATTAATGAATTAATTAATTTTTGGTTATGGGGCTTGAACTCAGGGCCTGGGCATTATCCCTGAGCTTTTCTTCTCAAGACTAGCATTCTATCACTTTGAGCAATGGCAGCACTTCCTGTTTTCTGGTGGATAATTGAAGGTAAGAGTCTTATAGATTTTTCCGCCTGGGCTGACTTTGAACTGCAATCCTCAGATCTCAGCCTCCTGAGTAACTAGGATTACAGGGAAAAGCCACCGGCACTTAGCTAAGTGCACCTTCTATAAGCATTGTTACCCCAAGGTACCACACAGTTTTCACCCAATATCTCAATTACTCTACCCTGCTTTGTCTCTGGATGTTGACTCACCGACTTGTAGTCGTACCACTGAGTTTTTCTCCTTAGTGTTCAACATGAAAAGCTTTGATCTAATTAAAAAATGAATATATTGGATTCAGGTTAGTATTTCATTTATTTCTGCAATCCAAATTTCTATGTTAATAATGATGCCATTATTTACTAACTACCATATACCATATGTATATATATATATATATATATATCTATGCCTATATGTATATATGTTCACAGAATGTGGTTATATACAAAGATAGGATTGTTGTTTGTTAGATGGAAAACATGTCTCAAGTTTTTGCATTGTATGTCTATTTGCCCATCTATTCTTAAGACTAATTTATGTTTGCAGACTCTTGCTTTCATTATATCTGTCAGTATATGAAAGCACGTGCTGAGCCCGGCCATCTGGCATGGGAAATAAGATTTTATCATTTGCATTTCCACAAATAAGCAGAAATTTCATAACTATGAACTAGAACATAATTAATGATTTTGCTGATTATTCTTCCCTGAAATAGCCATTAGCTGAAGTAGTCTCCTACGCAGTCACATATATCTGTAATTGTGTGAACACTTGTGATGTTTCTCCAGCTATCACCCGTTAGCCTGGCATTTCTCAAGTCTGTTTATTTACTCTCAAAATCAATTATGACAAGAGCAAGTCACAGAAGCACATGGAATAGCTATCTGAGAGCACTTGATAAGTAATATTCGGTAGAAATGGAGATAAGATATATTTAACAGATACATACAATACATTTCAAATATAAAATTGTACTATTAGGGATAAAATGAAAGCTGATCAGCATAGGCCTTTCTCCATACCACAGAATAAAATGAGGAAGCAGCAATTAACTGTATTATGTGTACTTAAAAAGCCAAAAATATGTCTGTATATCATATGTGTACGGATGAATATATCTACAGCATATGCACTTACTATTATTTACAGATATAAACATAGAGTTATACAAATGCATTAGCAAGAATATTATATTAAACATATTTTTCTATGCCTATATAATGTATGTTATATTTTTCAATGATAGGATTTTGCTTTATGTATTAAAATTTTTATGTATTTACTAAATTTCATAACTCTTTTAGCCTTTCACAAATGCCACTCAGTTCCAGGGTGTCAAGATTGTATAACATCCTAATGATGACATGAGATTACAGAGATAATCACAATGTGATATGTATTTTTTCAACTGAACACCCATTTCATAATATTCCAGGGGCAAAACATGAATCAATTTTTTAACTCCACAGGTCCTAAGTTGTAGGTAGACTTTCCCTAATGTCTCACCAATATATTCATATTTACTCAAATGTACTCATGAGCTCAGGCTATCTAATGTAGAGAGAAGAACTAAAAGGGTAAGGAAGTAAAATAGTATCACTGGACTAGAAGCTCAGAAAATGTCAAATGAAAGAACTTTGCTGCTAAAACTGAAAAACCTGTGGGACAAAACACATGGAAAGGGTAGATTAGGAAGGACATAAGCGAAGCCTAAATCCCTTGGACTCTAGTGCCTACTCATCAAGAGTTTACTTCAGAATGCTGAATTTCTTTTGAGTCTGACTTCCTCATGAGGCAGATGTTTCATGGTAGCAAAAGTGCCTTTTCTTAGGAGCCCACAGTCATTCCAAAAAGCAGAGAATTAATTGGGCTAGTTATTTAATTTGTTCATTTGTTTCCATAGCTCTATTCATATAGAGCACAAAACTGAAGTGAGTAAGACCATGTCTTCATATTTTATAGTAAATAATATTCTTTATATTGTCAAGAAGGCACACAGTCATAATTGTGTCTATGCTGGCAATCCTAAGGCATCATCAGGGAAGAGAAGCCATGCTAGGTTCAATTCTCAGGTTCAGAGCTCAGGCTGCTCCAGGCTTTAACTGCCTTTTAACTTCCCAACTGGACACGCTTGTTGTTGATGTTGTCCTTAGTGTTTTGATTTTGGAGTTTTTTTGTTTCTGTTGTTTTGTTTTTTAATTTAAAAAAATGGCAAATGAGGAGCTTGGGGAAAAACAGGTCCCTAGTTCCTTGGTGAGTTGTTATTGTTTTTGTTTTTGTTTTATGCTGGTCCTGGGGCTTGAACTCAGGGCCTGGTGCCATCCCTGAGCTTTTTGTGCTCAAGGCTAGCACTCTATCACTTGAACCACAGATCCACTTCAGTCTATTTGGTAGTCAATGGAAGAAAAGGATCTCTTGCAGACTTTCCTGCCCAGGCTGGCTTTGAACCCCAATCCTCTGAGATCCCAGCATCCTGAGTAGCTAGGATTGAGCCCGCGGTGGGCAGCTCAATTTCCTCTTAAGACTACAATGTGTTGATTTATTTTCTTCTTTGCTCAAGTGTTACCCATTCATAACTGTTACTTTGTAACAATTTCTCTCCCAAATTAAGAAATAAATAATTATCATTTCTCTCCTAAGACACAAAGGAGTCATGGACTGGCTCCATGTTTTATTGATGGAGCTGTTTTGCCCAATGGACAACACACTGTGGGGTTGCTTGGAACTTCAATCTGGAACAATCAACTCTGGCCTCATGGTGCTTTGTGGGAAAGAACATCGGAGAGGAACAGGGTGGCCAAGGGGCTGCAGGGTCACCAGACAGCCATGATAGCCTGTGTAGAGTTTTTCCAGCAATAGTTTTGGACTTAAGTGTTTCAGCAACAGATTTCCCTTTAAGATGCTTGTACCTCACCGTGGACAAGAGCTTAGGGAAATTGCAAGCCCTTCCTAAGCACTGGTATAAAGGTATCAATAGCTAGCCTACCTTTTCCTGACAGCAGTCAGCTGTCCCTTAGAATGGCAGTCTATAATTTCTCTTTTCTCTCTCTCTCCCTTTTGTTTTCTCTGCAGGACCTGGATCGGTGAGAGGAATCAATGGATCCATCAGTCTGGCTGTACCACTGTGGCTGCTGGCAGCATCTCTGCTCTGCCTTCTCAGCAAATGTTAATAGAATAAAAATTTAAGAATAATTAAACATACACACACACACACAAAAATGTCACACAGGATACAGAGAGAGAGAGAGAGAAAGAGAGAGTGTGCAAGATTGGGGGGGAGAACATTTATTTCACAGTTTTGTGTGTTTATAAATGAGGGAGAAATAATGCAAACGAAGAAACAGATACAACATTTTAAACAATGTTAAAGTCCATCAATAAAAATATACCTATACTTCAGAGTGGGGAAACAAAATGCTACCAGGATGTGTGTGTATCTACTAAGCAAATGAAGGCTTGTGTAAAGACTCTATCATGCTAAAGACATCTGATGTTGTAAAAAAAATAATAATAATAATTAATAATAAGACAAGAAATACCAGTTGGAAATTAAGCAAATCCCCACACACACTTTATTCTTCCTTCCTTCATCCTTTTTCACTTGTGGGGAAAAAAAGAAATCAAGATCTTACCTTCGGTGTTTATATTGCCATGATCTTTTACTTCTGTTTTTCATTTGAGCTGACCTGTAGCCATTTTGGACTATCAATGGAGTCCCTGTGTTGAGCTTTGGCCAGGCTCTCCTGCCTTCACGAACTCTCCAACTTTTGAGATCCTCCCTCCCCCCCCAGTGTGTTCGATCCTCCCCTAGGCCTCATTCCAAACAGTCCCTTTCTATCCACCCCTTCTCTTCACCCTCACTACTACCCCTTCCTCCCTCCTCCCCCTCCAGAGCACTCATCAGGCCGCAAATGCTAGGAAGTGCCATTTTAATTTCTCTCCACTGTGCGCGTGTGCCCAAGTCTCTCTATCTCAAGTGAGTGTACATGTGTATGAGCGTGTGTGTGTCTCTCTCTAAAGCATGCCAAGGGAATGGCCCGTGTGTACATAGACTCATTGTGCTGTAGATGCTGTCCTGCATTGTAATTGTGAGATGCGGCTGTCACTAGTTGCTCGGGGAGATGATGGGGTGGGGGAAGGAAGGGGAAGGGAGGGAGGCAAAGAGCAGAGTTCCCCCTCTCCTTCATGGCTGTCACGTGACATCAGTGTGTATTCAACCTGAGCTGTGCCCCTTCCAAGGCCAGCACCCCCATGTTCCTCCTAGTCTCATCATCAGAACCCAGTCGGGAGTCACCCAGAATATCACTGTCCGTGAACGTGCCTAAGACCCATTGGGGTGAGCGAACAGTGGGACAGACCCGCGATGCCGATGACCTAGGGGAGCAGAGTGTTCCATGTCACAAGTCAGAGGGATTCATAGAATTCCTGGCATGTTTGCAGCTGGGCCCAGTGCCGCTGGTAGAGCATGCAGCCTGAACTGAACAAACCCCCCCAGAGTCAGGAAAGTGTCCAAGTGGTATCTCCCGAGGGAAGATGGATGGACCACATGGAACTCCTAAGCAGCCCGGTTCTGCCTCCTTCCTAATCTTCGAATAACACTGCATCTACCCCATCAATTCCCCCGAGCAGCGATTGTTTCCTCTTTCAGATATAAAATTGTGAGAACGAGGGAGACAGGAAAAGTGAACAGATGCCCAAGTCCATTCCCACATTCTGGGGACACTGTGAGGCATTGCCTATAATTCCGTGTACTCCTTTGCAGATTTTTGCCCTGGTGTTCTAAGCTGATATTTTGTTTGGGTTACCCACTTTGTCTCCCTTCTCTTCTACCACTGATGTGTGTAGCACCAGTGTTCACAGTGGTTCATCATTATCCTAAGCCAGACCAATAAAAATTGCATTCTATTCACCTTTGCCGTTCTATTTAAATGGAAATCCATCTGGGTCATCTGGATACTAACACTAAAATATGAGCTAACCCTTTCACCAAATATCTCAGCAACTGGACATTACTTCCGATAGAAATTGTGTAAGCAATACAAAGCTTGACATCTCCACATCACCAAAAGAGTTTTCTTGAGTAAGGTCTTGCAGAGATTGCTGGCTGTCTGCAGATAGTTAGCTTTGCCAGATAACCAACCATTGCGTTTGCCTACACTATGGGCATGTTGGAAGTGGATCCCGTTGTGCAATGACAGGGGTTTATTGTTGAGGTCATAATAAAATGTAATCACCCAGAGCCAAATATGGTAGTTCATCTCGTTTTTGAACCTTGAAAACAGCTGTGATATTATATAAAACAAGAAAATTCACGAAAGAAAGAAGAAAGACAAAGAAGAAAGACAAAAAGAATGAGAAAGAAAAGGAAAGAACAAAGAGAAGGGGCTGGGAGGAAGTGTTTCAAAACTCTTCTAGGGAGTCTGTATTCTTAGGACACATTCTTCTCATGATTTTTCAACATAAAACAACAACTTGGGGATGAGTATATATGGCAGATCTTGAGATAGGACAAAGCTCTTGATCACAAAGGTAGACTAGTAAAATACACCAAAAACCCACGTTCCTTTGTAGCATTCATTTATTGACAGAAGTTTCTCTAACAATTTGGTCTTCTTAGTAGAAGAATAAAAGAATATGTGCTCCCCATATGTTGACCAGATATCCACATTGTTAAGTGGAAACTTTAGAAAAATGCATGCTAATTTAAAAATACAGAAAGGGAAAAGGAGCTGATGGTTCTGATGTCATTTAGTATTCATTTTAGGAACAGATGCTGGTGGACTGCCACAGGTTTTAGTCACACATCTGGTCTTACCGTCTCCACCTTACCACAAGGAAAAGGACTTGGTTTTATGGGAGGAGTTTCCCCATTGAAAACAACTTAACCATGACTGCACTATTTGTGTTCTTGGTTTTGCTATAATAAGCCATCTATTGAACATAAACCTAGGTCTTTTAAGTATGGTGATTTCCTGTATCTCTATATGATTCTGAGATTCTGAGATCTCTATATGATCCAGATTAAGAATATTTTCCTATTCCCATTTCAGAAAGAAATATTGGCCCTAGAGCACTCATAGTCTGAAAATGTCTTTAGACCATGTAGAGAATGGACAGCAGCATAGCTCAGAGAATAAGGCCGGACAAAGGACCCCAAGAAATCATGGAATCTTAACACAAGACTTTTTAGAATTTAATCACCTTACTATAAATCCGTCCAAGAATCTTGTTTGTGAGTAACCAATGCACTTAAAAACAACAGGGTGGAAATAATATACTGACAGAAATGAATGCATCAATTCATTTGAACACAATATACTTCATGTCTTTTACATACAAAATGCAACTTTATCATCCATAAAACAAAATCCTTCCCCTTGACTATTAAGAAAAGTAGAAGTGACCTTGCCCCTTTCTAAAGAATGAGAACCATCCTAGGTTTTATAACAAGATCACTGTAATTATAATCTGTGCAGTTGGTTATCCAAAAGATTTTGCCTCCTTAGATGAACATTTTTCTTGTTTTAAGACATAAAATCCTTTTGTACAAAAAGGAGCAAGTGTGATATAAAGGTAGATGGGAAGGGTTATCTCACTAGATTTTGCCTTTCTTCCAACTCAGACTGCTTTTCTTTTTTTCTCTTGCCTTGAGCATTTATTTTTTTCTGAAACTACATAGTCACTCAACTGGGGCTATTCCTAGAGACCTTGGAAAAATACTCGTGATTTCCATGTTCTTGGGGGAAAGAAGCACAAATCTGTTTCGCCTCCAAAGATGGACTTACCTCCTTTGCATACAGCACCTAAATTCCTTAGCATGAAATCGTTTTGAGATATTACCTACCAAGTTGTGACTTTCACACTCCAGACTCACAAATACATCCTTGAGTTGATTATGGTTTGACTCTTTCTACTGGCTAGTTTCCCTGAATTTCTCATTTTGTTCTTTGCAGGCTTTGAATTATTTGTAGAAACACTATATATATAAATATATGTATGTGTGTGTGGGTGTGTTTTTAATCTTATCTTTACAGATGCTATATTTACAATAATGTATGTATTATAAGAAAAATTAGAAGAATGGTTTAACCTTAAATGAAAGTATTGAATTTGGTTTATTAAAAAAGAAACTGCTTAATTTAGAAAGACATGGAGCCCCATTTTATAATTATATGTTTAAAAGAAATCTGCTTCTAGACAATGTATGCTAGGAATGACTATGTCTTCATTTAGTTCTTCATGTTTATAAACATTTAGCTTGAATTTAGTCTTGGTTCCCAAAAGCTATCCAGTTTTACAGCAATCTAATTGCAATGCTAGACCCAATTTTAAAAAGTTTTAAAAATCTGAGACAAACATATGTATTTTTTTTAAATGTTGAGATAAGACGCTGAGTTAAGAAACCCAAATCTAATTTATAAAGTCCCCTTTGCCCCAATGATGTGAATTTCCTATCACGGTTGGCATAATATCTGTAAACATTTCACTAAATGCAAAATGGAGTTTACATTTATATGCCTACAAGTGGGGAAAGAAGTAAACTGTGGGCATTTGCATTTGAGTTTGTTGTCCAAATGTTGCCAACTGAAATTCAAGAATTTGTTTTTATCGGCCATGTATATTATTTAACTCTTGGCAAGGAAGCTGGTGTTAATATTAGGTTTAGGTTTAACATTTACACCAGAGAAATGTTTATGGATATTGTGGAAACCTTATTTTCAAATCTTGATTTCTTCTCAGTGCATTTACATACTTTGTGTTGATTAATAAATTAGGCACTAATCATGTGTAAATCAATGTAAATCACTAGTTTATGTATATGATATAAACTATGTAAACTTCATTTTTCCACACAGGGCCAGAGTTCAGCTAAGCCTATAAATCTTAAAGAAAACAACAGCAACAACAGTGAATGAGATTAAGAAAAACCAAAGCATTGCATAAGTCAAATGGCAAGAAGTAGAATTAAAGGCCCAAATGTAAGATTTTTCTCACTAAAAACACCAGACCCAGGAAAACACCTTACAGATTTCAGTCCTGCCCCAGGTCATGAGTGAACCTTCTGGTTCTTACCAGGAATAAGTGGAGCTGCTCCTACCTGTTATACAGTGAACTCTCCTGGCCCAAACTAAGGGGCATAAAGAGAATTAGAGGAAGGATTCATGTGTCTGTGGTATCTACTCTCAGGTGTCCCTTCATTTCTTCTTCTTCATCTTAGTCATCTTATTTAAATTATTCCAGGAAAATTCCCCCTGATTTGAGGATCAGAATAGGATTGTTTCTGTTTTCCACACAACAACAGTGTTGGTAAGGTTCCTTAGTCATTTTAACTCTAATAAATAATGAGATATAGGAACAGGTTTCGTCCCTGAGAAATACCTTGCTAAGTCAGCGTAGAAAATAATGATTTTGCCTTATATAGTAGCCCCATGTTCCTCTACATGTATGTTGAATGTTACAAATAAGGGGGAGAATCACTATCAGCTGAGATGAAGTCTCTCTCAGGCTTTCTGAATTGCCTGATACATTTAACAGAAAGGTATTTATGTATTCTATTCAGTCTAAACACACTGAAGTTAAAGAGTCATCAAATAGATGACTGCAGGAACCACATGAATGTTCTTGGATTGCAAGAAATTTGCTTGTAGTACACTCCTTTCCCAACAGAAAAGACAGCTGTGAAGTGAAGTAGAAAGTGAATGGCATTGGGGGTCACAAAAATTGGACTGTAGCCCTGGGTCTGGCCACAAAAAAAAGAAAAGAAAAAAGAAAGAGAGAAAGAAAGAAAGAAAAAAGTGTGGCATCAGCAAGATCATTTACCTTCCCAACAGTTTTCTCATCCTGGAAAAGAAGTTTAAATGACATGTTTAAAATCTCTTCCAGTGCTACCCTGTCTCATTGTGAATAAGAATTTAATGCTCATTTTCTGCTCTTCCCACCTAATATAGCCAAGCAGCTGTTTGTCATCTCTACTTGAATCTCAAACCACTCATTCTACCATTTCCATAACAAAAGTCCAAGATGTCCTAGAAATCAGGGTCTCTGGACTGATTCCATAATTCTCTTGACAAAAATCTTCTTGACAACCTAGGAAAAGGACACCTTCAGACTGCACTGAGGGTGTTGGAATAGCTGAGGTGTTATCCCTGTTTATGATAATAGAAAATCTAACTGTTGAACTGAATTTTAATAACCTTTCTTAGGAGGGAAAATAGCCAGACTGAGTATTATGCATAAGACAACTGAGGAAGTTGTACATATGAAAGGAAACTATTTTCTTTCATCCTGGGCCAAAGGCCTCATTATAGTAAATGTGTGTCCTTGGAAACTCTTGGTTTGTGCTGATGGCAGAGAGCATGTGGTCCCAGGCAAGTTCAGAAGGCTGATCATGAAAAACAGCCAAGGCAGTATGTTTTGCTTGGGAGGGAAATTCTGCAGGGTTAAAGTTCCCTAAAGCTTAACCTGCAGACAAGGAAACCAAGAATGTGGACAAAGGAAAAACAATCCTCATTCTTAAAACTACTGAGTTCACACCATTTGAAGAAGAGAGACTGAAAATAGGGTAGAAATAAACATCTTTTAGGAGGCCACAGCTAGAGACAGTAAAATTTATCAAAGCCAAACAAAGGAAAATTGAGTTCTCTAAGAAGAGTTAGCTTAAGCAGAAAGGATGGTTTCTGGAGCAGTGAACCACGAATTCTCTTGTGCTGTGTTCTAGATGGATTGAGCGCTGGTCAGGTGTGCTATTCTGACCTCCAGGCTGAGTTTAGCATCTGCCCCAAATTATCTTTTCATTTATTGTCCGAAGGAGTAGAGGAAATTTGTCTCCAAGACACTGAAGAAAGGGGTTATTCATTACCCACCATTTCACTTTGTGTAGATCAGGACAAACAACAGACTTAGGCGTGTTTAGGAAGCTCTCTTTATGGTGGAGGGTAGTCTTCCTGTGAAACAACTCCCCAGTGCCATGACTATTTCAGAGGTCCCTCTTTGGGGGTATATTCCTGAATCTATTACTAGAGTTACATTCTTCTCTGTGCAAACCTTCTCTCTATAAAGCCAGGCACAGCAAAAATATGCTTTGCAAGTGAAGACAACACATGGAACTACTAGCTTTGTGGCACGCAGCAGCAACCCTGAGCTCTTGGGAGCCTTTTTAGTAACCCAACTTCCCTAACTCTTTGCTCTTCTCCAGAGACTGAAAATGGTTCATCCTGGTGACTTGTAGCCAAGATCTGCCCTCTTACGTTTTTTTCCTGGGAGGAGGGCTGCTAAAGGGAAAATACCAGGGGGAGCGAAGCACAGGAGACCTCCAACTCCCTACTGCACCCCAACCCCCGACTGCTTCACTCCTTCCTCTTCATTGTTCTACTGAAGAGTGTATAAATCCTGCTCTCGGTTAGAATTCTCCTTATTAACGGTGTTATATACATATAAATATATATATATATGAATATATTCCTTTTTTCAACCCTGTAGACATGAACTGATCTTCCCTTGATGATACAAACACCTGGCCATGTTTTTGTTTGAGTTTTTTGTTGCTCAAGGTATTTTATCTTTATGTTTATCAGGTGGATTTTTTTTTCCTCCTGGATACTAGCTCTGTGAAGGAAAATTAAAAGCGCAGTATGTGTAAAAAAAAAAAATCAAAATTCAAAAAAAGCTTTTTTTTCCTTTTTAAATGTATTTAAATTCTATTTCTCTCTTCTGTTACTTTACTCATATGAATGCTCTGCTCTTCTGTGATCTTACAACAAAATGAAATAAACGTGGAAAAGGAGACATGTGGTGGTCGACCTGAGTCATGTCATCTTGTGGTTGGTTTTTACAAGGGTTTGTGACTGAGTTAGGAAATGAAGATGATCATGAATATTGCGTGGGCAAGAGGTAGACAAAATACTTTTTAAAAATCACTTGAAGGCTTTCTAGCGATATCTGTTTTCCTGCAGAAGTGAATGTTCTATTCACAATCATTGTCTTCACTTAAGCGAAGAGATTGTCTGAAATTCTGCATTTCCCCTTCCCTTCTTCTTCCTTAAGGTATTATAAGAAATAAAAGAAAATGGCCACTGGACAGCTGCAGAAAAAGCATTGAAGAGTTCTTGAGTGAAAACTTGAGACCTTGGGATAGGAACATTAGGGATTATAGCCTTACTTTGAAGTCTCCATTTCAGTGGTTATCTTTAAGGGATCATTTTAATGAGATCCTGTGTGATATCAGTAGGAGAAACTGTGCTACCTCCCAAAGCCACCTATTATTTCTTCTTATGTAAATACAGTTTTCTATTCTTACTAAGAGCTATTATCTCCTCAAAACCTTTCCAGAATCTATATAGAATCCCTGTAGCATTGCCCTGGGCAGACAGGAGATGTCAAGAGACAATAAGAAACCAGAAATCTACACTTGGAAGGGGTGAAGGTGGCGAATTATTTATCAGAAGTGGCTGGGAGGGTCTGGAGTTTTACTCTTGGGATACAAATCAGATCTGAAGCACTTCCAAGAGGACTGATGGGAACTGAAAAGTGTATATAAGGGAGGAGAGAATAGAGTTTAAAGGGTTTAGCACTCCTGTTTGGCTTCTGAGGAAAGCATCTCAGACAGAACAAAACTCTTTCTCCCCTCCAGTTCTAGAGATAATATTCGAAAAAAAAATCAGAAAACACCTCTTTGCAATATATTTACCAAACTCAGACTTAAAGACAAAACTGCCCTGGGTTAGAATTTTCCTTATTAATTCTCCAGGTCTATGAAACTTAAGACACTAGCTGCAAGCACAGAACCTTCAGATAACCCTCATTACTGTTCAAATTTATTCTAACTACAACTCAGGGGTCTTAACTCCCCCTTCGGGTTCAACAGATTGCTGGAATGACTGACAAACTCAGAAAACATTATACTTAAAGAGTTTAGTTTTATAATAATTAAGAAATACCAATCAAAACCAGCTGAAGCCAGATGCTGGTGGCTAACACCTGTAATCCCAACTACTTAGGAACCTTATATCTGAAGATCCAAGCTCACACCAATCAGGGCACTGAAGTCCATGAGACTCTTACTTCCAATTAATCACTAGAAAACTGGAAATGGAGCTGTGGCTCTAAGTGGTAGAATATTAGTCTTGAACAAAAGAGCTCAGGAACAGCGCCCACACCCTGAATTCAAGCCTCTTGACTGACAAAGACAAAAGAAGATCAGTGGAAAGGAGAGACGCATAGGGCACAGTCTAGAATTCCAAATGTGAGATTTCCCTCAAGGTAGAATTAGGAAGTATTACACTTTTTTGTTTGTTTGTATGTTTGTTTTCATGGTCGTGGGGCTTGAACTCTGGACCTGGGCGCTGTCCCTCAGCTCTTCAGCTTAAGGTAAGCACTTTACCACTTGGGCCACAGCACCGCTTCTGGTTTGGGGGTGGTTAATTGGAGATTCAAGTATCTCACTGACTTTTCCTGCCCTGGATGGGTTTGACCTGGATCCTCAGAGCTCAGCCTCCTGAGTAGCTAGGATTGCAGACATGAGCCACTGCCCCCTCCCTCCACGCCAGCATGACTCTTCTACTACACTGATAAGTCACAAGAGAATATTATCAACAAGGGAATGTAACCTAAGCTCTGCTGTTCACAATTTTTGTTCCTTTTTAATTTTGTGTGGTGATTTTGTTTTGTTTTGTTTTTCTTTGAGGCCACAGGCCAAGCTCAGATCCCTGCACCTCTTCCCTGTCCAAAGGTCACATTGATACCTTGTGATTCGGAGGCCACATCCTCTATTTACCAGACTGATCTTTCTAGCAAGACCAGCTCCAGTCTAGCTTGCCTTATCAGCACAAAATATTAGGTGGCCATCATAAATAACAAAGAAAAGACTATGACTTGGAAAATTCCAAGCAATTAGAAATTATCTCCCAGGACCAGGGGACAAAGGCCAGTCAGAGACTTTATTTCAATATATTCCATTCCATTCCATTACCAGTCTTAGGAAATCAAGGTCTCTAAATTTTCTGAGATGACTTGAGATTTCATTTCCTTTAAGCAATAGAAACCAGTATTGGAAAGCCAGCCCTCTTTCAGGCTTCACAATGTTAAGTGCCTCTGAGAAAATTCTATTACAACTCATTTTCTTCTCACTTTACATCATTGGTTTGAAATAACTAATGAGAGCTAGAAAAAAAGATGAGTTTGTGATCCTGATCTCTTAAGGAAAGGACCCAGTGTTTATATATATATAATTTTTTTGTAAAAATACTGTTCAGAGGGGTTACAGTTATGTGAGTAGGGTAATGAGTACATTTCCTATTAAGCATTGTTACCTACTCCTTTGTTTTTTTCCCCTAACAACCCTTCCCTCCCTAACTCCTCCCTGAAATTGTAAAGTTCCTTTTCAACATAGTGTCTTGTACATCTCACTGTTATAATGGGCCAGTGGTTTTTGCACTTCCAATCATCCCATTTGCCTAGCATGCTGCTGTCCAACAGCTCACAAATATTTGTCACAATGGGATTAAGCTGTGTTCTATTTCCCCAATAAATCTGCTACATGAAGAATTTTTCCATGTCAGTGACTATAGTTTCATGGTTGCTCTAGAAGATTTCTGAATCCAAATCTATGAAACAAAACATAAATCCTTCCGGTATGCAAAACCATTGTTTTTATTATATACAAACATGGAAGATTTGCCAAAGTCCCTACATAGATAAGTAAATGGCAAAAGCACAGACTTTCCCTAGGATTTTGAACAATATAGAAAAAAATGAAGATCTCTAATGGTTCATACTTTCTAAGAAGAGTCACATATGGGCATAAGAAAACTTTCTTCCATAGTCACTTGCCCCATTCAATACTTGGGCAGACATGAGCCATCAGGCCATCAATATAATGTACAAAGAAAAGCCATCATGTTTTCCTTTGCTTCCTTCTTCCTGATAGATTTCTATTTGGGTAAATTCCTATAGGAAGAGAAAACAAGCAAAAATAAAGGTCTCAGAAATAAGAGGACACAACAGGAAAAGGACTGAGAATGACTTCTAGATTGGACATTTCTGAGCAATTCAAAGCTTTAAAAACTTGAGTTGTGAGTGTAATAAATGTTGCTTATAAACATGCTTCTCAGGTCTGCTCAGTCCCTTCACACTCAGACCTTTCTAACACCAGCTAGCAAGACTGGGCTAAACCTATTAACCATGTCTGGAGCCCAGCTAACAAAGTAATTGCCCAAAAGGAAGAAGGGAGTCCAGCTGTTGAATATCCAGAGATCTGTCAAGGCACAAGGGCTCCTCCACATTGTTACATGGTAAAAAAACAAACAAGCAAATAAGCCACACCCCAATTGGGATTCTTTATAAGGAAGCCAGTGAGTGCATGTGGACTCTTGTTGCAAAGACCAGTAGCCCTGTAGTTATACTTAACACTGTCAGAAAACTGAGCCATGGGAGCAGGAAAGGAGAGAAAGAGTAGAGAAATAATACCAACAAACCAGATCAACTCCAATGGAGAGCTGAAGTGTGATCCCATGGTGATCCAAGAAGAGCCAACAGACAAGACATAGGATAGACAAGACAGGACATGAGGCATGGCATTCCAGTGCCTGAGCTGGTCTGTGCCTAAAGAGGTCAGGTCAAGGGGCAGGGTCACAGGGAGCTTGAGACTTCATAACCCAAGACTGGCAGATCTAGTAATCTATTGTCCAAGTCCCTGTCCCTGCCTCTAGGAATTCAGGTACACCCATCATCTGGAAGGTGGTACTTCCCTGCCTTCACCAAAGACAAGATGGTCCAGTTAAACCCAATACCCTATCATCCACCGTGTGGCCAAGATGGTGCTGGTTAGATTCAGCATCCTTCCTTCAACATTTCCCTAACACCACCATCCATGTGAATCTGTCTCAGTATCACTAATGGAATAGCCTAGAATGACACAGAATTCGTTTATCTATTATCAATTCTTTGTCTTACAAATTGCATTTGCCAGTGAGAATTCAAATCTAAGCTAGGCTTTTTGCCGTGTGGAAGGAGATTTCATAGTCATAAATAGTAACATCCAGACATTTTCCCCACTTTTGAACCTAATTTGTGGCAGAAAATGGGGTACTATCAAGAAAACACAATCGTGGCTTATCAGCTAGTTGGACTACTGAGGATCCTAATTACACAATGCTGTCTTACAGCTTAAATGCTTCTTGAGGAAAAATAAAAGACAAATAATGAAGGAGAGTTAATCTCTAACTATAGCTAGTGTTACAATGCAGGCCTGATATCTCTGTGTTGCTATGAACAGAATTTAGATCACCTTTCCTGGTTTGAAGCATCATCCAGGCAAATATGTCCTCACCTTCCCAAAGATCATTTGAAAACAAGAAATAATAAAGCAGAAACTGAAACAAAATTTTCTGATGGCTACAGTCACAGTTTTCATTACCATTTTAAATGGTTATCTTTAATGGTACATTTAACTAAAGCTAACTTATCCATGGGAAGAGAATGTGGCCATTAAGATCGGCATGTGTTGAACCAAACTGAGGTTCGACATGCAGCGATGTGTGATTATAACACCAAGAATTCCGCATGCTAACAGCAGACTTATTAGCATTAATTGCCACATTTAGTCCCACTGAAAGCCTCCTGTATCAGTAACATTTTCTAAATATATTTTCCTTTTGCAACTTCAATATTCTAAAATATCATCCATAACTAACAATGGAACTAACTTACGTGTGCATAGTAAGAGAAGGGAAGAGCATGCTGTTGAACACCTAGGTTGACATTTTGACAATAGAATGGCACCACTTGTTGACACAGTGTGAAAATCAGCTTGGATGAGAGGGATTACCCAGAAGTGTGTGGCAGATGGACACAGAGATTAACATTGCACTCAGAAACAAGTTTTGCATTTAGAGTAGTGGTAAAGACTAGAGAGGTGTACCTACATGATGCCAATCATAGTATTATTCATTCATTGTCTCCTTCTTTCTCAAAGTTTCAAGATGATACCAGGCTAGTCCATTTGCTGGCTGGGAGCAAGCCCCTGTCCTTATGGAACTGGGAAGATGTTTATAATTAACATACAAGTTGTTCCCCTTAGGATGTAAATAAAATACTTTAACAATCATTTCATTGTCCTGCTTAGAATATGCCTAGAACTGGAATTACATGGAGTTCAGGTCATTGAAACAAGATTCTGTGAACATAGAAAAATAGAAAAACCAATAGAGAAACATGGCTCCTCGGTACTTAAGCAATATCCTAATGGCCATTTCTCTTTCTGATTTCTATTTCTTGCCCCTATGTCTTGGAGAATATCCCTCTCTCTCTCTCTCTCTCTCTCTCTCTCTGTCTCTCTCTTTCTCTCTCTCTCTCTCTCTCTCATACACACACACACACACACACACACACACACACACACACACACACACACACACACACACACACACACACACACCACTTTTCTATCAGTAGTTTTTCTGGGGGGTTATTATTAATTAATTTATTTTTTGTCAGTCGTGGGGCTTGAACTCAAGTCCTGGGCCCTGTCCCTGAGCATCTCTGCTCAGGGCTGGCGCTCTGCAACTTTGAGCCAGAGTGTCACTTCTAGTTTTCTGGTGGTTAATTGGAGATAAGAGTCTCGTGGACTTTCTTGCCCTGTCTGACTTTGAACCATGATCCTCAGATCTCAGCCCCGTGAATAGGTAGGATTACTGGAGTGAGCCACCAGCACCGGGCACTAGTTCTTGTTTTTTGTTTTTTTTAATTTTTAATCCTTCATCACTATCCCCATTGAAATTTTCTCCCACTTATTTCCTGTCACTGAAAATGGGCTTAGTCCTTTAGCTGTTATCTTGTTAACACATACTTATTCAGTCATCCATTGACCACACATTTCTGGGTTGACATTTTTGCCAGGTACTCTTAGCTGTTGGGATACTGTGGTGAATACTAGTTTATTCAAAGTTCAGGTGAGAAGAAAATATAAGAGAGACAAAATCATGGCAGCCAACTGGCATTTCCTTCTGAAAAACCTATGGCTTTTCTGTGATATGCCAAGAGACTGCTCTAATGGAGAGGAGAGGATATCTGCAAAGATTGTGAATATCTTCTCTATCTTCACAAAGGTATAGATCTACAACCTTCAAAATCTGGTCAGAAAACAGGAAGAAAATGCAAAAAGATGTACCGAAGAGTAAATTGTTTCTATTAGCATAAACTAATATCACAAAGATCATGTGGTATGTAGCCTAATTATCAGTTGAGATGAATTCAGCTTTGAGGTCAAGGTGTGTGGAATTATTTTGCAGAAGTACATTAACAATGACAATGCTGACGATTGCAAGCAATTTTAAGCCCTCACACATTGTAAGTACAATTTTCTTTCATTTTCATATGAGTTTTATGTGGCTATGTGTATTATTTGCCATATTTTGTAGAACAGGAAACAATCTTTCAAAATTAAAAAATGAAACAGAAGTTCTATGATTAACTGTGTCCTTCCAAAACTATGAGTTGGAAGCCTAACTCCTAAGGCAATAATAATGGAAGTGTGACATAACCAGAGATGATGAAGTCATGAGAGTAGAATGAATGGCTTTGTGATGCTATTGTGGGAATGGATTCCTTGTGAACATAGCTGAAACAGCAAGAAGGCCAGGTGCTGGTAGCTCACACCACTCAGGAGGCTGAGATCTGAGAACTTCATTTCAAAGCCAGCCTGGGCAGGAAACTCCATGAGACTATCATCACCAATAAGCTACCCAGAAAAGGCTGGAAATGTCGCTGTGGTTCAAGTGGTAGAGCACTAGCCTTGAGCAGAAGAAGCTCAGGGAAAATACCCAGGCCCTGAGTACAGCAAAAAACAAAACAAAAACAAACAAGCAAACAACAAAACACACACACACACACACACACACAAACAGCAAGAAAACCTGTGCTAGAGGCTAACTCTTGGCCTTGACTGTTCCAGTGTCCAGAATCATGTACCAAAAATATTGTTTATTATCAAATCTGCACTGTGCGATTGTAGAAGCACAAAATGAACTAAGAATGGATTTAAAACTCATATTTTTTTGTACTTTCATAGACCTTGTTCTTAACTACTATAGTCATCTCCCAACACTAAGAAAAAGTTACCTCTTTCAGAAACACCATGCGCCAAAGCAGTACAGATAACTCTATAGAACTTCTTTAGACACTTAATAGTTACATATGCACTGGTAATCAATAGTAGAATACCAATAGTCCATATTTCACAGAAAAGGAAATAAAGTCTCAGGAAAATTATCTGACTTACTTAAGGTCAGCTGAATAGTAGAACCCCAAACCCACTAGCCCATTTGGGGCTAACATGATGGTTGTTTCCACTACATATCTATGCCTGTGGAGCCTGGAAAGAGAACTCCAGGTAGCTTTTGTGGTAATGCTTGGAAAGTGTTCAAGATTAAATTGTCTCTTACAATTTAGATATCAAAACCCTAATCCCCAGTACCTTAGAACACATGGAACTATTTTTGGAGGTGGTCATTGGCCAATGGAATAAAAGGGTCAGTGAGTTGTAAGCGTGAGACAGATACTCTTTTAATAATACAAAGAGATATAGGAGGTATACATGCAGAGGAGAGGCCAAGGGAAGACAGAATGTGAAGGTAGCAATTTTCAAGCCAAGGAGAGAGGCCTTAGGAGAAACTACCCACTAACATCTTGCTTTCAACTTTCAGACTCTGCAAATGTGGTATTTTGTTCTGGCAGCCCTGGAAACCTAATATATAAAGAGCATTTTCAGTATTCCATGTGAGGTATTTCTAAATGTTCTTCCTTTTCAACCCTATGGTGACTGTTACTATAGAGACCTGTTTTTCTACTCTTACTCCAAATAGGAAGCATAGTCACTGAGTTGAAACATTACATTGCTATTCTCAGTACTGAACACAGTTAGAGAGGCAGTAAGACATGGTCTCCTAGAATCTCTGAGTGCTTGTGGTGAGCCCTCTTCATGGTTCCATGACTGAGCATGGATGGCTCAGGGCTAGTGAGCGTGGCTGTAAGTAGCACTCACTATTATAGACCACATTAGGACACAGCTTCCCTAAAACCCAACCTAAGAGAATGGATTCCTTGGCTGAAACTCTGAACAGAGATTTTAAACAAATGCACTAAACAGATTCATGAAGACAGGGATAGAATAAAGGAATAAAAAGGAATTAGGAGTAAAATCTAAATGCTCACATACATGTAAAAGAGATAAATATTTTAAAAATCTTTTGAAGTGCTACAGGTTGAATCCAAGGTCTTAATGCAAACCAGCCAAGTGTTCTAACACTGAGCTCTAATCCAAGCCCTGTAATCAACTATTTACTGATTAGGACATACATAGTTAGCTGATTAACAGCTGATTCCAGGCTTTTTTCTCTCCAGCATTGTTTCGTTTAAGCTCTCAGAAAACACCCATCCCCTTTTGCATTCCAATAAATAGGCCACTGGTCCTCAATATGGCAAAACAAGCTATATTAACCAAAACATTTTTATGAAACCATTTGTTGTGGTAAATGAATTGAGACATTACTGCCCACACCCATTTGCAGTGATTTATCTCCTGCCAAAACATTTTTTTGTGTGTCATCCTGTCCAAGCTTTTAAGTGTGACCCTGCCTACCAAAATCTGGAACAAAACTAGGTACAGTTGGCAAAACAATGACTAAGGCTGGGGCATAGAAATTCCTTTCAACCTTTCCTAACTTATAGCTCAAGCGAACACAGACAACAAAATCTCCCACCTCTTTTTGTTCTTTTAGGGATGATGAAAGAGATGAAGTCAGGAGTTCCAGAAGGGATTCTAAAGGACCCCTTTGGGGAGGGGGGAAGGGGAGGGGATTTTGTGGTTGAAGCTTTGTTTTGTTTGTGTTGATGAGTAGGTGACAGAAGGTTTTGCAAGGTTTATCACATACATTTGGATTCTGAGCAGCAACCAGGTCTATTTCCCAAATGACAAGCAAGCCCACAGAGGTCACAGAGGAGGAGAAGGGGGGGGGGGGTGAAGAGAGGGGAGGAGGGAAAGAGACTGAGAGCTAGGGGTTCGCAAATGCAAATAACAGAAGCAGTTGTAGCTGCTGGTGGCCGGGGCCAGGCAGGAGTTAATAAGTCAGCCTGCACTGAGGGTTCTGTCAGGCTCAGGGAATGTATGGCATAATTGTTTCTGCCTCTAATGATCTTGGTGATGTGGGAGACAAGAGTTAAAACAAGACAGAAAAACGCAAACTCATTTCTAGCAGCTGCCAAACAAAATGGGAATGTAAAAGAGGAGAGGGGTAGGCCAGAAACGCGCGCAAGGTTCACTTCCCCAGAATGAAACTTTCCCTCTCACAAATGTCAAACCCTCCTCCTCCCCCCTCCACGCCCCCCCCTCTGGCTGGCCTAAGTCCCCTCCCTCCCTCTCCCCATCAAACTGTTGCTCCCTGCATTCTCCCGGCATCCTGGGCTGTCACTCTAGGCCCTCATCACTGTCATTCCCCCCTCCTCTTGTTTCAAATTCTCTCTCTCTCTCTCTCTCTCTCTCTCTCTCTCTCTCTCTCTCTCTCTCTCTCTCTCTCTCTCTCCCCTCTCCTTTATCCTGTCACCACAAACACCATGCTTTTTTTTCTTTCTACAAGATCTCCCTCTCTCTAGCCCTCCCTCTCCCTCCCTCCCCCCCTCCCTCTTGCTCTCTCTTACACACACACACACTTTCTCCTTCATTAGTAAGATGCTTGGGAACCCCATCTCCTAGCTGAAATATCCCCCCAGAAGTGGTAACCCTGCCGGGGGCGGGGGGGGGGGGGGAGGTGCGGGGAGGTGCGGGGTGATGCTGGGAGGCGCGGGGCGGCTCAGGGTGGCGCGGGGTGGGCGTGGTGCTGCGTTGCTGGCACCCACCACCAGGGGGCCGGGGTGGCGCGAGCCGCCGCCGGGCCCCGCGCCTCCGCAGTGCGCCCCCGGGGGATGCGCGGGGAGGGCGGCGCGGGGAGGGCGGCGCGGGCGGCGGCTCCCGCCCGGCCCCCCCCCCGGCCCCGCGGATGACAGCCTGCGGGAGGATTCTGCCCGCGCGCGTCGCCGTCCCGGGCGGCCGTGGACGGGAGCGGCCGAAGCACAGACAATATTCTTCCAGACGAGTGTGGGAAGGGCGGGGAGGGGGCGGAGGCGGCGAGCGCGGCCCGGGGCTAGGTCGCACGGATCCCTGCCAGAAACAAAGGGATGAGTCACGCCGCGGCCTCGGATTAAAGACGGAGGAGGCGAAAGTGACCGGGCCCTTTGGAGCCGGGGAGACGTGCGCCTCCTCTCGCCCTGACCGGTCACTGGGGAATCCAAAAGGAAGTGGGGGGGGGGGGGTAGGCGGTGATGGAGGCCAGCCCGCACATCTGTGTACGTGGGGGATAGAGGATACATCAGCACCCCTCCCCCGAGGGCGCCGATCCCACCCTGGACACTCTGCGGAACTCCACGGCAGGTGGCGGTAATGCTTCTGTTAACCTGCAGCCTCTGCGGGACTGGGGCAACCAGCTGTGCAAAGGTGTTTGTCAATTCACGCACACACACGCGCACACACACACACAGGCACACCGGTCCTACTGTTAACATCCTGCAAAGCGAAGTGATGACATTCATCATACGCATCATCATAGTCATCATATTTATTTATGTATTGAAGGCTATATGCCCGGCATGGGCAGCGAAATAATGAGCATCAACAACAATGTGATAAAAGAATGATGTCTGCCAGATTGATTATCTCTTATTTCCTTGGGAGAAGGCAGAGGTATGCCTTCCTTTCCATGAAGGTAACTCGATCTAGCTCTCTCCATGAGAAATAGCATGAGCTTATTTGTTTATTTGGTCTAGAAAAGCTACAATTATTCAGTTACCTACAGGCAGGATTCAGGTTGTGGATAGTATTTTCTTTGAATGGAGATATTTGTGGTACTGTCGAAAATTTGCAGCTTCCCTTGAACCAGTAGAATATCTACAGATCCTGGATCTAAATGGCAACCATGTAAGTCAGGAATGGAGGAGCCATTGCTACCTATCAGAGGGGTAAATGTCAGCACAGGTGGTTCATGCCTGTACTCTTACATACTCAGGAGGCTGAGGTCTGAGGATCACTGTTGGAAGGCAGTTCAGACTGGGTGGTTTGGGAAATGCTTATCTCCATAACCACCGAAAAGGGGAGGTGTGACACAAGCAGTGGAGCGCCAACCTCCAGTGAAGAAGCTAAGGGACAGTCCCAAAACCCTGCGCAAACCACTGGTGTACCGGTAACCCCTAAGGAGGAGGAACTGGGAAACAATCAGAGAAGAGGGAAGTTGGGGGAGGACTGGGAAGGAAGATGGTCACTGTTCTAAGATGGGACTTAGACTAACTAGAGATGATTGGATCAATAAAGCCTAAGACTTACATGCTTATTCCACCCAGTTCCTCCAGGGCAGGGAAGTGTTCTATGACCTGGGATGCCAGCTAGCTATGGGTGCTGTGGTGGAGGGCCCATGGCCAAGTGTGACAATAAAGGGGACTGCCACCAGCAGAGCTTCCTGTCTTGGGCTAGGCCCAGTGTGCTTGTTCAAAAAGGAAATCTTGGATCACCCACATAACCAAACTGAAGACATTGAGCCCCTGGGAAGAAGGGAACTCTAAGAAGTGACTGAGATAAATTTATCTCTAAATCTTAACAGGTGGGACCAAAACCATCATACCATCTTCCCCTCCCCACCCGCAGTCCTGGGGCTCGAACTCTTGGCTTAGGTGCTGTCCCTGTGCTCTTCAGCTCAAGGCTAACACTCTACCGCTTGAGCCACAGTGTCACTTCCAGTTTTCTGAGTGGGTCATTGGAGATAAGAGTCTCAGGGACTTTCCTGCCCAGGCTGTCTTTGAACCATGATCCTTAGATCTCAGCCTCCTAAGTAGCTAGGATTACAGGCGTGAGCCACCAGTGCCCGGCTCAGACCATCATTCTTAATGGACCAAGAAACCTTTTGTTCCGCCTCCAAATATTTGAAAATATTTTCCACGAGTTTCTTATGCTAACTTTAATTTTTGCAATAAATACTTAAAGTGGGTATCATTCTTATTCTCATTTTATAGCTCAGGAACATAAACTTACAGAAAATACTCATGATCACACAGTAAAGTCAATTGCTGCAAACTTTTCCTGGAATGATTCAGATAATACATCTTTTAAGCCTTATAGACCATAGATTCTCTGTTTGTAGGACATAGCCTTAGTCAAGGGATCACAGTGAACAACACTATTAATGAATGGAACAAATCAATATCATGGTCCACTTGCTAGGATGTAGTGAAAGGAGACAGTGGCACTCCTGTGACACGCACAATCCATCCATAACCATGAAGAAATGAAGATAAAGCTAAGTCAAGGAAGATTCTACACAACAGCCTATGATCTTTAGAATTGTCAAGATCACAAACCAGGAAAACTGAAGAATGACTCAAGATTGGAAGAAATTTTAAAAAGATGGACAGTTGGGTGCCAGTTGCTCACCTATAATCTTAATGACTCTAGAGGCTGAGATCTGAGGATTGCAGTTTGAAACCAGGCAGAAAAGTCTGTGAGACTCTCTCCAATGAACTAGCCAACATAAAAGCCAGAAGTAGCACTGTGGCTCAAGTCACAGAGTGCTAGCCTTGAGCACAAAGAGCTCAGGGACACCACCTAGGCCCTGAGTTCAAACCCCAGGACTGGCCAAGAAATAAAAAAGACGACATGGTTAAAAAAATGTAACAAACTGCATGAAATGTAAACTGCCTCTTTTTGCTATGAAGTCAACATTAGGACAATTGGTAGAATTGTATTGGGAATATCAAATATGAAATAAGACTGAAATGATACATTAATGTTAGTTCCTAATTTTGATGGTTATGTAGAACTTCTCTCTCTCCCTCCCCCCTCTCTCTCCATCTCCCTATGTGTTCTTTCTCAGAAATACAAATGACTCAGAGATGATAAACAACTTTATCTCATATAGCTTAGGTGGGGCTGGGGTGAAGTGGTGAATGGTGAGTGATCAGGAAGGAAAAATAACTCCAAGTAACTTTAGAGTGTGAATTTCAGAGGTATTTACAAGCCAACAGAGTCAGCGTCTTAAGTGCTAATCACTAGGGTCTTACAAAGTAGCTAGAATGACAGCTTCAGTCCTTTCAAACAAAAACGACACACCTACACACATACACAAGAAACAACCCACCTATTTCCAACTCTGGCGTAAATGGCAAATATGGAAATGACTAGCCAACAATACTTCTTTCCAGCAAGTACTAATAGGTTGGTTAGCATGATGTGTAATATGTTGAAAACTGATGCTTAACTTGTTGAGAACTTATCCTTCTGTCCTTCAACAGAATACCATACCCCTGCCTCCCCTTCCAGGTACCTCCATCTCTAAAGCTTATCCACTATCCACCCAATTGCTCAGACTAACAATCAGAGTCAATTTTGTCCTCTTGTTCTTTTATTCCATCAACCAACTTCATCAGCTCTACCACCAAAATAGACCTGGAATATTTTAAACTTTCTTACAACTACACCAGGAGTCTGATCTACTGTTACAACTTTCTAACTGATTTCCCTCTTTTTTCCTTCTTCAAACTTATTCTCCAAGAGTAGCCAGAATGCTAGTAAAATGATGATACCCAGCTCACAGGATATGCTCAAAAAAAAAAAAAAAATGCCGAATGACTGGATACTTGCTTTATGCCATCCAATATGAGCTAAAAAGTCAGAAACTCTAGCCTGGACTAATTTTCACACCTCCAGCGCTATATCTTGATCCCATAATTCCATGTAGGCTGAATTACCAGAGGGAAAATGCCATGGTGGCAAGTTCGTGTTCTTTGAATCAGTCATAAGTTTAAACCCTAATCTACACTGTGTCCCCTCATGGATGGAAATTATGAAATGACTTGTATTTGGAACAATAACACCCATTCAAAAGTATATTTGTAAGAATGAACTGTAAAATGTCCCCCTAAACACCAATACCCTTTCCCTTTTTAGCAAGCCCTCCAGCCTCTACTACCCTTAACAGTTAACACCTGCATTCCTCTTGGATCTTCAACCTCTTCGGGTCAGTAACAACTAACCATATACCAGGAACAGAATTGTGCCACACGTGAAGATCCTCAATAGCAGGAGGGACATGTCATTGAATGGAGTGTCTGTAGAAACAACTCTGCTTTTCTGATTTACTCTTCAAACTTCATTTCTTTTACAAGTATTGCATAGTATTCTGTAAACTGGTATACACTGATTCTAAAAGATTGGATATCACTCTGTGATGATCATAAACATGTTCTTTCATTCTTTCTGATTCCAGGATAAACACATAAATAAATTACCATAATCCAATCTGTGTTCCAGTGTCCCCAATGAAATAAATATTTAAAATAAAAGGTGAGCGGTTTGCAAGCCTAATGTGCTGAATAATGTAATGTGTTATGGAAGCAGACATTGTGAGGAAGAGTCAGAATAGGCTGCAGGCCCCAAAGGGAAATGTTAAATGTTAGCATATAAAAATATAAAGAAGATGACTAATTCAGTGAAATGTCAGTGACAGAAACTCAAATTTTGACCATGAAACCGAGCCAAGAAAAGAAAAAAAATCACTTGAGCATGTACCTTCAAACTGCTATATTTATTTGTAAAGATATAGCTGTATTTATATATTAATAAGCTATATAAAATTAAAATATGTACAAATAGTACACCTTTTTAAAAGCTGAAATATATATTAATTGAAATATTTCATTTTCTATTAGATAAAGTATGGGGTAATTGAAACATTTGAGGGTAATTTTAACTAAAGGGGGAAAGAATGATAAGATAAATTCTTTTTTGTTCCCAAGAGACTGTACTGCATTGGTTTGTTCAACTTGCTTTATCTAGAAGACATCCTGAACATCCAAACAGTCAGGTGTTTTGTTTTGTTTTGCCAGTCCTGGGGCTGGAACTCTGGGCCTCAGAGCTGTCCGTGAGCTTCTTTGTGCTCAAGGCTAGCACTCTACCAACTGAACCCACAGCACCACTTCTGGCTTTTGAGTAGTTAATAGGAGATAAGAGTCTCATGGACCTTCCTGCCCAGGCTGGCTTCAAATTGTGATCCTCAAATCTCAGCCTCCTAAGTAGCTAGGATTACAGGTGTGAGCCACCAGCACCCAGCTCAAACAGTCAGTTTTAAGTTGTATTTTAAAGATGTGAGCTCACTTGGTAGCCTGCCACATTCGGGATTATAGTCTGCTCACCTTTGGGATCTCCCTCTTTGTACTGAAGGATCAATCTGAGTCTGACACCAAGTGTTCCTACTTTCCAACACTGTGGACCAAAGAACACCTTATTCAAAGATCATCCTTCCCTCTCTGGACAGCTACCCATGGAGGGTCAAAGAAGAACTGGACCATTTTCTGGGATTTGGATTTGAACAACTAAACAAAAAAATATTTATTATGTGTAGGTGCTGGATTTGTCAGTTCTGAGATCTTCAGGGACTTATTACTTCTCTAAGAGAAGAAAATGTATCAAGCATCAAGAGAGGAGTAGAAATGGCTGGATAGGTCCAGAGAGAGAAAGAGACAGACAGGCAGACAGACAGGCAGACAGACAAACAGACAAAGTATTTGCTTTGTTTCATTTTAGGGGCCCCACACATATTTCCCATGAGATTATATTTGAATAGTACACATTTCTCTGTCTCTGCATCATTTCCTTGCACCAAAGTATGTAGATCTATGTTATTTCCAACCAAAAATGTCTCTGATTAAAGCATTATTGCTACCTAGTATCTATCAGAAAAACAGGTGAAATCCTTCTCTCCAGAACTATAAAAATCTATCTTTAGATAAAGTCAAACCAGTAGAAAGCAGCAAGTAGATTTTGTGTTGTCAATCTCTTTCCTAGGTCCTTCTACATTATCTGATATGTTAGCATTGGCCTGCATTTCTTTAAGAAATAGACTTATGAAATACATTGACTCAACTATAAAAATATTTTGGAGGCATTTACCGTGACAGTGTGGTGTCCTTTTTTAATAATACTCCCTAAGATAAATGTCTACTTCATTTAAGAAGTAAACATATTCCTTACTGAGAAAGCAAAATCTTCATTTTTGCCAAGATCTTATAGTCCTAGAATTTATATAAATGCATACTAAAATGCTCAAAATAAAGAGACTATTTTTGCATTAGCTCAATTTCTGATTCTAATTTATGTTCTGACCCACAGTTTAACATTTTCCATTCTCATTTCCTCCTAATTTATGTTACCTTGCTGTATGACATATATCCTTGATACCATCTTAAATTCTTTTTGAAGTAATGCAGATTCAGTATAAAATAGTCCCAATATCAATAGCCCAGAGGACAGAAAACAGCTGACATTATTTATGATGAGATTTTTTAAGTCAAAAGGGCTAAAGTTACACAAATTATTAACTGGGTTTTTTAAACAAGCCTCCTAAGGAAATGAGTTCAGCCATTTAGGTAGGTTTCAATATTATTATGTATTTCTCTATATCTGAGCTATTAAATACATAGGAGCTATCAAAGACAGACAGGCAGACAAAGAAGAAGGGAGGGAGAGATCAAGAAACTACTGACACTCCATCATAGTTTTTCTTGCATTGATCCAAAATTTTAACATTCTAGGACTTTTATAAAGTCTAATGGCATTCAGCATAAAAAAGAAGGCAATTATTTTAAAAGTAATTTTATCAGTGTGATCTGCCTACAAAACCGTGTTTGCTAATAAAATTGAATGAATTTAGGAAGTCCTGTTTGCTGCTGTTTGAGCCTTAATTTTTCTTCCCGATGCCTCAGGGAAGGGTCAAGCTGATTTTTTTAGACTCTAAATTCATGGCTGAAAAAGTGTTCTTATATATTTTTCCTATGACCTGCTATGGCCCCTTCCATGAATATACAATTTTCATCTGAAAGTCTTTCCTACTTTTCCTTTCTTCCCTCCTTTCTCAATCTAGTATCATCTTTGAATGGTGTAAATTCATAGTACAAGGAAAATGAAGTTGTTCTAGGTCTTTGTAGTTTGTCTATAGCAGTTGATAACAGAATGCTTCATAGAGTAAAGTGATTGGATTCTCACATTTAATATCACATTTTGTATCTGATTAAAGAAACCTAACTTTCAGAAAAAGCCATCATTTAGAATTTCTTTTATTTTCCATAGAAGACACTGATGGGCGCCTGTAGGTGTAACTAATCAAGCAGGTCAGATTATGATTATACTTAATATACCCAATTGGGTATTTAATATACCCAATTTATACATCAACATATACATCTGGGAAGACAAACACTCCCTATAGGCCACATAGTAAAAATGCATAAGCTTTGAATCATTATGACAAAATATCAGACAGGGGAAAATTGCAACACATTTCACATAGTAACTGACCGACAATCTTCTAAAAGTTTCAAGTCCGTGAAATCTAGGGAAAGGGTATCTGTCAGATTGGAGGAAATGAAAAAGACACAAAAACATAGAATCCTAGATTTGACCCAGGACCAGACAAAAAGGCAGCAAATAATCTTTTATCCATATCCATTGCTTGGATGGATTAAGTGAACAATGATTATGCATTATGTTAACATTAGGGGAAGCCATGTAAAAGGAATATGGGAAAAGCATTTCCTCTATAACCACTTGTCCTACATTTAAGTTTTGCTTCACTACTTTTGTATTATTTGGGGTGAATTGGACTTCTGTGTCTCCATCTTTGCATCTCTAAAAAGGAAGTAATAATAATTGTACCATTAAGTGATTGTAAGTATGAAATCACTTAGAACACATTTGCACCAGAATACAGAGCCTAATGCTTAATGAGATCGATATATAGGTTATTTTTTAAATCATTTCTTCTTCCTATTATTCATCTCTTCTTCTATGTTTCCATAATGTTTTGTCTTTATCATATCATTTAACTCATAGTCAGCATTATTTTGTAGGCTTTCCCAGGCTTTGGGTCAAAAGTTAACCCAAGCTCAGATTACTGTTAGGACTTGAGCTTGAACAAATTACTTAAATTTGCTAAGCCAATTTTCACATACAAAGATGAATATTAATATATCATGCCTATATGGCTTTTGAGACTGAGAGATATAATGTATGTGTCATGCATAGCAAAGCTTAATGACTCATAGTAGGCACTGAATAAATATTATCTGTGTTTCTGCTTCCCCTCAGTTGAGGAAGCTATGTACACATAGTGCTCCTTTTAGTAGACATCACTCTTCCTATAGCACCTTCACTTTTATATACACACACACAATATACACTATCTATACCTCATTAATATTACACACACGGATTGCACATGAGGATTAGCACAATGCTATATATATGTGTGTGTATATATAGTTCAGGGTAAATAAGTATATGTTAAGATGAATAGGCATATTTCAATTTATATTTGCACTATCACTGATCCTACACTTTGTTATCAGAAACAAGGCCCACATTTACTCCCAGAAATCTGTGCTTTACTGATTATTTGCTTAAGTTGAGTGAGCTTTAGTTCTTTCTAACATAGCATCTCAGATGAAGATTAAAGCAAGAGAGGTACCATTCCCTAGATATCCAGCTTTCAATTGACCACAGTGCTTCAACTTATTTTTAGACTGGATCCACTTTTACTCAAATACAGGAAGGTCATACACTATTTTTATGAAAACCAAGTAAATGTGGACAAATTTCAGTTTTATGATCCATGAATGACACAGAACTCTCAAAGGTCCAGTGCTATGCACAGTGACACTCAATGGAACCATTCCTTTAACTCCACAAGCCTTATAAAATGGTGTAGACTTTTACTTTATTTTTTATATAAGCAGTTGAGGGATTTTATGTAATGATGTGACCATTTATAATCCATTGTCCAAATTAGAATGCTCTAGAAAGGGAGAGATGTCTCTTACAAAATCATATTGAACCAACCCATAAACCAAAGTTAAACCAGGCAACCCCTGATAGATGATCATCCTAATTTTGTTATTCAATATTTACACCCCTCTTACATATTCTAATCTGTGTTTTCCCTTTCCCCCCAAATCCTGATGCACAGTTGCCTGTAAATAGATCTCTTACTCCTTTCCAAAAAGCTACCTGTACCACACTACCTGTTCCATTCTCTTTGATTTTATGCTCCACATGACTACAACATATTCCTGCTGCAATTCACTAAAAGGACTTTTATTCCCTCCTGAACTAAGACAGTTCAGCAAGATTGGAGTACATAATTCTTCCATGCAACCATTCTGGCTTTGAGAGAATGGCAACTAGGACACTTGGTTTCTCTGTATTGTTTACTTACTGATAAGAAAATATCTAACAAATAACATTCTCAACTTCATTATATTTTTCTTCAACTTAACATTTACATGTCTTTACAGCAAGGACAATAGCATATGCTTGAATCCCCTAAGAGTCTTAGATCAAGTATCATATCCAAAGAGTCCTATCTTGACTTCCCTTTGACCACCAAATCATTCTACTTCATTTACTTCATTACAATCTGAAATTTTCATAATTTTTGTGTTTCACTTTTTGATTTCTTGTCTCTCTCTATAAAAATGTAAGGTATGTGTGAAGGTAATGATAGTGCCCGCCTTAGTCCTATTCTGGAGCTCAGGAGATTGGCTGTATGTTAGGTCTGAGCCTATGACTTCTTGGACCTTTACGTCCATATCGAATGAAAAAAGACTTTTGTTTAGTGTTATACTCAGCTTCCCAAGAATTACTTCATTCATCAACAGGGCTCATGCTTGGGCATATATACTCAGAGACATATTTCTACCAGTGATCAATCATGAATCAGAATCGCAGATCTAAATACATCATCCCTATGCCTTCTACCCCAACTGTAATGTCAGGAAAGGAATTATGAATTGATATTGAGCTTATATCCCTTGTACTCATTGTCATGAGAGCCTCAAAATCATATTGCCTTTGACTTCACAAAGCAAGATGCCGGTCGGGACTAGAATTAATCACTTGAATGGTTCACCTCTCTTAGATCAGTCCTCATCTCCGAAGCACTAATTCATATAAAGCCTGTGTGTGTGTGTGTGTGTGTGTGTGTGCGACTGGGTTTTGACCTTAGGATATTTTACTTGCTAAGTAGGTGTTTCATCACTGAGTCATACCTCTCATCCTCACATAGTTTCTTTAAGTCTCCTACCTAGTCCTTTTCCCTCCATCCTTCTGTGTCTTGTTCATGATTCTTCAGAGCCAATAGGACAACCCAACACACATACACAAATAACATACATACACATTGCCATCCTCCTATATGTGGTACTTAGGATTCAGCTAATACCTGATTTTTTTTGGGGGGGGGGGGTCCGGTCGTGGGGCCTGAACTCTGGGCCTGGGCGCTGTCCCTCAGCTCTTCAGCTCAAGGCTAGCGCTCTACTATTTGAGCCACAGCGCCACTTCCGGCTTTTTTCTTTTTGCTTATGTGGTGCTGAGGAATCGAACCCATGGCCTCAGGCATGCAAGGCAAGTGCTCTACCACTGAGCCACCTTCCCAGCCCCATATCTGATTTTTTTTTTTTTAAAGTATTCTAGAAAAAAGTTGCATCAACACTAAACATTCACAGCTCTTTTTTTGTCATTTCCTTAACCATGTAGTATAATGATCATTTATATAATATTTATACTATATTAGGTAAGTCATCTGAGATGACTTAAAGTATAAAGATGATGTATGTGGGTTATATGTGAATTCTATGCCATTTTTAAGGGACTCGTGTCCACTGATTTTATTCTATGTTGGGGCAGAGAACAAGAATAATCTCCCACAAATACAGAGGGACAATTATATATGTGAAGAGATCTTCCAGGTTCTCACTAGGTTTCCACACTCACTTGATCTTGTGAGGACTTCAGCTGAGAGGAATTCTACCTAGCTCTATCTGCCACCCACTCATACTAGATGTGTGGTGGATGATGCAACTGAAAGAATAGCCCTCAGCAGTGGCCCATTCCCAGACATATATAACTTAAAGATTGTCAGAGATTATATTCCTGGGGAGCCTGCCCACAGTCCCAGCAAGACGAATAACATAGATTTTCTGTCCTGCACTTAAACAGAGCCCTTGTATCATATAGTCTCTAAACTAGTCTTTTCATACACTTGGTATGAGTTACCCCTGGGGGTGGGTATGATTCTGACCCCGAGTCTTCCCATAAAAATTGTTCACCTACACTTGTGTTTAATCATAAGACAATTGCTTCAGGCCATTCAATAATCCTAGAGCAGTACAAGACGTGCTTTTAAGTAACACAAACAATCTCATCGGTATCTGGAAAAATTTCCATCACCCAATAGAGGCCAGAACTACCACTGTACGGGGTGCAGCAGCTGCCTGAACTGCACTGTCCCTGTTCTTATTGACTCATCTATGAATACTCTTTTCTTCTTTCCTTTTGTTGTCTCTTTCAATAAACCAAGTTCTTTATCTACTTACACTTTCTTCATTTTCCTCCACCTGCATTTGGGAGGTTGAGGCAGGAGGATCTTGAATTCAAGGTCAATCTGAGCTAAACCCTGTCTCTATCGACTATAATAAACAAACAAGCAAACAAACAAATACAAATAGTCATTTCAGAGCCCTGTTGTAGCTCAGTTCTTCTTTCCTCCTTCCTATGGGAAAGAAATAATAAATATATGCTATTTTAAAAATTAATTTTCAATTGTAGTGAATCTCAAAGTCAAGATAATATATGTACCAAATGAGATATGGGTATACCTCACATTGGATAGCACTATTGCAGGGTGATGGAATATAGAAATTAGGGACAAGTTGGAAGAAATAGATCACTAGGGGCATAATCTGGAAGGGAATATCTTATAGTTAGCATTGATCACCATCCCTCTCCCTCTTCCTCTTCCTTGCATTCCCTTTTTCCTCCATCTCCCCTTTCCTCTCTCTCTCTCCTCTGTTTTTTTTTCCTTCTCTTCTTCTCTTTTTTTTTTTTTTTTTTTTTTTGTGGGTCATGGGGCTTGAATGCTGGGCCTGAGCGCTCTTCAACTCAAGGCTAGAGCTCTACCACTTCCCATCTTCTGGTGGTTTGTTGGAGATAAGGGTTTCACGGACTTTCCTGCCCGGGCTGGCTTTGAACTGCCATCCTCAGATCTCAGCCTCCTGAGTAGCTAGGATTACAGGCGTGAGCCACTGGCCCCCAGCTTCCTTCTCATTCTTTCTTGGCTCTCCTCTTTCTTCCTCCTCATCAGGAGAGCAACTTCTCTCCACCACACGTTCTGCCAGATGATCTTGCCTTGTCTCAAACCTAAAAGCCATAGAACCGGCTGACCATGGATGAAAATGTCTAAACCGGTGAGCTAAAGGAAATCTTTCCATCATTAAGTTGGTTTCCTCAGATAATGAAACAAAAAGTGACTAACGCAGCCTTTGGTGAAGGAGAAGTAGCAACGTTCAAAACTGGTTCATAAATAACTGCAGGATTCTCAAAGCAAAGTCAGGGTCAAAGAGTGGAAGCACATAATTCTGCTGGCTTTTCCAGCATACAAGAGAAAATAGAAAAACAGCTTGTTCTTCAACAGGAAACAAGATGAGTGAAAATAGGGGAGAAGTGAGCTTTAGCCGGAATCACTGCAAATTAAATCATCTGGGGGAAAAATTCTATAGCACCACAGTTCCAATGAGCAGAAGCACTCCAGACACTAATGACAGATAACAAACAGTGAGGTGATTGTGAGCAGCAAATTCAGCATTCAGAGGTGGCCATTTGGGGAATGTGACGCAGGAAGTGAGGGATCATGGTAGTGCCTCCCAAGGTTCTCTAGACCTTTAGCATCACTACAAGGTGGACAGGGGATTGCTTCAAAAATAACCTGAAAGTCAGGCTGTGATAGAGGGGCAGGGAGAATGACAAGGAACTGCCCAATGGGGTCTAGAGACTAAACATTGAACTCAATACCTCCAAACTCTTTTTTTACTTGAGTTGTTTTGCACCAATGCACAGGTGGGAGAAAGTGTTTTCTTAAACAAATCTTGTCCCTGTTCTGAACAGTTTATGCAGAAATCCAGTAGAAATCCTCCTTGTGCTTCCAGATTGTAGAATGAGAGAATGAAGTGAATCCTCAAGAATATGTATAAAAAAAATGAAAGTTGAGAGCTTTTCTGATACATGGTGTGAGAAATGGGAAGATGCATTTCAGGCCTGGCATCAGTGCTGATCTGGCTGTCCCAAAGGAGGTTGTCGTAGCCAGAAGTTGCTTAGTGGTAAGGAGCAGAAATCCACTTGAAACACTCCTAAGTTAATGGGAATTTTTTTTTTTTTAATGAACTAGACTAGTGACTCAAAGAGTTTCAGAACAGAAAGGCCAGCTGGGCCTCATAATGGTAGAATTGAAAACAGACCTGCCTTTAAGAACCTCCCATCCACGTTCTATCTCACTAGTTGTTTGTTGTTTTTTTTTTAACTAAACATATTTTTTGTCTTTTCTCTTGTACTGGGGATCAAAACCCAGGACGTTGTACTTGCTCAGTGCTTTGCCACTCAGCTACATCCTAGACCAGTGCTCTCTGTCTCTTGATTTGGGCCTTAACTTGTTGTTCTTTTCTATATTTTGGCTCCTTATACATATATATGTATATATAATATGTATATATGCATAGATTTATACACATATACATTTGGGCTCCATATATAGCTAGATAGATAGAGGCAGACAGACAGACAGGCAGACAGACAGATTGAGATACTTTGGATATAGAGACTTTGGTTAGATAGAGATATTTTGGATTTAAAGAACATCCATGTGATAAAGTTTGTCAAAGTAGTTGTAAGTCAGTTGAGGAGCGCATATAGAAGAGGACAAGGATGCAGGACACTTTTCTTACACTTGAATCTTGATGATAAAAGGAAAGTTGGAAGATTCTCTTTTAAAACATCTGATAGAGGACATAGGAATGTTTAAGATGATCTTCATTGACTTAAAAATAATTTTTAATAATAAGATTGTTTCCATTTAATTTCTCTTCCAGAAGAATTTAAGATATCTTTCCTAGTTTGACCATTCAATTTCAACGATGGTGCTGAAGCAAAGAATTTATCTTGTTGGCCTAAAGTGATCCTCTTGCTGCCTGCCTGCCGAAGAAGAAAACAGGACCTCACATATCTGTCTTGCATGATTCTTGGCTAAATTTTTGATTGTATAATTTTCCTATTTCCAGATGATTATGCATGGAAGGCTGATTCCAAAGCCATGAAGCTATTGTCTCTTTTGAATGAACCCCTAGGGTGCACTAATGGGATTTTATGCCATTAATGCTGAATAGAGTGGGATGAGAAATCACATTTCTGATCCATCTGTTCCTTGGTCTCAGCATTCAGTGAGACCACAAGTGGCTGCTGTACGAAAAAGGACTCACCAGATCCTGACTCTGATCAGCCTTTGTCTAAGACTCTGCAGCAAGTGAACAGGGCCTTGGTTTCCTATCTTCATATCATTCTATTTCAGTTGAAGATTTTCAAAGCCTGAGCTGAAGCTCAGGGCAGACTCACTTGTCAGGGCAGGTGGGTCATCTGTTACTCTCTATAGCCCTCTTCATCCGAAATAAAAGGCTGTGTTCAAGTGTGCAATCTGATGTCTGGATAGTCAGTTTTGTAGATTGAGCCCTATAAACAAATTTCTTCAAATTCCTTTGCAGGTTTTTCCTTCTCTGCTTTTTCTAGCTTTTAACAATCCAGCTGCTTTGGAACCTTGGGGGAAGGAGGAAAGAAGAGCTGAGCCACAACTGGGCTGTTTTTACTTTTGTTTTATTATTACCATGTAAATCACCTTCCAACTGTATTCTACAAGAATAAAACAAGAAGGGTTAGAGGCTCACCACTGGGACTGGATGCCTCCCTCTCTGCAGGACAGCTTTTAGTTATACCTTTGCACCTGGGATCTAAACCTCTTATTTTCTCTCTTCTTTCTGGAGTCTAAGAACAATGTTTGTTTCTACTGTATTCACAGTGATAAGATTCTTATATATTGGTTTTGTCTTTCTCATCTTCCTTCTCTGGAGTGTGGAATAGGGATAAAGTGTGTGTGTGTGTGAGAGAGAGAGAGAGAGAGAGAAAGAGAGAGAGAGGGAGTGGGGGGGAGAAAGAGAAAGATATGATTGGGATTCTGCACACTGACCCATAGATGTTTGTGAAAATTAGTTATTCACTGAATTCAGAGAGAAGTGGGGAACAAAGGAGTCAGAAGGTTGTGAGGGTTTCAGAGATAGATTAGAAAATGGGAAATTCCAAGTGTCTGTTACTACTGTTTCAAGTAAACACTAGTAGAGTCCCTGCTGCAGCAGCAAGAAGACCATCTCTGCCTCTTGGCTTCTCACTGCTACATTACCCAGGCTTCACTTCCCTGTTCCTGCTGTGTCCCACATGGGGGGAGGGAGGGTGACAGGCACGGAACTGACTTCCAGGAAGTGGCTAACTTAAACCTGGCAGCAAGCTTGAATGAGAGATATGCTGTTCTCACTTTACAAACAGAAAAACTAAAAGTTAAAAGAAGGCTAAGGTCACTAAATGCTCAAGAAGTTTAAAATACACTCTGACTCGAACGCTTTGAGTTCAATCTTTGAAATTAATGAAAACTTCTACATAGAAATGGAAAACTGAATGAATCTATACTTTATTTTTATGCAGATAACCAATGCTAATTCTGAGAGATATCTAATTATTGGACTTATATGTGCACTTCTTGAATTTCATTAAATTCTGGTAATAATTAAGCATTCAGTTGCATAAACAATAATCCTTAGAAGGATTCACTTTTTAAAGGAAGATTTATTTGACACGTTTTGCTTAGCATAATACATCTGGAAGGAAACTACAACACAGTGAAATATTTAAACCACGACCTCAGAATTTCAAACACCAGAACCAAAATCCTAAAATATTGGTATTGCATCTCTATTTCATTACTTTGAAAAAAAGCTTAAACTTCCATGCCTTAAAGGTTATCAAATGAAACTAGGTTTAATGGGTATGCTTAATGTTTGATTTTTAATTGTAAACACAGCTCCTATACTGAATCTTACCAAAAAATCCCAAAAACCATGCCTTTCCATATGCATATAAACATTTTGTTCAAGCTAATGTGGTATAAGAGCAACATTTAACATAATTCAGTCGCTTTAACCTAATACATTTATTGCTTAAATATACCCTACAATATAACTCACTTGAGAAAAGGTGAAAATTATTTAGTAGTTAATAGTCTACTGAACTTTGCTGTGTTTTAAGTTAGGGCAATAAATAGATACATTGAGGTAGCATGTAGAAATAAAAATCATTCTACCTCTTGTATATATATGAAGAGATGGTAAAACAACAGTGATGTATTTGGTGCCTATAAGAAATTAAATTAGGACATATTGCACTTCCACAGAAGGACAATGATGACAAATCCTACTCTCATAAAACATAAAACACAATCTATTTCTTGGGCATATCCTGGAGAGGATTTCCATCCACCAAGTAACTCTCTAAGAGCAGCTAGCTGGGCCACGGAAGTTCACTCCGTCTTCACCAGGAAATTGCATCCTACTTGCTTTCTACTGACCTAGAGATGATTTAGCTAAAGTGAGTTGGATTTAGCATGCCTTTGTATCTCTGGAAGGCATGAGGAGGGAAAGAACCACCATCTCTTCATGCCAAGCCCTTGTAGAAGGATTATGGGAAGTTTCTGAATACCTGATCATTGGAAGGATTTGGGTGCAAGAAGTTGATTTTGCAGCAGGACAGGACACTGTGCCAAGGCTCTGATAAACATATTATTCTTGAGAGTGTGGAAGCAGATAAGTAGTCTCATGTCATGAGTAATACATAAATGCTGTATCTCACCCCCACTCAACCTCACTACCTTCCAAGTGAGGTGGTGTGTGTCTATAATCCCAGCAATTGAAAGGCTAAAGTGAGAAAGTCATGAGTTGGAGGCCATTCTGAGCACCATAGTAAGATCCTTTCTTGTAGTAGCAGCAGCAGCCACAAAATTAAAAAAAAAGTTATCTTTTCATAGATGAGAAGCAATCTGGGGAAATCAAGATGAAAAAGGTATACTGGACAATCTTCTAAATAGCAAGAATATTCTAAATAGCAAGACAAAGAATTCTAGCAAAATATCACTATTGTTGTAGTGCCCACTGTATATCAAATAGAGTTAATTATTTTACGTACAATTCCTGGATTTGGGTTTTATGAGTAATAATTTAAGATTTGTTGCTGGTTCTCAGGCTTGAACTCAGTTTCTGGGTGCTTTTCTTGAGCTTTTGTACTCAAGGCTAGCACTCTACCAATTGAGCCACAGCTCCAATTCCCACTTTTGAGTTGTTAGGTGGAAATAAGAATTTCATGGACTTCCCTCCCTGGGCTGGCTTCCAACTGTGATCTTCAGATCTCAGCCTTTTGAGTAATTAGGATTTTAGATATGAGCCACCAGCGCCCAACAAGATTTAAGCTTTTTATATTTTTGCTTTAATTTATAACATGTACATCACTTTACAATAAAATAAAAAAATTTTAAATGCTAACAGATGAAATTATATCTACCTATTCTTATTCTGTGCAACATAATTACCATAATTTATTTTCTGAAATCTGAAACCTTAAAAAAAAGAATTCCTACTATGAATACATACCTAAGGATATTCAATTCAAATTGATTCAGTCTTCAGCATTATCAGGCTACTTTTTTGTAATGTAAGACAAAATACAAGCTTAGGGTTTATTTTAACAGAAATTCTCTAGATTCCTCATGAATTTTTATAAACTATCAAGCAAAATGTGCTTTTTTAAATCTTCTTGGTTCAAAATATGATTTATGTTGAAAATTAGAGAATGTTTTTAAAGAGTTTTCCACAAGAGTATTCATTTCAAAGTAAAGTACTTTATGGTTAGTATGTAAAGATTTATCTTTTCAAAAGTCATCTTGAGTTTAAATCGTATCCACATATATTCAAATGAAACTGGATATGTATGTCATGTATTCTTTGGTATGTGTATTTTTTTTTCATACAAGCAGCATGTAGTTTAAAGTAATAAGAAGTAGTAAATGGAAATATTAGTCTTGACAGTTAACCTGGAAAGTTTAAATTTCTTTTGTTTGAATTGTTTCTAATTTGTTAAATTGTTACATTAAAATTATACCGATAAACATATCTGCCAGGTGATGTTTATAAATATATATGCATATACAAGGTAATATTCAATTAGAATAAGTGTGTTTATTTTCCCCAGCATTCATTTCATTTAAAATCTCCTCTTTTATCTTTTTTGAAATATGGATTATTAATATGTATAGCGATCTTCAATAGAGCAGCAGAATTTAACTTAGTATTATTAGTACTATAATTATTACTCACTGACCTACCTTTCTCCATTTCTCTGGTGAATTTTCTGAGGAATCCTGGTTCCTGGCTTTATCATTATCAGATAAATTTACAAAGTAACTGGGAACAAAATATTTCGTCTTTCCAGAATTTAGTTTTCTCATTCATAGAAAATATGAGACAGAATTTTGAAAACTTCCAAGTCTCTAAGTACTCATTCCAGGAAGTGCCTTTATAATATATTATGTTAAATAAAGTAATGTGGTGTAGTGGTGACAAAAATATCTCCAGACAATCAGCCAAGAATCCACTACTAAACTCATTGTGTTTGTTTATTTAATTGTTGAGGGACCGTCTAGAAGGTTTTCAGCTTTCCACAGTACATTAACGCCTTAGATTCCTTATGTAGGGATACAGATATTTCTAAAGCAATTCAAAGAACTAAATTGCATAAGCTTATTTTTAGGAAAACCTTAGTACAGTTCTAAGAACACAGTAAATGCTCAAAAATTGTTTTGTACTTGATGGTGGTGATGTTATTGGTGAAGTTGTTATATTGATCCAGGTAATTCAATTAATAATGGGGATTGATATCTTTATTTTTTTTGGTCTGGTCATGGGGCCTGAACTCTGGGCCTGGGCGCTGTCCCTCAGCTCTTCAGCTCAAGGCTAGTGTTCTACCACTTGAGCCACAGTGTCACTTCCAGCTTTTTTTTTTTTTCTGCTTATGTGGTGCTGAGGAATCGAACCCAGGGCTTCATGCATGCAAGGCAAGCGCTCTACCACTGAGCCACCTTCCCAGCCCTGATATCTTTATTTTTAATAAGATTTTTATTGTGAAAATACTGTACAGAGGGGTTACAATCACATGAGCAAGGTAATGAGTACATTTCTTATCAAGCATTGTTGCCTCCTCCTTTGTTTTTCCCTAACCATCCCTTCCTTCTAATCTCCACAACTATATCCCCCCCACCCCAACTATCCCCCACCCTCTCCTAAATTGAAAAGTTCATTTTTCGAAATAGCATCCTGTACATCTCATTGTTACAATAGGTTAACCTGTATCCCTATTTAAACAATTTGTTTTTTCCCTTGCCCTCCGCAAATTATACCAACATCAAATATAGTGAAAACAAGGGTTATATCATGCGGGAGGAACATACAAAGCAAAAAAAAAATTACATGGTACCTTATAAATACATTAGAAACAATAGAAAGAAAGAAAAAACCACTTGTGTCTTTATCTTGGGGCTCATTTTGCTTAACATCATCTTATCTAACCTTTTCTGCTTGTCTCAGATATATACTAGTTATTGCAAATAAGGGAAAGTATGGGATCTATATTTCTTTGTGCCTGGCTTATTTTACTTAATATATTTTTTTCCCAAGTCTTTCCATTTCCTAACAAATGGGGCAATGTCATTCTTTCTGATGGAGGCATAAAATTCCATTGTGTATATATACCACATTTTCTTGATCCATTCATCTACTGAGGGGTATCTGGGTTGGCTCCATATCTTAGCTATGGCAAATAATGCTGCAATAAACATAGTTGTATTGGTAGCTTTAGTATGGTCTTGTTTGTGATCATTTGGGTCAATGCTAAAATTGGGATTGCTGGATCATAGGGGAGCTCTATGTGGAGTCTTTTGAGGAACCTCCATACTACTTTCCAAAGTGGTTGAACAAGTTTATACTCCCACCAACAATGCAGTAGGGTTCCCTTCTGTCCACATCCCCTCCAGCATCTGTTGCTATAAGAGTTCTTGATGATAGCCATTCTAACTGGGGGAAGCTGGAATCTGAATATTGTTTTGATTTGCATTTATTTTATGGCTAGAGAGGTTGAGCATTTCTTCATGTATCTGTTGGTCATTCTTATTTCCTCTTCAGAGAAGTTTCTTTTTAAGTCTTTAGCCCCCTTATTTATTGTGCAGTTGTTTCACTGAGGATTTGTTGTTGGGGAATTTAATTTTTTGAGTTCCAGGTATATTTTATATATGAGACTCTTGTCCACTGTATGGATAGTGAAGATCTTCCCCCAATCTGTGGGCTTTCTACTGATCTTGCTAGCTATGTCCTTTGCCGTGCAGAAGCTCTGCGACTTCATGCAATCCCAATTATCCAACCTTTCTTTGACTTGTGGTGTTTCTGGGAAACACCACAAGGAAATTTGGCCTGTGCCAAGGAGATGTAAGGTTTCTCCTATTGTGTTCTGTAACATTTTCAGAGTGTCTGCTTTTACTCCGAGGTCTTTGATCCATTTGGAGTTGATTCTGGTGCAGGGTGATAGATAAAGATCTAGCTTTAGTTTTCTACAAATGATTAACCAATTTTGCCAGCACCATTTACCAAAGAGGCTGTCTTTCTTCCGTTCTATGGTTTTAACTCCCTTATTGAAGATTAGATGGCTATAGGTCTGTGGGTTCATTTCTGGGTTTTCAATCCTATTCCACTGGTCCTGACGTCTCTTCTTATGCCAGTACCAAGCTCTTTGGATTACTATGGCTTTGTAGTAGAGTTTGAAATTTGGTATTGATATTCCTCTAGCACTGTTCTTTCTTTTTTTTTTTTTTTTTGGGTCCGGTCATGGGGCCTGAACTCTGGGCCTGGGCACTGTCCCTCAGCTCTTCAGCTCAAGGCTAGCGCTCTACCACTTGATCCACAGTGTCACTTCCGGCTTTTTTTCTTTTTGCTTATGTGGTGCTGGGAATCAAACCCAGGGCCTCAGGCATGCAAGGCAAGCACTCTACCACTGAGCCACCTTCCCAGCCCCTCTAGCACTGTTCTTTCTGCTAAGGATCATTTTTGCTATTTGGGGTCTTTTATTGTTCCATATGAATTTTTGGATTGCCTCTTCTATTTCCTTGAAGAATGATGTAGGAATATCAATAGGTATTGCATTGAATTTTCAGATACTTTTGGGAAATATTGCCATTTTCACTATGTTGATCCTTCCAATCTAGGAGTGTGGGAGGTTTTTGCCATTTTCTAAGTTTTGCTTTGATTTCCTTTTTCAGGTTTTTAAAGTTTTCATCATAGAGGTCCTTCACTTCTTTGGTTAAGTTAATTCTTAGGTATTTTATTTTTCGTGGGGCTCTTACGAATGGAGTAGCTTCCCTGATTTCAGCAAGCTCTTCTCATTGTTGGCATACAGAAAAGCCACTGATTTTTGAGGGTTAATTTTATACCTTGTTACTTTACCAAAGTTTTGAATCAGCTCGAGTAATTTGGGAGCGGAGTCCATGGGATTCTTTAAATACAAGATCATGTCATCTGCAAAGAGGGAGTGTTTTACTTCATCTTTCCCTATTTGGATACCGTTGATGTTTGCATCTTGTCTTATTGCTGTAGCCAGGCATTCTAATACTAAATTGAAGAGAAGTAGAGAGAGTGGACATCCTTGTCTCATTCCTGAGTTAAGAGGAAATGGTTTTAGTTTTTCACCAATAAGTACAATGCTGGCTGTAGGTTTGTCATATACAGCCTTTATTGTATTGAGGAATGTTCCATGTATCCCTAATTTTTTCAGAGCCTTCATCATAAAGAGGTGTTGGAGCTTGTCAAATGCTTTTTCTGCATCTATTTAGATAACCATGTGGTTCTTATACTTGCTCCTTTTGACTTGCTGAATTATATTGATTTGCGTATATTGAACCAGCTATGCATTCCTGAAATGAATTTGGTGTTCATTGTTTACTCTCAAATCACTTAATTGAATAGTTATGGTTTCCTTTGACTCCCTTTCCTTCTGACAAGCTCCAGTCAGCATTCCCTTTGTGGTCTCCCTGGATTCTTTCAGCTGTCTGTTTTTGGATTCCATGAATGCCTCCACTGATCTTTGTCTATTGCCATCCTGTTCATGCAATTCCTGTATTACTCTTTGATTAGCTGCCTCATGCTCACGCAATTCCTGTATTTCTCTGCCTGTTCTCAGCCTGCTCACACAATTCCAGTGTTTCTCTTTGACTGTTCTCAGCCTGCTCACGCAATTCCTATATTTATCATTGTGTACCTTCCTCATTCTCACAAGATTCCTGTAGTAATTTTTTTTGGTTAGCTTCAACATGCTCATGAAGTTTCTGTATTAAACTTTGGTTAGCCTCATCTCATTCCCTATCAAGCTCACACTGAATCCTTTGCAGGTTTTCAATATTTCATTCACCATGCTTATCAATAGTGTTTTTAGAGCTTTTTAGGAACTCTCCTCTAGATTAGTCATTAATTGTTCTGTCACTTGATTATCCTGAGTGGGAGCTGAGATACCTGGACTTGTCATTTTTCTTGTGTTTCTCTGGCTTGTTCTGCCCATTTGGTATGAAAGCAACACCAATTTTGCGCTAGAACACTATTTTAAGGCCAGCATCAACCAGAGTCTTGTAGTTACACAGTCAAAATGGCTGCAGATACAATCTAGTTCAACAGATACAATCTATTCAATATCAAACAACTGTGGATTAATGGGCTAAGAATATCAAAAAGAAATTCTGCAAACCAGAAATTATTAGGTTTAGGGAGAAATGTGGGGGAAAATAGGATTAAAGGGATGTGGAGAGGTAAAAGGGGAGTGAATTTAACTAAGTCCTAATCTCAGAGAGGGATATGAATAGGACAGAATGATAGGAGAGAGATTAAAAAAAGAAAAAAGAAAAATGGAATAACAAAAATTTAAATTTAAAAAAAGAAACATTTAAAATTATGTAAGTATAAAGAAATGATATTGAGAGAAGAAAAAGATAGGATGAGAGGAGGGGAAAGATAAAAGGAAAAATGAAAAAATAAAAATTCTTAAAATTGGAATATTTGAAAGTTATATAAGTATAAAGAAATAATACTACTATTAAAGAAGCCTAAGAGGTTGTGAATTGAGTAATAAATTTCTAGATTAAGTATGTACACAATGAGGGATGAAGTCTAATAAACAATAACAGGTATGTATCTGGTGATGAGCAGAACAGCAATTAAGTCATGCAAAAACGAAAGAGAAAAGAAAAAAAGAAAAAGAAAAAACAAAAAAGGACCAAAAGGTCATAAGAGATTTTTAAAAAAGCACACATACATATACACTACTAAAATAAAAATTATGAAAGAAAAAAATAGAAAACAATTAAAAATAATAAGCAAAAATAAGTAGAAAAAAGTGTTCTTTGATTTTGTTTGTTTTATTTTATTTTTTTTGCAGGGGAGAGAAAGATCTTGTATCGCCCCTGTGTCCATAACCAGTCTCTTGGTGGAGTTTCTGGTCTGCTTGTGGTGTTTGGTTTTCCTATGGTTTGATTGGTTTTTAAAGTCGGTTTGTTTGAGCAGGCAGACAGCTCTGCCTTACCCAGGACTTTGTGATCCTCCTCCCAGGCTAGTTCAGTGGGAGGAAGATCTGCTTTGAGTATCACAAAGGAGATGGCTGTTTCCACTAGTTTGGAGATGCTGTGATGAGGCTGGGTTCTGAGTAGGGTTGAGGCCTTTCAGCAAACAGTAGCTTTTCCCTGAGAGGCTAGCTCCTGAGAAATCACAGAGCCCAGCCTGGAGCCATTCTCAGGGTTTATGTTTACTGAGTTTCAATTGTTTGTCTAGGCTTCTGTAAGGAGTGGCAGCCTCTGGCTCTGTTTACCCAGTGAAGAAAGTCACTCCTCCCACCCAGAGCTTCCTATTCTTGTGCAAGGAACTTTCCCTGGGTAGAGCTGAGTCAGATCAGGTTCCTGTGACCTGCTAATGGCTCCAAGTGTTTCCTTCCAAGACCTAGGTTAGAGCTAGCTGCTCAGCCAGCCTTTGTCAGGATCAAAGATGGAGATCTTCTCCGGTGGTGGGGGAGGGGCTGGCTTCCCACTGCTGCTCCAAGAGAAGGAGTGAGGGTGTCAGGGTTCTACTCACACCAGACTCTTGGTTCCTGGGCCATCCCTGGTCTGTGATCAGCAGGATGAAGATTTCTACTACTTGTCAGTGCTTGCTGGTAGTGAGTAGAATCTGCTTGCATGCCATGTCTGGTGCCTTTGTTCTGGACTTTTTCTGTTGGTATGGGGACCACAGCCTCCACCGCCATAGCTACCAGCAAGTGCTAAGATCTGTCTCCTTGACCAAGCTGCCTGGATTTTCCCTCTCTGTCCAAAATCTCTGTATTGTGATAGCACACTTGGTGTGATTCTCTGGCTTAGGACTGTTCACAGGAACACTGAAACTGCTTTCTGTGTGAGAGCTTCTCCTCTGCCATCTTCCTCCGGTCTGCATTTATATCTTTAAATACTTATTCCATAGTCAAAACTAAGAAAGAAATAACCAATCTAGTAGAAGTATTGTTTCAGATTGGGCTTCATGAATCAAAATCATAGTTTTATAAATATGTGGAGCTAGGACTATGGAGGATTGAGAGTTTGAGGCCAGCCTGGGCTATTTAACAAAAATGTGCTTCAAAAAACCAAAAGTAAGTGGTTTTTTTCTTTCTTGCTATTGTTTCTAACGTATTTATAAGGTACCATGTTATTTTTTTTGGTTACTTTGTATGTCCCCCCCACACACACAGTATAACCCCTGTTTTCACTGTATTTGATATTGGTTTAATTTGGGGAGGGGAAGGGAAAAAACGAAATATTTAAATAGGGATACAGGTGTACGTACCCATTGTAACAATGCTATGTACAAGTCATTAGGTCAAAACAAACTTCACAATTTAAGGCACTGGTGGGGGGTAGAGTGTAGTTGTGAAGGTAGAAAGGAAAGGATGATAGGGGAAAAACAAAGGAGGAGGCAACAATGCTTGATAAAAAGTGTACTCATTACCTTGCTCATGTAACTGTAACCCCTCTGTACAGTATTTTCACAATAAAATAAAAAGTAAGGCTGGGCAACAGTGGCTTATGTCTGTAATCCTAGCATGATCTGAGGATCATGATTGGAAGCTAGCCCAGTCAGGAAACTCTGTGAGGCTCTTATCTCCAATAAGCTACTTAAAAAAGCTGGAAGTAGTGCACTGGCTCAAGTGATAATGTGCTAGCCTTGAACAAAAGAACCTCAGAGACAAAGCTCAAGCAAGCCCAGAATTCAAGCCCCAGGACCAACAAAAAATAAGAAAGGAAGAAAGAAAGAAAGAAAGAGAGAGAGAGAGAGAGAAAGAAAGAAAGAAAAAGAGGAAGGAAGGAAGGAAGAAAGAGAGAGAGAGAAAGAAAGGAAACAAACAACAAAAAAAACCTGTAAGTACTTGATTAATAGACAAAGAGTCAGTAAGAAGAGTAAAGATCAAATTTTTCTGCTATACTATTTCTCTTCTCATTTCTACTTATATTGGGAAATTATATTATTTAGATTTCAAAATAATAAATGGAAGGGGATTTGGGGGGCTCATGTAGCACAGTAACACAGTAGTACATTGATGTTATTTTTATCAATTTATTCTTGGTTTCTACTAATGATGTTTACAAAGATGGACTATAGTCAACCAGACTATAACCAATGAAGGCCATGGCAGGATTATTCTTCACTTAATCAAACTAACATTTGTCATTAAATCTGTCCTCTAGTCACATTTTATTTTCTAGTACATTAAACCGGAATCTATACTGTGAAATGAATTCACAATATAGGTAAATATGGAGTTCATCTGCAAACAAACTATAGGCAAATTGAATGCACTTGCAATGTCAACAAGATTTGTCCAAATTTGTGTGTCTCATGAGTCTGCCAATTTGAAATCTAAATTTAAAAATTAAGTCTAGGGATGGGAACGTGGCTTAGTGGTAGAGTGCATACCTACTATGCATAAATCCCTAGGTTCTATTCCTCAGTACCACATAAACAGAAAAAAGCTGGAAGTGGTGCTGTGGCTCAAGTGGTAGAATGCTAGCCTTGAGCAAAAAGAAGCTCAGGGACAGTGCCTAGGCCCTGAGTTCAAGCCCTAAACCTTGAAGTTCAATTTATACCAATTATAAATTCATATCAATTATAAATGGAAATACAGGGCTTCCTAATTTGGACTATCACAGAGAATCTTAATGATTGTGTCACACATACCTGTTCAGTTGAACATTTTCCCTTTGCTTAACTGGAAATGGTGTTATAGATAGAAATTTAGACTTAAGGTTCTCAAGCTTGGCTATGTGGTAGAATTTGGGGAGACTTTTTAAAAAATTCCAATGCCCATCTTGTACCATACACTGTTTCATGAGTGAGTCTGGGGTTTGGACTCAGTCAGTAATTCTAAGGCCCCGAGGTTGTTCCAATATTCAACCATCCTAGAGACTGGAGCTTTAGAACCTTGACAAAATTTGATTCATGGTTTTATAAATATGAAAATATGCATTTGAAACTTTTACATGGTTTTATACATTAAGATTTTCCTTCCAAATTCTATAGAAAGGGACTCTACTTTTCCATTTTAAGGTCTAAGTTCCATGATCATAATTAAGTAGAAATAAATTCAAAGGTGTACTTTGAAGGTTGAATGTGGATTTGTAAAGTAAGAATGTTGGTTTTTAATCTGCAGTTGAGAAAAACTTTATGGCTGGGATGTAGCTCAGTGGCAAAAACACTTGCCTAGCAAGAGCAATGTCCTGCATTCAATCCCTAGTGCCCAAAAAGAAAAGACAAAAAAAATACAGTTAAAAAAGAATAACTTCATAAACCTATTAATTATGCAAATTCAAGGTACTTTAATTCCTGATTTAATAAGATTTGAGAAATGTGCATTATTTTAAACTTACATTTCAGGTTTGGGTTGGAATATTGTGACATTACAGAAGTTTGGTTCAACCTTTTTTTTTTTTTTGAAATAAGTAAGACTTTATTTTTACAACACATAGAGATATACACTGCATAAGAATTTCACTAAATAAATTTTAAGTTTTTAAAATATTATCTATAAATAGTTGTACAAAGGAGTTGCCATTTAAGCAGTTTATGAATACCATGCATCTGGATCAGTGTCACCTTTTCAACAGTCTTACCCATCCCTCCCCTACCAATCCTTCCCTTACCCTTCCTAACTTTCTATCAATGTATACTTTAGGCTTTTTAAAGCCTGGCTTTATGTTTATGAAGTTATTGAACACAACTAGGAGTAAGGCTTGAGACAGGAATCCCTAGACAGCATAACACCTCTCCTTGTGTTACCCATCCCCCCTCCCCCGCAAACATTTGATTTAAACACAGAGAACTGTAAGGATAATATTAGTAAGGATCATATTGGCTCAACCTTTTGATCTTAAATATCAATAAGTATGTTTCCTAAAGAATCACTCAAAATTTAAATTTAATTACTTAATATAGGAATGATTTACTATTGCTGAAAGTCTGTGGGTGGGTCTTCTGTTCTCAACTGGCTCAATTCACATAGGTATAGTGACATGAGTACTAGCATTGCTCAAGTGGCCTGCATTCGCTCACATTTTGGGGACTGGCACCCAAGAAAACAAGGTTCTACGAGAAACAGCATCCTTTCTGCCATATTTTATTGGCCAAAGCAAGTACAAAGCTATTCCAGGTCCTTAGTTTGGGAAAGAGACTGAATCATTAAGGGATAAATCTCAAAGTTATACTATCAAGAACGGAACACAACACAGAGTTCAAGCACTACAGCCATTTTTGCAGTAAGTATACTGCATCTAGGCAAGTATTTTACAAAGCACATTTGAACATAAATCTTTTCATGCCATCTTCACAATAGTGCGATGTGGTAAGCAGTATTATACAGGGATCCCAGAAGATGTAAAATAGTTGCTAATGATTGTGACAAATAGACTTCGGGTTTTCTTGGTAGATATGTATTTTTACCTAAATGGGCAGCAGAAGATGAGGTCATTACATTTTGGCAGTCAGGGTATATTACAAGTGTAAATGTGCTGATTATGTGAGATGAAAGTATCTTATGAAAGAAGAAATGACATTTAAGAATCGGCTCCATTTAGATCTCACAGCTGTCTTTCAACATCTAATCCCGATTTATTTTATCTGACTCTGACATCGTGGGGTATATGCAGTTGATATATCTGGTGCTTGTATTACTTCCATTGCAGACTTCAGGGATGGGAAATGGGAGGATTCTATTTGTTTGACCTAAAGCGAGAAATTGCCTGGTGATGTAGTTAATTGAGCTGCAAGGAAGACTGCCAAACTTCTATTACAGCCAGAATGATTTTTGTCAAATCACTTAATGTTTTAAAGCTTCTACAAGAAAAAATAACTTTTATAAAGAGGGGGAAAAGTACATAGAGTAGGAACTGTGATTCTAACCCTGCACCAGCCCATTTAATTTGCTGAGCCATTTTTCATCTCTGTCTCTCTTACCTTAGTAGTTGACACAGAGGCCCACCTACCCCAGATAGAACTGAATGAGAACAGCTATTTTTATATGATCAGAAAGAATTTTTATTCACTGTATTGGGGCAAGTGAACCAAATGGTTATTTCAGATAAGATCAGACCTCATGTTGATTTGTACTTTTCTGTAGGAACTGTGTCATAAAATAGCATGTACATATACTACCATGACATTTTATATTTATTTGACATCTTTTTTATTTTTTTTAATTCTGAATTAGCAAACATCAGTAACACAAGAGGGTTCTTTGTGATAATTCCATCCATGCATACAGTTACTTCAGACATACTGTATTGTGTCCCAAAGCTTCCGTTTTCAAAGTGCATGTGGTAAGTTTTGTTCCACCATCTTCATATATATGTGCACATATACACATATGCATACACATATATTAAAACATATGAGTATATATGCATGTAACATACTTCAGAATCTCTTTTCTCCCATTCCATCCCTCTTCGTCCCTCTCTCAAACAGATTCTCTTTTACATTCATGTCCTGTTGTTACTATGATTATTGTTCTCATCATTATTTGAGATATTTGATATCTTTAGCTAGTAATCCTGTAGCAATTTGGTATTATCCCCAATACTGTATGTGTTTATTTTTCTGAACTTCTGGAGACTATCTTCATTGTAAAATCAACATTACCCTGGATATTTTGTAGGCTTGAATCAGAACTCACAGGAAAGGTGTTAGCTAGCTGGTCCTGCAGGGACCATTTTCTTGAGACTGTGAGAACCTTAGGATAATGTGGTTTGCATCTTTGGCATCCTGTGGACTAGCTCTTGGTCTGACACTATGCAGAAACCGTGTAATGCAGATTACAGACTGGAACCCGAATTTCTGAGTTGCCGTTCTACTTCTATCATTTGATAATTGAACTTAGGAAAGTTATGTGCTCTTATATGCTTATCTATAAATAGTAATAAAATAATAACTGTTTCATATATTTCTGAAGACTAAATATAACAATGTAAATAAAATATTTAAATCAGTACCTGGAATATAATATATACTTCATGAATGGGAGTTGCTCAATAAATACACATTCAGTGAAAAGAAATAAATGTCATATTAATATTCTATAACTTGACTAAAGATTTTTTCATTATTAGATGAAAAAAATCCTAGAAGTGAAGACAATTTTTATGGCTGAAATAATCAGCATTAATGACTATCCTCATTTTTTAATGTACTCTTTTCTTTTCCCACTGGCTTATTGCATCTCTAAGTTTTGTTGAGCTTTTTTTATTGTACTTATAACAGCAGTTTCATAGTTACTTCCCCGAGGAAACCTTCTATTTAATGTGATTAATGGTCCAATTGTATGCTAGACTATTTATATAAGCATACAAGAAATAATTATTATGGATTTTTCAGCTTATGCTTTTAGTTTATATTAGTTTATTCATCTAATTTAGATTATTTTAGGGTTAGCCATATTTTTACATTAGAATAACTATTGTTCTTTTTAAAAACAAATTTTTATTTATTTTAAAATGTATTAAGGTTTGGAATTATCAAACTTCCTTTAATAACAGAAGAAAGATAAGAAAGAGAATTTGGGCTTTGAAATCAGAGTGTCTAACATAGGTTTGAAGTAATTTGATATGTCCTAGACTCTGTTCTTTATTTTTCCTAGATGCTTATATTTGCTTAATTAATATGATGCTAACAGTATAAGTATTCAATAAATTGCAGCTATTCAATGACACAGACAATGCTAGAAATGGATTCATTCTGGGTAAGAAGTTGTTATGAATGTTGTTAGTTGAATCATCTGCATGTGGATCCCAACTAGGATAAAAAATGCTTAAAAAATATTATCGATCAGGGATAAGCCTTTGATCCTTGTTATTGTTCCCTAAACAATACAGTGTACTATTCATATAACATTTACATTATTTTGTGATAGTATAAAACACAAAATGCTTTGTATACAAATGCTATGCCATTTTATGTGACTTGAATATGTATGCACATATAAGTGCATCTATATATTGTAATAGATAGGTGTATATATCATACACGTGTGTGTGTTTTCATTTTAGTAAACAAGTATTCAAGTCACTGAAGCAATTACAGTCACTGCTATGACTGAGAAGGGACAGCTAGATGGAAGTCTAGAAAGGAGGCGGGTGAATGCTCTAAAAGTGGATCAAGACCTCAAAGGAGGCCATGAGAAGGTGCTATTTTGAGAAGTGTGAGATTAGTTAATGCTGTGTTCTCATTACCTGACCTTTAACCAAGCCTTTCCATGGAGGCCATTTCTCATTATTCTTTTGAGGCTGGCTAGCCTCTTATCTAATGGAACAAGCAGACACAGGCTGAGAAATGACATAGTGAAATCCCTTTTTCCCAGAATGTATCCTTTCCACACTCCATTTCTTTCAGATCTAAGGAAAGGAGACATGATCCTTGGGGAATGAACACCCCTATCCAGCTGAGAATAAGCATCTCCACCTCTATCTGCTGTGCTGGCTTCTTGCCTCTAGCTCTTCCATGGTTTCTTCGCTTAATGGAAGAGGAGGCAAGCATGAAAGAAGCTGCTAAAGGCCATGAATATTTCAAAGGGAAAAAAGCCAAGGGACTCCATTAAACCTCCATACACTGTCTGTCAATGGAGAAGGAAGCTGAATAATGAAATGCTCAGAGGTACGGAGGTGATTTCAGAGCAAAACAGGCAGATATAAAATAAAATGCCTCTCGCCACAAAGAAATCTTAAATTTCCTCCCCAGCCTTCTTTACTGGCCGGTTCTTTCTAGCACTCTAACCTCCTTGTAACTACTACCTCACAAGGCTCAAGAGAATAAATAACATTGTGGTAAAAGGCAAGGCATTTCCAATCTATGAGTTCTAGTTGAAATCTGTTTTCTCACACTGACTACACTGAATTTACATTGGGTTCCCTTAGATAAAATCTGGATGTGACAACCACATAAATCTCCTACTGTAGACTAGTTGTTAACATTTCTTATTAAGATTATTACTATATATTCCTCCTTCACGTGTTTTCTACCTTCATAGACATCCTCCTCTTTGCTTCTCTTCATTTGATACTACAGTTGTGCAATGCCCCCACTCCATCCAGTCGGGTCAGTGGCCAGTCATGGCATTTTCAGTGGTAATCAACCAAACTCTGCCCAACAGACACAGATGTTGCAGCAGACCTAGTCTTCCCCCTAATGGTCCTTTGGGAATAAGGCTTTTAAGCCTTCACATACATGTGAGTGGCTTGAAGCCTCATTAATGGCCCATGCACTGTCAGGACCTGTTACATCAGTTGGTGTAGAAGAGGCAATACCTTCTGCTTTCTAGCCTGGCAATGTATATGCCTGCTTTCTATCCCTCTGTTTCACTACCTTCAGAAAATACTAAACGGTCACTTTTGAGATTCAGCTCATCCATGTTCTTCATAATTAACTCAAAGCTTGACTTAGAATTTTTTTGTTTTTGTCAGTCGTGAGGATTGAACTCTGGGCTTTAGCACTGTCCCTCAGCTCTTCAGCTCAAGGCTAGCGTTCTACCACTTGAGCCACAGCGCCACTTCCATTTTATTGGAGATAAGAGTTTCAAGGACTTTCCTGCCCAGGCCAGCTTTGAATCACGATCCTCAGATCTCAACCTCCTGAGTAACCAGGATTACAGGCATGAGCCACCGGCTCCCGGCCCTTGACTCAGAATGTTTTGAATGGTCCCTTTCCTGGAGTCAGAAAAGTAAGAAATATTTCTCTTGATTTCATCTCAGTGACTTAAATCATCTAGGCATTCAACTATTTATTTATTTACTTATTTATTTATTTGTGTGTGTTGGGGGCTGGGGGTGGTTCTACTATGTAATCTAGGTGGGCCTTGAAATTGTGATCCTTCTATCTCTGCCTCCAGAGTGCTAGGATTACAAGCATGTGCCCCATGCCTGGCTCATGTTTTAAAAATTGACTTGTCCCTTCTAGAATATGGGTAAGGAATCAGATATTTGCTCAAATCATATTGACTAACTACTACCCTCAGTTCTGCCAGCTACACTGACAAAACAAATGAGAATTTGAGGGTCTTACATGGACACCTACATGCTCAAGTGAGGAAATCACTGCTACTTACAGTGTTATACCTAGAACAAGCTTCATAATTCTACACAAACCATGAGAACAAGTACAACCCTATCATGTGTCAGAGTCACACAAAGTTAAATAGTAGGAGTGCTCTGGTAGTACAATGAACTGTCCATTTCCTTTGAGTAGCTCACAACCTAATGTAGGAGATGGTCAAATAAAGACCACACAATGAAGGTAACATGGAATGGCTTCATGGAACTAAGGGATATATGTGACTAATCATACACTAAAGAGTATTTGTTGAGTACCTGCACAGTGCCTTGATTAAACACGTGATCTTCACAAGATACAGAAAAAGAGGCACATGAACTAAGTGCTGCTGTGTGCCAAGCTCTTGAGTATGCTTCTGATGTCATTCCTGACACAATCCTATATAATTGCTATTGTACTTTGTATTACCTGTAACCTCATCATTTCTAAAGTCCTTGAGTTATGGTGACAGAACTGGAAATACAATCAGGCTTACTTCAAAAGCAGTGCTCTTTTTACCCCATGGATCCATTGGTCAAAGAGAGAGAGAGTAGATAAGCAGCAAATTACAGTATGGGAAATATTATCATAGCAGCATGAAAAGTGTATGCATTGTGTACTCTGTGGGCCCTGGAGAGGCAACTTAATGCCTGGGGAGTGCCTGAAAGGCTTCTCCACAGAGGTGACATTTTAGCAGGGGCTTTTGAAAGATGAGTCAATATTTGCCATGCAGACATCAATTTATTCTAGTAGTAATAAATGGAACTTAAAGAGGCAAACAGCCAAGCTGTTTATCTAATGTCAAATATTTCTGCAATCACACATTCTCATCCATCTTTCTTGACACTGGCATCCTTCTAAATTCTCAGACTTTTAACCTCACAGCAATTTCCTCTCCTTTTCACTCTCTGTATCCACATCACCAAGTTCTGACAAACTCCTTGCTCCATCATTTCTCAGATGTTCCACTACATAAGCACATCCTCAAAAAGTAGAGCCGGAAGAGAGATACATTTCCTGATGTAACCAAGAATCCTTCTATCTCCCTACACTTTCTTATCATCAGCAGTGCTGCAGTCAACACCAACTAGTCAGCAAAGATACTTTTCCTCAACTCATCGCTTTAGCATGACTTGGTGATGGCAAAGAGAGGAAAAGAAAATGTGACTGTTTCCAATGGAGTAGGGTTGAACTTGGAATAATAGGAAAGGGAAACGTAACCAAAAAAATGATTTTTCAGTTGGGCACAGGTGGCTCATGCCTATAATCCTAGCTACTCAGGAGACTGAGATTTAAGGATCTTGGTTCAAAGCCAGCCTGGGCAGGAAAGTCCATAAGCTTCTTGTGTCCAATTAACCACCAGAAAACCAGAAGTGGAGTTGTCCCTCAAAGTGGTAGAGCACTAGCCTTTAGAGAAAAAGCTCAGTGACAGCATCCAGGCCCTGAGTTTAAGCTCCACAACTGACAAAAAAGAAGAAAAAAAGATTTTTCATGAGCTGCTCCCTTATTTTAGCTCCTTATAGAAATGAAAGAAAGATTTTTGTCTCTTAATACTTTTCACCTGCTAAGTAATCCAACTTAACTTACTAAAAACAAATTAAAAAGAGAATATACACTAATAAAAAGAATAAATATAAAATATTAATAATATTCTGTATATAATCTCTAGTCACACTCAGCATGATCTTACCAATCAAAACATACTCTTTTTCCCCCTTTGGTGAACACCATTGATTTTCACTTATCAATGGAAAATCAGGCCTTTCTTTCTTTTATTTGTGATAAAGTGTGAAATAATGATCAAGCAATTAGAAGTAATCCAAAAATGTTGCTGATAATACATGATTCCGCTTCCTATTACTTTGTCTAACTTTGAATGTTCTCAATGAAAAAGCTAACCCATGTTAAGGAAGATTTAACAGCCAAGAGCCAAAGACATGATGCAGATAGAATTTTATCTGCATAAATTAAACAAATGCATTATAACTGTTGTGACAATAAATCTGAATCATAACTTCTATACTACATTGGAGATGTTTAAAACATTCTCCAATGACAGACACAGTAGTTTAACTAGTGAATGCCAAAGGTTCCTATGTAAGATTGATCACCAGCCTGAGCTACTATTGGGAGATTGTGAAATTTCGGGGCATACAGGAAGGAAATTAGGTCACTGGGTTAGGTCATTTGAATCTCAGCCCCTTTCCTCCCTGTCTTCGCTTCTTGTCATGAGGTCAAGGGCTTTGCCCCTTATTGTAACAATCTTCCTTACAACAAGCCCAACATGAACGCAGTTGGCTGATCATGGACTGAAATCTCTGAAATTATGAGCTAAGATAAATCTCATCTCTAAGCTGTTTGTTTCATGTATTTATTACAGTGATGAGAAGCTAACACCCAAGATTTCTGAGACTTAAGCAATGGGAAGAACAGTGTATATTCTGAATCCACAGAGTATGAAAAAATAGATGCTCTCCAATGTTTCTGGGAAAGATTTATGGAAGAAGGTTTGGTCAGGACTCATTAAGTAATAGGATAATGGCAGTGTAGTGAGCAGGAAGATGGGTCTTTCTAATGGGACTATCTATAGTTCCCATTTGCATTATCTCCATTAATTTTATATAATTGTATCCAAATAAAATGCAAAATTATGTTTATATATTTAAATATCCTATACATTTTTTATACTATACATATATGTAGGATACCTATATTATATATAGAATGCCAGAATATATTCTATATAGGATATATAAATATTTAAAATATATAGGATATATATTTATAATATATCTTACATATTATATATGTATACCACACAATATGTATACCTATACATGTTACCCATACATGTATATTTACTGGACTCATTTTGAATGTTTATCTATCTAATGTGGTATCTTCTTTTATATTAGTTTTTTCTAAAATAAATTGTAATTTAGAAACAAGTTGACACTTTGTGTGAAATGTCTCTTAAAAATTTTAGCTCTTTTTTTTTTTTACTTTTTCTATTTGTTTTTGTGATGGTACTGGCTTCAACTCAGAATCTTGTGCACTCACTTAGATTTTTTTTTTTATCTGAAGCTGGTACTCTATCACTTGAACCACACCATGAGTTCTCATTTTTTTGCTGGTTAGTTTGAGATGAGTCTAGCAAATTTGTCTTCCTGGGCTTTCTTCAAATCAGATCTCAGCCCCCTAAGTAGCTAAGATTATAGGTGTGAACTACTGGTGTCTGGCTTAGCTTTTAGTCTTCCTAGTATTAAATAATCTTTTTACATTTTGTATAAAATCATGTAGTATCTGTATCTTCAGAATAGTACAAGAAAATATATGTGTATATAAGATATGTGTATTATATGTGTATATATATAATATATGTATATATGTAATATTTTCTCTCAGCCTCAGGATTTACTATGCATTTTCCTTCAAGTGTCTTTAATAGATCAGAAGTTTAGGTTTGTTTTTTTTTTTAATTTTATTTTATTTTATTTGAGAGCATACTGTACAGAGGGGTTACAATTACATGGGCAGGATAATGCATACATTTCTTACCAAGCATTGCAGCCTCCTCCTTTGTTTACCCTTCACCTCCCTTCCCAGCCTCTCCGCTCCCCCCCACCCAATCCTTCCCCCCCCCACACCGACATTGTAAAGCTCGTTTTTGACATGACATTTTGTACTTCTCATTGTTGCAACAGGTCCACCTGAATCCTTAAACAACTTGTCTGTCCCCATCTGCTCCACAAGTTATACTGACATCAAATATAGTGAAAGCGGGGGTTACACTGTGGGGGAGGGACATACAAAGCAACAAAGAAATAATCTTATAAATGCATTAGAAACACATGCATGAAAGAAAAAAAAAAACATTTAAGGGATCGTATTCCTAACATCACATTATCTGACCTTTTCCGCTTGACTCATACATATACTAGATATTGCATATAAGGGAAACCATGGGACCTATGTTTCTTTGGGCCTGGCTTACTTCACTTAATATAATTTTTTCCAAGCCTTTCCATTTCCTAACAAATGGGGAAATGTCATTCTTTCTGATGGAGGCATAGAATTCCATTGTGTATATATACCACATTTTCTTGATCCATTCATCTACTGAGGGGCATCTGGTTTGGTTCCATATGTTAGCTATGGTAAATAATGCTGCAATAAACATAGTTGTGCTGGTAGCTTTAGTGTGGTCTTGTTTGTAAACATTTGGGTAAATGCCCAAAAGTGGGATTGCTGGGTCATAGGGGAGTTCTATGTGTAGTCTTTTGAGGAACCTCCATACTGCTTTCCAAAGTGGTTGAACAAGTTTACATTCCCACCAACAATGAAGTAAGGTTCCTTTCTGTCCACATCCCCTCCAGCATCTGTTGTTGTTAGAGTTCTTGATTTTTGCCGTTCTAACTGCAGTGAGGTGATATCTCAATGTTGTTTTGATTTGCATTTCTTTTATGGCTAGGGATGTTGAACATTTTTTCATGTGTCTATTGGCCATCCTTCTTTCTTCTTCAGAGAAGTTTCTCTTTAAGTCTTTCGCCCACTTATTTATTGGGCAGTTGTTTCTTTGAGGATTTGTTGTTGGGTGGTTTAATTTTTTGAGTTCCAAGTATATTTTAGATATGAGACCCTTGTCCGTTGTATGGCTAGTAAAGATCTTCTCCCAATCCGTGGGCTTTCTATTGATCTTGCTAGCTATGTCATTTGCCCTGCAGAAGCTCTGCAACTTTATGCAATCCCATTTGTCCAACCTTTCTTTGATTTGTTGTGTTTCCGGGTCTCTATTCAGAAAATTTCAGCCTGAGCCAAGGAGACCTAGGGTTTCTCCTATTCCATCCTGTAATGTTTTCAGAGTGTCTGCTTTGACTTCAAGGTCTTTGATCCATTTGGAGTTGATTCTGGTGCAGGGTGATATATAAGGATCTAGCTTGAGTTTTCTACATGTAGTTAACCAATTTTGCCAGCACCATTTACTGAAGAGGCTGTCTTTCTTCCATTCTATTGTTTTAGCTCCCTTATCGAAGATTAGATGGCTGTAGGTCTGTAGGTTCACTTCTGGGTTTTCAATTCTATTCCATTGGTCCTGAGGTCTGTTCTTATGCCAATACCAAGCTGTTTTGATTACTATGGCTTTATAGTAGAGTTTGAAATTTGGTATTGATATTCCTCCAGCAGTGTTCTTTCCGTTGAGGAGCGTTTTTGCTATTCGGGGTCTTTTATTGTTCCATATGAATTTTTGGATTGCCTCTTCTATTTCCTTGAAGAATGAGGGTGGAATTTTGATAGGTATTGTGTTGAAGTTGTAGATAGCCTTGGGAAGTATTGCCATTTTCACGATGTTAATCTTTCCAATCCAGGAGCATGGGAGGTTTTGCCATTTTTTAAGTTCTGTGTTGATTTCCTTTTTCAAGATTTTAAAGTTTTCATCGTAGAGGTCCTTCACTTCTTTAGTTAAGTTAATTCCTAGGTATTTTATTTTTTGTGGGGCTATTACAAATGGGGTTGCTTTTCTAATTTCAGCCACACTTTTCTCATTGTTGACATACAGAAAAGCCATTGATTTTTGGGGGTTAATTTTATAACCTGCTACTTTGCCAAAGTTTTGAATCAGCTTGAGTAATTTGGGAGTGGAGTCTATGGGATTCTTTAAATACAAGATCATGTCATCTGCAAAGAGGGAGAGTTTTATTTCTTCTTTCCCTATTTGGATCCCCTTTATGTCTGCATCTTGTCTTATTGCTGTAGCTAGGCATTCTAATACTAGATTGAAGAGAAGTGGAGAGAGTGGGCATCCTTGTCTTGTTCCTGAGTTAAGAGGAAATGGCCTTAGTTTTTCACCATTGAGTATAATGCTGGCTGTAGGTTTGTCATATACAGCCTTTATTGTATTGAGGAATGTTCCATGGATTCCTAATTTTTCCAAAACCTTCATCATAAAGGGGTGTTGGATCTTGTCGAATGCTTTTTCTGCGTCTATTGAGATAACCATGTGGTTCTTATTCTTGCTCCTGTTGATGTGATGAATAATAGTAATTGATTTGCGTATATTGAACCAGCTTTGCATCCCTGAAATGAATCCTGTTTGATCATGGTGTATGATTTTTTGGATGAATTGTTGAAGTCTATTGGCCAAAATTTTGTTGAGAAGTTTTGCATCAATATTCATCAAAGAAATGGGTCTATAGCTCTCTTTCTTTGATGAGTCCCTGCCTGGTTTTGGGATGAGGGTTATGATGGCTTCATAGAATGTGTTCGGTAGTGAGCTTTCTTTTTCAATTTCATTGAAGAGTTGGAGGAGAATTGGTGTGAGCTCTGTTTTGAAGGCTTTGTAAAATTCCGCTGTAAAACCATCTGGTTCTGGACTTTTCTTAGCTGGGAGGTCTCTTATTGCTGTTTCTATTTCAATGCTTGATATGGGCCTGTTAAGATAGTTTAACTCATCTTGGTTTAGTTTTGGCATGTCAATATTTGCTAGGAAAAGGTCCATTTTTGCCAAGTTCTCAAACTTATTAGCATAAAGTTTTGAGAAGTATTCCCTTATAATGTTCTGAATCTTGGTTGTTTCCGTGGTGATGTTTCCATTCTCATCTCTGAGTTTATTAATTTGGGTGTGTTCTCTTCTTTTTCTGATAAGATTTGCTAAGGGTCTCTCAATTTTGTTAAGTTTTTCGAAGAACCAACTCTTTGTTTTGTTGATTCTTTCTATAGTTTTATTGGATTCTAATTCATTTAATTCTGATTTAATTTTCATTATTTCTTTCCGTCTACTGGATTGGGGTTTATCTTGCTGCTCTTTTTCAAGGAGGTTTAGATGTGTCATTAAATTGTTAGTTTCAGATCTCTCCAATTTGTTGATGTAGGAGCTCAGAGCTATAAACTTGCCTCTGAGTACTGCCTTTGCTGTGTCCCAGAGGAGCTGGTAATTTGTGTGTTCATTTTCATTGAATAGCATGAACATTTTAATTTCCTTTCTAATCTCTTCCATGACCCACTCATGATTCAGCAGTGTGTTGTTCAGCCTCCATGTGATACCGGACTTTCTTTGGTGGCTTTTGGTGTTGAGTTCTAATTTTATTCCCTTGTGGTCAGAGAGAATGCAAGGTATAACTTCAATGTTTCTGAATTTAGACAAGTTTGCTTAGTGGCCTAAAATGTAGTCTATTTTAGAAAACGTTCCATGTGCTGCTGAGAAAAACGTGTATTCTGATGCTGCTGGGTGAAATGTTCGGTAGATGTCTGTTAAGTCTAGTTGATCTATGCAGCTGTTTAGATCTGCGGTTTCTTTGTTGAGTTTTTGCCGAGTTGATCTATCTAGTGGGGAGAGTGGTGTGTTAAAATCCCCAACAATTAATGTCTTTGGATCTATATGGGATTTGAGGGAAAGTAGTGTTTCTTTGATAAATTTGGGTGCTCCATTGTTTGGCGAATAGATATTTAGAATTGTAATATCCTCCTGAAGGAGAGATCCTTTAATTAGTATGTAGAGACCTTCTTTATCTCTTCTCACGAATTTTAATTTGAAGTCTATTTTATCTGATATTAGGATTGCAACTCCCGCCTGTTTATGGGGTCCGTTTGCTTGGTAGATTTTGTTCCAGCCTTTAACATTGAAAATGTGTTTGTTTTTACGGGCAAGATGTGACTCCTGCAGGCAGCAGATAGAAGGGTCTTGTTTTTTAATCCAATTAGACAGTCTATGTCGCTTAATTGGAGAGTTCAGTCCGTTAACATTAAGAGATAGGACTGAGAGGTATTTGGGATTTCCTGCCATGTTATCCACCTTCTTGGGGTCTGCGAAAACTGGGTTCTTCCTATGGTTCTGGGATTCTCAGTTTGGGTGCAGTTTCTTGGCCTTTATTGCGGTCTTGTTGGTTTTCTATGTGTAGGACATCTTTAAGAATCTTTTGTAGGGCTGGTTTGGTGGAGATGTATTGTTTCAATTTTTCTTTGCTATGGAAGGTTTTTATTTGGCCTTCAGTTATGAAGGACAGTTTAGCTGGGTACAGTATTCTTGGTTGATAGTTGTTTGTTTTTAGGGCATGGCATACATCGTTCCAGGCTCTTCTTGCTTTGATTGTCTCTGCTGAGAAATCTGAGGTGATTCTAATTGGTTTCCCTTTATAGGTGATTAACCTTTTCTCCTTGACAGCTTTATGGATCTTTTCCTTGGTCTGAGTTGATCCAGTGTGGATTATAATGTGACTGTGGGATGTCCTATTCTCGTCTGGTCTATTTGGGGTTCTAAAGGCTTCTTGTATCTGAATAGGCCTACCTTTTTGTATGTTTGGGAAGTTCTCTGCTAGGATCCTGTTAAACAAATTTCCTAGACCATTAACTTCTGTTTCTAGATGCTCCTCTACACCCATTATCCTTAGATTAGGCCTTCTGATGGTGTCTTCCAGGTGTTGGATAGATCTATCATATTTCTTGGACTTGTCTTGGATGGTTGTATGTTCTTTCTCTGTAATATCTAGGCTGTCTTCAATCCCTGAGATTCGATCTTCTGCATGGTCTAACCTGCTGTCAAGACTCTCTAGTTTGTTTTTTATCTCTTTTCCTTCTAATTGGTCAACTTGATGGCTTCAAGTTCTTTGTTGAAGCTCTGTTTTAGGTCTTGTATGGATTTCTTTACTTCCTTAATTTGGTGTTCAGTGTTTGTTCTCAAATCACTTAGTTCATTGGTTATGATTTCTTTGGACTCCCATTTCTTCTGTTGGGTTCCATTCAGCATTCCCTTTGTGGTCTCCCTGACTTCCTTCAGCTCTTTGTTAATGGATTCCATGAATGCCTTTAGTGATCTTTGTGTGTTCTCTACCTGGTCTCTCAATTCCTGTATTACTCTTTGATTAGCTTCCTCCCATTTGTGGGATTCCTGCAGTTCTCTTTCCTGCCGTTCGTGGGATTCCTGCAGTTCTCTTTGAGTGTTCTCAGCCTGCTCACACCATTCCTCCCTTTCTCTTTGAGTATTCTCAAGTTGTTCACGCAAATCCTGTATCAGTTTTGTGAGTAGCTTCCTCACGCTTATGATATTCCTGTATAAACTTCTGGGATGCCTCCTCTCTCTCCCTATCATGCTCATACAGAGTCCTTTGTAAGTTGTCAAACTTCTCATTTATCATGTTTGCCAGTAATGTTTGTAGAGCTATTTGGGGACTCTCCTCTGGATTATTCATTATCTGATCTGACCCCTGATTATCAAGATTGGGAATTGAGATACCTGAATTTGCCATTTTTCTTGTTTTTTTCTGGCTTACTCTGCCCATTTGAGATGAAGATAGCACCAGTTTTATGCTAGAACACTATCTTAAGGCAACCATCAACCAAAGTTTGCATTTGTACAGTCAATAGTCTACAGATACAATCTAGTTCAACAGATACATCTATTCTACATCAAACAACTATATGTTAATGGACTTCGAACCGCAGAGAAGAATTTGGAAAACCAGAAATTATTAGGGTTAGGGAGAGATGTGCGTAAAAAATAGGGATAGATTGGTGTGGGGAGGCACAGGGAGAGTTAACTATGTCCTAATCACAATGCAGGAAATAGGTTGGGTAGGATGCAAGTAGAGAGAGAGAGGAAAAGAAGAAAGGGAAAGGGGAATGAAAAGAGACCAGAAAAAAAAATAGAAACGTAAAAATTAATGTTATTATATAGATTAAAAGACCATCTATTTAGAGAGGAATGTGAATATTTTGAGAGAAGGTGAGGGACATAGAGTAGATGTGAAAAACTTAAAAAAATGCTTAAAATATTATATAGGTATAAAGGGGTAGTACAGCTATTAAGGAATTTAAGTCTCAGAGGTTTTGAATTGAGTAATAAATTTGTGGATTAAGTGTGTACACAATGGGGGATAGGGTCTACTAGTTAACCACGGGTTTATCTGAGGATGTGCAGGACAAGAGTTACGTCACATAAGGAAGAACAAAAGAGAGGAAAAGGTGAAATGGATAGGAAAGGGAGAAGAAAAGATCAGAAGTTCAGTAGAGCTAGACAAAAAAACAAAAAGATAATTAAGAAAGAAAAAGAGAAAGAAGACAAGAAAAGAAAGGAAAACATACATTCACGTATTCCTAAAATAAGAATTATAAGAAGAAAAAAAAAAGTTACTGGAAAACAATTATTTTTTCAAAAGAGGCAAAAATTAAAGATTAATAAAAGTTTTAGAAAAGGAAAAAAATTTTTTTATATATATAAGGTACCAAAAAAAAAAAAAGAGAAGAAAAAAAAAAAGTTGTTTGGTTTTTTTGGAAGGGGTGGGAAAAATCCTGTATCTCCCTTGTGTCTGTAGCCAGTCTCTTGTTGGAGTCTCTGGTCTGCTTGAGGTCCTGTGGCTTGATTGGTTTCTTAAGTCAGATTGTACGAACAGGTAGAAAAATGCTCTGCTTTACCCAAGATTTTGAGATCCCCTTCCAAGGTTAGTTTAATGGGAGGGTGATCTGGTTTGAGAATCACAAAAGAGGGGAATGCAGTGATGAGGCTAGGTTCTGGGTAGAGTTGAGGCCTTTCAATAAATAGTAGCTTTTCCTTGGGGCTATTTTGTGAAAACCTCACAGAGCCCAGCCTGGAGCCATTCTCAGGGTTTCTGTTTTTCAATTGATTGTGGAGGCTGCTAGAGGGAGGGGCAGCCTCTGGCTCTGGTTACCCAGTGCGGAAAGCCACTCCTATGGCTGGCGCCCGAGCTGGGTGACTTTTCCCTGGATGGAGCTGAGTCTGGCAGGTCACTTCGTCGTTAAGTTCTTGTGATCTGCTAAATGACTCGTTTTATTCCAAGGCCTGAGCTGGCGCTCGCAGCTCCGCCGAGCTTTGTCGGTATCCAAGATGGAGATCACCGGTGCTAGGGGGGAGGGGTGGCCTTCCCTCCTCTGCTCCCTGAGAAGGAGTGAGGAAGTCGGGCTTCTACTCACGCCGAGTCTTGGTTCCTGGGTCGGTCTCTGGTCCGCAAACTGCAGGATGAAGTTGTCCGCTCCTTGTCAGTTCTTGCTGGTGTTGAGTAGAATCCGCTGGCCCGCCGCATCTGGCTCCTTTGTCCCGGACTCTGTGGCTCAGTTATGGTGCCCTGAAGTTGCCACCACGACCGCTGTCGCCGCTGCGGCAGCTGCTGGTAAGCGCTCAGATGTGTCTTTTTGCCTTGATTTCCCCTCTCTTGCCTAAACCTCTGTCCTGTGATGGCACAGTTGGTGTGGTTCTCTGGCTTAGGGCTGTTCACTGGAACTCCGAAATTGCTTTCTATGCGAGAGCTTGTTCAGATTCCAGCTTCTCCTCCGCCATTTTCCAAGTTTAGGTTTTTTATAACATTTATTTTGTCAGTTTTCCATAAATCATGCTTTCTGTGTCTTTGTAGTGTTTTGGAAACTAAAAACCAATAAATTACATTTTAGTTTGGATAAAATTGACCCTATTTCTTGAAAAATTTTTCTCAAAAATTTAATACTTTCATGACTTTTTTCTTTCATTTCTGATGACTGCTTATGAGTTTGCCTTCTTCCGAACTAGAAATGTTCCATGGTTTGGTGGAACAATCCCCTCTGTACTGTCTTGAGATCAATTTAAATACACACACACACACACACACACACCACACACACACATCAATGCCTATCAACTTTTATAGCAACTATTCAGACCTTTCTTGCATGTTAAAGATCCCCAAAATCATTCCTAGCAATAATCACCAATTATATGTTTAATAGAGACACAATTTATAATTTGAAGCAGAACTTAAAGATTTGAACATCTCTCAGCCTGCCATGCTGTAAAAGAAAAAAGAAGAAAAAGGAGGAGGAGGAGGAGGAGGAGGAGGAGGAGGAGGAGGAGGAGGAGGAGGAGGAGGAGGAGGAGGAGGAGGAGGAGGAGGAGGAGGAGGAGGAGGAGGAGGAGGAGGAGGAAGGAGGAGGAGGAGGAGGAGGAGGAGGAAGGAGGAGGAGGAGGAGGAGGAGGAGGAAGGAGAAGGAGAAGGAGAAGGAGAAGGAGAAGGAGAAGGAGAAGAAGAAGAAGAAGAAGAAGAAGAAGAAGAAGAAGAAGAAGAAGAAGAAGAAGAAGAAGAAGAAGAAGAAGAAGAAGAAGAAGAAGAAGAAGAAGAAGAAGAAAGAAAGAAAGAAAGAAAATGCATTTTCCTATAGGACATCAATGAGTAGCCAAGCAAACACCTTTGGTGCCCATTACCTCGTGTGAAGATCTCTGCGTGGATGCCGATGGCATATGGCAAGCGCTCATGTGAAAGGGAGAGATAACAGGGTAAGGTAGGAGGCAAAAGAAAAGGAAGGGCCAGTCTTGGTCCTGGGCAACTCACTCTTTGAAGAGCTATCTGGGATCCCTTAGACTTGTATAGAACCATCAGAGAACAGGCCCCTCAATGATCGCTCTCTAAGATCCACCTGTGAAAAGCCTTACCACAAAACTACTACAACTCAGAAATCCAAACTGTAGGAGACAACCCTCACGTAAACCATGAAGGAAGACAATCTGTTTATAGAGTCCATGCATTGGAATGTTAGTTTCCATCGCAAACACTCTTGGAACAACACCTAGCATAATGTTTGAACAATGATCGGCATACCGTAGACTCCGAAAATGAACCATTATACTCTATGTACCCTGTGTCTCCCATTAAGGTCACCAGCAGCATCTGGCAGAGGTCCTTCCTCTTTCCCGCTGTTGTTCCCTCAATCCTTTCTTTATCCAACAATATGCAGATAATTATTCAAAATGAATAAAATCGCCTTGCCGTAAAAATCTTGTGTTCTCCCCTCTCCCTCTCCCTCTCCCCCTCCACCTCCCCCTTCTCCCTCTCCCTTTCCCTCTCCCCTTCCCCTCCACCCCTCCCCTCTTTCTCTCTCCTTCTCTCCTTCTCTCCCTCTCCCTCTCCCTCTCCCTCTCTCTCTCTCTCTCCCTCTCTCTCTCTCTCTTTCTCTCTGTTTTTTTTGGGGGGGAGGAGGATGCCATCTTCTTGTCAAGGCTCCCAATGACCTCCCAGTCCTTTCTTTTCTTGTGTGTACATGTGTATGTGTGTTTGTATTGTGTGTTGTATGTATGTATGTGTGTATATGCAGGTCACTGTGTGTACTGAGGCTTGAATTCAGGGACTGGGTATGCTGGCACTGTTCCACTTGTGCCACAGCATCACATGGAATGTTTTAATGGTTAATTGGAAGTAAGAGTCTCAGGGACTTCCCTGGCCACGCTGGCTTGGAAATGTGATCCTCAGATCTCAGCCTCAGGAGCCCAGCACACCCAGTTCTTCCTACCCTGGCAGGCTCACACTGCCCCAATTTCCCATTACTAGCCACCTTCCAGCCTCACTGCCTTGCTTTTGTTTCCTAGTCCACACTAGTTCAGGCTTAGTACCTGCTGGTTCTATTCCCTCTGCTTGTCTTTCCCACACAGCTTTCTGCTTCTTAACTCCCATTTCCAAAGTTTCTATTCAGTTTCCAACAGCTCTCAGCTAAACAATGACTTCAGTCTTCTGACTAAAGTCTTCATCTTCAAAACGCCTTTGTACCCTGCAGTTTTGCAAGACTTTTTTTTTCCCCAAAATGACAATACAGTCTCTAAAGTTAACTGCAATACAACTCTTAACCTTTTAAAACCATTGCTTCCTTTATAGTTGAAATAGGATATACACTCTTCTCAGAATATGACTTTAAAATAAAAATGAATATTGTACATCATATAAACACATTCATGTAACTGTAACCTCTCTATACAGTATTTTTACAATAACAAATGTATTTAAAAAATAAATAAAAATTTATTCCAAAAAAAAAAAAGAAAGCCCACAGATTGGGAGAAGATCTTCATTAGCCATACAACAGACAAGGGTCTCATATCTAAAATATACTTAGAACTCAAAAAATTAAATCCCTGGGGCTGGCTCAGTGGTAGAGCGCTTGCCTTGCATGCATGAGGCCCTGGGTTCAATTCCTCAGCACCACATAAGCAAAAAGAAAAAAGCCAGAAGTGGTGCTTTGGCTCAAGTGATAGAGCGCTAGCCTTGAGATGAAGAGCTGAGGGACAGCGCCCAAGCCCAGAGTTCAGGTCCAACGACTGGACCAAAAAAAAAAATTTAAATCCCTCAACAACAAATCCTCAAAGAACCAACCACCTGATTAAGTGGGCTAAAGACTTAAAGAGTGACTTCTCTGAAGAGGAAAGAAGGATGGCCAATAGACACATGAAGAAATACTCAACTTCTCTAGCCATAAAAGAAATGCAAATCAAAACAACATTGAGATTCCACCTCACCCCAGTTAGAATGGCTATAATCAAGAACTCTAATAGCAACAGATGCTGGAGGGGATGTGGCCAAAAGGAAATCCTACTGCATTATTGGTGGAAATGTAAACTTGTTTAATCACTTTGGAAAGCAGTATGGAGGTTCCTCGAAAGGCTCCACATAGAGCTCCCTTGTGACCCAGTAATCCCACTTTTGGGCATTTACCCAAAGAATCACAAAGGCTACACACAAGCTACAGGTACAACTATGTTTATCACAGCATTATTCACCATAGCTAAGATATGGAACCAACTCAGATGCCCCTCAGTAGATGAATGGATTAACAAAGTGTGTTATATATACACAATGGAATTCTATGTTTCCATCAGAAAGAATGACATTGCCCCATTTGCTAGGAAATGGAAAGACTTGGAAAAAAATGCTATTAAGAGAAGTAAGCCAGGCGCAAAGAAATATAGGTCCCATGGTTTCCCTTATTTGCAATAACTAGTATATGTCTAGGACAAGCCAAAAAGCTCAAAGGCTATGTACATAATCATATAAGTTGATGTTAAACAGAATGAACCCCAAGAAAAGGACACAGAGGTTTTATCTTTGTTGCTGTTGTCTTCAATGTACTTATCAAGTGCAATGTGATTTTTTTTTTTGTTTCTTTTGTATTTTCTTCTGCCATGGTACAACCCCTGTTTTCACTCTATTTGATGTTGGTGTCCTGAACCTTGTATATACACTTTTCTAATTTTGGGAGGTGAAGGGAAAAAACACAATGCTGAAATAAGGATACAAGTTGACCCACTGTAACCATGAGATGTAAAGACACTATGTTGAAAAAGAACTTTACAACTTGTGAAGGGGGAGGGAGGGAGTTGGGGAGGTTGGAGGGAAAGGATGGTAGGGGAAAAACAAAGGAGGAGGTAACAATGCTCTATAGGAAATGCACTCATTACCTTTCTCATGTAACTGTACTCCACTGTACAGAATCTTTCACAATAAAAAATATATATTAAAGAAAAAGAAAAGTAGTGGCTAGGAGGTGGCTTAGTGGTAGAGCGCTTGCCTCACATGCGTGAGGCCTTAGGTTCGATTCCTCAGCACCACATAAACAAAAAAAGCTGGAAGTGGTGCCGTGACTCAAGTGGTAGAGTGCTAGCCTTGAGCTGAAGACCTGAGGAACAGCGCCTAGGCCAAGAGGTCAAGCCTTATGACTGACAAAAAATAAAAATAAAAAAAATAAGAAAAATAAGCCTGAGTTGCTCAGGTCATAGCTTGCAAGTAGGATGCAGTAGCTCCTACAGAGACCTCATAAAGACAACTTAGAGAAAATGTAAGCAAAAGAGAAAATACGACATTACCTGTCCTATTCAGAAACACAACAAAGCCCCTTTCTAGGACAGATCTTAATGGTGTCTAATAATCCTTATTTTAAGAAATAGGAAAAATGATATTTGTTTGTGTGTTTTAGATTTTACTTCATTTTATTTTTTTTTGGGGGGGGGGGGGTCTGGTCATGGGGCCTGAACTCTGGGCCTGGGTGCTGTCCCTCAGCTCTTCAGCTCAAGGCTAGCACGCTACCACTTGAGCCACAGCGCCACTTCCGGCTTTTTTCTTTTTTCTTATGTGGTTCTGAGGAATCGAACCCAGGGCCTCATGCATGCAAGGCAAGCGCTCTACCACTGAGCCACCTTCCCAGCCCCAGATTTTACTTCATTTTAAATTCGATGTTTCTTATTTCACTTTCTACAGCTTATCAAATTATTATATGTTAAATTTCAATTTATTATATACATGCAAATGCATCTGCATTCACATCCTTGTAAGTACATTGTATGCACATGGCTTTATCTGTCTGTGTATATATATATATATATATATATATGTGTATGTCAAAGAAAGATGTATATATAGATATATTATTGCCAACTGTAGCAACAAAACTATACTCATTTCCAACTTGTTAAACACCCACTCTCTTGTGTCATAACAGTACCAAAACTGGAGTAAATATTTTAAAATATTTGCTCAACATAGCTTGTTAATAGGAAAGGAATCATGTTCATTATAATGTATAATTACTTTCAAACCATATGCTGTTCTGATGTAAAGTAAGTTTAGGTTTTTGTAGGAGATACCTATAATTTCAAGAATAGATCATATCCAATATCACATACTTCTCAGCACAAAATGTGCTTTGCAACTTTGGCTCTGAATTTGGAAATGGAAAAGTGTTGTTGGTGATACTTAACTTTAGTTCCAAAATAGACTCTATAATATTGTGTGTTCCCTCCTTTGTGGACTTTATGCTGTTCCTCAGCATTTTCCATTTGTGGTTTAATCTTGAAAATATCTTATTATCCAATGGGGGTGAGGATGATGATTCACTATACACTTTACATCGAATCATCTTGTTTGTGCCACAAATACAATGACCGTGTTCAAGATCCAAGGAACCAAAGCCAGCCCTGTAGGATCATCACCCCAAGGATGACATAAGTGTGGGAGGTTATTAGGGTTGGGTCAAGCATAGAAGAGCTTATAATAAGTGAAAGGTTTTTTAAGTTGTGCATTGCAGAAGTACAGCTCAAACAAGCTTAAGCAAACACAATAATTAAAAGATACTATTGAGAAGTTCAAGAATATACTTGCCAGGTGCCAGTGGCTCACTCCTGTAATTCTAGCTACTCAGGAGGCTGAGATCTTAGGATCACAGTTGGAAGCCAGCCCAGGCAGGAAAGTCCATAACAATCTTATCTCCAATAAATTATTCAGAGAAAGCCAGAGTGGTTTTGTGGTTCAAATGGTAGAACACTAGCCTTGAGTGAAAGAAGCTCAGAGACAGAACCCAGGCCCAGAGTTCAAGTCATAGGAACAGGGAAAAACAAAACAAAACAAAACAAATAGTATACTTGCTTTAGACATTATTAAATCTATAGCTTTAAACAATGCCACCAGTTTTTCATCATTCCTTCCTGTGTCTTGGCTATCTATGTCACACACAATTACCATCTATAGATTAACATGTACATATTTAGAAATTATACCAGCAGAGCTGAGGATCATAGCACACATTTATAATCTCAGCACTCAGGAGGCTGGGCAGGAAGATTGTTAGCTCAAGATCAGCCAAAGTATGCTAGTGAGTTTGAGGCAATGTTGGGACCATAATGTGTGACACTGTCTCCAAGAGAAAGGAGGAGCAGGAGAAAGAGGAAGGAATAAGAAGTCCTTTCAGGATGAACCTTTTTTTCCTTGTTTCTTGCTATCTCTGGCAGAAACTCCAGAGGCAGTCATGTGTCCATGCAGGAGTCAATCATCAGGCCACGAAATGTGATCATCCATTTGGTGAGACCTAGTTCTTGAATCTGTACTGTCTGAATGTTAAGATTAAATGGAATAGGAAAGGAGTTTCTCTATTACCATAGGAAGGTAGAAAGAACTGGGTGAGCAAGAATGGTAGGGGCTGGAGGTGTGGCTGGAGGTTTGTAGAAAACAAGGTTCTGACAAAAAAAAATAGTCCTAAGTGTAAAAAGGAAAACCTCATCTTCTTATACGCAGTTTAAACATAGATTTGCACCCATAGTGAGTTAATATTTAGTCCCTACACACTTTCTAATGCTCCAGCTGGCATGGAAAAGAGGTTCTATTTAATCAGCTTCTTCAGAAACATAATTTTAGGTGACTGACTCCAGTTTCACCTCTGTATTTTCCAAGACAGATGTAGTGCTAAGGATTGCTGGATATATCAGGTCATTTCAAAGATTAATTTCAAATGTTATTGGTAAATAGATTTCAGCATATGAGTTGTGGGAGGACCTAAAGCTATTCTCTATTTCCTGTGGAAAACAGGAAAAATTCTTAGCTACTCTATTAAATTTCAAGAGGTATCAGACATTTAATCCATACATCCTGACATCCTCATCCTCAAGCCTTATTGTTTCTGGATGTCATTGAGAATTCACATCATTACAGCTGCCTACTAACCATCAGAAAATACTGAGATGTTTGTTTGTTTTTTGGTTTTTTTTTTTTGGTGTAGTAGTCAGCTTTTCATCTCTTTTACAGGGATGAGACAGGTCTCTTTCAAAGAGACAGGTCTCTTTGAAGTAGGGAGATTTATTTCGTTCAGAGTTTTGAAGACTGGTGGTGCAAATGATATGGTGCAGGTTCTATGCATCCTCTCAGAAAATTGGGAGCAATGATGGGAACAAGTGAGTGGTTTTATCTTGAATCAGGAGCAGAGGGAGCTGGACAGGGCGTGACTTATTCCTTTTATAACAACACAAACTTGCCTGAACTCAGAGAATCAGACAACTACCAAACAGTCCCACAAGAATGATCTCATACCCAAAATGAACCTAGCAACTTCAAAGCGCAAAATTTAGGGTTATATGAGAAAAAAGTCGTAATCAAGAGAGTATTTACATGCAATATTTTAAAATCAAGATTAATGTTAAATGGTGCATAAGAAAGCAAAACAATATTTCATTTAGTTTGTTTATTAATTCATTAAGCAGTGCTGGGAACTGAGCTTAGGACCTCTTGCCTACTAGGCAAATGCTCTATCACTGAGCAACACTCCCAGTTTTCAGGTCCTTTTAAGTAAAGATGGGCTGCTTTTTGTTCATGAGTGCTTTATTCTGCATTATGGAACAACAGAATCTGTCTCTTCCAACCAGCCCTCAGTTCCTGAGCCTAGTGAAACCATGAAGCCTCATGTCAATAGCAGAGAGATTTGAGGGAGATGACGATGACTTGTAGATAGATTAAGCAACACAAGGCTTTACATGACCCAGCTCCAAAAATCCTAGAGGTGAAATAGGTCATTCTTTTCTTTTCTTTTTTTTTCTTTTTTGCTAGTCCTGGGGCTTGAACTCAGGGCCTGGGCACTGTCCACTTCTGGTTTTTTCTGTGTTTGTGGTACTGAGGAATTGAACCTAGGGCTTCATATATGCTATCCAAGCACTCTACCACGGAGTCACCTTCCCAGCCTGAGTAGGCCATTTCTTTGAATCTGGCTTAATTCACTTAATATAATTTTTCCAAGTCTTTCTTTGCATTTCCTAACAAATGGGGCTGTGTCATTCTTTCTAGTGGAAGCATAGGATTCCATTATATATATATATATATATATATATATATATATATATATATATATATATATATATATCACATTTTCTTGATCCATTTATAACCTGATGCTAAGTGAAATGAGCTCTAAGATAGGGACACAAGAGATTTTATCTTTCTTGTTGTTCTTTTTAATGTGCTTATAATGTACTATGTGATTTTTTTTGTTTCTTTTGTATGTTCTTCCCCCATGGTACAACCCCTGTTGTCACTGTATTTGATTCTGGTGTTCTGCATCTGTATATACATTTTTCTAATTTGGGGAGGGGAAGGGAAATAACAAAATGTTGAAATAAGGATACAGGATGACCCATTGTAACAAGGAGATGTACAAGACACTATGTTGCAAACAAACTTTACAACTTTGAGGGGTGGGGAAGGGAGGACTTGGGGAGGTAAGGAGGAAAGGGATGGTAGGGGGAAAACAAAGGAGGGGATAACAATGCTGGATAAGAAATGGACTCATTATCTTGCTCGTGTAACTGTAACCCCTTTGTACAGTATCTTTACAATAAAGAAAAACATTTTTAAAGGAAAAAAACCCCGCAGGTATATCATTATATTTAGCCCCAGAGAATGCTTACTCCTAGTACTCCCCTAGATGGTTTGCTTTTGTTGGTCTTGAGTCTCCACCCTAAACATGTGGATTTTGCCTTAAAATTTTGTGCAAGCTACTTTGGGGACTGCAGGTCTTTGGGACAGGAGTCCACCTGCACTTGCCAGCTTTCCAATAAGGACTTCTGATTCTACTTCTAAAAATTTGCCTTCTCTGTTTCTCCCAATTGAATTCCCGTATAACAATTCCCTTGTGGCTCTAATATGGGACAGTACTTTGATAAATGTGTATTGGGTTATATAGATTTCATTTATTTCAGGCCTTAGTATAGCTCCACAGCAACTAGGAAGCAGCAAGAACAATCATGAATTGTAAAATCCTCTGTCTCTAAGACAACAAGTTGTATCAATATCCATTAAATATTCAGGTCCTATGACCTAAGTTTCCTTTTTTTGGTCCCGTCAAGTAAATTCCTTGGGAACACATAATAAAATGTGTAACTTTTAAAGCACATTGTTGTAAATATGCATTTGTCATCAGGAAAATATTCTGCATTTTGCTGTTGAATGTCTAAAGCAATTTATAAACAATATTTTTTATCTTTTTGCCTATTTTTTCTTTATATCATTTACTTTTTATTTTTGTAGAGTAATTGTACAAAGGGCTTTCATTCTTACATTTACATACATGCCTATAACATACTTTAATCATATTCACCCTTTTCACCCTTTTTTCCTTCTCTCAATTTTATGCTGTTTCTCCATCAAACAATGCCCCTTTTAACAATCAGGTCTTATTATTTCAGTTATTTTTGTTTCTTTTTTTTGGGGGGGGGGGAGGTCCAGTCATGGGGCCTGAACTCTGGGCCTGGGTGCTGTCCCTCAGCTCTTCAGCTCAAGGCTAGCGCTCTACCACTTGAGCCACAACACCACTTCTGGCTTTTTTCTTTTTTTGTTTATATGGTGCTTAGGAGTCAAAGCCAGGGCCTCATGCATGCAAGGCAAGCTCTCTACCACTGAGCCACCTTCCCAGCCTCTATTTCAGTTATTTTAAGTCTAGCAAAAATGCATGATTCTTGTCACTGAGTTTGGTTTAATCTTGCTCAACATAATGTGTTTCAATTCCATCAATTTTCTGGCAAACTATAATTTCATTCTTCTTTATTGCTGAACTCATCCATTATATATATGAGGCACAGTTTCACTATCTTTTCATTGGTTGATGGGTACCTAGGCCAATTGCAAACTTTGTCTATTATGGATAGTGTGACAATAAACATGAGTATGCAGGCATCTCTCTTGTCTTAACTTAGACTCCTTAGAATATACAAACTATGGATAATTTGTTATCTTACATTTTTACAACAAAATGTGTTTTGTGGGCAATAAAACTGTTTCAGGATTTTTGTGAGTTGGTTGGTTGCTTTTTGGGTTTTATTGTGCTTTTTTTTGGGGGGGGGGGCAATGGTATTGAACCCAAGGTCATACGTAGACATCCTAGGCAAATGCTCTATCATTTTACCTGCACCATTAGCCCATTTTATATTTTGTTTCCAAGACAGATCCCATCAATTTTACTTGGGCTAGCCTCAAATTCATTATCCTGTAACCTATTCTACCAGAGAAACTGAAATTATAGGCATACCACCATTCTCAGAAAAACTATTCAAAATTTCTTGTGACAATTCTATGTGCTTCCTTCCATGAATACAAGATTAACCAGCAACAGTTATAGTTCCTATATGGAGGTATCTCACTCCGTTGAAAATGTATGTGGGAAGTTAACACCTGTGACATTAAACATGCTGTAATTACAAGAATGCTCACCTTTAAGAAAACAAATCAGACAACCAATGTGCTGGAAAATATGCATCTGGAATGTCCTCGCTACTTTGGTAGTATTTACGGACTCATCATTTTCATAGCTATAATCTTGTATACATTCCTTTTGATTGAATTGAGAAAGGACAAATTTTAATCATGGAGGAAATTAAGATGTAGCTGAAAGTGGTGGTAAGTATGGATGTAGGGCTTGCCTACATGAACCCAGATAGAGCCTTACATTTCCAGGGAAAAGAGGCAAGTTCTATTTAAAATTAAAGATGCCTACATTTCCAGTGTTATCTTCATTAGCTGACATTTAGCTGGCTGGGTCACCAGTCAAGTTGTTTTTATAATCAATTAAATAGTAGCTATGCTTCCATTGCAATGAGCAGTGTGTGGGAAACTTTGATGGTCTTTAGAATAATCTATTAAAAATTATTGACCAATTTGGTTTTTCTATTATCCAGAATTCTGTGCCAACTTCAGTTCAGGCTTTCATGGGGCCGGCTAATGTTGAGAATAATTCATTTCAGAGGCCTCCTGCTGTCTTTTAACACAAGATATTTGAGAGAAGAGGGTTAATATGTCCTCCTTGATTGCCTCTAGGGTCTGAATATGGAAATGAACTCTGTAAAAGAACCCTAGATCGCGTCAACTGACCAAGGAGATACAGGATTGGTCACAGAAGTAAGCACAACTTTCATCCCCATATAGAAGCCCTGACAGCGGGTTCGTTCAGTAATTTAATGTTATGTAAAGAAAGGAGACATCAGACAGTTTTCTACGTTTCTGACCTAAGAATGGTAAAAATGATTGGAAGATCGGAAAAGTGTGGATAGAATCAAGGGGATAAAGAGTTTTATTTTAGAAATCCTTTTATTTTTAGATAGACCCAGATTGTATTATATCATGAACATTTTGGACCCAATAGTGCAGCTTGGACCACAAAAAGTCACATTTGATAGAAAAGGCAAGGGTTTTGCTACCAATGAGATATATTACCTCTGGTACCCAGAGTATGATCTCACTACTACCTAGATCACCTATTTATACCGGAGTCTTCTGTACTTGTTTTCGACCTTGTTTTTATTTTTCCAAGTAATGTAGATATAGATATTTTAATGTGAACAATTTACATATTGTATTATATTAATTTCGGAACTATGTTTCTAAGTCTTGAATGGTCCATGCTTTTCTTTTCTTTTCTTTTCTTTTTTTGTCCATTGTGGGGCTTGAACTCTGGGCTTGGGCACTGTCTGTGAGCTCTTCATCTCAAGGTGAGCACTCTACCGCTTGAGCCACAGCACTACTTCCAGTTTTCTAGTGGTTTTTATTGGAGATAAGAACCTTACAGACTTTCCTGCCCAGGCTGGCTTTGAACCATGATCCTCAGATATCAGCCTCCTGAGTAGCTAGGATTACAGGCATGAGCCACTGGCACCCGGCCTGGTCCAGGTTTTTCAATATTACCCTTACTTTGTGTGTGTTGTGTATGTTTGAGTGACATTTTTTGTAGGAAAGGGAAAATTGTAATCATCTTGAATAAACATTTTTAAATTTCTCAGGAGCCTATTCAGATCTTTCCCATCTTTAAAGTTATATTAATAAATCAAGGGTTTATAAAGCAAATAAAAACAATTCCCATAAGTAAAAATAAAATTCCAACTCTGACCCAAGATTAAAAACAAAAACCCACCACACAGTGTCTATTGGTATGAATTTTGAAAATCCAGTGGTATGGCTTTAGTATGAATATGGACAGAGTAGTAGACATTTAGAATTGTGTTTGAAAAATATTAAATGGTTCCAATTCATAGCAACATTTCTTCAAGGTATAGACTTTGGAGAGAAATCAAACCATTATCTTACTGGGGGGGAGGGAAGCATTAAAGGAGAATTCTTAAAGCAAAAGAGGCCAAGTGCCGGTGGCTCATGCCTGTAATCCTAACTACCCAAGAGGTTGAGATCTGAGGATCTTGGTTCAAAGCCAACCCAGGAAGGAAAGTCTGTGAGACTCTTATCTCCAATAAAGCACCAGAAAACTGGAAGTTGCACTGTGGCTCAAGTGGTAGAGTGCTAGCCTTGAGCTGAAAAGCTGAGAGACAGTGCCCAGGCCCAGAGTTCAAGCTCCATGACTGACAAAAAAAAAGCGAAAAGATACTTGTCGGCCACACTATGTGAGTTGGTTCTGATTCATAATAACCTTGTCTGAGCCAAGGGTATATATTCCCCAACTCCTTCAGAGAAATCATACCAACTCAGAATGAAATAAAAGTTATGTTGCTTTGCTTTGTTTTGCTTTTTGAATTAGTGTACATTTGAAGTCTGAAGGGATTTCACTGTGGTATTCTCATACATGCACACAGTGCAGCTGGAACAAATTCATCCCCCTTCACCATATTTACATTGCTTTTCTCCTTCTTTCCTATGAAGTCAGAATCTGTTTTTGTTGTTGTTGTTGTTTGGGAGGGGGTTGGTACTGGTTCTGTGGCTTGAACTCAAAGCCTGGACACTGTCTCTGAGCTTTTTTTTTTTCCCCTCAAGGCTGGTTCCCTAACACTAGAGCCACAACTCTATTTCTGGCTTTCTTTGTGGCTAATTATAGATAAAAGTCTCACAGACTTCCCTGCCTGGGCTGGCTTCCAACTACGAGCTTCAAATCTCAGCCTCTTGAGTAGCAAGGATTACAGTCATAAGCTACCAACACCTGACAAAATCAGATTCTTAAGTTTCCTTAATGTATGATATTGGTGCTTTCTGGTCTCTCTGAAGTTCACTTCTCAATAAAAATTTTATTTAGTGTCATTGACCAAAGAAGACTCTCAGCTCCTTGATTCAGGAAGGAATCATTTTGTGTATGACATCAGTTTTCTTTGAAGCATTAAGCAAGCACAGGGGTACCAAGGTATAGATTCTACCTACAAACATGATATTTTTCATGATCTCTATCAGTTTGATGACTTCATCTTTAATTCCGTTTTCCTTTCCAAACTTAGAAAAGCTATACACAAGTAAGTACGAAAATCTGAACAGTCAGCTAACCTGGCTGAGGCCCTTTCAGAATATGACTGCTTTTGAATTCTCCTCAAGATTAATTTAGCAAATTTAAGAAGGAAAACAAGTATAGATTTCTTGAAGACTTAGAACCACTGTTTTGTTTCTCATAGGAACTCTCCATTCTAACAGAAGTTACTTGAAAAACTGAAGCTGGAAGGAAATTTGAAGATGACTAACAATGGAAGTACCAAGGTACTTTTTCTTTATAGACTACCACCATCAGCAGGTGCAATGGTTATAACTAATCAACTGTCTTACACCTGACTTAGTGAGGATTACAATCCCAACAGAAGTTCATAAGCTGAAGAAGATAAATAGCCCAACATTTGTGTTAAAATAAATTAACTAAACAAAAGCTTTGGAGTCTTGAAGAGATATGGACAGCTCTGTAATAATTAACCCAGTAAAACCTGGAATAAGTGTCCACTGAATAAACCAAACTTCTCCTAAATCATGAAATTATTGGAGGTTATTTTAGTAAAAGCAAGTCTTAATGTCTATAGTGACCTGAACTTTGTATACACCTGCTTCAAGGTAGGGCATTTGGAAGCCTAGTGGCTTAAGCTTGTGATTCTGTGTTATTTTGCATGATATTAGGAAGATTGCAGTTCATAATCAGTCTTGGCAAAAAGTTTGTGAGACTCCACCAAAACCAATAAAAGCTGCGTATGGTAGTTCATACCTGTCATCCTAGCTACATGGGAAGCAAGATTTACCCGGGCATAAATGGAAAACCATATTCAAAAATTATCTAAAGCAGTTGGGCACTGGTGGTTCACACCTGTAAACCTAGCAACTCAGGAGGCTGAGATCTGAGGATTACAATTTGAAGCCAGGAAAGTCTGTGGGCCTCTGATCTCCAAATAACCACTAGAAAACCAAAAGTGGTGCTCTGGCTCAAAGTGGTAGAGTGCTAGCCTGAGCAAAACAGCTCAGGGATAGCACCCAGACCTTGAGTTAAAGGCCCACAACCAACCAAAGCAAAATCTAAAGCAAAAAGAGCTTGGGGAATGGCTCAAGTCATAGAGTACCTGTTTAGCAAGCCCAAGGCCCTTAGGACAGGGGCTTAATCCCATATGACTACTATCCTTAGAGCAAGGAGAATATTAACACGAAGGGGAAAATATGAAGAGATAGACGGAGAATTCAGCCACCTGCAAGCCACAGAAAGGCCTGCAACTTATTTTGATTTTTACCATTTCCTTAAGTTCTTCAGAAGGAATCAGCACTAGCACTTTCAGACTTCTAGCTCCCCTTACTATGCAATAATAACTATCTATTGTTTACACCACCCATTTCATGGTACTTTGTATAGTAGCAAGCCATTCCAATACCAGCTATCCTCTCGAAGACCAGAGCTGTTAATCCTGACTAGTCCATATTTTGGTTATCAGGGTTGTTGGTGACAAGCTGAAGAGCCAGGTCAGAGATGAAACAGAAGATTTACTACATCAACTCAACTAACAGGAGGGTAGAAAAACAAACACAGAGCCAGTGGAGTTTGCTTACTCTCATGATTTATTAATATTCAGATTGAAAAAGGAGCCTTAGAGCCGCAAGTTACGCTAATTGGCACATTTGCTTTATTTATTTATTTTTAAAACAAACTGGGTTTTTGCCTTTTTTTTCTTTTCCTTTTTGTTCATTCCATCACATTGAAAAGGAGGAAACAAAAATGGTTTTTTAATTCACTCAATATTTTGGACTCCTCAGCTGAACGGAACATTGCACACACACTTGGAACAGAGAGAGATAGATAGGAAAGTGGACTCCCACAGGGCCACACGCACCAGATCAAAAAAAGAAAAAGAAAACCGGGATACAGTGCAAGAATTTCCCAAAACGATTGGATCATCATTACCAAAACTCGCCATAACAACACCAAGAAACAAAATGTTTAAGCCACACTGTTTGACTTGGGATCTTTCCTGCTTTTTTTTTTTTTAAATGTTTGCCACACAGAGAGAAAAGAGGGCTCGTGGGGGAAGAGGACAGACTCACAGACGTGAGCAGGACAGGAAGGGGAACTTTAGAGTGGAGTTAGAGAGGGTAGGAGAGACAGGTTTCAGGAGAGGGGTAGTTGGGGACGTGGAAAGCCATTTCTTAAAGTTCAGGCATGTTCTTGGTCAGCCTCACGTTCTTCTTCTTTACCCTCATCCTGCCGGGCACTTTCCTTAGGTTTGGTTTCATCTACAGCTTCTGAGAAGAAAACAAGACAAGGGAGAAAGAGGGAGAGTTAGTATTTTGTCTCATCAATATGAAAATATAATGCATTTGTTCTTTTCACAGCTTTCAGGTAAGAGTAATTCATTAATACAATTCATGTTTTTATCAACACAATAAATCAATATAATTTCACAACTTTAAGACAAAAAGGATACCATTAATATCATTTCCAAGTTCAGAAGAGTTTTCCTCAAGGAAAAGCTACAAATGGACAACCTCAGGAACAAAGTATGAGGTTAGGAGCAAGTTGGCCACTCAATAGCAATGACTGAGTTCTTTAGCCACTCATTCACAGTGAAGTATCATTATATAGAATAATGTATGTATCACATAAAGAATCAGGTAAATGAGGTTGATAGGTGATAGAAACACCAATTTTATAAACAGACCCTTCTAAGATTAGTGATACCATATCTACTGTGTTAACTTTTTCTGCAAACTTCCTCATGTTGGAAATACAACAGCGATACTCACAAGACAATATGTTGGAAATTAACTTTACAACCTGGGGGGGTGGAATAGGAGAAAAATGAGAGAGGGGGTAACAATATTCTACAAGAAATGGACTCATTACCTACATGACTATAACCCCTCTGTATATCATATTGAAAATAAAATAAAATTAAAAAAAAGAAAATACTTGTATCTTTTAAAGTAAAACTTTTGCTATTGTCTTTTCTTCTCTTAATGTCTACCAGCTGTTAGGATTTTTTTCTTAGAAAGATAAACTGCAGTCAATGGGATTTTATTAGGTTAATACTTTTTATTCAATTTAAAGGTAATGGATAGGCTGTGAAATCACTGGGGCAAAGAAATATAACTGTGTTAAGGAGATTAAACTGGCAATACTGAATAAAAGGTATTTGGTGTTGGGAGGCAACGTTGAGATTAGAGAAATAGAGCCTATTTAGAAGACCAGAAGAACTCATAAAAAAGTATGTGCTTTTCAAATCACTCCAATATATTTATATTCAAATTAAAGATCCAGAATCACAACAAACCAAAGAAAGATTGGATAAATAGGATTGCATCAAACTGAAATGTTTCTGCATGGTAAAGGACATAGATAGCAAGATGAATTTGAAAGTGCACAGAATGGGAGAATATTTTTACTAGCTATATATCAGGCAAGGGCCTCAGATCTAAAATATACTTAGAGCTGAAAAAAAAAGTAAACCACCCAAAATAAATCCTCAAAGAAAAACAACTCAATTAATAAATGAGATAAAGATTTAAAGAAAGACTTCTCAGAAGAAGTAAGAATGGCCAATATCTCTGGTTATAAAAAGAAATGCAAATCAAAACAATATTGAGATTCCATTTCACTCTAGTTAGAATAGCCAGTATCAAGAAATAACTAACAATAACAGATGTTGGTAGGGATATGGCCAAAAGGGAACACTGCTACACTGTTGGTGAGAATATAAACTTGTTCAACCACTCTGGAAAGTAGTACGGAGGTTCTTCAAAAAAATAAACATAGAGCTTCTCTATGACCCACCAATTCCATTTCTGGGCATTTATCCAATAGGCCACAAACAAGGCCACACTAAAGCTACCAGCACAACCATGTTCACTGCACCATTGTTTACCAGGGTCAAGATATGGAGTCAATCAGATGCCCTTCAGAGGACGAATGGATCAAGAAATCGTGGTACTTGTACAGAATGGAATTCTATGCTTCCATCAGAGAGAATGATATTGTACTATTTATAAGTAAATGGAAAGTTAAAAAAATTATATAAAGTGAAGTAAGCCAGAACCAAAGAAATATAGGCTATATGCTTTCCCTCATTTATAGTAATTAGAATGTGCTTATAAATCTACAAGTAAACACAATGGTTGGTAAAAGACAAAAAAATTACACTTGGACATGATGAATTAAACAGGACTCCAAACATTCACACACTGATACCAAAGGAGGATATTCTCATGAGAGGATCACAAAGGCTCAATAACTATAAGCATATGATCTTATAAAATGATTTTTATCAAAATGAACTTCAAGAAATGGAAATAAGAAATTTTTTTGTTATTTTGCTTCTGGGGGGGGTATTATTTTCCTTCCTTTTCTACTTTGTCACTGTTTTTATTTCTGGGCTTTTTATCTTATGTGTAAGTTTATCTGATTGTGGGAGGGTCAGAGGGAGTACAGAAATGGTGAGACCAAAGGTGAACAAATGCAGCAATGATACTCACTGGATACCATGTTGCAAATCACTATACAGCTTGTCAGAGAGAATTAGGAGGGAAAAACTGGGAGAAAACAAGGGAAGAAGTGACACTGTTCAAAAAGAAAATGTACTCATTACCTGACTTATGTAACTGTAACCCCTCTGTACATCACCTTTACAATAAAAAAAATTTAAAGGCATTGATTTTCAAGCTGGCAGTTGAAAATCAACTGCCCACTAACTGCCAATTAATTCTTGAAGAGCAGTGCTCTAATTCAAGTTCTTAGATGAAAGGAACTCTCAGTTCTGATCATTATGCTGTGTACCTACCAACATTTCTTAGAGATTTTATATTTTTTAGTGTGCTAATGAACCATTTAATTTTCTGCCATAAGAAAGCTTCTAGATCTATTTCAGTGAGGTCCTTCCTTGGCAACCTGCAGTTTCTAGACTGTCTAAACCTTTGGATACCACAAGTTTTGCCCGAGGTAGTTTAAGATCCTTAGGAGCTACATGAAACAAAATTGTAATGCATTTTTCAAACTACAAAAGCAAGATAATATTGTTTTCAATTATGCAGAAGCATATAGAAGGATCATTTGGAGTAGAAGATTTCACATTGTTTTTACTAAAATAAAAATTTGGAAAATAAAATGTATGATTTGAAGGAAATTAGGAAACTCAAGCAAAAAGAGGAAGGAGGGTGGGTAAGGTGAGAAATTTACAACTGTGAGTTAAAAGGAAGGAAATTTGAAGGGGAGAATCAAAACAGCAAAAAACAATTCCAAAAATGTAAAACCAAAAAAAATAAATAAAAGAATAAAGTCAGTGGGGTTGTTAGATAATTACAAAAGGAAATGTCAATAATTTAGCTGAAACTCAATTCAGCAGAACATGTGCAATTAATTATGCATACATTTTATCTTGTATAAGATAGTAATTTTTTCATCTGATTATTTAACATTAAGCAAATTCATTTAGATGAAGGACTAGTTAGCAAAAACAAATGTGTCTACTCTATGGGTTCAGAATAATTTTTATAGGCCACTAAGAATCTACATGGAAACCAACAAAGGGCAGAAACAGTGTAAAGTTCCACTCTTTCACAGTCGGAAAGTGAGACCAGCTAAGAACATTTTTTAAGAAATCCTACATTTAAATGAGAGACATGTGTGTTTAAACTTATTATGTCAGCTCTGAGCTTACCTGCTGTAGCTAGATTCATTTGATGAGACGCTAAATATGAGTTTAAGAAAGGATTTTATCTATAAACAGGAATGAAAACAGGAAAGAACTCCATATTGCCTTTTTTTTTTTTAAGGTTGTGGCACTTGCACTTGGGTCCTGGGCACTATCTTTTAAGCTCTTTTGCTCAAGGCTAGCACCCTACCACTGTGAGCCACAGTGCCACTTCTGATTGTCTGGTGGTAAGAGATAAGAATCTAATAGACTTTCCTGTCTAGCCTGGCTTTGAACCATGATCCTCAGCTCTCAGCCTCTTGTGGAGCTAGGATTACAACTGTAAGACACCAGCACCCAACCAATATCACTTTCTTATTCCTTCTCCTCTGATGTCAACCTAGAAACAAGTCATTGTAGCAAACAAATCATATTGATTATATAGCTGCATAATTAACCAGTTTTATTCAATAACTTGAAATAAACTAAGATACTCCAGATATTTTGTATCAATTATTTAGCTAAAGGTAATACTTAAAATATGATTTTTTATACTTGTAAGCATTCCCTTTTGTCCTCACAGACACTTGAATCACTTTGTTTTGTAGATGTACATATTGAGGCACAAGAAGATTAAATAATTTCCCTCAACTCATGCACATTGATCCTCAATGGCAGCAAATTCCATTTTAGGATTGAACCATCCATCTGGGCAGCTGTTAGTCTAGATTTCTTTCCCTGCACCATATGAGAAGGATGGATGGACCCCAGGTACAAACAAGGGAAGGAGTCAACAGGTATATAGGCCTGGAATCTCTAAAGTCTGGAATTACTCTTGTTAAAAGCAGCTCAAAATGGTGGGAAGAATCCTGATGAGTCTTTTATAATAGCAAATCTCATCTTGGCACATTCTGGCACTAATTACATAATTTGTAAATGCTAGCAGTGAGTTCGTATGATATATAATCTTCAGTACTTGTACAAAAAACTTTGATCCTCATGGTGAGTGTCAGAAACAGATGAATGGCTGAGGGCAGCTGGTCACTCCAATTACCATAGTCCAATTAGGGTAAATAACCATATTTCTCATCTAGAGACCCAACCTCCCTCCTGGTGACAGTTGCTACTTCAGAAACTGTAGAAGAAAAAGAAAACCAATGTGAGACTGATGTGATTTGCCAAGTGACATGGAACAAGGAGTAAAAATAATGAGGTCCGGAGATGGCAAGGAAGCCCAACTCAGAGTTGCAGATATAAGAGCAGAAATCCAGAAAGCTAAAGGGCAGAACATTATTCTCCTTATTTAGCTCACCTCTGAACAGTAATTTACTCAGGCTACACATAGAAAAGCTAATCTTGTCACTGTTATTTTGATAACTTTGCTGTTATCTGTTTTGTGACAAAAGAATGTTATGCTAAAAGTTAAATTCCTGAGATGGTGGTACTAGAGGTGTGGTCTCTAGGAAGTAGCTGGAGTAGGAGGGTGGGCCAGCTGTGATTGGCACAGATGTCCTTAGACAAGAGACCAAGAGAGAGCCAGCTTGTTCCTTCTACCATGCTTCATGCAAGAGACAGCAGGTCTGCACCTCAAACCGAACTTCTTCCCTGACTTTAGACTTTCCAAACACCACAACTATGAGAAATAAATTTCGGCTGTCTAATGCCCCCTACATTGCTGTATTTTGTGATAGTAGCCAGGCTAAGATCCACTGTGTGTGTGCGTATGTGTGTGTGTGTGTGTGTGTGCGTGTGTGTGCGTGAGTGTGCACACACGCGTATGTGCATGTGTGTGTATTGGGTGTATTGTGTGTACATGTTGTGTTTGTGTGTGTGTGTGTGTGTGTGTGCAGGTCTGGGGCTTAAATTCAGAGCCTAGGCACTATCCTTGAGCTTTTTTGCTCAAGGCTAGCATTCTACAACTTGAGCCACAGCTCTAGTTCCAGTGTTTTTGGTTGGTTAATTGGTGATAAGAGTCTCATAGACTTTCTTGCCCAGGCTGGCTTTGAATCATGATCTTCAGATCTCAGCCTCCTGAGCAGCTAGGATTACAGGTGTGAGCCCCCAGCACCTGGCAAACTTGACTATTTTTAATGAATCTATGAAATTCATTTTATTTATGTGTTTGGTTTTTTTTGAGACAAGGTCTTATTACCAGATCCAAGCTGGCTTTGAACTGAAATGTTCCTGTTTCAGCCTACCAAGGGCTGGAATTACAAGCTTGTGCCATCAGACCCAGAAACTGCATATATTTTGAACAAATGTTTAGTTTTCACATTTTGATCCAAAATTACTATTCTTAAGAAAGATCCTGATCACACTAAGATAAGGATGTAATGAGAATATGAGTTATTTCTGTTCTCATTTGAAGCCTTGTGATAGTAGTTTTAAAAGACAAGGAGATTCAGCGAGACAACATCACAGTGGTCTTTAAAAACTGTTTGTCCGAAGGGTGAACAAATGCAGCAGTGGTAATCACTGCACAGGATGTTGAAAATGAACTACACAACTTGTGGGAGAGAATAGGAGGGAAAAACTATGAGAAAACAAAGGAAAGGGTGACATTATCCAAAAAGAAAAATGTGCTCATTTCCTGATACATGAAATGGTAACTCCTCTCTACATCACTTTTATAATAACCATTTTTTTTTTATAGAAGTGTATGCCAACCTGGCTCCCTGAACTTTTCTGAAATAGATTCTGGAAGTAGCTCTTGCTTGTGTGCATTCCATTCATTTCCTCGAAAGGGTGAGACTTAGCAAGAGTGTGCATTCTGTTGGTGAGCAAACACCAGCAACAGCAACTGCTTGTGCACTCAGCCAGGCAACCGGGTTGCAATGTTGCCTGAGAGATGGCGGTGCTCCCAGCTGTCATCGCCCACATGGAGTTCTAATGGCCCTGTTTCCTGGCTGTAGTCCAGGCCCCTCCACAGCCCTACATTACTGAAATTAGGTTGAGTGGATTTCCGAGTAAAACATTACCTCTTGGGACCTGCCCAGCAATCCCCAGCCTTGTCAACATTGATTAAATAGAAGCTGCTATCATCCTGGGGCCATGCCCACAATTACTCTACCAGACACCACTGAGCTGGGATGTGTGTTTCCTTTTCCTTTTTATTTCCATCTTTCTCGAATAATAAGCATCATCACTTCAAGATCTCAGAAAAAAAGCAATAATAATAATAAAAGTTGTGTAGCTAAGACAAATACGGACCTTTTGTTACTTGCATGGTCCTTCTCTTGAGCTGAGTACCAAGCGTCGATCTGAAACCCAGAACCATAGCTTTGGATGGTCACTGGGATACATACTTTATTCGTGTCATCACTATTGTTTCATATTTAAACCTTATTCAAGATATTGAACATATATGAATATGTGTGTGTCAGGATAAGGGTTCAAATAACACCTGTTTTTCCACCTTTTACTTTCTGCATATTAGAAAGAGATAGTAATACTTCCTTTATAACTATGCCCTTCACATTTTTCAGTGAGTATCATAGAGAATGTAATCAAGAAGAAAACCTGTGGGCAGCACAGTGGAGTCCAGAGACACCTCAAACAGAGCATATACCATTCTTATTTCTCTCAGAAAGAACTTAGGACCAAGATAACCTATATTGCCGCTTGATTGCCATCAATTCATTTTATGAACTCAGACAACTTAGTTTTCTTTTCTTTGCTTCAGTTCCTAATCTAGAAATAATATTGATAATGGTGCTTACCCCATCTTATTGCGAGCAAATTGCAAGTTGTAAAGTTATGGGAAAATTTTTTATAAAATTAAGTGCACAATGTAGTATGTTGAACTTTAATTTGACCAGATGATTTGAGAAATTCGTTCAACTTTATTTCAGCCATCAGGTTGAACATTTTCATTCCAGGAAGGGAAAAGCAATTTCCTAAATGAAACAAACAAAAAATTTCTTTCTCGCACACATGGTTAAGAGATTCTCTGCCAGAATGTTTCTGTAAAATGACTGACTCTTAAAAATAAGGGGATGAATGGTTTATTAATTAAACAATTACTCAGAAAATGAGATATGACTGGTTGCTAATTAAAGAAAGACATTTTTATAGGTGCTAAGATAGAATACAGGATTTCTAGTCTATAAAAGAAAGTCATTGTTCCTGTTTGAAAGGAGAAAAGATCTAAAGATTTTTACTAAAAAGAAAATATTGAGGGGAGAGATTGGGCTGAGAAGGATGAGGGAAAATGATGAAAGGAATGACATGGATCAAGATGTGTTGTACTTATAACCTGGTTTGTTGGGTGGTAACTACTTTGTACAACTACTTAAAGATTTAAAAAATATAATAATAATAATAAAAGAAAATACACAAAACACAATAAAAGCCACAGAAGGTATAATTTCAGTAGCCTTGAAAAAGTGTTAAAGATATTTATATGGTGTATAAAATCATCAGAAATTAGTATCCTGTAATTTAAATTTACATATTTTCATAGTTGCTATTGACCATTTCTGGAATATGATAAAAATAAATCTATAAAATTAAATTGTGTTAGCCATTTTCTTTTTGTGTATGTAGGCATATATTATGCTACTTGTGGAACCCAGGGCCTCTCAAATATGCTAGGCCAGCATTCTGCCAACTCAGATACATCCTTAGCCAGTTCACTTTATTTTTCCCATGATCACAGTCAAGTATAACAGTCAAGTAGGCTTCTTTCCTCATTCCTTCTCCTAGATAAATTACAACTAGAGCTGGCAGTTGAATCAAGTTCTAAGGAGATATTGCTTCTGTTAGTTCATGGGAGGAAAGGAAAAATGTAGAGTCAGCAAAAGGATAAACAATTCCCATATGACAGTGATATGGCAATTTGGGGAAATATCTCTCAAGGATGGAATGTCACATTGTTTCACTGAGTGATGGTAAGAAACAACACAGCCTAGAGATCTGAGTTCTCCTCTTTGCTGTGTATATGTGTGTATGTATAAAATACACGTGTTAATATGTATGCATGCATATATATATATTTACACACATACATACTATTCTTACAAAATAATAAAATATGATTTTCAAATATATGTACAGTATTTTTAAGTTTGAGAGAAAGAACAATATCTGTTGGGCACTATGCATTCCATTCTTTAGCCCCAACTACACAATAAACAGAACTATTATTTCCTTTCACTTACGGGTGCCATAAAACAAATTGCTTAGCTATGTATTGCAAGAGTTCAGAAACCTCTACTTAAAATTAATGCATAAATCAATTGCTGAGATATATATGTTCACTCTACTTAGCAAATACTGTAAATACTGAGAATTCCATTTGGGCCTTCAGTTTTTGTAAAGGAGAATAATAATATAGCAGGTTACTCAGTAACACTTTTTTTTTCTTCAGTAGCATTTTGTTGAATGAATAATAAAATTAATGGTTCTGTGAGGGAGGGAGAGCTTATTCTCCAGCACTCACTCCAGAATAGAATGTTGGAGGTGTCTTAGTGGCACCTTTTTCTGGCCCCCAGTGGCAGGAGTGGTTCTATTCTCCTGGATCCTTTCTCCTTGGGCTCCTCTCCTCTCTCCTCTGGCATCTTGAGCCAGAGAACAAGACAGGTCTCTACCAAGGGGTCAGGTACCTGGAAATGGAAGTGCCATCCTAAGAAAGGGAGAACCTTGCCTTTTTCGCTCTTCCAGAATCATGGAGCCTGTTTAGCAAGAGTCACACGTGGGCAGCTCTGTCTCACATCCTTTTGTGTGTGTCACATTTGTGTTGAAAAGGTTAATTAATGTCTGTTCATCACCTTGAACATGAAAAAGAATTTTGTGGTTTGATTTATTGCCGTGTATTCTTTGAAATAGGCCTTCAGGTGAAATCATCAAATTGTATAGTCCATTTATGTTTCTGTTTCAGAACGCAGTTCATTTGCCAATGTTTAATTCTGGAAGGTCAGGGTCAAGTCTACATATTTCAATACAATGAACATTTAGAAACCATGCTCACAATGAGCACTTTGGTAATTTCAAATCTGTACCCAGCCCATTTTGCTTCATTAGATTCCAGATGAGAATCCTAGCTAAGAGGAAAATCTTATCTGTGTCTCCAACTTTACAAATTCAATGATCTAGGAGGACAGACACAAAATAGTCATGGATATTCATGGCCATGGATAAAATTGAAGGTGGGATCTATGGGGAACTTAACATCATAGATTTTTGCCTAGAGGTTTGAAAAAATTATGAAGAATTGTTACAGGAAAAAATAAATAAAAGGAACTAGGGTGTCTAGAGTGCCTCTCCATGCTTTAGTTGTTATTTAGCTAAGATCCTGTATAGGTGGAATTACAGGCAGACACTGTCAGGTCTTTTTTGTTTTTTTCTTTGCCAGTCCTGGGGCTTGAACTCAGGGTTTTGGCACTGTCCCTGAGCTTCTTTTGCTCAAGGCTACCACTCTACCATTTGAGCCACAGCACCACTTCCAGCTTTTTCTGTTTGTGGTACTGAGGAATCAGACCCAGGCTTCATGCATGTAGGCAAGCACTCTACATAAGCCACATTCCCAGCCCCTAACATTTTTTGAGAGGGCTTCACACTTTTTGCCTAAGCTGACTCTGGACCATCTGATCTCCGCTTCCTATGTAACTTGGCTTACAGCCTATTAAAAATTAGTCTTATATATGCCTTCAAGAATTAACTTCAACACAAAGACTCCTTTTTACACTGATAGATTTTCTATGTTTATTAAATGTAAATAATGTACATCAAGATATTTAATGAGTAAAAAATAACCATTTCAGATTTTATAAGTGTTTACCAAAACAAAAAGGTATTTATAAAATCAATTATTGAGAGGAAGAAGAGGGAGAGAGGAAGGGATGCAGCCATAAAATTCAATGATAAAATTGAGGGGAGTAGGAGGAGACGAGGGGGCCTACGTCAAATGATGTTTCCAACCTTCAAACCTACTCTAAGAATAAATAATCACTGCACTCTCTTCCTAAGGGAATTCTCTATCTTGCATTATATACTAATTTATAGTATCCTTTCTACTCTTCTTTAGTTGACCATGAACTCAAAAGTAAAGGATGCATTTGCTAGAATTTAAATTCCACAGAGGCAGAGATTTTTAAATTATGCTCGTCGATGAATTCTAAGTATCTAAGTCATACCTGAAAAAATATATATGTGTAGAATATATATAATATTTAGGGTTATAAAAATAGTGAAAATGGAAAAACCCTAAGAATGCCTTTGATATATGAATTAAACCTTAATATATTTAAGAATATAGACTTGTCATGCTACTATAATCAAAGGAAATAGCAAATACTATGAATTCTAATATATTTGGTGAGAAAAATGAACTCCAGTTTTACTCTGGTTTATGACTGTGGGAAGCATGATCCCATCAACCTTCATTTCCTCATTTCATTGTTGATGGTCTTTTCTTATTATTTTAATTTTATAATTGATAACTTTTACTAAATTATTTGGACATAAAAGAAGGTAAAAGTACATAATATACTTAATCATAGGTGGGTTTAGAGGACATTAAATAGTAGTGAAATGAAGTGATCAAGAGCAATTTGTTGGCATTTGAATTCTCTCTGATACTTTGCAAGGCTTCAGTTACTTAATTTCTAATTCCCTCATTTTCCTTATCTATTATTGGTAGTAATAGTTAATACCCACCTCCTGGGATTGTTATAAGAACTGAATGTGTTGATTTAAATCTAGAAAGGCATGGTAGGACACACCTGTAATCCCAGCACTTCGGAGGCTGGGATTGAGTTGGAGGCCAGCCTGGAATACAAAATAAGGCTCTTTCTTAGAAATTCAAAAAGAATAATAAGAAAGAGAATCTAACAATAAGTGGCATGTTTAAGCAAATTCCCAGGTTTTGATTTTCATCATTAGTTTCTATAAGGGACTGACTTTGGCTTAGTGTTTATAACATGCTCATTATTATACTAAAGAATTACACAGTGTACGCCTTCCTGCTTTTCCAATTCTTTTAAAGTAGGAGTAATAATAGCTACCTCATAAATGTGTGGCTAATGAAAGAAATGAAATTTAAATCAAGTAAAGGACCCCCTGAATCTAACACAATAGCTTATGGGGATACCTAATGTATGAGTTTTCATCTTCCTTTTCCCCCTAATTCATGCTCATTTAATCTTAGCAGACAAGAGAAAGAAACTTTCTTCAAGTATCCTGACAAATGAAAAGAAATGTCCATGACAAAGAAGTTTTTGCTTGTAGGTTTAAAAAAAAAAGGCAAGGAAAGGAAAGGGAAAAAGCAATCGTTCTTTGAAAAAGGCTTTGAAGTCAGGGGCTAACGTCCAGAAGTGATTTCAAAGGGCAAAGTGAACCACTGACCAACTTGAAGGGCAGCAAAGAAGAAAAGTCAGGCGTATTGTGGTTTGAGAATACAGGCTTTTGGAATAGGAATGTAAGAAAAGTAGACATCTCTGCTCTTGCCTCTACTTTAAACACAGAACAATCTTTATTTCACACCTAAACAATAAGAGCCAATGATTTCAAAAGAAAATGTCTTTATCTTTGGGCTTTGCTCCACTTGTTAAAAAATAAAAAAGAAAGAAAAGAAAAGAAAAACATTTAAAAATGTATGCTTACCATACTAAGGGGTCAAGAGCCAAGTGAACTGGCTGCTTCCAGCTGTGTAGTGAATCTTGCTCCCCATAGTTGGTATGCAAGGAATACCTATTCTCCAGGCTTAGGAGAAAAATTTATTTTCTCTAAGAGGAAAATTTATTTTATTTGACCATAATTTCAGAATTCTAGACTTGAAAAAGACATAAGATCATTTGTCTTTGAAGCTTAAGAAAATACCACATGCAGTGAGGTTTTTCAACTTCTTTCTTTTACTTTTTTAATTTCCAAAATGGTGTGCAGATATCCAGGAATAGCATATGTTGACTGCTACTTGCACACAGCACTCCCCTGTTTGCGGACATTATCAAGTAAGGAATCTCTCTCTACTTCATCCTCCAAAAGCATTTTCTATAATTACTCCTCATGCATTTTGGAGGAAGTATCAAGTCTATTAGGCATCATGTATTTGATATATGCTTGATCATGTATGTTGGTCATTAGTCACAGAAAGGGACTTGTCCCAAATTGCGTAGCAAATGAATTCAAGAATCCTCCCATAAGAACATGGTTCCTTCCCATCTTTGGGGACAAGTGGATTATAACATTTCTTACAACGTGCACACTCCCAGACACACACTCTCAGCAGTCTTACGTTTATTGTATATCTCTACTCCACTGGCCTTTCCCCTTTTTCTTCCCTCCACTCATATTTTTGCATGTGAAAGACAGGTCATTCAAAATCATTTTGCTTTACTGGCTACAAAAAGTAATTTTAGATACTCTTTAGGCTTTGCAAAGTCAGGACAGTCAACAAGGATTTTTGTTTTATCTAATCTCAGCAGATTATGGGAAATAAACTAGACATTGTTACACAGAAAAGAGAAAAACAAGAACCTCAAGAATGAGTAACGTGTTAAGAAGTGAAGATTTATTCTAATAAACACCATTAGTTAAATGACGAAAGAGTTACCAAGTAATCCATGTCCATTGTAGTAGTTTACTACAATGCTGTCATATCTAGGAATTCGTAGGAGATGACCTCCACATCTCTTTCTTGAAGTAAAGGAAGTAAAAGCACTTATCATTCAAGTTCCTTTCCCCATGTTTCAGTGCTTTTAAAATGCTAAAAAGCCAACTGTGAAGGTTTAACTCAGTTTTGAAGTTAATTTAGAAAGTATTACAAGAAGTCCTATAGAGGGCATTTGTATTTTAGGCTTGCACATGGGTAAATAGATGCAAATTCCATCTCTACTGGATGATCCATTTTACACTCATCGTGTGTCTGGGCTTCCAGGGGTCTGTCAAATTATGCTGCTGACTTTGAGTAAAAAAATATAATAATAATTGCTTGAAGAATCAATAGCACTCACTGAAACACAACCAGAACTATATTGGAAAAGTAATACTAGTATATTTTACTGATTTTTCTCTTTTTAATCAAGACCTCCAGGCTTCTTATATTTAGTAGCAAAGAATGTTAATTTGATTATTTGGGGGCATTGGAACCATAATCAGGGAAAGACTAAAGATTCATAGCAAGTCTGTATCTCCGCCACAGTAGAACTACAGATTCATTATATACAAATGCTTTTTGAAAACCGTCTTATCTTCATTTTCACTAACCAAGATTTTTCTCCAAAGAAAGCATTTTCCAAGACACACCTAAGTCTAGAAACTACTTTCTATCCACTCCTTGCTATCAACTCTCTCTATCCCTTTCAAAGAAATCAGAACATATACAGGAATCTTGGTGCAAATAGGGGCCACATAGAACTTCCTGCACGCACCATTTTAGTGCAGGAATCCCCTGTGATGCCCTCAGCAAATAGACAGTGTCCTCAACAGGCTGTTCTAGCTTGAACTGAATTATTCCTAAAATCTCATGTATATCCTCTGCACCTTATAAATCTCTGACTTCTGGAAAAATGTAAGACACATATGTCAATATATTCTTATATAGCACAGCCTTTAAAAAATATAGAGAGAGCTTCTTTCCTCATGGAGTTGACAAATGTGTTCTTTTCCTTTTCAACCAAGAAACTTCATGAAAAAAAGAAACCATTAATTTTACCATCTTTCTCTCTCCTCTCCTCTTACTTCTTTATGTGCTGAGTTTAAACCATAACTTTTTTTTTCTTATTATGTTCTTCTTATAGTCACCAAAGCAAAATTTGAAACAAAATATCACGGATTCTTTTCCCATCTACTATTGTTCTCAACCTTCCATTGACTGCTTGTTTGAGTATTGAGTATTGATCTTTATCTGAGTACTATGCTTCAGAAAACAGTGAATAAGAAATTCACCCTTTTTTTTAATTCTTTTTTTTAATTCTGAAAATACCATACAGAGGGGTTACAACTACATAAGCAAGGTAATGAGTACATTTCTTACCAAGCATTGTTGCCTCCTCCTTTGTTTCCCCTTGCCATCCCTTGCCATCCTCTCCCATCCCTCCCCTTGCTCTCTCCTTCCCCCACACCAAAGTTGTACAGTTCGTTTTTCAATGTAACGTCTTGTACATCTCATTGTTGCTTTTGAAGTTCGGAGGAAGATGGCAGAAGAGAAGCTGGAGGCTAAACAAGCGGAGGAAGATGGCAGAAGAGAAGCTGGAGGCTAAACAAGCTCTCGCATAGAAAGCAGTTTTAGGGTTCCAGTGAACAGTCCTAGGCTAGAGAATCACTCTAAATTTGCCATCACCCTTTTTTTTTCTTTTTTGGTCAGTCATGGGGCTTGAACTCTGGGCCTGGGCACTGTCCCTCAGCTCTTCAGCTCAAGACAAGCACTCTACCACTTGAGCAACAGTGCCATTTCCAGTTTTCTGGTAGGTAATTGGAGATAAGAGTCTCACAGACTTTCTTGCCTGGGCTGGCTTTGAACTGAAATCCTCAGATCTTAGCCTCCTGAGTAGCTAGGATTACAGGCGTGAGACACTAGCACCCAGCTCATTTCTTTTGCTTCTTGAAATCCCCACATCCTTCTGTACTTCATGAAGCAGCTTACCACAAAAACAATCTTCACATAATTTTCTGTCTTCTCTTTCTTGAGACTCCCTTAAGACACAGAAGTAAAAACCTAATTTACCTATAACAAGGCCAAACATTGACCTTTCTATTTTTTGCCTGTACTTTTTGACAAAACTAGAAGTTGAGCCTTCAAGTTCTCATTCTCTATCTCCAGCATGTTTCGCTGAGATGAGCATTGTTTGTCCCTTAGAAATGTACTACACAAACACACACACATACACACACACACACACACACACACACACACACACACACACACACACACATACAAATCTTGTTTTCTTAACTAGACTTATCCTGATTCCAAAACAAGCACAGGTATAAATCATCCCACAAGTAATTTGTCTTTTTTCCCCTATGTATACCTTCTAGAAAACTACTTTTCCAAGTGCAATAATGTTGGGCCCTGCAGTTTCTATTACTATCTCCTTAACTGAGACCCTATTATGACTTTGATTTCTTCTTAAAATAGTCTTCTGTCTTAACTTCAGTGAAGACTATGGTATTTGTCTTGTTTCTAGATTTTTTTTTGTTCATTCTGAAATTAGTTTTCTTCTCCTGTCCCCTCAAATGACCATAGAGATTCATTTCTAGGTTATCAACAACTGATTCTAATATACTTCTAAATGCAACAACTGAGCCTTACTCAGATAACCACTAAATTTTATTTTACTATTATAATATTCTTAAATCTTAAAGTCCTCTGTAACCATATTGCTTTCTTTACCAAAAGATGTTAACAACTCCCTGTATCATATCCATCAGATTCCAGATTTCAACGACAAATATTTCTCTGCCCAGTTTCAAGCCTGTATTGTATATTCAATGTCACCTGACCACTACCATTACAAATATAACCAGATTTGCCTTCTCACTATCTCAGCGATCCAAGTTTAAAATCTCCTTTCTATATATTCATGTATGTCAGCTGTTTTTTCTTTCAGAGACATACTTCCCTGAGTCCAAAAAAAAAAAATGGAAACAAAGTAAGAACTTAAACTGTCAGAGTTAAGTGAAAAACATAATAAGTTCAAAGATAACAGAGAATTAACACATCATTATTGCTTGGGCTGGAGTCAGTAGTAAGTAATGAGATAAGGTGAAATTGGATGAAAGTAACATGATATCTAAAGTACCTGGTTCAGGGGAATTGTCCAATAGCGGGTAAATTTCAGAGAGTAGGCAGCAAACATGGAAGGCTGGTGGATCAGAGCCTCCAGAGAAGAAGCCAATACAGATAGATGATGATCATTTAGGAAAATCTATTATTAGGCAAACAATATGACTCTCTAATCACAAGTTTAAGATGAACGTTTCCAGCTCTGAGACTATGGGTGAAAATAAGGATGGGCTTTAGATTCAGAGAAACCAGAATCTTAGAAAAAGAGTAAGATGGGGAAGTAGGTAACACAAACTCTGCAGAAGTTAATGGAACTATTCCCACACAAGGGATCAGTTAAGTTGCTGCTGAGCCAGTAGTAAGAAAGATGAGTGCGGCTCTTTCAACGATCCTAGCTTAAGAATAAGAATGATATGGGTTCCAAAGACAGGTTTAGAATGCAACCTGATTGAGAATAGCATCATCGTTGTGGCTTAGAGGGGTACATAACAGGATATCATGCTAGCATTTCAGGGATTGGTGGAGAAGACACTAATATCTGAACCAGTACAGTCATTTCTTAAAATGTCTTTTCCTTCACAGAAGCTCCCAGATGGGCTTTCTTCAAAGTTTCATCTCTGTCTTGGAAAGCAATAGTAAAAATAGCCATCTAACGCTGAAAATGAAAATATATAGGCACTGTTGACACTAAAAGAAGGGACACTATTTGCTTTGTGACTTCAATAAAACTGAACAAAATTTTTAAAAGATGATCTTGGCCATGTTTGAGATCTGCTTACTTTCTTGTCCTGCTTTTGTTATTCTTACTGCTGTCCCAGGCCTCACAAGATTCATAAAGAAGCTCAAATTCATTCAGTGTCCTGATGTCTAAATACTAAAGTGGAAGAATAAAAATATAATAGACATAGGAGAAAACACTTGAACTTTGCTTTTTAAATTAAGTTTTTATGAAATCTTAGAATTCATGGCTATAACTTTGGGGATAAAGGTAACAAAACATTTGAATGGAGGAGGAAAAAAAAAACAGAGATTTTGTCAAAGATTGCCAGGGTAAAATAAGAACTTGAACATGGTTACATGTTGTGACCATAGATAACATATACTTGGAAGAACCATGTAACTTCTTAGAAGGGATTAAAAAAGTTATTTACATATTTTGTTTGGTAGAAGCAGAATACTATTCATTTTTTGTTATTTTTGTTGTTATTGTTTTTGTCAGTTGTGGGGCCTGAACTCTGGGCCTAGGCACTATCCCTCAGCTCTTCAGCTCTACCATTTGAGCCACAGCACCACTTCTGGCTTTTTCTGCTTATGTGGTGCTGAAGAATCAAACCCAGGGCCTCATGCATGCAAGGCAAGCACTCTACTACTGAGCCACCTTCCCAACGCAGAATACTATTCTTTTTTTTGGGGGGGGGGGCCTGGTCGTGGAGCCTGAACTCTGGGCCTGGGTGCTGTCCCTCAGCTCTTCAGCTCAAGGCTAGCACGCTACCACTTGAGCCACAGTGCCACTTCCGGCTTTTTCCTTTGTGCTTATGTGGCGCTGAGGAATCTGAACCCAGGGCCTCATGCATGCAAGGCAAGCCCTCTACCACTGAGCCACCTTCCCAGCCCAGAATACTACTCTTTATTGGAACACCCTGGGTAATTTTCTAATTAGGTATGTTCATAAATATCATCTAGGAAAAAAAAGATGAATGAAGCCATTATCATTATTTATATCAACCATGCTGTGGGAACATTTGCCTATCTCATGAGTTGGACAAGGCTCATATTTAGTCTGTGTCTTGTTTTGTCATGATGTGTCACACAAAGTACTCTTGCATGGTGTTGGTATTCTGTAAGATGTTTCATGCTTATGGGAAACTCTAAAGCAAACACGGGAGCACCAGGCTAGGTTCTGACTGTTAAGGGCAATTTTTTCTCTTTCTTGGGGGAAATAAGGGAGAGGTATCACTTAAGGCCCTTTCTTATATTGTCCTACATTCCACTTCATAGCTTTCCATCCAGTACTACCAAAGACATGTAATTTTCCTGAGCATTATATAGAGAGAAATCACATTGATTGCCTGGAGACTGAAAAAAATTCTACGCCAACCCAGAGCTATCAGCCGAAAGAGCTTTATCCTGAAAATGCTTTGGCTGGCTTTTAAAGATGCTTACGACTCCCAGTGGACTAGTGGCAATGCTTTCTAATTTAAAATACTTTAATTAAATAAAATCCTTCACGAGGAAGAAAGAACAAATCAGATCAGAGTCTGTCACTCCGTTTGTCTTCTTACCACACAGATATGACAAGACAGTAAGTTGGGGTTTCTCACCCTCTTTCTTCCCCTCCTTCCTTTAATGGCCTGTCAAAAGGAAACCCCATCCAGGGTTGACATTAATGCTGGCTGTAAATAAAAAGGAAATGGGAGGAAAGAGGAGGAGGGAAGAGATGGGTGTGCGTTAGAAACTAGATTTGCAGTTCAATTGCAAGGCATCTCTCAGTGTCTAGACACCAGCTGCCTCGTTACCATGGAAACTCACTAACTTTGGCTGATGGGCTGAGTAGCAATGACTCTCAGGAGATCTGGGTGGGAAGCATGGCGATGGGGGAAGCGAAAGGGAGGTTGGGAATGATGACATAGGGGATGCTAATGTGAGAGACAATAAGAGAAAACAAAATTCCCTTTGTGAAAGAGTGGCATTAACCCTGGTGCTGTTCCTCTCACACATATCACACACAGGATGACATGGTACAAATTTACAGTACCCAGCAGGTGTCAGGATACAGGTTGCTAAAGATGAATAGCTGAGCTGGAATGATTCTATTACCATCAACCTCCTGCCAGCGACACAGGACATTCTTAGTAAACCCAAGCTTTCCATGGTAAACAGACATGATCAAGAATTTCCTGCCCAAATCTCAGAAATAGGAAATTCTAGTCCCCAAGAATGGGTGTCACTTTACTAAGCACTGAGCAATGAAGATTAATCACAACTCTTTCCCCCTTCTTATGTCTCCCAATTTTCTATGTCACATGTTGGGGCTGGGCAGCTGCTCAAATAAAGGAGGATGTTGATGATGTTGGCAGGATTAGTAAGAAATGAGGGACAAATCATTAAGCATACAGGCACACGCTGTTCTTATATTCATATACAGAACAGGTTCTTATCAGAGGTTTACAACCCATAGATTTTAGAGCTGTATAGTTGCTTGCTTTTATTTTGGTCCTTTCTGATCAGTTTCCTTTTGGATTTGAATTCTCCAGAGCTCATTGACATCCTCATTCTTTGCTTTTCTCATTACCCAAATTTGTATCTATCACCACGCCTGACCCACATCTCTCACTCTCCTTCCTGAATGCCACCACATACAGACATACCCCATAAGACACCCATTAGGAACCTCCAGACTCCTTGGGAATAAAGAATACAGTTTTCTCATTAGCATATGGACTAGATTTACTGTTTGTCTTACAGTATTTTGCCTTAATTCAGGCAAACTTACCCATTATTGTTAAAACTAAAAGAAGTCCCATAAGCTCACTAATTGTTTTCCAAATGGGAAAATCTAATAGATGACATGAGATTTAAGCTTTGATCTCTCATTATGATTAACAGACTTGTCTGGTGATAGATAGATAGATAGATAGATAGATAGATAGATAGATAGATAGATAGATAGATGTGTGTATGCTTGGATATATATATATATATATATACATATACATGTGGATATTTATATATATATATGTGTATCTAGCTATATATAAACAGAAATAGACACATGTGCTTTTATTTTGCTTATATATGTGTGCTCACATGTTGATTTAGCCTAGTATATTATATACTCTAGATTTTAGCACAGTAGTTCCTTTGTAGAAATGCTTACTTATGGAAAAAAAACACTCTAATCAAACTGAGCTATAAGCAACATGCAAAAAAAAGTTCAACATACAAAAAATGGACTACTGATAGGTATAATTTATGATACGTAGAAATTTTCTTTTTGTGTATGTGTGTGCCGTTAGGTATTTAAAGAGGCTGCCGAGTAAGAACAACACCACACACATGGTATTCAGGTAAAGAATAGGTTTATTCAGAGGACTGGCTGGCACCAGGCCAGGTTGGCACTGGAAAAGGGCAGTCTGGCCCCAGACCAAGACTTATTTAGGGTAGGGGCCAGAGGGGGGTTGGGGAAGAGGTGTGACCAGGGAAAGGGAGGTGGGCCCAGGTAAGGGGAGGTGGGACCAGGTGGGAGAGAAAGGATGGAACCAGATGTGACCTCAGTGGATGTGGATGTGACCTCCTACAGGTGTGCCAGTTGCCTAGGTAATGCATGTACTGGGCAGAGACTTAGCCACAAGGAGGGAGGAGTCTGCCAGCCATCCAGGAGAACATGTGCCAGACCTGGGGCCTGAACTCAGGCCTGAGTGCCCTCCCTGAGATTTTTGCTCAAGGCTAATACTCTGCCAGTTGAGCCACAGCTCCACTTCCAGCTTTCATGGTTAACTGGAAATGAGAGTCTCATGGACTTTCCTGCCCAGGTTGGCTTTGAATGACTATCCTCAGGTCTCAGACTCCTGAATAGCTAGGATTACAGGCGTGAGCTACTGGCACCTGGCAAAAGAAAATTTTAATTCACAAAGATTCTTTATTAAGTGTAAAAGCTTCCATGATCTATGGCTCTAATTTCATGATTAAACAAGAGAGAAAGATCACGCCTAAGCAAAGGTGAGTTTAGCCATCGATTTTCCATCAGGGAGAAAATCAAGCAGATTGAGATTTGCTAAAAGGGTTGTCTTCTTTTAGAGATCCTTTGCAGAGGAAGATGAAAACGTGTTCCTCCCTGAGGCCAATCTCTCAGGTAGGAAGCTACTGTGAAACAACAAAGCTAGGCCAGACAGGATCCCATGCCCTGCAGCCACAGCCCGCAGTTCAGCTACAGTCACTGGCCACTGCTAACATCTCCCAGTCACTGGGTCGATGGCACTGTATGTGACAATCACGAGAAGCCAAAGTGCTTCCTAGAGCAGACAGAAATGAAGGAGCATCTGCTTACATGAAGGGCTGAGGTTACTTCTGTTCGGATATGAAGTCCCACTGAGTGGAATTTGGGGTCATCTTTGTTGTCTATGTGCTCATCATCAGAACTGGTTTGGAATTGAGCTATTTTTCATATTTCTAATTCAGATAATCTTCTGTGTTTATTGAAGGAACCAATGTCTACTGATTCTTGCTACCTGTTCTTGTTACTAGACCTACAAATGTACAAAACAACAACAAGAAGCACCCTGTCTTTATGGAGCTTATAGAACACTGTCAATATATAGCTAAAATGTATGCTATGTGAGATGATGGAAAGCCATGCAAAATGAAGTTGGAGGAGAGAGCAGAGGCTTCTGGGATGAGGGCAGAGTGATGGTATCCGTGAGGAAGTTTCTCTGGGAAGCTGACTTTGGAACGGAGAGCTGAAGAAGCTAAAATAGTAAACTATATGAGTATGTAGAGGACAGTTTTAGAGGCAGATGGAACAGGAAGCACTAACACCCTAGATATACATAATATCCCCATGGTAAAGTAGAAGCCAGGAAACCTGAATTGTTAACATGGACTGCAAAGGGAGAAGTAAAAGCAGATGAAATCAGCAGTGACCCAGGTGTAAGGCTAGTCTATAGGGCTCTGAGGCCATGGTAAGAGCTTTGTTTTTATTTTTTTCCTCACTAGAGAAAGTGATATATGCTGAGAATCTAGATATATTTTGAGGAAAGGGCAAGTAAGATTTGCTCATAGATTTAATATTGTCAAAGAAAAATTGAGATAATCCCTTGACATACGGTGTCAGCATCAGGAAAATGTTTTCCTAAGATGAGGAAAAGTGAACGATCAGTATGTTCAGGGAGAAAGAAGGTAGAGGGGAAGGCTTGGTTTAAGTGTATATCTTGAGATATCTATCAAAAATCATGTAGAGATGCAAATTAAATAGTTATCTAGAGTCAGAGACATAGTCTGGGATATACACAGAAGAGTGGGTTTTGTCACATTTAAAGTTCTGAACTGCAGGGCTGGGAAGGTGGCTCAATGATAAAGTGCTTGCCTTACTTGCATGAGGCCCTGGGTTCAATTCCTCAGCACCACATAAGCAGAAAAAGCCGGACGTGGTGCTGTGTCTCCTGTGATAGAGTGCTAGCCTTGAGCTGAAGAGCTGAGGGACAGCACCCAGGCCCAGAGTTCAGGTCCCATGACCAACAATAAATAAATAAATAAATAAATAAATTTCTGAATTGCGGTGATCACCTAAGACTTAAACAGAAAAGAAAAGAATTCCAAAAACTGAGCAGTGAGGTGAGCCAACACTTAAGCAAATTAAGAAATATAGACGGAAAGAAAAGAAAAAAAAATAGATTAGCCAGTGGGTTGGGGGAGGGGAGGCAAGAATGGGTATTCTGCAAAAGAAGTAACAAAACTGTCTCACAGAGTAGAAAGCAATCCATTATCTAATGCTGGATGGGAAGAAAAGGCCTTAGAATTTAGCCATTGGATCTTGGCAATGTGAGGTCATTTGTAATTAGGATGGAATGATATCAGTTCAAGAGATAATTAAAAGAAGTTAGACACTGAGCGCAAACAATCCTGGGAGAGCTAGACAGAGTCTGAAGTAGAATCTGAAATCCATCACTGCCACCAGAGAGTAAAGTAAGCTCTCTGTAGTGTGGTTTCTCAGACTATCGTCTATAGCTGGAGAATGTTGCTTTGCAAGGTAGCACACATGCAAAATTGCCTAAGTGATAGGTTTAATTACTATAATGAAACAATCCTTATACTCTTATCTTAAGCCTCAAAAGGCAGGGTCCCTTATCAACAAGTTCTGTTGTCAGTTCTGGAGACCAAAATCAGAGAAAGTTGTTTTAGCAATTGATGACAGATTTAGATGGAATCACCTCCAGGGAGTGTCATAGTTTCTTTTTCCACAGTATAAATTTCAGGTTTTAAAAAGCACAGTGATTCAGAATGTTTAATGAATTCGATGTTCCCACAGCTGTAATATTCTCTATTTCTGAAAGACCCCAAAAGATTTCTTTTCCGATCATATTAAACTTCAGTGGTAGTCTATATAAAGTACTTTGAAATATATAATATTCAAAATGTTAGGGCAGATATTTCCATGGTACAAAAGCAGTTCATCTGGCATTCTGTCAAACAGAAGTCTTTATCAACTAACACTTCTGCATTACAATAAAAATTGACATTTGTATAATAGTCCTGATGTGTTTTATGACTATGATTACTCTATTGCTAATGTTGTATAAGTTTTATTATATCCCATCCTTTCCCAATTGAAAATCCAATAGTGACATTAATGGCAATTATTAATCAAACATCAGATTAACCAGGATGTTCCCTTTTCCCCAGTCACATCGAATAGCATAGGGTTTGCCACAAATTTGTTGAACTTTTCCTCTTGCTCTATTTTTCCCCCTTTTAAAAATTCTTTTCCTTAGGATCAAACCCAAGGCTTTACTCATGCTGGGCAAACACTCTACCACTGGGCTATATCTCCACCCTGATGTCATTCTTTCTCATTTTGAGGGTATCCAAACGGAATAATAAGAACATCAAATTAGTTATGTAGAGCAATACATTGATATCCTGACCATATCCTCATTAGGCCCACATACATTCTCTTGCTATCTACCTATCTATGCAAAGAAGGACCATAATATTCTTACCACAGAACCATTGCAAGGCTGCAACAAGATAATCCATGTAGAGCATTTAGTAGCAATCTGACAAATAAATATTACCTATGCTTTTTTATCATCATCAGAATTATTCGTTGCTATGTAAAAACCTAATACCCCAACAGCAGACCAACGACTTAGTAATTCAAAGCTAGCCAAATATGTATGACATTGGGTTCATATTTTAATTAAATTAATATTAGAAACAGGGAGCCGCCCATCTTTTGTGAAGAGTCTCCATTCCTTACAGGAGCCCGATTTGATCCCTTGGTCCCGGTGGATGGCTGTCGGGGTGGGGCTGGAAGAGCCATCTCTACTTCAGGTTTGAAGTGCAACAGCGCCACAGTCGCCAAAGGCTTCAGATGTTCCCTGAGTGACCGCACTCCGCCCCCCCCCCCCCCCAGTGACAGGAGGACAAATGAATGCTGTCCCACCACCCAGCTCCCCTCGCCCCGACCCTCCTGCCAGCCCACCAGGCACGTGCCAACAATGAGCTGCCGGCCTCGCTGGGATCCTCAGCTCCATTAATAAGCCCTGGAAGGCTGATAATTGGGGATTTGTGGAGCCTGCCGTCTTTCAGTAAGCCAGGTTGTTATGGAAACCAAAAACAGACCTCTGCGTCCCTATTATGGATCCCTCCCCCGAATATTTAAAAGTAATAATAATAAAAATAAAAGTGGAGAAGTGGAAAGGATGTTTTCCATCCATCATCTTTCCCGCCCCATGGCCACACCCATCATTGTATTTTAGAAGTTTGTCACTAATTCGCACGCGTGTGAATTCACAATTCTCTTTAGCTTCTTTCCCACCCTCCTCTCCCCACCCCCAACACACACACACACACACACACACACACACACACACACACACACACACTCACGTTCTTCATGACAACCAAATGTTTTTTCACCTCCAGCAGGAGAATCAGCTGAGCAGGGAGCGAAAGGAACACCCGAGTAGACACTCTAAATCTAATTTAACACCAGAGCATTAATTCTGATTATCTGAGCCAAGAAAATCAGCAATGAATATCAATGTGCTTTCCTCCCGATTAAAAAAAGAAAGCAAGCCACCACCAGTAATTGGACAACATTTTTTTTAAATGACCTCAGAATCCGCTCCCCTCCCCCGCCCGTGCCTTGTTCAGTAACAAGATGAGTCACATTCAGTGTTCAAAGAAAGCAGCCTCCAGGACTCCAACAGCAAGAGGAGAGAGGGGCCAGGGAGCCATTTTCTGGGACCATTTTTAAAAATCAGCTGACAACCTTCTTACAATAAAAACCCAATTAATTATTTTAATGACTTCAGGCAAGGTGCCAGAGCATACCTGAATAAGAGGCCTGTAAATAGTATTAAATCATTCCTGTCTACCGCTGCTGAGGTCCTTAGAATCACCTAACCCAGGTTTGAAAAGACCAGGACACCATTGTTTCCTGGTAAACTTCCTAATGTAGCCCAGCAGAGGGCACCAGCGTAATTCTGTTCCCAGCTTCGGGCCTTGCAGAACCGTCAGGAATTAGGAAATCTCTATCCAGGAAGAATGAATGACTCAAGGCAACTAACTCATAGGATGATGTAATACAGTAGAAAGAACCTATTGAGACTGGGGCCTTACTTTTATTTTTAAATCATTTTTATTGTTATTTTTGAGGAGTGGTACAAAGGAGTTACAATTGCACAAATCAGGTTATAAATAACCATGCTTCTTGGGCATTTTCACCCCCTCCTTTCTCTTTCCCACATTTCCCTCTCTCATCTTAGCGGCAAGTTACATAGTACATTTTTAATCCTAGTGTATATTGGATGCAATGACTGCATTTTCTCACCCTTCTTCCCTTCATTCCTGTGACTCCCTCTATTCACCCACTCTCAAAAGAAAAATAAAACCAAGCAAATTAAAGCTGAAAAAAAAACAACACATTTTTTTTAAAGCCCATGTTTCCATTTCCTAGAATTCATTTTAATAAATAGTACTTTAGGTGTTCCGAGGAGTTACCCATTTGGGTTCCTTCCCCTTCTATGCCCTCCTTTATTCAGTTTGTTTGTGTGTTTATACATAAAGCCCTGTATACGTTATCATGTTTAGTTGTATTTTAGATCTAGCCTCCACATATGAGAGAAAATATGGTCATTTGTCTTTCAGAGCTTGGATTACTTCACTTAAAATGGTTTGTTCTAAGTTCATTCATTTCCCTGAAAATGACATAACATAATATTACATAGTATATTATTCATCCCAATGGATGAGTACATTTTTGTGTGTATATATATATATATCACTTTTTTTTCTTTTTGATCCACTTATCTATGACCAGGCATCTGGGCTGTTTCTATAACTTGCCTATGGTGAATAGTGCAGCAATGAACATGAATGTGCAAGTGTCCTGACTTGTAACGTACACTAACTTGTAATGTCCTGGGTTGATGCCCAAGAGTGGTATGGCTGGATCATAGGATAGTTCTATGTATTATTTTTTTTTTAAAGGACTCTCCAAATATCTTCCAAGTGGTTTGCTAGTTTATATTCCTACTAACAAAGCAGTGTGGTTCTTCTTTCCCTGCATCCCCACCAGCATTAGTTATTGCTTAAGTTCTCAATGTTGGCTAATCTTATTGGGGTGAGATGGCATCTCAATGTTGTATTGATTTTTAAGCTGTCCTGAAATCAATTTTTTTTATTTCTCTAAAGTTTAGTTTAGAAATGCTATTCATTAAAGTTGTTTGCATGAACAAAATTATCATTAGTCTTTGAGCTAGATTGTTGTGCTTTGTGCAGCCATTGTAGAAACATCAGAATCATTCTTGAACAAAAATATAGTAAAGCAAATTTCAAGCAATCTGTATATGAAGCCTCCAATACTTCAGCTTCTGAAACTTCTAAGTCCAATACACCTTCCTTGCCCACCTGACTCAGCTTACTGCTGGCAGTTGGCTCACCAATCAATGTTCCATAAGGATATTCATCACTCCTCCTTTCCCTCAAGCCTCACCCACCATCTCCACCTATGAATTCCTACTCTGTAACTATTGACTGCAGTTTCAAGAAAGCATGTACTTAACATTCTGTTTCTCATCAGCCTTATGATTTTACTTTTTATCCATACTGGACTGAAACTTCATGACTAGAGATAATCACTTTTATGTATCTACATCCTTTATCATTGCTAGTGCACTATGAGAATTATACACATTAATAAGTAGCAGGCACTAGTATGGATGTGGGCAAAAAAGGCACCCCAATACACTGATGGTAGAGATATAAATGTGTTCAACCCTTTGGAAAGCAGTATGGAGGTTCCTCAAAAAACTAAACATAAAACTACCTTATGATCCAGCAATTTCACTCCTGGGCATTTACAAACCCAGGATACCAGTACAACCATGATCATGCAGCACTCTTCGTCATAGTAAGGTATGGAATCAGACCACATGTCCCTCGATGGATGATTTGATCAAGAAATTTTGGTATATATACACAATGAAATTTTACTCATCAATTAGAAAAAATGATATGGCATCATTTGGAAAAAAGAAAAGAAAGGCAGAGGAGGACCTGCAAAATATTGTTAAGACAAATAAGTCATGTCCAGAGAGACAAAGATTGCATGCTTTCTCTTATATATGGAAGCTAGAACTAGTTTATTAACACTTAAGTAAGTAAATTGGGTGGTATGCAATGTTTATAAATGTATTAACTGGAATATGGTACATTCAAGGGGGAACTAAAACACTGTCATTTATTGGAAAGGAGAAAGTACTTGAAAAGGGCGGGATGGTCCCAAAGGGAGAGTGTTAGGATAATGAAGACAGGAAAGAGGGGAGAATGAAATAAAAAATCAGTGTGTATCATACAAAATTCAGGAAGTTGAGGGAAGGGGAGGAGTGGGAAGGATGGGTAAGAATGATGAAAGGGAGAAATGGAAAGACTTGGAAAAAATTATAATAAGTGAAGCAAGCCAGACCCAAAGAAACATAGGCTGCATAGTCTCCCTCATTTGTCATAACTAGAATACGTCTAGGATGTTCTTAGTAGAGGATCGCGATAGCTCAATAGTTATGCGTATATGACCATATAAAATGATGCTTATCAAAATGAACTCCAAGAAATGGAAAAAATAAGTTTTTTTAAGTATACTATTTACAGTTATTTATTTGTTCTTTCTTTTTTCCTCCTTTGGTTTATTCCATGTTATTTTTTTAAGTCTCTTTACCTTTTATCTTATGTATAAGTTTATCTGATTTGGGGAAGAGAAGGAGAATCACAGAAACGGTGAGACAAAGGGTGAACTAATGCAAGAGTGATACTCACTAGACACTGTTGGAAATGGACTTTACAACTTAGGGGGAGGGGAGTCAGAGGTGGGAAGGAGGGGGTAGGACTGTTCAAAAGAAATATACTCATTATGTTACTTATGTAAATGTACATCTGTACATTTACTTCTGTAAATGTACATTTACCTCTGTGCATTTACCTCTGTACATCACCTTTACAATAAAATTTTTACAAAAAAGAATGATGAAAAGGGTGATAATGATCAAGATGAACTCAATTCATAAAATGCTTTGTTCAATGGCAACTCTTTTGTACAACCACTTAAATATTATATATTATATATGTGTGTATATATGTTTATATACATTTATATGTAGACATATGTATATATACACACATATATGTACATCTATAATGACAGGTACATATATATATATGTATAAAGTGACGGGGAAATGCAGTCCTTGGGGCATCTAGATTTATCTCCTCTACTCTGCTCCTAACTTGTTATGTGACCATAATCTGGACATGAAACCTGAATCCTAGAACATAGGTCATCTTTCATTAAAATTCACACTTTTAAAACCCCTCCTAGACATATTCCAAGCGTGGTGCACTGAACTTTTTTGTTGTTGCTTGAACTCTGGGCCTGGGCACTGTCCCCGAGTTCTTCAACTCAAGGCAAGGGCTCTACTGCTTGCGCCACAGCTCCACTTCTGGTTTTCTGGTGATTAATTGGAAACAAGAGTCTCACGGACTTTCCTGCCCGGGATGGCTTTGAACCAGTATACTAAGATCTCAACTTTATGAATACCTAGGTTTATAGGCATGAGCCACCAGTGCCCGGCTGCACTAAATATTTTTGAGTAGTGGTCCCAGCTAAGTATCTAATAAAAGAGAAGGGCACTTCCTCAAGAATTTCATCCATATGCATGTGTTATATAGCATATTTCATATCATTTTAGAAGATTAAAGGATTCTCCTAAAACTCTCCAATTTCCAGGTTTAAGTGATTACTAACTTTCCCTTTAGGTGTAACACAGCCAGATTAAAATCTAAGATGTGATGGCTTATACTGGTATCAACCTAGAAAGAATATATTAGCCTTTTCCCTGAAGGGTTCCCAACACTTTCTATCAAATCTCTAGATTGCAGTTTCTGAGGGACCAATTACCTGAAGCCTAAATTAATCCTATTGTTACTACCTGGTGGCCTTGGCTAACTTCCAGGCTCAATCATTACAGATAATGTAAGGACTTGGTAATATTGCTGAGTTACAAACTAGGCCAAACAGAACCGGTCTCTAACTCCCCAAAGAGACTGCAAATCATTCTGTGTCTCTCTTGCTGACTATAAATTAAGTCATATTTGCACCTTAATTTCCTTGATAAAATCAAAGGATTAAAACCAAGAAGGAAAAAGACACGTTTTCCAATTGCTTCAGTTGGAAGGAACAGAAACAATGTTGATTTCCTACTAGGCATGTACTATGTGTTCAATAAAGTACCATGATAGTCATTTTACATGGCGCCCATCCACAAGTTCAGTGATGAGGTCATTAATTTCACCATGATGAAACTGATGTTAAGTGTAATAATAGAGATGTGGTTAGGGACCGAGTCTTTGCTTCACACCTGAACACTCACTTCTAAGATCTGTGATCTTTCTCCTACACCAGAGCCAAAAGAAGAGATTTGGGTATGCCCAGGACTGTCCCAATCCTGTTTACTGTTGCAACATCCATTGGAAATACCTTTTTCTTTTACCAAAAACTAAGTACTTTGTTTTATTTGAAATAGTTTGCTTTAGAAACACTGTTCTCTCTATTTACTATGAAATTATCTGCCCCACCATATTACCTATATGATGATGATGACAGATGATCCTTGTTTTTACTATCTCTAGGTTGAAGACCTTACCAGAAGGTTCCCTTATGGGAATGGAAGACCATGAGTCTGAGAAGCAAGTATTTCAGATTATCCAAAGAAATGAAGAGCCAAATCACCTTACTGAAGGGCCTTTTTTGCAGTTCTTTAAACATATCTCATTATTAATCTCTCCTAATAACATTCTAAGGGTAGTATTCTTATTTCCATTTTATAGAGTAAGGAAATGGGAGTTAAACATCAAAACCATTCAGTGAGATACCTAGAGTTGAACTCAGGACTGACTAATTCCAAGTCCATGTTTCCTAAAACATGCCTCAAAATCTACAGCATATTTGTAAACACCTGCATTAAAACTCCTAAGATAATGAAGCTCATCACCTCTTTTCTGCTCCTGCCTGAAAGCAAATAGGCAGGAGCTCTTGGTTGGCTGAGACAGGGTGCCTGGGCTGAGATGCTGCAGAAAGACTCAGATAATAGTGGGAGAGGGGGATTCTTTCCCCTTGGGGAGCTGGGCCCCATCTGTCATTTGGATCTGATCAAAGATGAAAATCCATTTGTCAAGGAGCCCTTTAAGCCCTGCTGTTTGTAAAGCCAAGAACAGAGAGTGCCAGGGAAAGATAATACCTTAAAAATCATCCCCTATTAGTAGCAAGCAAAGATTTTTACCCTGTCCGTGCATGGCCAGTGAGTTCATTAGCAGCTGGAGGACCTAAGGACACCCCTGCATCTCTTGGTGTGGGACTGTCTCTTTGGTGCCTTTTATCCAATTCTCTGAACCTGCTTCTCCCATACTTTCTTTTATTTCTTCCGATATTCGAATTTTTAGTTCTCTCACACATTTTATTCCTTCTCTCTCCCATGTTGCTCCCCTCTGCTTTTTTTTTTTTTACTTTCTTTTAGTAAAGTGAAATGTGCACATCCCACCCCACTCTTCCTGGGGATCCACACCTAATTCCTTATTCGGGCTCATTTTTCTCCCACTTCAGATATCCTTCTCCAGATTCAAATGGTCTGAGTCCTGGAAAAAGGTCCCTGGAAAGAGAAGTCGCTGATGATTAACATTTGAAGGAGATAAGCTGAATATAACGAGAATGGACACTAGCCTGAGAATTCTTAGCTCTTGATTTTTCTCTTCCTCCTTCTCCTTTTTTTTTTTTGTGGGGGCCTCAAATTTTAAAACTCACAATGTTCTTTCCCTTTCAAGCTATTTATGAAATCTCTCCATGAGTGGCATCATGTTATTAGTCAATCAGTGATGCCCAGGGAGGACCTTCTATTTATTGGACTCTTCCCTGAGTCCTGGGATACTGACTGAATTGCTAAGAGATGACAAGTCTTTGCCTTGGTAGGGAATGGAACAGAAAGCCTAGTTGCAGACAGACAATAAACACATCACAGACACTTAAGTAGAGTCATTTTAAGCACCAAATACTGGAACAAAAATCAAGTGGTAATGTGGTAGAGCTAATTGGATGGCAGATAAAGTGCTATGCTGACCAAAAGATTAAAGAAGACTTTACAGAGCAAGTGATATTCAAATGGGGTCCAAGAACTGAGATCAAGAGAGAAAGCAAGTGCTAAGGTCCTGTGATAGAAATAAGCCAAATTGATTAGAGACATTAGTAAGGCTAGAGAAGAGTGAAAAAGGGGGAGGGCAGAGTAGAAACAAATATGATCAGAGACAAGCATAAGTCAGGTCTCTGGAGGCTTTATAGGTCTGAGTTCATAAAATGAATTGATGGCAATCAAGCGGCAATATAGGTTATCTTGGTCCTAAGTTCTTTCTGAGAGAAATAAGAATGGTATATGCTGTGTTTGAGGTGTCTCTGGACTCCACTGTGCTGCCCACAGGTTTTCTTCTTGATTACATTCTCTATGATACTCACTGAAAAATGTGAAGGGCGTAGTTATAAAGGAAGTATTACTATCTCTTTCTAATCTGCAGAAAGTATAGGTCATGATTATAACTTTAATTTCATTCAAGCTATAAAATTAAAAAATAGAAAGGTTTTCTGAAGGGTATCAATACGGACAAGTATAAATTTAAAGCTCTGAATGAGATAAAGCCCCTCAGATCATAAGCCTAAAATGACTGAACCTACTACTTCCTTATAATACAAGTTAGAATGCATAACATTGTGATGTGTATCACTGATGTGACATGAAGATGTCAACCCCAAGAGTAAAATAGGAATTGGACCCACTTCTCATGAGGATTCTCCTCCAGGGCATCATTTTAGAGAGAGACATAAACAGTTATTATATGTTGGGTCTCAGGAGTGGAAGAGAGAAAGGTGATTTTATATATATATATATGTATGTATAGTATGTATATACATATATATATAGTTTGTTTTTAGAGACTTATTTTGTTGTTAAACTTCTAGAACTCTTACGTTTGTGTATATTTCTAAATTACACAGAATTCTTTAGTATCTCATCAGAAAGAAAGCTTTGCTTATTTCATTGTGTTGCAAACCAGAGTATGTTTGAAAAAAATATTATTGCATCATTTGTCTGTTTCTTTTCCTTAAAGACCCATTGGTCATGGCTGTAGTACTTTTATTTAGCATCGGTTCATAACCCTAGGCGAGTCACTTAAATTCCCATTGTTTATGATTTTTCACTATAAGTCAAATTTTAGAATCTGAACAGCTTCTCTACTAGATATAGGGAGATCATCTGTTTGGAATATAAACAATTCAAGCTAAGTACAAAATGGATGCCTACATGGAAAAGATTAGTTTTGAATGTGCCAGCTTTCCAAATTACAAGATCTTTTGAAAATGTTCTTAAGTTTTAAATGGTCATTTCAAATTATTACTGGTTATAACTTCAGTTTACCAAGATGCATAAATAGTTTGTAGGTGGTAAAGGAGATAGCTTGTAAGATGATGGAAGACTCAGATCTCTTGCCAATCTAGTTTTACCAAAACAATTCCATTTCCTAAAGCGACTTTGAAGGGGGTACTCCATGAAATTCTCAGGCTCCAGCAACACAATACAAACTTCACTAATTTAGGATCTAACAATAAGGTTGGAGAAGGTAAACTGTCCTTAGATATATTACTTGTAAAATACAATTTAGAAAATAAGAATTTCATGGCTTTAATATTGCTAGAGTTAAAATAAAATAGAACACTATCATATTACCTAATATAATCTCTAGAGGTGACTCAGAAGACCAACCCTATCTGACTAGTCAATGAATGTATATATATTGATTATATTATATATAATATTATATATATAATCTTGTATAATCAGCTTGGCTGCTATTATCCATACACACTGTGATAATTGGCTTATGTTAAATAGGATTGATTGACATTGACCCTTTCTCTGACACGGGTAGACAGATAATAGCAGAGAGATTTCTTGAATCTCTCTTCTTCAAAATACACTTTCAAGCTCAGGGATGATCCATGGAGGAGAGATTCACAGGACACTGAAAAGAGGCCCTGTGCACATCCAGGCAACTGCATTCCCATACCAGCTTCTACTACAGCAGCTCTGCTTTGGGGCTTAGTACACATATCTTAAACTCAGTCTAGGTGCTAGGCTAACAATTGGAAACACTTCTGCCTTCAATAATTATTCATGAATCTTATCTGATCCTTTGTGAATACATTATTTTACAATGTTCCTCCTAGCACTAAAATTATTGAGGAAAGGAGGAAGTTCACTCTTCATTAGAGGTTAGAGAAGCCAGCAATCAATGCAATTCAATCTCAACCCTGAAATTCATCTCTGAGAAGATAAAAAAGCTTTTGATTAATTCAAAAGATACAGCTCAGATCACACTTTTGAGGACAATGTATCCATTCCCTCCAAAGCAATTATTTTTCTAATTTAAATTTTACCTGTTCCTTTAACCATGTTCATACATATACAATGATCATCAGAAATCTTTCTAAACATTAAAATTCATTTTCATGGCATCACAGAAATTCGTACATAATTGATATGCCGTTATCTATGTGTTACTATACTGAAACATTATTTGGAAGTGGATAATTACTGCTTTAGTGTTTTTGAGATACTCAAAGTAAAATTAATTAAATTATTAAAATATATTGAATTGCAATATGGTATAGCTGGCTCACATTGTCTACTAAGAGACAGTATTTAAATCAATCCCCAAATGTTTGCTCATTACCATCACTTTGGTATCTTGAAATCAACCATAATGGGAATATTTATCCCTTAGAAATGGGCAAACTTTACAATTAGGAGCTTTGTAAATTTGGTCTTGTGTTTTGAAGAACCAGTTTACCAGTATGTCTCTGCAGATAGCGGATAAGATTATCATGAATAATCTTGTCTTTCTAAGTTTCTTTTTTGACATAACAGCATATGCTCATTTGAGACCATCATGCATCTCAAGGAAAATTGGACACACCTAAAATAAAAGCACAACAAGAGTAGGGAAAAGAAATATATTTACTAAACCTCAAAATTTTGTAACACATCATCCTAACTTGTATTTCAAAAGAATTCAATCGAGAAGACTTTTGATGTGATAAACATGTCATATAAATCCCAGATTAATCAGACCACAATCAATAAAGTATAAATGCAGTCAAATGAATGATCTACTTGTCTATGAGATTAAAAAACATGTCAATTTACAGAAAGTAGCAAAGTTGTGTTTCCCTTTTTACCATTTGTGGTCTCCTTTTTTTTAAAATTAGCAAAAATAAAGAAAAAGGAAGGAAAGGGAAGAGAGTAGAAATGAGGAAGGGAGAGGCCAGAGAGAGGGAGGGAGAAAGAGAGAGACAAAGAAGAAGACAGAGGAAGGGGCGGAGAAAGGAAGGGAGGGAAGAAGGATGAAGTATCTTTCCAAGTGGTCAGATTCTCCTATAGTAAAACCATGAGTATGATGGAAGAGGAGGAAGAAAGAAAACAAAGATAGACCATGGCTGCTGCTTAAAAAAAATGCCACTGAGCTGAGCACCGATGTCTCATGCCTATAATCCTAGCTACTTGGGAGGTTGAGATCTGAGGGTCATGATTCAAATTCAGCCCAGGCAGAAATGTTCTTGAGACTCTTATCTGATATTAACTACTCAAAAACCAGAAGTGGCACTATGGCTCAAAGTGGCAGCAGCATTATCCTTGAGCAAAAGAGCACAGAGACAGTGCTCAGGCCCTGAGTTCAAGCCTTGCAACTGGAAAAACAAAACAAAACAAAAACACTGTACCAATGGAGAGAATGCTGCAACCACACTGATAGATGCTTCCTTTCTTAGCCCTTTAAATTAAGATAGTTTTATTTCTTTCTGTCTTCATGCCAGATACATGAGTCTCACTTCCAATGTCCATTTGGGTGTGTGGAAAAATTTGTTCTTCTCTACAGCTGACCCCTTTCAATAATTTATATCTGAATGATGCTCAAGCTGTGAACCTAGTGTTGGTATTAGGCAGGAAAGCAGAACAGGCAATAGGTGGGCAGAAGCCTGTTTTCTGGTCTCTGTCCCAGCACTCCTGGCTTGGGAAGGCATAGACAATTCATCCTATAGTGAAGCAGCAGGTCTGGTGGACTCTTAGACACCTTGTGAAGATTACTTAAATTTGTCAGATGAGGGAAAGGAGCCAAGGAACCTGGCAGAACCTTCCTTCCCTGGGTATACCTGTCACACTCTGCCAAGAGTCACCTACAGGTCACCCGTGGGGCTGCAATGAAATTAATCACCTGCTTTCAGAAGGGAGCAGCCTTGCTTTCCTCTAGTTCTCAATATGTTTCTTGACACCATGCAAAATGCTCACCTTGGTTTGTGAAGCCCTTAATGGTTTGAATTCTGGCAACCCACAGGGAAGACTTGTGGCCCTGAGTAACAGGACTTCCCAGGGACCTTCTGTGATCGGCTTCCACATTAGCAGAAAGTTGGTGACACCACAGATTTTTGTTTGAGCAAGTGTCTGCCTCCTTTGGTTATTTAGAATCTGTATATATAATAGGAATTTGTCATTAACATGGCTATTGTCAGGCTGTTTTAGAAAGAGTGGTACTTCGTTGATCCTGTGGCCAATATTTTTGTTTTATGAAAGAATAAGCTCACTCTCCAAGAAGCTAAGGAATTTGTCTGCCTAATATTTTAAGGTTAGAATCTAGTCTCCTGGGTCAATGTAAGATTTTCTATATCATGTAATATGATTCAAATTATACTGACTGCAGCCTCTCTAAATCATTGATACGGATGGAGGAAATTCAACATTCAACACAGATCAGGAAGTTACATTTAGCACTAAGGGTTGATTTTTAAATCATTGCTTCTGAATTATGATTTCAATCACTGAATTGTCCAAGTATCAACAGGGTCCATCTCAAATTAATCAAGACTCTGTCTCAAATTAATCAGTGCAAAAAAAAAGTACTTGGGGTACGGTTTGTAGCAATCCTAGTAATTTTGAGGTCCTAATTTCAAGCCCAACTACAACCAAAAGAAAGGAAAGAAAGAATAATCAATTTCAACTGATCTTTATAGCTCTCCTAAGTCCAATAAAAAGAGTGCTCAAAGTATTTTTGAAATGAGGACCTGGGGATTAGATTTAATTTAATATTCCTTCTATGTCAGGGTGGATGGAACTGTAAGAAAATTATGATCATGGATCTTGATAAGTTACTGGATGACCATCTATAAGTATTATCACTAATAATTCCCAGGTAGGAGTCTAGAGTACTCAACTCTATAAAAGAGAGAAACATCTTAGATTAAAACATGATATCATGTTCCCTAGAAAACATGAATTTCCTTGTTTCTTCTAGAATAGAATTTGTCTGGTATCAGGGTTTGGCATGTGACCTCTGCAGTCAGCCTCTCTAAGTGGAGTGTGGCTTGCAGTTCAAATCTTGCTAGCCACTGACAGTGATTAAGTGCCATAATCTCTAAACCTCAGCTTCCTCATCTGCCAGAGGGTTAAAGGGAAATTACCCTATTTATGCCACAGTATGGCTGTGATGATTGATTTGGGATAAAATAGAGGAAAGAGAGGTAACAGAAAATGGCACAAAGCCCTTGGCACAGGGGCTGCCACTTCATCAATGCTTACTTATTAAGCTGACTTTTCAATTTTAATCCTTAAAAAAAAAACAAACTGAGATCATTTTAAAGGTGAGACCACTGAAGTCCAGAACATGAGTAAATTGTCTAAGATCTCATAGCTAGTTGACAGGAATATGGAGACTATACAAGCTCAAGTCTCCTTATTTCCATTCCACACTCTTTTTTCTACATATCTTACATAGAAGGCATAGGATAGAAAATGCCTTTTAAGGGCTCAGAAGGTGGCTCAGTGGTAGAATGCTTGCCTTGCATGCATGACACCCTGGGTTCGATTCCTCAGCAACATATAAGCAGAAAAAGCCAGAAGTGGCACTGTGGCTCAAGTGGTAAAGCACTAGCCTTGTGCTGAAGAGCTGAGGGACAGCGCCCAGGCCCAGAGTTAATTAATTAATTAATAATTAAATAAAAATAAAAATGCCTTATGAATGCTCTGGTTAGTATTTTCATGCAAGTAACTGGAAATTGATAAGAAAGAGAAATATCAAAATTTAGATAAAACTTAGCATTTAAGAGAAGTAAAAATCCTCTGGCTAAAGTGAAAGATTTAGTGGTATATCAATTTAATGTTTTGTTTGTCAATAAATGTGTCTGTGGGCAGAATATGCATTTGCTCTACCATCACAAAGTAAAAATAGTAAAATATTACCAAATGCAACTGAATTGTTGTCAGGAAAAGCCAATAAAAATGATTACTCTAGCAACATAAAGTGCTACATAAAAGCTTAATAATCAACGGTATTTAAGCAGCCTACTGCTGAGGGTCTGACAGGGTGCCATGTTTTATAAACAGCATTTATGGACTTTCACAACTCAAATTTTCACTCTTTATGAGTTGTATATAAATTTGGGAAGTGGTTGAAACCACATTTCAAATCAAAACCGCTTCTGAGGCACCCTGCCAAATAAGTGTAAATATCCTTAGAAAATCTCACATCTAAAACACAGTTTGGTGAAAGCGGATCTGTCTTTTGGAGAATTAAAAAGTAGATGGTTCCCTTGGGACTCAGAAAAACTTGTCCTGGGGAAATATAAAGAATTTCTCTAAATCTAGAAATACATTCTTGGTGTTCCACTTTCTTACACGTATATTTTTATTCTTTTTGACAATAGTTTATCTACTGAGATACACATTTTATAAAATTATTTTATAGAATGAGTCAAAAGTGTGTTTGCCGTTTGAAACAATCTCATTCATATTTTGTTCCAAAGTCTATTAGCGTACAGACATATTCCAGAGTTAACATTTGAGATTGGGAATGTGACCATTTTAAATGCCACTCCTTGAATTTCATCACACCCTTATTGCCAAAGGAGAACTCCCTAAAATGAAAAGATTGTATCTTCCTTATCCATAGAAGAATGTGACTATAAATAGGATTTGAAAGGATGTCAGAACAAAAGAAAAGAACAGAGGGAAAGAAGAAAAGATAAAATACAATCATAAATGGAAAACTTTCTCCTTCCTAAATTATTATTGGTGATTCCAATTTGAAAGCAGTAATGAGACAGGAGTAAGTAGAGGATAACTAAATGCACTCAAGGTTAACTTAGAGCACATCTAGGACGACTCAGGGGTATACTTCTTACTGACCTGTGAGCTACCTGTGCCAGCCACCCAGTCATCTCCCCTGTTTGATAGACACTTAGATAGGTGGCCTTGTTAATACTATATCACAGAGAGCTGCAGCAGGTTTCTGGAGTCCCCTAATGAGCAAAGTTCATAGCAATGTTGGAAAAGAGAATATTGGCGCAGAGAATTCCTTTACTCAGGACCAGTAAATGCACTTCCCAGGAGTCTCCAAACAAGCACATAAAAGGGCTTGAAATTCTTCTCCCATGGATGGAAAGTGCAGTGTACTACAGATGCTTCAAATATTCCTTTTCTTAAAAGGAACTGCCATCAGAAGCCCACTGATATCTCTCGGTTATAGACACTCTGAGCACTCAACAGGCAGAATGGTAAAACAGGAAGAGAAAATATAGTTGAAGGACTTTTTTCAAAAAAGAAGTAGTATCAAAGGTCTCAATGCAAATGGCACCCATCGAGCATAACAAAATCATATAACTCCGAATAGTAGTTTAAAAATAGCCAACTTATAATTGATAAATAATTTCTGGCTCTATAAGTATTAGAGAAGTGATTCAATCTGAAAATTTTGACGTTCTTACTGACAGAAATCATTTTCTTGGAGTCTTTCTCTTTTCACTTATTTTGCCCCTACCTTTACTGTATCTTCTTAGTTTGTTTCTCTATGCCCCTCTAGGCAAGCCACTGAATCCTAAATCGACCTTGTTTTTCATCCATCACCAAAGAGTACAACCTTATCCAAAAAATTGCTGTATTAACCTGAGTTAGAATGAAAGCCAATGGGAGCTGGAAGAAATGTGATACAGAGCCGCTGGGAATTGTGGCCTGATATGATATGATAGATTTCCTTGTCAGCTTTAGTTTCTGGGATTTCAGGAGATTCATCACAACTGAGTAATTTGTGCTTGTCACATTCAGCAAGCAAGGATGACAGATAACTCAGTCCAGAGAGAAACTAGAGGCAGCATTTCAGAATTTAACCAAGAGGACAATATCTACTCAAAGCTAAGAGATAATGTAAAATAAACTCTCTTTGGTGATTGATTACCTTCAAGTTAGATTTCGTCTACACTTTCAATAACACTTGGATGTACATTATGCAATCTCATTAGCTGAGACTTAACTTTTAAGTTGGAATTTGTAAAATTTAGGGAAGAATACAATCTCAATTTACCTTAAGTGGTAAGATAAATATTTAATCAAGTAAATGAGCAGAACTGGCAAATTGGGAGAGAAATATGTGAATGGGTGGAAGAATTATAATCTGTAAATTAAATATGGTCAAATTTTTCATTGTTTCAACATTTAACATTTATTGAGCATTGCCACCTAAAATATTTTAATGGTTTATTTAGAACTGTGATCACTTGAAAAATAACATAAAGGAATTTTCATATATATATATCTTTGTATAAGGTAAGTCCTTTTTATTAATCAAAATTACAAATATATACCTAAAATCATGTCTCTGTGCCTATACTCAAAACATTAAAAACCTCAGTTTAAAATACATGGTCCAAGCAAAGTCAAATGTTTCTATCTTTAAAAGCACGATGTCCAAGACTTATAGAATGATATATTAATGCCATGCAAGATGATTTTCAGACATCTTATCTGATACTAAAACCTTAAACCTAAAGAAAAGCAATTAACATGGCTAATTCTATTAAGCAAATAAACAGCAACACCCCATTCTTTATCAGATACCTTACCTTCTTTGGTGGGAAACCTTCCCATCTTCTTGACCTCATGGTTAGGTCTCTGGGGCAGGAATGTAGTTAAAATAAATATTTTGATTAAATGACTGGTAGAAAGAAGTATGATTTATTTGGAGCTAGGGTATGAAAATAAGGTAATACTAATTATAATTAATGCAGATTCTCCCAAGTGACAAAAAGCAGACCTGTTAGGTCTTAATTATCAGGAGCAATCATCTTCCATCCTGTAGCACTGAATTTAAAGAAACGATCATCAAGAAACATGTAATGATTATTTTCTCAATCTCATGGTCAATTGCCCAAACATATCCCAGATCAATCTCATGGAGTAAATTCTTTCCTAAGGCTGCACTGTGGCCTAGTCTGTATTTGAACTTTGGGTCACGTTTCCGAGTAAATCCACAAGGCTTTAGAGAGGCAAACGCAGCCTGTTAAATTGGCATGGAGGCACCTTAATCTCAAAGGATCTTTGGAGCTGGAAGGTGCAATGGTTTGTCTACACTGTCAGCTTTACTAGATGGGAGATGCCTAGAAGATTAGCAGACACGTCTGGGTGTGCCTAGGAAGGCATTTTCAAAGATGGTTAGGTTCAGGAGGGATTGAGCTAATCAATGATTTAACCCACTGATTGATTCAAAATTTGAATACACTAATATAATATAAAGTTCTACTGTGGTATAACTTTGGAAGATAGGACTACTTGGAGAAAGTGGATCTAGGGGGGTCTTTCAAGAATATTTCTTAACCTTGATCCTCTCTCTCTCTCTTTCTCTCCTGCCTCTATCTCAATCTGTTTTGATTCCCATGAAGTAAGCAACTTGCTCCGTCATACCACTCTTGGCCCCATGACATTCTTCCTCACCACAGACAGACACACATCAATGGAGTCAACCAACTCTTGAAATAATGACTCAAGCCTCTGAAACCATGCTCCAAACAAAGCATTCTTTCCTCTCTTATATTGTTTTTCTCAAGTATTTGTTACAGTGAAGGAAAGTCTGACAACAGAGAAGGGTTTGTGGGTCATATTTGACTAAAGAAAGACTTTGGAGATAGTTGGCCTATTTCATCATTGTGTAGTGTGATGATCTAGTAGACTTGTTTTGCTCTGGGGATGTTTTCTAATTCTGCATTAGCTGTTTGGAAACAATAGTGAAGACATTCCAACTTTCAAGTTACAGCTCTAAACTGGAGAAACCAGTACCTTGTTTGTACTCAACTGTCAATTATTTATGAATGTAGGGGAGTAGTGGTGTCTTCAGTAATAAAATGATAATTTATGTATTTGGAAAGTTTCCTTTTGTGTTTGGCAACATCAACACTTATTTTGTTAATTATGTTTAACCCCAATTAGTATCACTATTAGCATTTTCTGAGCATTCACACACAAACACACATGACTCATCAGTTGATGGTCGGTAGAATGCCCAGAAACATTGTGGGAGAGAAAAAGGTGCTCTGAGATTATGGGTTAAAAAAAAAAAACCCATTTGGACTGTCAATTCACACATTAATAATCTGGATCAATAAAGAGTTGTCTCAATTTTTACCAAGTTTTTCCAAAACCAAATAATCACATCCAGAAAATACATGTAATGTCAACTAAGTCTATCAGCACCCACAATATTGTCTCCTAACTAGGATTATCTAGTTTGACTAGACTGACCATTATAATCACAAAGGCTCAGTAGCTATGTGCATATGATCATATAAAAGGATGCTTATCAACATGAACTCCAGAAAATGGAAACAAGCGGTTTTTTTTAAATTTTATGTTTTGCGGTTCTTTTCTTCTTCTTCTTCTTTCTGTTTTTCCCCTTTTGTTTCTGTTTTTAAGTTCTATAAGTTTATCTGATTTGGGGAGGGGAAAGGGAAGCACAGAGATGACAGAAATGGTGGGACAAAGAATGAACCAATTCGGGCTGGGAAGGTGGCTCAGTGGTAGAGCACTTGCTTTGCATGCCTGAGGCCCTGGGTTCCATTCCTCAGCACCACATAAGCAAGAAGAAAAAAGCCGGAAGTGGCGCTGTGGCTCAAGTGGTAGAGCGCTAGCCTTGAGCTGAAGAGCTGAGGGACAGCGCCCAGGCCCAGAGTTCAGGCCCCACGACCGGACTCCCCGCCCCCCCCCCCCAAAAAAAAAGAATGAACCAATTCATCAGTGATACTCACTAGATACCAGGTTGGCAATGAACTGTACAACTTTGGGAGGTTTGGGAGGGGGAAAAAAATGGGAGGAAATGAGGGAGGGGGTAACACTGTTCAAGAAGAAATGTATGCAGTATCTGACTTATGTAACTGTAACCCCTCTGTACATCACCTTTCCCATGCAAAAACATTTTTAAAAGACCATGGTATACATCTCTCTCTATCTTTTTGGCTGCCTGCTACCCAGACTTTGCTGAGTGCTCTCCCAGTCTTGGAGATAGAGAATTCCGCAGATTTCCAGTAAACATGCTTCCAGACTCCTCCTGCTCTTCTTCCTCCTCCTCCTCCCTCCTCCTGAATGGTTCTGACCCTCCCTGTTTAGACTGGGTCTAGTCTCCCTTTTTGCCTCAGGACAGGACCTCTGCCTCCTCCCCCCCACACACCCCTTCACTCCCCGGATCTCACCCTCAACCAGAGGCGCTCACCTAGCTTCTCTTCGGCTTGGCTGCTTTCCGCAGTCTCCGTTGGAGGCTGGGCTGTCGCCTTGGCGGCAGCTTCCTCTGCAGCAGGGGTGGTGGCAGCAGCAGGCACATCGGCTTGTTTTGGCTCCTCCTTGGCTGGGGCATCTTCGGCCTTGGAGGACGGCGAGTTGTCAGTGGAAGCTTTAGTGGCACTTTCTGTCTCCGCAGAGCCAGCCTTCTTCTCCTCGGAGGGCGCAGCATCCTGCAGGGCCACCTGCTCGGGAGCAGCGTCGGAGGTGTCTTCTCCCTTCTTCTCCTCCGAAGCGGCGTCTCCTGCCTTGCCGGTGTCATCGGGCTTGGAGCCGGTGGCCGGGGTCCCATCAGTGGTGGCTGTGCCTTCTCCCTCTTTCTTCTCCACGCCATCAGCCACGGGGGTGTCTTCCTTCTTCTCCTTCGCTTCGGCCTCAGCAGCATCTCCCTTCTTCTCGCCTTTGAGCTTTTTCCTTGTTATGTGTCCACGGAAGCTAGCCTGGATTTTGGTGGCGGCCTTATGAGCTTTGTCTTCGGGTTTGATGCCATCTTGTTCAATCTTTTGGTCCTCATCATTTTTTTCAACCTTTGTGGAGGAAAAGACAAGAGAAGGAGAGCTCAAAGGGCTGTTTGACAGAGCTGCGTATTGGACAGCCATGTAATTTGTCATGTACCCGGCGCCCTAGTTGGGAGTTTGGGCTCCACAGCGCTTTAGGAATTCAAGTTAAGGCTGTGGGACCCTCTCAAGTCCTTCCCGAATTTGTGGCATTATTTTCTATGTATTTCCACTTTGCCCAGCTCAAGGTTGCTCTACTACCAAACTTCAATTAGCATTTACTTCCAGCTTTGTCATGACAGTTCAAATCACATTCACTCTGTTTTTTTGTTTTTTGTTTTTTGAGTTTTTTTTTTTTTTTTTTTTTTTTTTGATTGTGGGGCTTGAACTCTGGGCCTGGGCGCTGTTCCTCAGCTCTTCAGCTCAAGGCTAGTGCTCTACCACTTGAGCAACAGCGCTACTTCTGGCTTTTTCTGCTTATGTGGTGCTGAGGAATGGAACCCAGGGCCTCTTGCATTCAAGGCATGCGCTCTACCACTGAGCCACCTTCCCAGCCCCACTCTAAGTTTTAATCGAAGAGTTCTGAAAAATACTTGGGTTTGAGGGATTTCAGAGAGTTTGTAAAATTTTATGTTTTTTGAAAACATTATGCAAGCCCGGCACCTTTGGTCATGCCTGTAATCCTTGCTACTTAGAAGGCAGAAATCTGAGGACTGAGGGTTGAAGCCAACCAGGGCAGGAAAGTGCATAAAAGTCTTATCAATTAATAACTAAAAACAGCCAGAAGTTGAGGTGAAGTGAGGCTCAAATGGTAGGATACCATCTTCAAACCCACCCCCGGGGGGCTGGGAAGGTAGCTCAGTGGTAGAGCGCTTGCCTTGCACGCCTGAGGCGTTCGATTCCTCAGCACCACATAAGCAGAAAAAGAAAGTGGCAGAAGTAGCGCTGTGGCTCAAGTGGTAGAGCGCTAGCCTTGAGCTGAAGAGCTGAGGGACAGTGCCCAGGCCCAAAGTTCAGGCCCCACGACTGGACCCAAAAAAAAAAACCCAAAAACAAACTCTAGTACCACCAAACCCACCCCCCCCCCAAAAAAAAACCCTAAGGAACAATGGCCAGGACCTGAGGTCAAGCCCCAGTACTGGGACCATAAAAATTAATTAATTAATTAGCTAATTAATTAACTAAAATTCACTATGCGAGTCTACCTCACACACACATTTTCAAGCTTGACTAAGAAATTAATATTTTCAAGTTATAAGTATGGTAATGGTATATACAACAAATCCTATCAAGATTTTATGCAAAAACATGAATAAATCTGAGAGCTTTGTAAAGACTATGACAATTCAGAATGCTAGTCACAAAATGATGTCTAACTTTCTCCAATGTGTGATCAAATGGCAGTAATAGACACCCCACTTTCAAAATTTGAATGCAGAAAATAGTCATTAGAGTTTTTTGAAACTGAGAAGTGTTTCATCAAAATAATAAAACATTTCACTGTCACAAATTCTTATTCCCAAAGCAATTTAAAATTCAAACTAGTTTTGTATTATCATCACAAAAGTTTTAGCTTTTAATGATATCTGTAGGCTTAAAAGTGCTACAAATGATCTTTTTTCCCCACTTGGAAATTAAATCAGAGGATGGGGAGAAAAGATACAGTCATGGGAAAACATGTATAAAAAGTACACAAAATTCTACACAGTTCCATTGCTCACCATGCTGCCCTCCTAACCACTGAGAGTCTCCATTTTTTCCTTAGCTTTCCTTTAGCTTGTGCTTGATTTATGAGCCTTGTTTGTTCTAGACATTGTGGAAAAAAACAGTATTTTCCCTCAAAACTTTCCCCAAAATATTATTAAATTAATGAGTGTGTGTGTGTGTGTGTGTGTGTGTGTGTGTGTGTGTGTGTGTGTACTGAGCATTGCCTTATGCCTGATCCCTGTCTGGCTTTGAGCTTGACCTTGGCCTTCATTCCAATTTTGAAAGTAAACTACAGCAGCCAACATACAGTATGTTTTCCACCTGTCATACCAGCTCTGCCCCAGTGACCCAGATCCTGCCAATCATTAGCTAGTCTCATTTGACATTCTTTGGACAAGCACACAGACCTGTCATTGCTCAGCTCCATCAGCATACTAAAGGACAGATAATTTTTTTTTTTTTACTATAAGATTCATGTGAAAGTAGGAGGAGAATTGGCATTTTTTTTTTCAGTAAAATTCAAGAGGGCTTTCCCCTCCTAAAATTAGCCATCGGTGTATTCCTACAAAGAAGAAAGGAGTGATTATGAGCGAGGAGAGAGGCCCATCATGCTCCCTCCTCCCAGTGCCATGTTGCAACTGCTTGTCTCTCTGCTGCACCACCACTTTCCTGCCATCCTGCTGCTCATGATGACTCCTACTGGGATGCACACAGCACAATCTGGGGCACAGGAGCAGCTGTCCCTGCCAGGAACTCTCTGATCAGAGATTGAATCATAACCCTGTAAAATTAACAGTTGTGAATGGAGCAGAGAGCCAAGATGTTATTTTACTCAGTCTTAAGTTTTCTGAATGAGGCGCTGTCTTACATGATAGGGCATCTGCACATGGGTACTAACGTCAAGTAGTTCTTTAATACATAATCTGATCGTTGTAAAAGTGAGCAAGCCGATTATTTCAGAGGAAACAGATTGCATAAAAGAATATCTACTAGGTGAACAAAGCTACAGTTTTAAAGTCTTCCCTGTTCCTTTTTTAAGGACACAGTATATGGGGGCAAGAATTCTTTAAAAGCTGGACTATACTAGAATAAGAAAGTTGAAGGTCTATTGGATGTGAAGAAAAACTATGTGGACAAAAGTTCTTCCCAATTCCACCCTATTTTTTGTCTCCCTCTTCCTCACACCTTGATTTTCCAAAGAGCAGGATTTCAACTTTGGTACATAGCATCTGTGTTAAAATGACTATCTACAAAGATTCAGATTAGACTCCCATCCCTAAATTGCGGGATCCGCCTCAACTGAACAATCAAAGAGAATAACGAAGAAGGAAGAAGGAAGAAGGAGTTGGCAAGACAGAGAGAACCAGGAAAGAATGGAGTCAGGAGAGAGAAAGAGAATTGAGGTCAATGCCATAAGAGACAGACAGGCACCCAAACAGGTAGATACATTCAAAGAGATACTGTCAGTATCCTCACAGACATACAGCTAGCTCTGGAGGAACTGCTGACCTCTTAGCACCATTAGAGATTCTGAAGATGTTTAGTCTTTCTCCCTCCCCCTCCCCCAATATAGGGATTTGAATTGAGGGCCTTGAACTTGCTAGATAAGCACTCTTGCACTAATTCTCAGATTGCCCAATACAGTGATTGTCCTTTTTGTGCTTCCCCCATGTCATTGAAATGATGAGCCCATGCCACTACCAACCACCACTACCAACCATCACAAAAACAGTCTTACAATTTTTTTGGGGGGGGGGCACAAGGGGTGGCAGTAATACTCCAAATATGATTTCCTGATCTCCATCTCCTAAGTAACTGGATTACATGTTTGAACCTGTATACCAGAAGAGATTAGAGATATTAGTAGCTGGTTGGAGAAAAAAACAATCCACACTGCAAAGATACATTAAATAAGAGGGAAATGACAGAATAGAAAGAAGAAAGGAAGGAGAAAATGGAAAGGAAGAAAGAGAGGAGAAGGAAGCAGAGGAATATAAAAATTTTAAGTGAGACATTGCTGGATTGGGTGTATCTCACTTTTATACTTTTAATTTTATATGCTATTATACTATTAATATGGCTTAAAGTTTATTTTACTTTCTGCAGTATTAGTGTAACTAGACAGTGTTTCTTTTGTTATTAATGTGTATCAATTGTTTAAAAAGGTGGCCTTGGTTCAAATGTACTTTTCTCTCTCAACCAAGTAGATTATATGCATTTCTATACAACTGAAACTTCTATCTGAAATGTCCATAATAGACTCTGATCATATTCATCTTTTCTATTACTCCTGCTTATTTCCATTTTCATATAGAAGTTATATAGAAATGCATATAATCTACTTTGTTGAGAAAGGAAAAATAGAGTAGAAAAATAACACTGCTCCAAACTGGCTGCTAAAGGTGTAGTCCTTAAGGTACTGGACCACTTAGAACTTTTCCTACCTGGAAATAGAAAGCTTACATAAAACAAAGTACATTTGAACCTGGAGAAACCAGAGATCACTCAATCACTCAGTGCATTTAGCACAATGTTTTCAGTTTCTAAAACGAAAACCGTGATAAAATTAAGCAACTTGCTTATATATCCATGGAGTAAGTAAGCCAGTGACCCATTTGAACTCAGATTTCTTCTCCAAGTACATCTGTCTTCCAGATCCATTTTTATTGTATTACGGACCCGGAGTAACATAGTAGATATAATATGTATGTTAAGCGTTGCACACACACACACACACACACACACACACACACACTCAAAGGAAGGAAAAGGTATAATAAGTTCCATGAATACCTAACCTTCAGAATAAAAAAAAAATCTCCCATTTTTCTGGGACACCTCAGTGTATTTAACTTTTTTGAGTTATTTAACCTTCTAAGCAAGGAAAAACGGCTCAGTATCTACTTCTGCCAGCTATAAATAGTACTATTGTAATTCTTCAAAGTTTCTATTTAACAGGACTGATTTCTAAGTATGTTAAAAGTCATTTTATATACCAATTCTTTTTAAAGAACATCTTTAGTAAAGCAGAATCAATTTGATTGATTAAAAGTTTTTTTGAATAGAAATTCTAAGGGCCCTATATATATATCAATGGTTTCTTTAGCATACTATAGTTTTCATGCATATCAAAATCTTACAGAGCCTGAATAAAAAGTTAATGGGTTGTGTTAAATCAGGTAGGATCCCATTTATGGCTTGTTTTCTTTTTATTTCTAATTTATTCAAGTGAAATTCACATAACAAATTTTTACTCTATTTTTTAGCATCACTGGTACTTTTTCAATATACTTTGGAGAAAATATCTAGGTATTTAATTAGTTTACAATTGGGCATCTATACATTTTTCAAACCTAATCAAAGATCAGAAATATAGTGAAATATCTTATAAGTTAAAGAAAAGAGATGGAAAAACTTCCTCTAGTTCTATGGGTAAAATGTCTGCATTTTCTGTGCAGATGTCAAAAGCTTATTTAAAAGACAAGCAGTCATATTTGTAGCATACATAGTTCCTCAATTTTAGCCTGAATTGCAGATCTTACAAAGACTATGAAGGGATGAAGAGCTGAAAGTAGATAAAAGCAATGGAATTGTTATGCATTTGTCAACAATTATCATGACTTGGTCAAACTGGTTTTCAATCCAGTAAAAATTCCTTTCTTAGTTTCTGTATGGGTGAGACTCCAAATATTATAATTTCTGAATGTGAGGTACAGAAAGGAATGTTGAAAATCCTTGTATTCTGTAGTGAGGGAAATTCTTTACTCTTCAAAGACACAGCATATTCTACAGCTGCAGACTCATAATAAGTGGTGAAGAAAAGGTTGTGGATGGAATACGTAACAGAACTGAATGTCTTCTGTTGGAAACTATAACAGGAATCTTAGCTTTTGAAAAAATAGTTGGTGGGCTGGGAAGGTGGCTCAGTGGTAGAGCACTTGCCTTGCATGCATGAGGCCCTGGGTTCGATTCCTCAGCACCACATAAGCAAAAAAAAAGCCAGAAGTGGTGTTGCGGCTCAAGAGGTAGAGCACTAGCCTTGAGCTGAAGAGCTGAGGGACAGTGCCCAGTGCCAGAGTTCAGACCCCACAACTGGACCCAAAAATAAAAAATAGTTGTTAATCAATAGATGGGGCTTTGGTCTATTTTCACATATTATTAACTTAATTGTACATCCCACTTCCAAAATAATCAGTTTCAAAACAGTATAAAATACTATTGGGGGTGAAATTTGGGTTCCATTCAATAGAGTTATCTTTTGTTTTGTGTAATTTATTGTTATCTTATTTGCCATACAAAGATAGAGAAGAAACAAAGAGTACATTATAATGACTATCTCCTAAGAAATGAAATTGCACATGTGACACTATGGTTACTGCTGTAGTCCCAAATCTGAAAAGTACCTGACATGAGTTGATGAATCCAAAATTTCAGCAGTTCAAATAGTACCATTTCTGGAAGATGATAGAAAAAGAAGTTGAAATTGTATTTTGTCAACTTTTGTTAAAATCTTGCATGTCCTGGGGATGAATTTCAAGAGCATCTGATTAAGACAGATAATTTCTCCAGCTACAGAAATGAATATCATGAGCCTAACAAACAGAGAAATACCTTAACTATAGAACTTCCATTAATAGTACTAAGGATAAAAATAAGACAATCACTTAAAATAACAAAGATATATCTATGATAAAGACAATTGACTTATATTCATTTTATCCATAGTTTAACAAGAGTTATATTGATAAGACTACTTTTTTAAAAAACATCTATTACAACTTCATTGGGGAAAACATTCAAAAAGATTGTTAAAGAATCTGTCTTCCCGCCAGGCACCGGTGGCTCATGCTTGTAATCCTAGCTACTCAGGAGGCTGAGATCTGAGGATCACAGTTCAAAGCCAGCCCAGATAGGAAAGTCGGTGAGACTCTTATCTCCACTAAACCACTAGAAAACCGGAAGAGGTGCTGTGGCTCAAGTGGTGAAGCACTCGCCTTGAGCTGAAGAGCTGAGGGACAGTGCCCAAGCCCAGAGTTCAAGCCCCACGACCGATCCATTAAAAAAAAAAAGACTCTGTCTAACCTTCTGCTGACAATCTGGATATTTCTCTACAACTCCTTGAAAAGACTACTCCATTGGCTAGAAAGGAAGACTCCTTCCTCAAATCAAGGTTGGAAAGAAAAGGTACAGATTTGTACTGACCATCTTCCAGGGAACATGCTGGACAGAATTTGATTAAACTCGTCTGGAAATCTTTTGGCTGCATCAAACATACATGTAAAGTTGCTTAATTGAATCAAGGATCAAAGTCACTGACACTTAAGCAAATACCTAGGGAGATCAGCCTGGTGAGAAAGGGACTCCACTCCAGAGCAAAGAGAGCAGGCCCCCTGATGAACACAGCCTGCTACAGAAGCTTCAGTTGACAACCTCTAGAAGTAACATGCTCAAAGGAGAAAGGGAGGGAAAGGCAAGGGAGATGTTCAACTCTGCTTTCAGAGAGGTTCTACTGAACTGGACACAAAAGGGAGGGATATATCCCATCAGGCCTCTGAAAAGACAGATATCAAACTAGTCATAAAGAGGGACTGTGAGGCTTCTAATACCTGTAGTGAAAGGACCCAATACATTTGGGAAATGATCTAAACAACACATGGGAAGACAGCCCCTAGGCCACCACTACAAGTGAATCTTTCCCGGTTGAGAGGCCCTACAAGCAAACTACATCTTCAGGTTCTGGAGAAGATGGTCAGAGATAAGCAGCTGGAAGGGAAATCCTCAGCCCATGAAGGCTGGCATAAAATGAACTTCTTCCCAAGTAAGGCACTGCAAAGTGTCTGTTGTTAGACACACAACAGATTGTTGGACACCCATAATGTAAAACACAATGCCATGAATATTCATTGTAATTATTATATATTTCTTACCATACAACACAATGATTATTGATTGATCTCTTTGTTATTTAAGCCCTTTCCCCACTATGTTCTGAATCAATAAGGACTCGATACATTTTGCCCAGTGAATAACTGCAGCAATGAGACCTACCTTATCTGCTGTAACATGCATCCTTCTTAAAATATTGTCACTCTGGGCCTATTTAATTTGCTTCTTCTTCTTACTATTTAAAGTCAGCTGACATAGGTTTCCAAGTCATTATGAACTGAATTTTCCCTTGAACTCTGAGAGGAGAATCTCGTCAGTTTTGTCCAATACTCAAACATGGGGTGGTTAAAAATAATGGTAATACATAGCGAATCCTTGAAAATATGTATTGATAGTTGCTAAGTGACCATATGCCAGCCTGTGTGGGTTATCACAGAACATGGGTGGTTCTCCACCCATTGGCTGGGTGTCCTTACTGTGCTGTGGAGAAGTTCCTGGCTGCAAATGCTGGGACCCTCATTAAACCATTCTCCATTAAGCCCTTTCTTCTGTCCTCTTACATGTACAATGAGTAGGCTGTTAACACTTACTATTTTAGTTCTGTCCTCATCATATCTATGTGATACACATATCAATGTGCTTGTGTTATAATTCACACAACTGTGAAAACAGAAAAAAGGACCTGGTATTATCCAGATTCTACAAAGTATAATCCATCCTCACTAACAGACCTTGTCCAGTGCTTTGTAAAGTAAGAGAAAGAAAGCCAGTATTCCTTGGACTTCAATTAGGAGCTGTGAAATTAGACATGTGTAAGTTTGAAACCCAGCTCTGCCATAGTATTTGCCAGGTCTTGACCTTAGGCAAGCCAGCTTCAGTTTCCTTATCTTTAAGGAATAACAGGACTATCCCACTGGATATTGTTGTACCTAAAGTTCTTAGCACGTTTCCTGACACCGTTGATAGACTCACAAATGGGTAACTGCTACTCACACTTCTTCTTCACCATCTTCAGGGCCATTATCATTATCATGTCAGAGTAATTTTTGTACCATCATGTCAATAAGATAAATACCTCATTCCTCCACCTGATTGCTGGCATTCTCATCCAGGGAGAGGAGAAGCCATTCCTTAGCTTCTCAGTGGCACTTAGCTCTATCTTCAAAGTGATAAGCAGAAACTATCTAAAACATGCCACAATATTCAATTCTTTTCTATCCGTAGGAAGGGAGATCTGTCTACAGATCTGTTTACAAGGCTACATCAGTCTTACTTTTTTACCACCTGACACTCACCCACTGATTATCTTCTCTTTTTGTTTCTCAGACCTCTACACGGTTCATCAGTAAGGTGATATAATCTGTTTTCAAAATATACGGCCCTTCATCACATTACATAAAATCTCATGTAAGAACTATTTTGTTTATTTATCTCACCAATTCAACCACATTCCTTACATAGCCAGTAAAACCATTGCCTGTACAAATTATGAGTGTTTTTCTTTATGTCTAGTCACACCCCAACCTAGTAAAAGTCGTTTGTGTAGTATTAGACTTTTTGTGGGGACTCGCTTAGTTCTCTTCCTGAGGATAATGGCTCATTTTAATTTTAGATTTCCAGCTCTATCCAACATATCCCATTGGAAAATCAATAATACTTCAATGTCACGTACCTGATATACAGTGAGAGTTGATATTATCTGTCTTCAGAGAATACCTTATTATAAAGTCTGTTTGGTGGGAGATGGAAAAGGACTAGAAATTCCATTTGCAAAAAATCAAAATGACAATGACTTGATTTTTTTGTATGATACATTATGAAGTACTCTCAACTTAAGAAACTTATTCCTAAAGGAATTATAATGAAATACACTGAGCAAACAATGAAGTAGACTGAACAAACAAAAGTAGACAAACTTTACAAAAGGAAGAAATAGATAGCAAGCCCATAACTAGTAAAAAAAAAAAAAAAAAGGGCCTTTGAGCTATTACACTTTAAATCTAATAAACTCAAGCTAAGAAATCAACACTAAACAATCAAGAAGTATCATTTAATAAGTAGTAATCTTACTGACTGCCCCAAGACTGATGGAAGTACTTTTTGATGGGCAGGATTGTTCTATATTTCAGATTTTCTGAAAGCAGCAGTTTATATAGGAGATATTAGATATTAGAGGGAAAAAAACATGTTTCAAAGGAGATGCTAAGTTATTTACACAATAAACATTCTAATTTCTCTCTCTTAGTTTTTTTTTTCTCTTTTTTTGTGATACTGGGGTTTGAAACCATGGCCTATATGTGCTAGGCAAGTGCTCTATGAATTGAGCTATGCTATCAGCCCTTTTTGCTTTACATTATTTTCTTTTTTCCTGGTGATACTTGTATCCATGCCACCCATGTAGGTGGGCATACAAATATGAACTACAATGCCTAGCTTGTTTGTTGAGCTGAGAGTTTGTTCACTTTTTGTCCAGGCTAGCCTCAGACTGTATTCTTCTCTGTCTCTATTTCCTGAAGATCTTAGATTACAGGAATGAACTACACCATGCTTAAGCTGTACATATTAATTTTTAAAGTATGTATTTAAGGTGGCTGGTAGGATGGTTTTACAGGACAACTGTTACCTATCATCAGCAATTATAAGCATGCCTCAATGCATATACCTGTATTCATTACAAGGTAACTGTCCTTTTAGAACCATATTTAAGATATCTACAAAGGGTAAAAGCACATATGCTTCTCTCTGATTATAGGCAATAGGTCATTGTATTATTTCATATGTGGATAAAGAATTGAGTTCTTCCTTGTGAAGCTGGGGAGGTAGTGGTTGATGGGGTAGGGTTTTAGATGCAGAATATGAATAAACTTCGATTTTAATTGAATTTCTAATCCCCCAAAATGATATCATTTCGGAACAAATACACAAGACCCTAGGGGAAAAAAAATCTGTAAACTAAGTCCGTTATAGTTCCTTTCTGCCACCCTCTTTATTTCTAGAAGCTGTTTGTGTCTGGGTCATCAGTCACTGGCACTGGGCGATCACACGTTCCCTGGATTCAACAATTCAAGTTTGAATCTAGGCTCAGCCACTATTAAATATAAACCCGGAAGCAAATGACTTAATTTCCTCAGAACTCAGTTTCTTCATCCCTTACATTATAATACAATGACCTCTTCTGCAGACTTTTCTTGAAGATGAGAGAAAATAGTGTTTGTGCAATGCCTGAAGAATGACAATACAAGGGATATTTTAAAATTTGCTGGTTTCTGGAGATAAGGGAATAGGCGAATGATTTGATCAATATTTTATGCTTTTCCGTGTTTCACAATTCTTTTTTTCTTGCTATATTTCTTTTTCTTATTGTGAAAATACTGTACAGAGGGGTTACAATTACATGGACAAGATAATGAGTACATTTCTTATCAAGCATTGCAGCCTCCTCCTTTGTTTCCCCTTCCCATCCCATCCTTGCCCCGCCCCTCTAACTCTCCTCCCCCCCCCCCCCCCCACCAAAGTTGTAAAGTTCGTTTTCGACATAATGACTTGTACATCTCATTGTTGCAATGGGTCCACCCTATTTAAACGATTTGTTTTTTCCCTTCCCCTCCACAAATTATAACATCAAATACAGTGAAAGCAAATTCTACAGATCTATATAGCAAGGCTAGGTACTCTTAAAAAACTAATATTTGACCCCCCCCCACACACACACACAAATTTGGAAGGCAAAGGTTGTAAACTACTACCATATCCTTGGGGAATATAATACTAAAAGCAAATTGAAAACTAAGTAGTACTATACATCAAACCGTCTTCTTAGTACTTCAGGAGATACATCAAACATATCTAAGAAATGCATTTTATATAGTAAGTAATTTAATTTTAACAATTGTACTATGTAATAGGTACTATTATTTTACAGAGAAAAGGAGTAAGGCAGAAGAATATTAAGTAGCTTGCTTAAAATGCATTAACTAGTATGTGGCCAGGCTCAGAGATGAAAGCGTATGTATGCAGGCTCCACATGAGGTAGAAGGAAGTCAGGAAGTCAGGAAGCTAAGGTGCCAAATGAGGGCAGTGCACATCTACTCTCTGTAAATATCCCCCCTCAGTTCTCAGACAAGGTGTAAACCAGAGTTGAAAGTAGGACAATTCAGAGCTGGACTTTGTCACTGCTGGTGCCTGCCAGTGCTGGGCTGATTCAGTGTCTAATGGAGTAGGAGTCAGTGCTATCACCTCTATTCTATCCTCCCCCTTTCAAGATCTCTTTGCAATAGAAAAGAAGAAATTGATTTTCAAAGCAGGGGCTGTGGGCTGTGGCATCATGACCTCATCACTCTGGTGATGACTCATTTTCCCTGTGAAGGGAAGATTCACACTTCAGATGAGAAAAACAGCCCCGTGTCCACCTTTCCTATTAATTCTGAAAGCAGAAGAGAGATATGATCAGATATCAGAGGAAGCAATACTGGAAGGAAAGGGACCTCAAGTGAGGAATTATGGCTGTTTAATTAAATGAGAAAAGAAAACGGATTAACTAAATTCACCCTTGTGCATTTTTATCAGAAGAAAAGCATCAATAATCCTAGCTCCCCAGGAGGCCGAGAACCAGAGCATTGTGGGTGTATCAGTGCAGAAAAGTCTGTGAGACTGTGTCTCCAAAATAACCAGCAAATGGCAGGGTTGGGGGCATGGCTCAAGTGGTAGGGCACCAGGTAAGCAATCAAGCTAAGCAAATATGAAGCCCTGAGCTGGGAAGATTGCTCAGTGGTTAGTGCTTGCCTTGCATGCATGAGGCCCTAGGTTCGATTCTTCAGCACCACATAAGCAGAAAATGCCAGAAGTGACGCTGTGTGTGGCTCAAGTGGTAGAGCGCTAGCCTTGAGCTGAAGAGCTGAGGAACAGCGCCCAGGCCTAGAGTTCAGGCTCCACGACCTACAAAAAAAAATATGAGGCCCTGACTTCAAACTCCAGTACTGTAGAAGGAGGAGGAAGGGGAGGAGAGAGAGGAGGAGAAAGAGGAGGAAAAAGGTTAGTAGGTGGTAAAGTGATTTGTTCCTGAGTCTTAAATCCAACCTATGTTTCTGAAGTAAATATTAGCTTTTCCTTGAACTAACTACTTCTGTTCTGTCATAATTGTAGTAGGGCACATAGGAAAATCTATCCAGAATTATTTTATGGATGTCATACCAGCTGATTTAATAGTATCAGGACAGGTTTCTCGCAGATGCCCTTGGTCCTTGGAGGACTGCATTGCCCATGTAGTCACTATTCATTGTGGCATCCATTTGAAGCCATGCAGAAGATAGAAATTTCCTCTCCTCTGTTTATGAGACTGTGCAAGCAAATTTTATAACCTTTGAATTCATTCATATGAATCTGTTGACCAGGGATTTTATAATAATATGGGTATTCAGTATATCAGGCTGAATTGGGTCAAATTGGAAGATACCATCTAGGGTCTTAAGATCAATGAAAGTTAATTTCCTTTCTACATGATGTATAAACAATGATAAGATATGCAATAGCTTCTCATAGACAATGTCACAGGATGCAAAGAAATATACTAGGCACCAAGACTGTCTGGCACAGGGACATTCCAGTAACTTTACAGATGTGTCATCGTGTACAGAAAGCATGGAGACTCTCCTGAGGCCCATGAACGATGTCATCTCTCTCCTCACAGTTCTGAGTCACTCATCAGAAACTCATCTAGACCCAAGGGTAGGAATGAATGATTTTAAGGGATAACTATCCCTTCCCATGGCTAAGGCAACAAAATGATTACTACCTACAATAGTTCCCCATTTTGCCCTCAAGCCAAACTCATGATTAAAAGTTGTTAGGCCTGTGGCTCACACCACAACTGTAATCCTAGCTATTCTGGAGGCTGAGATCTGAGGATTGCAGTTTAAAGCCAACCAAGGCAGTAGACTCCATGGGACTCTTATCCCCACTTAGCCACCAAAAAACTAGAAGTGGAGCTGTGGCCTAAGTGGTAGAGTGCTAGCCTTAGTGAAAAACAAGTAAGGGACAGTGCCTATACCCTGAGTTCAAGCATCTGCCTAAATGCATGCGTGTGCACGTGTGCGCCTGTGTGCACGCACACCCGCACAGAGTCATCTCAAAGACCATTGAGTTTTAACACAGAGAAAAAGCCCTGCAACCTCTAACAAATGGCTTCAACAGTGACTTAGAATGGTTTCAACTGTGTCACAATGCAGAAGCCCTCCAGAAACACACAGCTGAAGTTCTGAATCACAGTGACAGTAGTGGCATCGGAGAGAACCTACAAGGATTCTCCTTTTACTAAATATCAGAAATTCTACCTTGGAACATTATTGCCATGCATTAAAGTTTAAAATTGACAAAGGCACCAAAAAATTAACACTATAACGTTAAGCTGTTAAGAAGCTTAATATTGACCTTATTTGATCATTTATTTGACCTACCTTCAACTCACCAGAGTAAATAAAAATAGAATTGCAGCTTATCATGAATACCATTTCCTCCCTCATAGTCCCATGTGTATCAAGTCAAGATGATATGCATTGCTTTTTGAGAAGTTCTGGGATGGTCTCAATCTTTCTTTCCCACTTCTGAGTGTGCCCCAAACTTCAGCCAAATGAAAGCACATACTGTTCGCATGTTATGCACTAGCCAGGATCTGTGAGCTCACAGACAGTATCCCTTCCTCAAACATCTGTGTCTTGTGTGTCTGCTGAAGTTCTACACATTCTTCATGACTCATCTTAATCCCTAGCTCCTTCATTCATTTTCTTGCTTTGTCTCGGTGAGGTAGACTGGGGGCCAGCCCCATTCTTCTTCAAAGGATCATTGCGTTAACATTGTGTTAACACTGTGTTAATATTCATCTCAAATAATCAACTCTGTCACAGTGGTGTGAAATAAGCAATAGACAACACACTGAAAGAGCATGGTCATGTTCCACTGGAAGTTTAATAATGAACAGTCAATTTTTCACACAATTTTCAGGTGTCATAAAATATTATTATTCTTTTTATTTTCTTTCAAGCCTACTTAAAACTGCAAAACCTTTCATAGTTTGCAGGCCATATTTTGCCAACCTCTAGAACAGAGTACAGTTTTGCGTGAAATTTTCACTGCATGCTTAGTTGTAGTTCCTTCTGTGTTATAGATATTGTATTATTATACTTATTTCCCTAATGTTCTAATATACTACAAATTTTTGAGGAAAGGAAAACTGTCTTATTATTACTATTATTAATAGTTATTCTTATTACAAGAAGTATAATAGAAAGCCACATTCGGTGGTCATGTTGAGCAAGGCAGCAAGGTAAGGATTTAGCATGGGAAAATCTTATAACAAAGTTATGACATTCATACTAATATAATTATATAATTAGGGAAAAAAAACACTTAGGGAGAGTCTGTATTTAATAGGAAAATAATAGAATTTCCCTGTCTCAAAGCCTGAATTGTGAGCCCAAACTCTCTATCCCTTTTCACATATGATGGCCTGAGAAGATTCCTGAAGAATGGATTCAATACTGCTTCTTTCCTGATAATAGTGTATAAGAAGAAAGACAGAGGCTGAGCTTTCAGGACAACTTAAAGAGCCTTGGCAGAGTCACTTCCAAGGCAGAAAAGCTTCAGAGAAATGGGTTACAATGAAGCTTGGCTGCCTTAAAAGAGCCTTTGCCCTGTGATCTTCTAGCCCTGTTCAGCTCAGATCAAGCACACAAGCACATGGACAGAAGTGCAGACAGCAATGACTGGTGAGAAAAGGCACAAATATTCACTTAACTGCAGTGGAAGGGCCAGGCCTGAGAACTGACAGCATATCAGCTGCATGCCCAGAAGGAAAGAAATGAGCTGTAGCTGAGGACACTTGGGCACTAGAAAAAAAAAGATTTTTTTTTAACCATTAGAGTTGAACAAATTGCTTACGTGTGAAAGGTTTGTGGAACCAAGTTAAATGGTGCTAAGTCACTAGACAAAAGATCACACCCTCCAGCTCAAGACACCTGCCTCTAGAGACTATTTCAAACAATCACAAGTCTAGCTGAGGATGAGGCAGTGAAAGGCATCCAAATTAGCCAAGGAAGCACAGTGACCTGGCAACTGTAACAAAAAAAAAAAAGATTCTTGAATCCCCAGGGCAGTTCAATCAGTGAGTAGAAAAAGTCAAAAAGAAAGATGCTGACTGCAGCCTTCCTGCTTCTCATGGGGCCCACCAGCATCTGCACCACCAAGGGCAACTCTGAGTACAGACTCTCCGACCAGCCTAGGACTACGGAACCAGCATCTACATTTTAACAAACATTACGCACTCTGATGTATTCAATGTATTGACTACACCACTCATACGACAAACATCTGTTCTGGAAAACCATACCTATTCCTTTTGAATAACTCTTTAACTAAAGGGATAATTCCAGAAGTGTAACTCAAGAGGGCAATTCCAGAAATAAGAACCCTCAGGTAAGAAGTAAAAGCTCTGGCTCAGTAATAAGGAGGCCAGCGCTGTAGATTTCACACATCCCAACCTGACTGCAACCTACAGAAGTTTCCTTACTTTTCTCTGCACGTTGGGTTTTTCTTATTTGTGTTAGTATACGGTATTAGTATATTAATACTAATGTAATTATAAGGCATAAGGTTTTTGTTTGTATATTAACAGAGTTGTCCATAAGATTTAAGACTCAAACATTCAGACGAGATCGGGCGCGTTCAGGGTGGTATGGCCGTAGACAAGACTCAAACATTCAAATCATCAAGTTATAATTGTGTAAAAATTGATATATGTTCCAATTTCCTATTTCTCTAGAAAAGAAGGCATCAAAGAAGTTACCCATGACCTAATCATACAGTCTAGAATGGGCAAGGTCTCTTCCATAGACAGTGGCCTCTATTGCCATTTGCCTACTAGCACGTTTTTTTATGAACCCTTCTTCTCTTTACCCTCCTCCATTACATAAAGGAAGATAATGTGCTTATCTCAAATTGACCATCCCTTGCGGTAAGACACTTGACTCTGTACAGTTCAGGTTGTCTTTCTTCATTTGTTCCTATGAACAAATGACTGAGCTCATCAGAAGAGCCAACACTACCATTCTTTTTTTTTTTTGGCCAGTCATGGTGCCTGAACTCTGGGCCTGGGCGCTGTCCCTCAGCTCTTCAGCTCAAGGCTAGTGCTTTACCACTTGAGCCACAGCACCACTTTCAGCTTTTTCCGCTTATGTGGTGCTGAGGAATCGAACCCAGGGCCTCAGGCATGCAAGGCAAGCGCTCTACCACTGAGCCACCTTCCCAGCCCCAACACTACCATTTTTAGATTCAAACTTTCTCCAAGATCAGGATCACATCATTAATTACTCAGCAATATATATATATATATATATATATACATATATGTATATATATATATATATATATATATACACACACACACACACACATTTTCCCCAAGCCTCCATAATGCCAGAGAAGGATTCTAAAGAATTCCTTACTTAACCATTTTTAAAGCCCCATTGCCAGTCTGTCTGGATAATCTGAATGAAATCAACGGTTCTAGTTGGAAGGGAGGAGGAGAAGACTGCTAAAAATAAATAAATAAATAAGATATGGACATCAATGTTATCCTCTCCTACAATTGGTTTCAACCTAACGAAGTAAGAAAACGAGGTCAGAAAATAGAAATAAAATCTAACTCCCATCAGTATGCTACAATGCAGCATTAGTGAATGTACTTGTTTTCTCTCACTGTTCCTGTCGGGTCCCGGATCCCTGCAGTCATCAGCTTCCAGAACTGGATATCCATCCAAGCTTGCTGCCTGACACCCTAGCTCTCTCCTTTTCTTTTCTGGATCCAAACTCAGTTGCAGCCTGTGACAAAGCCCATCGACACGTGCTCAATCTCAAAGTGCTCAGTGTTCATTCATATTATTGAATGAATGAACAAAACGCGCGCTGGTGCCATGCAGTTTCCAGGCTAGAAGGAAATCTCACACCAAGTCTGAATTAGGCTCCACCTACAATAATACCGCTTCCTCCCACTTGCCTCATGTACTGTCCTCCTCCAAGCAGTATGGAGAGAAAGACAGACAAGAAAGTGAGTTTGGAATGTCTATGGAGACTGCATCCCATTGTGGGTAAGGGGCAACTTGAATGAAGAAGCCCTCGAAAATTTCTTTTTAATAATCATTAGGAAGGGTTATTAAGTTCCAGCTGGAGCCTCTGGCCTAGACTTTCTCCACTGGTTTTCTCTCCCGGGCTGTCCTCTCTGACAAGGCATTCTGGTTGCGTCTTCAAAGGTGTGTGCCTGCTGACATAAACAGTCTTAGCCTGGGCTTTGGTCTCCCTAGGCCATGCTAAAGAAAAAAGATGAGGGATGATAATGTGCTCTTTGTAGCCTCCAAAGCTGGGGCGCGGGGGGGGGGGGGGGGGGGGAGGGGGGTTAGGCGGGACAAGAGAGCTTTCAGTGGGCCCAGGGTCCCCCCCACTTTTCACGCCCCCCCTCCCCCCGCTGTGGAGCCTCAGCCCCCGCGCGCTTGGGGAGCAGGTTAGGGCCGCTGCAGGCAGGAGGTGGAGCTGACTAATGAAGGACCCAAGAAGGGAGGCCTGCGCCCGGGCCACTGGCCGCTGCTCTCCCGCCACCGAGGGGCCTGCGGCATGGCCGCTGCCTTTGTTCTCCAAGCCCCTGGAAGAGGCAATTAGCTCCCACACTCGACTTCGTGGAGGTTCGTTAAGAAAACAAATGAATCCAAACTCCCCAGTGCTCTGGGCCTTGGGAAATGCGAGCAGGGGCTGGAGGGAGCGGGGAGGGTGGCAGGCGCGCGGGGTCGCTGCCTCTGGGTGGCACTAGAGGGGGTCGGTGGGCAGAGCGCGGTCCCCCGGTGCGCGCGCGCCGGGCGCCACGCCCCGCAGCCCCCCAGCAGGCCCCGGCCCTCCCCAGCCACGCCCTGCAGCCGCGGGTGGGGCAGTGCGCGCCAGGTGGGGGCGCGGGGAGCCGCGGATGCCGCGGAGGAGACAAAGGGATGAGGTCACCGTGAACAGAGGCAGGAGCGAATGCCTCCTGGGGAAGGAAAACCAAGGGCCTGGAGGGCCTGGTGGAGTGGAACCCGAGTCCAAATGCAGGGCTCGCGGGGAGGGAGAGGGGACCGGAACCCCAAAGCCAGCGCCGACTTGGGGGAAGGGGGGACGGTTGGGGAGCCTGGGAGAAGAAAGTGTGCTCAAGTCCGGGTCTCCTCTGCTCCCCAATCCTGTCAAGCCCACCCCTGCCTCCCCCCCCCCCCCCCCATGCACGCACACGTCCCAACGGCCCGGATTTGTGTCCATTCTTCATAGACTTGATGTTGTGCAGTTCTGGGGTGGAAGGTGGGCTTTGGGGCGTCTCTCCTCTTGAAATAACACAGCACACGTTCAGCTGTTACTTTTCTTTTTTGGGGGGGGGGGGGGTCCGGTCGTGGGGCCTGAACTCTGGGCCTGGGCGCTGTCCCTCAGCTCTTCAGCTCAAGGCTAGTGCTCTACCACTTGAGCCACAGCGCCACTTCCGGCTTTTTTCTTTTTGCTTATGGGGTGCTGAGGAATCGATCCCAGGGCCTCATGCATGCAAGGCAAGCGCTCTACCACTGAGCCACCTTCCCAGCCCCAGCTGTTACTTTTCTATGGAAGTTCCTAACTTTGCTGAGAATGTTGGAAGTGCCTGTTACCCATCCCCGCTCCCCTCAGGTTAAAAGTTACTAGGTCAAGTAGCCAGCATTGTGGGAAGGATGCAGTGGCAAAGCAAAATAAATAAACAAATGAGTAAATCAATGATAAGCCATACCTAAAATGCAAATAACACCCGGGCGAGGTATTTCATGATTTCACCACACCTTCTCAGAGGATAGCAGTCTGCTAGTCCCCGCCAGCATGGGAAACGTTTTTAAGGCAAGAGGCAGAAAGCAAGTGCTTTTTTTTTTTTTTCATCTGGGGGTAGATGGAAAAGTGAATCAGGGAAGACCAGGAAGCCGGTTGGAGACTGTCTTCCAGACATGCCACATGGGAGGGGGCAGGGTGGTAGAAAAGGCTGCCCCCTGGAGCTCTCTTGGGGTATACCTGGGTCTAGGGTTAAGGCAAGTAAACAAAGGAATGTTACAGTGCCTCTAGGTATGAAGTAGCATGATGAAGCACACTAAAATAGTTTAAAAGGAGGGGAAGAGACAGAGGGGGGAAATAAAGGAGCAGCAGAGGTGTTTAAGGATAACATATGCACGTCTGGAAACACCACTATGAAAGCTCTTTGTATAATTAATATACGCTGGTTTAACAACAGCAACTAAAGACAGCACTGAGGGAACCTCACTACATAAGAATATTAACTATATGCAGATTTTGATTCAGGTCTAGGGTCATTCTTGTACCTGTGAGGATCTTACTCAACTGTAAGTTGGTTGAAGACAGGGACTTGGTCTGGCTTGCCATAACATCAGTTCTTTGCATGGCTTGTGGGATTACAGTGTTCAGTTAATATTTGTGGGAGAAGGGAATCAATTGCCAAGTAATTCACAAATTCTTTTCCCATCCTGTCCGCAAAGTGACCAGCAACCAAAAGGCCTTGGATCAATATTACCAATTGATGGTACTATTAACCACTGGAAATTCTCTTACCATTGGGCCTTTTTTCTTCATGGAGGTGAATACTCAGGAAATCTCTCTCCTGGGACTTACCTTTGACCACCTCTCCTACTTTCCATTTGCCTCTCCTGCCCTCATCATTCCCTGTTTCATCCTCTTTTTGATTCCTGTCTTCTACTCTCTCCCTCTTCACACAAAAGTTTTGCTTCTAACTTTTGCCTGAGCAGGAAGGGAAATTTCTTTTTTGTTGTTGTTGTTTGTCATGAGGCCTGAACTCTGGGCCTGGGGGCTGTCCCTCAGCTCTTCAGGTCAAGGCTAGTGCTCTACCACTTAAGCCACAGCTTTTTCTGCTTATATAGTGCTGAGGAATTGAACCCAGGGCCTCGTGCATGCAAGGCAAGCATCTACCACTGAGCCACCTTCACAGCCCGGGGAAATTTCCTTTTTATATATGCCTCTTTTAGTTCCATTTAAAAAATTACTTTTGACAATGGCACTTAATAAATAAGAATTTTATTATAATTTTCTTTCTCTTTACTGTTGCGTAAGGATATTATATCACTTACAGATCTGAAAAGGGAAGGGTAGGGGCTGGGGTGTACTTTTTTTTCTGAATGAAATTAGATGTAAAGAAATAACTCTATTACCAAAACCCAATAATATCATTTCCTCCTATGTTTCCATGACCAATTACAGATCTTAAGTTAAATTTTGGATCAAGTTGAGTTGTATAGACAAGTTTAGAAATGTAACACATTCTCCTAAGTCAGTGGGGAAATCATTTTAAGTTTTAACATTTTTTTAAAATAAAATGCATTTGTAAGTAGGAAATAGCTTGTTTTTCTATGAAGTTTGTTTAAGAGTCTTTTCCAAGATAGGTGATGGTGGATCATGCCTGTTATCCTAGCTACTCTGGAAGCTGAGATCTGAGGATCACAGTTCAAAGCCAGCCTGGGCTGGAAAATCCATGAGACTCCTCTCCAATTAACCACCAGAAAACCAGAAGTAAAACTGTGGCTTACAGTGATAGAGCACTAGCCTTGAGCAAAACAGCTCAAGGACAGCATCCGGGCCCGGAGTTCAAGCCCCATGATTGACAGAGAGAGAGAGAAAAGAGAGAAAGAGGCTTTTCCACTTTGCTTTTGGGAAATGGAGGGAAAAGGATAACATTTCCATTGTTCACACACACACACACATGTGCACACACATGTGCACACACATGCACACACATTTGATGATTATGATTTTCTCCCAATCAAACTTTAGATTAACAAGAAAAATGATTTTTCCTCTGGATCAGGAGTTTATAACCCTCAGTGTACTTATTTGTCACCTGGCATGCTTATTTCAAAGAGATTCATGGCCCATCTCCAAGAGTGCTGAGGAGGGAACTTGGTGTGAAGCACCCATAATGATTTTCTTTCTTTCTTTCCTCCTTTCCTTTTTCTTTCTTCTTTTTTTTCTTTCTTTCTCTCACTATCTTTTTTTCTCTCCTCCTTCCTTCCTTCCTTTCTTTCTTTCTTTCTTTCCTTCCTTCCTTCCTTCCTTCTTTCTTTTCTTTCTTGCGAGTACTCAGGTCCTAGGCACATTGCCTTCTTGCTTTTGGCATCTTATCTTCATGCTGGGGGAAGGTGATGCCCCCTACTCCCAGGTGATAGGTGTGCCTGAATCCCTGGAGGCAGCAGAGGGCACTTGGCTGATAGGTTACTGAACCTATCTGTCTAGTGCCTGGGACTAGGAATTTCCTGTGACCCTGCCCCCTGCCCTGACCCTATTTAGGCTAGGAACAATATAGGCGCCATTACGCCATGCCATGTGTCTCCATGTTTGCCTTCTGGGTCCTGTCTCTTGGCCTCCTCTCTGGTCACCATGGAGTCTCAATTCAGCTCTCCATCGGAGCTGAATTGGTTTATTGGTATTGTTTTGTTCTTTCTCTCCTGCCTGTTTTCTAGCTGTGTGAAGTATATTTGTAGGCTGCAGGCCTTTGTTACAATGGGCTGCCTGCACACTGCTAGTTTTCTAGTAAAGACTCCAGAATTTGAACCTTCAAAATGTGGCTTCTCTGGTAACTTACCTACAAACTACCGATGCCATGTAATTTTAATTGGTGCTACCTGGAGTACTGTTATAAGTGGTCCCACCCTACAATGAAGACTACACTCTGAATGGATCTGCTTCTGCTTGCAAACAGCTTCCTTGGTTTTATTGAAAAATGGTTTATGTTGGGCAAATGAGAGTGTTTTTACTCTTATTTTCTTGTCCCCTTAAGTTTACAACCATTGAGTAGACAGTGGCAGCTATCTGACCCAAATAACCAAGAAGGATTATTTTCAGTTCCTGCATCTCCTGATCACTGAATGTAAGTCACGAGTCTTAGAGGAAAGAGACATATAATGGTTTTTCATAGACATGGAAACAGGCCTGAAGAGGGAATCAATCAGGAATAGAGCTGTGGCTAGCTCTAGTCACCTCTTATGTTTTCCCCTGAGTCCTCCAGGCCAGAGAGAATAAGAAGACTGAATGTAGGGCAAAGTATAAACTGAATTAGATCATTAGTGTCAATAGTATGCCTTAGCTTAAGGCATTTAGCAGGTCTCAATTTATTGCCCTTGTGTTCTGTATCTGAAAGGATCCAGATGATCAGACTAGCTTATTCTTGTTACATTTCAATCATAAAGACATGGTTTGGTATTTCTGTGACGTTAGTATGGAATCAAAGGAGTATAGCCTATAAAAAGTAGATTGTCCATTGAGGCACATCCAGGCTGCTTCTGTACATCGGCTATGGTGAATATTGCTGTAATGAACAGAATTGTGCTGGTGGCTCACTGTATCCTGGTTTGCTTTTCTGACTCAGAAACAAAGCTCTCAAGTTTTGTGTAATACTATTGAATATTATAATAAGAAGTGTAAATGCAAATTGACTTTTGCCCTACCTAGCATCTGCTAAGTTACAGGACACATACTGGTCTTCTGTAAAGTTTCAGTATATATGAAGAAATAGATAGCTCCCAACCAGGAGATTATCCTCAGGCACATTCTGGATCACTGTATAACATTTTTCATTCACTATTTGACAAAGTAGAAGAGGAATAGTGAATTTATCTAGAAAGAAGGTAAAGAAGCTTTAGGTAACATTTATACACATAAATATATATTTATATTATATAATATATATGGGTTTATATTATCTATGTTATGCATTATATAGTATTACATATGTTTATATTATATGTTATATATAAATGTATATTTATGCTAATTGGATTGATCAGTAAAGTATTCTCTTATAATAAGCTGGTTGATATTGTTTTATTTTGATTTTCACAGATAATATTGACTACTATGTTGTAATATAAACATATATCCTGGAAAATAAATATCTGCAAAAAAAATTAGTAGAAGTATTAGTAGAAGTGATTTCACCTAATTATTGCTATTGTCTCCAAAGTAATGTAGGCTTGTATAAAAGGAGCCATTGCATTCTAGTTTTTAGAACCTGCAATTCCTGCCAGGTCCTTTAGTGGTAAATGGCCTCATGGAAGTCTTGTTTATGGCTGAAATGCACTGGCCTCAGAAGGGTAGGAGCATCAGAGATTCCTGGAAAACTTCAAAAATCAAAGATTTGCTACCATATTCTTTGGCTGCAACTTGTTAAGTTACCACCACAATTTCAAAACTCATGCAGTCAGCTCAGTCATTTTCTAATGTCCCTAGACTTCCTTGCTGGATGCACCACTGAATTTCCATCTTCTTTAAATGTAAGCACATGCAGTTATAGCACTAAAGAGACCTCTGCACAGAGCATTACAGCTGTACTGCACTGTGTACATTTCTGGAAAGTGGACTTGGTATTATTTTTCCCCAAGAAACTACCAATTTACACATCTGTTCTTCACAGCAATGGATATAATTAGCATGATGCTGTTTGTAGTCATATGACCCTCGGAAAGGTCACTGGTTAAACATCTGTAAACAGGGATAAACATCATATTGTGCCTCTTTCTCAAGCAATTTGAGCATTTCTTGCTGGAGTGGGAAAAAAAGAAAAAAGCTTCAACATCTTTTGTCCCATTAATGTGGAGCAGTATCTGCCTTTTTCAAAGTGTGACTATATGAGATTGGTTTTGCCTCAGGGAAGGCAGATTTTGCTGAAGTACTCTTTAACTTAGGAACACAGAGACTCAGTCAAACAGAGCTTTGTGAAAGCAGACTGTAGAAGTATGTTGCTTTTAAACTAGGTTTTCTCATCATTTCCTGGATCTATCTGGAAAGAGCTGGGCTCTTCAGGAAAGAGAGTTTGTATTTCTTAAGTATCTTTCTCTAGAGAAGAACTTTTCAGAAAAACTCTTGCACTTCGGTATTTCATGTACTCCAGGTGGTTAAATAATCAAGTAGGCAACCTACTTAAGGTCACACTAAAAATGAATAATGATTACCAATATTTGAATCTATTAATATTTGAATCACTGCATTCTTCACTCTGAGCACCAACTCTTGTCTTATAGAGAGAGTGACCAACTGATAAAACACAGTGGAATATTTGAAATACAGATAAGCACACAGCAAGTGTCCAATATTTCTCCGTGATAATCCACAGAGATGATTTTTCCTGCCTTATCTAAAGAGAAGAATGCATAAGTGCCCATGAACAGTAGAATTACCATCAAATTGGATGGAAAGAGAATATAATTAATTTTTTTTCTCCTTTCGTTCCACAAGTCTCAGACAATAATCATCAGTATTGATTTTTAAATTTTTAAATACTATTTGAAAAGTTAGAGAATGCATCTATTTTTCGTGAGAAAATCCATTAAGGATGAGCAAGCCTAATGTCATTTTTAATATAGCAGCAATATTTACATGTAGGTGAAATTACCCTAATTCTAGGGCTAGTGAAGACCAGAACTTCAGGGACATTGTGGGAAAGCAACATAACCAGGATTAAGAAGGTATCCATCTTAAAAAAAAAAAAAAGAAAATGAAAAATGTGGTTTGAAGTAGGTAGTCAAATCTTTCCCAACTCTTTAATTCTAAGAACCTGGGAAAAACCACACTTTATCAGATAAAGGTTATCCTGGATGAATGAATGATATAAAACCCAATGTGGGAGTAGAAAACAATCCTCAAACTTTTTCTAGTATTGTTTGATACTGAGAAGCTGTCCTATATTTTGATATTCAGCACTGATGTTCAGTGCTCTCCCAAACAAGTCTAGAAATCTAGTATCAAACTGTTAACCTAGCCTTACCTCTTATTTATGTATCTGGTTAACCTAATCAGCTCTAGATTCTCAACTTGCTATGTAGTTTCCTCTTTCAGAAGTTTTGAATACTAGAATACAGTGCAAAATTGTGTGTAAAACTGTGAAGAATGTACTGTTAATAGAGTATCAACCATAAGTTGCACAAATTCTATCAGTAAATTTATTAACTACCATTTTGTCTCCAAAATGGTATTCTGAACTGAAATTGAGTCTTCACATAGTTTCATCAGAATCTTTCAACCATTTCAAATATTATCATTGAGAAAAAATATATGCAAAACCTTACTTAGTTAAAATGTCTTAATAAAAATCATTTCTTGAGCACCAAGTAGGAATTAAAAATACAAAGATATAGAAAATTGAATTCTTACTCTCAAAAGATTTAACATTTAGGTGTGCAAACCTTATTAAGCAAATCACTCATAGCAGCAGCATATACTCTGAATTAAGTGGGTAGTACAGTGCATATGTGGTTCAGGTATTTAAGAAAGACACTATTGAGAATGGAAGAAACCAAAGAAACAAGGGGAATTTACAGAAAGGCATTGGACTCATTTTCAACTAGGAGGAACAAGACATCCTAAGATTTGTGAAGATTCATATACAGTTAGCAATTACAAGCCTTTAATTTAGCAAATATATTTCTCAGAGTAGTTTAAAAATGTGAGAGTTGAAGCTATGAAAATGGATGAGACTTTTAATGAAGGTAAAGGAAATAAAAAGTCAAGTCTCATGCTTGTAACCCTACCTACTCAGGAAGCTGAGATCTAAGGATCAAACTCTGAAGCTAGCCCCAGTAGTAAAGTTCATGAGATTCTTATCTTCAGTTGATCACAGAAAATGCCAGAGTTGTGGCTCAAGTGGTAGATCACTAGCTTTGAACAAAAGCTCAGGGACAATGTCCAAGCCCTGAGTTCAAGCCTCAGAACCAGCAAAAAAAAAAAAAGAAAGAAAGAAAGAAAGAATAAGGAAGAAAAAAAATAAAAGGTCAGAAAGACAACAATCTTGTCTAGGAAGTATTTGTATTTAGAAGCCAAAAAAAGGAAATTGATCTAGTAGCAAAAGAGATTAAGAAGTTAAAGGGTCCAGAATGTGAGTCAAGAGAATCTACCCAAAAAGTGTGTATTGGGTCACATGTAGAAAATTTTAAGTTGGGGCTGAGAAAAATATCTTTGGAAATGAAAACGAAGAGGAAAACAGATTTAGAAAAACAGAGTAGGCAAAAAGGGACAGATGACATGCATTTAAGGAAAGCAAAAGCCAAAGAAGTGAAAGTTCGTAATACTTCTCTCAGATGTTGATCATGAACAGAAACTGAAGAAACTAAGATCTCTTCTTTTAGTTAACCTCTGTATTGGCAAGTACAATAAAATGCAGAGAAAAGGAAATGAGTTTAGGAATGTTTAATGTTTAAGTAACTCTATCTTAATGAAATGAGGTTCAGCTCAACATTTGGGCATTGATCCTTGGATTAGCCTTCTTTTTCTTCTTTCTGTTTCAAGCTTCTAGCATTGCTCTATAGGAGCTCTCTTAAAATTTAAACATTTGGACCTATCTCTTCTTTGAGTCATATTGACTTCTCCTCTAGCCTTTCCAATTTCTGTTCTCCTGTCTGCTTTAACACATAACTCTCCAAACTTGAAAAGTAGCACCCCTGTAGGAATTCAGCTTGACATGACTCCTGCCATCTTTAGTTGTAACCACCATGACTGCTTATGAATAGCTCTCATTGGTCACCAACCTCACTTACACAGTTTCCCAGCATAAAATAAACAAAGACTTTACAGTAGCCTGTGGAGCTCCTGGACCCTGGGGCCACAATGTGCCTCGTGTCCTGGATACCAGCCTAAGATAAAGCAGATACATTCTGTCTTGGATGAAGTCATTTTTGACCTGATTGCCTTGTAAGTCTCCTACTTCTGAAGCAAATCACGAGGACCCACTTGATCTTGCTAGCTCTGAGGACCATATTTCTATCAGGAAGTCTCCAATGAATTGTACTATATATAATCCTGGGTCTGTCTGCCTCTTTCTTCTGTTTCCTGGCATATTGGAGCCAGTATTCATATGCTGAGATCAGGTTTTTCAGGGAGAGGGGGTGAGAAACAACTTTTACTGCAGTTCATTTCTCTTCCTACATAAAACGCTGCTATAGTTTTAACATTTGTGCCTCTTCAAAATTCATATTGAAGTCTAATGTAAAAGAGGTGGGCCTTTAGGAGGTGACTAAACCATGAGAGTTCAGCCCTCACGAATGGGACTAGTACCCTTATGAAAAGGTTTGAATTTGTCCCTTTTTATAGATTAGTACACAGCAAGAAGGTACGTACATAGAACAGCATAACCCACCTAAATACCAAGTATATTGGTGCCTTAATATAGGGCTTTCCAAACTCCTGAACCACATGTGAGAAATACATTTAAAATTATTTCTAAATCACAGAATCTGTGGGATTTTATGAGCGCAATGACATCTTTACTAGCCAAAATTCTAAACCACACCATTTTCTGTATTTTCTCTACCTAACCATCCTTCTAAACCCCTAAAATCTGGCTCTTGTCCTCGCCAGTCTACTGAATTGGCCATGCAAAAGCTATGTGAGGCCTCCTCATTGCTATATTCAGGGATGTGTTCCCCATTCTCATCCTCCTTCATCCCTCAGGTTCAATAGTGTTTACGATTCTACTCTGAAGTTTCCTCTTCGCCAACTTCTTTAATTCCATGTGCTTAACCTTTTATTAACTACTCTTCCTGTTTTCTTTTAATGAAATATTTTCTGCCACTTGAAAGGAAGGTAGGTATTTCTCTCAGCTCTTCACATGTCCCTCAACTGAAGCCATGAATCTATTCTCAGTCACTCTTGGAATCATGAGTACTCTGTCCCTGGCCTTCACTTAGGATTCTTCCAGTAATCATTTCTTTCTGCATGCTTCACTCATACCGGCCATGACAGAAACAAAAATAATTGTCTTCCTTACCAAATCAACAATTCTTTTCAAATATCATTTCAGCCAATAGTACTTTCCCTCTCCGATATCTAAGCCAGAAGTCATAGCCACTTCTCTAGCTATCACAGAGAAAAAGTTCGGGAGACTGGTCTCACCTACAATGTTCAGTGGGTTGGAAAGAGCACATTGAATTCAGTGCTAGAGATGGTGTCCCAGGCTAGAGAATAAAACAAGAGTAGACCCCAATGGGCAGAGGATTCCCAATCTCAGTGTTCAAAAGGAATATCAGAGATGGTACTCCTGAAAGAGTTAGAAGAAGAAAATAAGACCAGGATATAGACATAGCAATCTAAGAATCAAAGAAATGGTAACAAAACAAAACTGAAACAGAAATATATTTGCAGAAGGCTGCAGCAAGGGCTGCCTGAAACAAGGACTACTTCTACAAGTTACCCATTCACAACACCATGTCTACATGTCAACAGGTCAGCTGACCTGGAAAGGCCACAGCCCAGGTGTATACACTAGCAGACACATTGTCACATCCCATAAGCACTGAAAATGGCCCACTTTTCCCCAGAAGATCTCTTCTTTGATTTACATCCAGATTCCGGTTATGAACATTTTAGTCTAAGGTTTCATTTATTCATCTATACACATATATACTTTAAAAAGTCACCTTTGAGTTTGCTTTATGCCTCTCCATGTGTCCTGTGCGGGTAACTACCAGAAATACTTCTTTGGTTGTGTCACTCTCTTAGCCAAAAGGAGGTGATGACACTCATTCTTTACTATGTACAGCTGAAAATTCTGGAAGTGGAGGCAGGCCTCATCTTACATACCTATTTGTGCTTGCTAGTCCTGACCATCAAACCCTCTTCAGAGTCCATGGTTGTCTTCTCATGTCTCCATCAACATGCCTTTGGTCATGCCCCATCATTGGAGTGCCTTCTCTTCTATCAAGCACTCTTCTAGTTTTCTCATCTTTACAGCCCAAAGGTCACTCTACTTCTTCCAGTAGGTCTTTACTTAGCCTGTATCCCTTTAATTACAGACAGCCTTATTTTGTTATGTTGTAAAGGTTATTTCTAATTTTGACATATTTCCAAATACCAGTTTTCCCTCCTTAGTCATTTTGTGCTGCAATAGCTAAAGAACTAAATAAACCAAGTAGATGATCAAGAACAACAATTTACTACAAGAACCTTACCTCACTAGGGCCACACCCTAGTCTTTTGTTGGTGGTGGTGGAGGTGGTGGTCTTTCTGATAATGTCTCCTTAACTTGTCCTGGCTAGCCTTGGACAATGACCATCTTATCTCCAGCTCCCAGGTAGCTAAGATTTCAAGCATGAAGCATCATACCTGGCTGTTTCTCACAGTTCTGGAGACTGAAATGTCCAAGATCAAACTGTTGGCAGATTCAGTATCTCATTGACAGAGACATCATTGTGTTCTCACAGGGTGGAAGGGACAGAGCAGCTCTGAGAGGTCTTTTTATTAGGCCACTAGTCTATTAATGAAAGCTCCCTTCCTATGACCTAATCACTTTCAAAGGGCCTTATCTCCACATACCATCATCATGGGAGTTAGAATTTCAAAAGAGGAATTTTGAGAGAGCATGCATGCACATAGCACTCTTATTGGTAATGGAGATTTATATCCCAATCACTTATATCCCACAGCATCTAAGAAATGAATGTTTAGTAATAGGAGTACAGGAAATCCAAACTGGCTGATTAGTTTCCTAGAAGGAAATGCTTAATATATAAAATAGGAAAATTATACACAAAATGACACATACTGTGTTCTCAAATTATGAGTCTCAATGGAGGATCTCTAGTTGTTGGGATCTATCTTAATTATGTATTCTCTACAGAGTTTGCAATCTATTAATTTAGAACACAGCAACTATTTCCGAAGTACTGTGTTTCATTCAAGATACCAGATGCTTTCCCTCATTTGGCTACCTATAACAACCATCCCAAGTCCTGGCTACTTCACCAAGGCATATTGTGCAAAGCTTGATTGCTCTAATCTTGGGAAGAAGAAGGAGAAAGGAGGAAGGGGTGGAGAAGAAAAAGGAGAAAGAGGAGGAGGAAAAGGAAAGAGAAGAAAAAAGAAGAGGAAGAAGAGAGAAAAAGGAAAGGAACAAGAGAGAGAGAGAAAGAAAGAGAGAGAAGAGTAGAAACAAGTTTCAGGCACAGTAGCACTAATTACTAATTAGTTGTATAACAAAACAAACCTGGGAAGTGACAGCTTTTGGAAGTTTCCACTATGCACGTAAAACAGTCGACACAAGCAGAGCTGCTTGCAGGAAAAATCTTTATAGGTCACAAATATTGGACAGATTGGTGGCCTAGGCCAGACAATCTGTTTATCTAAGGCTGACTTACCCTTGGCACCGAGTTTTTGGATTCTGACAGTGAGAGAATAATAGGAGATTCTTAGATCATGGTTTAAGAATAATCTTATCAAGAGGCATAACCCAATCTGTTTTGGCTTTTAATAACATAATGAAAAGTTAATCTAACATTCCTGTTTTAACAATTATTAAACTAGTATTCTAATAAATGCCAACTGACCGTGCTTTTAACTCACACTAGGAATTTCAAAATCTCCAGAATTCCATAGTTTGCATTTTATGTGTACATATCGTTGCAGGCCACTTTATTTCCTATTTTGTGAGACTTCAAAATGTCTTAAGTCTTGAGAAGGCCAATTCTGAGAATCTTCAAGAAGTACTTTTATTGAGAAAATTCTAAGCATTTTACAAATGTAGTCATTTCATTTTTAAGTTTCTAGATGCATTCCCAAGCTTGGAGGATTTTTCTATGCAAACAAAATTAAACTGTGTTGATGAGGTTTCATTTATCAATGAGGAAAAATGTTCTAGAATCTATTAAGAGGCTTTGGGATATTATTTACAGTATTAACATGCTGTAACTCATTGTGTAACAAAAATCTAAGTTTGGTATTCAGATATGATCTTTGAATGAATAGAGAATGGCTAGGTATAGTGAAATCCGAGATATAGAACAAAGGCAGTAAAGGTTAAAGAGTTCACTAAATTTTCTAACACTTTTATACCAATTTTATTTTGATGCCTATACCTGACTTTCTGAAAAATGAGAGGTAAACAAAAGTTGACTGGACTTCACTAATCTAAGTGAAGAGAAACCTGCTTTCCCTCAATTGAGGAAAAACAACTATGATATTTTGGACTTAGACTCATAATGAAGAAATTATAATGTACCTTGTAGATGAAATGACCATATTTATTTCATGTTTAACATCCTTTCTACCACATACACCATGAATATTTTAATGAATAATGACTATACCAGGCGATTTCTGAAATCTCTTCTAATTTGGAAATACTGTGAAAGTAATTTATGGATAAACCAAAGTAATGTTGGAACCAACTCTATATGTATACTTAAAAGATATCTCCATCTCCCCTTTTCTCTCATTCTTTCTCTCCCTTTTCCTCTCCCCCTTTCCCCTCTTTGTCCCCTCTTCTATTTCTTTCTTTTCTCTCTTTGGTTAAAGTCTATTTAACATGACTGTTGAATAGACCCTACATTCATCTGATTCTACCTGGACTCTCTGATGGAGATCAAACTTTCAAAATGGATGAACCATGGAGACTGACTTTTCATGTGAGAACAGGTTACAAGCAGACCAAGTGCCAATTGCCATAGTTGTTGTTGTTTTTAATGATTTAAGTACCACATTTTTTTTTTAAGTTTTAGAATATCTTTAAATATTCTAAAAGGAAAACTTTTTTAAAGTCTCCATTCCTAAATCACTAATGCTAGGAAATAGGAAGAAATTTAGGGGCAATCACAACACTAGATACCATAGAATTATTTTTCTTTTAAACCTAAATCTTTTCTAGAAGGGCTTACTAGTTTTACCCAGGAAAATTTTTGCCATGTTAGTTCTCTGAAGATTAACCTGGAATGCAAACAGAGCATGAAATGTGTGTTTCATCTCACTCGGTGTTTGAATGTCTCACAGTATCTAACTTATTGCAACAGATTTGTTATTCTTTCTTAGACAGTGTTTGAACTCCTCCTACTGTCACCCATTCATCACTCTGATAGTCTTGCCCAAAGACTATCAGGTAAAATACAATAATCAGTCAAAGCCAGATGGTGCCAGTGGCAAAAAGCAAGCAATTCCTCAGTAGCGCCTGCAATAAATAAATAAATAATATAGTCACATCTGACAATTTAATGAGTACAAATTTACCACAGCAGGAATATCCTCCCTAAACACTTAAACAATTAAACGTAAAAGGGGAAATAAAGAAGCATTTTCTTCTGGTAAGCAGGACTGAATTCTTCTTTCATTACTTTTCAAAAATTCATTCCATCGCATATCTGCATATCTTAACAATAACTGCTAGATTGGGAGAAATATATGAGATACTAGCTGTCAAGAAGAAGGAACAGATGTCAGGAAAGACATGGAGGAAAGACAGAAAAGATTCATTAGCTATAAAGTATCTTTAACTTGTTCTTAGTACACATGAACAGAGTCTAAATGCATACATTCAATTATTCAATAAATATTTATTGAGCATCTGATGTATGTAAGGCACTGTACTATGTTTTAGGAAATATATCACTGACATCAAGAGGTTAGAATAAAAAAAAGTGCCTAGAGTAGATACAAGTTCTAGACAGAAAAATCAAAGAACATAAAAGTGGACAAGTGAGAACAGTAGGGTACATCCATTTTATGTGTGTAATGAGAGAAAATCTCCTTGGTGAGATTTGATCAGATGAGATTTGAGTCCATCCTCGAGGAAAAGAGTAAAGAGTACTTGTTGCATACAGCATTTCAGGCAGAGGTAGCACCAAGAACAAAAGCCCAAAGACTAGAGCAATAATCCAGTCAGAAAAGAGTAGTATCCTGGACTTGATTTCTGGGTATATCGTTGTATCAGTAAGATTCTTGAGTTCAGGCAATAGTACTTGGTTTGGATTAAAATAATATCTGAGTTTGTATTATTAATGGAAAACCAGAGAGGTAGGTTAAAAAAATAGGCAGAGCCTGGCACCAATGTAATCCTAGCTACTCAGGAGGCTGAGATATGAGGATCCGGGTTCAAAGACGGCCCCAGCAGGAAAATCCATGAGACTCTTATCTCCAATTAACCACTAGAAAGCCAGAAGTGGTATTGTGGCTTAAGTGGTAGAGTCCAGGGACAGCGCTCAAGCCCAGAGTTCAAGCCCCACAACCAAAAAAAAAAAAGTGAAAATAAAGCAAAGCAGGCCCAGAAAATACAATCCAAGAAAAACCAATAACAGGTGAGGACAGAGGTGCATAGGTCCACAGTCACTGCATGTCATCACTACTGAGGGTAATTTGCAATTTTCATTTCATCTTTACATCATTCCTTGAAGTTCAAAATGGCTGAGTCTAGATCTTAAGATGCTCAAGATCTTTTCCAGCTCCCCAGAAGATAAGCTTCACCAGCTCTAAGCTCAGTCAAGCTCAATTTTCTATTTCTCTGTTATAGTCTACATCTATAATATATACTAATTATACCATATATGTATATATTTGTATTTCTAAAGACTTTAGAGGGTGTAAAGTTAACAGCATTAATGTGTGTGTGTGTGTGTGTGTGTGTGTGTGTGTGTGTGTGTGTGTATGAGTGGATGCATACCAGTCCTGGGGCTCAAACTCAGGGCCTGGGTGTGTCCTTGAGCTTTTTTGCTCAAAGCTAACTCTTGAGCCTTAGCCCTACTTCCTGCTTTTGGATAGTTAATTGGAGATAGCCTCATGGACCTTCCTGCCTGGGCTGTCTCTAAGCTGTGATCCTCAGATCTGAGCCTCCTGAGTAGCTAATATTACAGGCATGAGCCACTGGTACCTGGTTAATATCTTTTTTCTTAGTTAGCAAGCCATATACTTACTAGACTCCAGAGAAGTGAACAAAGTATATACACTATCCCATTCCAAAACAAGTACTTTAAGAATACCTATAAAAAGATAGTTGGTTGGCAAAGATGAAGGAGAATGATGGAAGGGACATTGATCAGGAGGCATTGCACTCATAACCTGATTTCTGGAATTCACATCCCTTTGGTACAACTGCTTAATGATATTTAATATAATTAATTCTGTGAAATAAAAATGCATTATACTCAATGCTGAAACAAGGATACAGGTTGACCCATTGTAACAATGAGATGTACAAAACACCATGTTGAAAATGAACTTTACAAGTTGGGGAGGGAAGGAATGGTAGGGAAAATCAAAGGCAGCAATAGCAATTGTACTCATTACCTTACTCATGTAACTGTAACCCCTCTGTACAGTATCTTTACAATGAATTATATATTATAAATGCATTATACTCGAAAATTAATATGTTAATTGCAACCCCTTTGTACAACTACTTAAAGGTAATATTAAAAATAAAAAGACAGATGTGATCTACTTAACATAAATATATCATTGTCACCAACAGCATTAGCCATAATAAACAATGACTAAATTATGTGTTTATCTAATACTAGATTTCGTTTTTAACATTGTATATGTAATATTTCACTTAATCCTTAAAATTTTTGTGGATCTTTAGATTTATGAATTCCGTTTTTATTTACAAAACTCATCCTCTAAACCCCCAAGACAAGTTGGACAATCACATAAGAAGAAATGCTAATATATTATTTCAGCATTGAGAAACAGCCTAAATAGTTAGAGAAATAATACCTGAAACTAATAAAATTATACTAGGAACATTCTAGAAGATAGGCTTTTAAGTTGATATACACAATCATACTATATTATGTTCTACTTTAGAGTAAAACTTTTTTTTCTTTTTAAAAATATACCATTCCTATATTTCTAGTACTTGGCATAGCCCTTGGCTCCTGGTAGTTGATTAATAAAGGTTTGATAAATGAACAAAATATATCGGTATAATATTTGAGAAAAATCTTTTCTCTAGATATTAGTCTTTTGGCAATATTTGGGGTTGAATTTAGGGCCTTGTATGTGCGAGGATAGAATAGGCCATCCTAACCAAACTCCACCCTTTATAGAAATTTTTCAGGTAGACTCTCTCTGAGGCCCCTCTGAGATGCAATGATCTTGGTCTTCTCCTCCTGAGTAGCTGGAATTATTATAGGCATGAGCCACTGTGCTGATCCCTAGAAATTAGTCTTGATAGATAAAGGCCAATATGCAAAAAAAAAAAAAAGAGAAAGAGAGAATGAGAACTTCTCTCTGAGAGACAATAAAAAGGTAAGTAGCTTTAACAGTAGACCTAGTATGTCTGAGCATTCAAAAGCAGGAATTCACCTTTAAGCCATCTCTCAGGGAACAAGAAAGTACAATGTATGTAAAAGTGTATATACTTATACAAATGTATGGGAAGAGACAGAGAGATAAACAATATGAAAGGTGAACATTCCTAAGGAAGTTTCAGTAAATGCTGTATGGATTTAGGAAATAGGGAGTAATAATATCTGGAGTGACATAAAAGAGGTGATTCGTTCAACCAAATTTTTGGAAGCAGAATTACTTAGCAGAATGGAGGAAACAAGCTCTGAGGAAATAATACCAGTTGGATGCAGTTGGATACTGCATCCCAGTGTTGGGATGCAGTATCCACTCACATATAGGGAAAATGGCTAAAAAATATTACCATCTCATTGTCTGATGTCTGACTTTGTTATACCAGCACAAGTCCAACTTGTTGACCCTTTATTGGCATCAAAAGAAAACTGCCGTCTTAATTCCAGAGAATTTGACTTAACATTGGCATATCACAGTCACTCAAACATGTTGACTGTTCTGGAGTATCATGTGATTATTGGCAACTAAAAATGTACAGTAGCTGACACCTCAGTATCTGTAGGTACACATCCAGTGAGGCCCCTAGAGCTTTGCTTTGAAAATGGTTTTCCCTTCTATCAAAGAGTTGTGGTGAGAAACTACCCTAGTGAAAAAGTCTGCAAGGACTTAGCAGCAAAGGTCATATATGGTTAGGTCAGAGAAATAATAAAATAGATGTTGTACCAATGGCTCCAACTGATTTTACCTATGACTGGTGGGTTTTTCAAAGTTCCACTATAACCAACACTATATCCAACAGTAAATATGTGCCTCTCTAATCTACTTTCTTAACAACCCAACTTAATCATGTATCTTCTCTACCACCCACATAATTACCAAAATTAAATATGTACAACTGAGAAAAGTGACTCATATTCAAGTCTGTTTCATCTTGCTTTTCTTATGATCATCTGTTCCCCAAATAGGAAAAATATATTCTTTTGGGCATTCCCAAATTTGATTTTGGTGTGAGAACTATTCCAACATATAAATGAGATGTATTTCCAAAGTTTGTTTTTATAGTTAACAGTCTGAGACTTACTTGATCATTTCCTGTAGGAAAAAAAAAATCTTAAATAAAGGTTTCTCATACAGACCCCCCAAAAAAACCCACCATTTTTAATCTCTATGTTATTTACTTTTTAGTTCAAAGAGACTTAGATACATTATAGTCATGGTGATAATCATACTCCCCCATAGCCCATTTGATTTCTATAGCTATTTTTTCAAAGGAAACAAATTAGGATATTTTTTGCTCACCGTAATTTCAATAAGGAGGCTTTCACTATGGTTAAGGGATACTAGTTCGATTTTGCCAACTCATCAATTTGTTGGCTTATGGTTCTTCCACTCCTCTCTAGAAAGTCTACTAATATATATATATATATATATATATATATATATATATATATATATATACATATAAATTTTTATCAGCCTATAGGGACTGGGAAAAGCAAAAACAACTGAGCAGTTTTGTTCATAATTTCACTAATTAGAAATAGAAATGTGTAAATCTGGTGAGAGTACACTTGGAACTAGAAGTCATGTTAAAGAGTGAATTGCATCAGGACTCCTATGGGAACGCCACAAAGCGAACAGTTTTAGGTATATGGAAAAGGCTAATTGTTCAGCATCTTGTTTAGGAGGCAGATTAATTGACTAAGAAGACAAAACTGTAGATTTCGAAGTTCTTATCCATAGGTAAGATAGCACTCTATAGAATCAAGTCTGAGTATCTTTTTGGCATGATAAAGCTTCCCTCTGTAAGATAGTAACATATCTGCTGAAGCAACCAGCTGACACTCGGGTGAAATCTTGTCTGTATGGTCTTTGCTGTGTGAGATATCTATGAGGTGTCCAGTTGCAGAGTGTTCCACAGGTGGGCAGTTTCATGACTGATCAGTGAAAGCTGGACATTTGATTTAGTCTTAGCCAAATTTTGCAGCACATACTACCTAATCCCTCCTTAATGACCTTTTCCAGTGTGTCAGACATTGAACTAGAACTCTGTCTATCTATCTATGATGAAAAGTAACTCTTACCTAAAAAGAGTTCTTGATGTATAAAATTATGTAGATGCATAAATGAATATTTATGATAAAGCCTGGTGGATGTGGCAGTAATTATAAACTAGATACAATGGTAGCACCAAGGAGAGGATAACTATACTGAACTAAAGGATCAGGGAAGATTCATAAAGAAGAAGACAACTCTAGGCATGTTATTGAAATGGCTGGAAATGAGTTAAGCTGAAAGGAGGGGAAAGAAGATTGCAATCAAGCAAAATAGATATGTTTAGAAAGGAAAGGAGGCAAAATAATGTGGCTCATTCCCTGAAGTAACAGAATTGCAATAAAGAATGGTATGTAAATAGAGGTAGGTTTTAAAGTTCGGAGAGATCGAGAGGGGCTAGAATATTGAAAAGTAAAAATTTTAAATCAGATGGCAAGCACTCTTGTTTTTCTTTTTTCTTCTTTTTTTGTTGGTTGTAGGACTTGAACTCTAGGCTTGGGTGCTGTCCCTTGAGCTCTTCAGCTCCAGGCAAGCACTCTACCGCATGAGCCACAGCATGAGCCACAGAACCACTTCCAGTTTTCTAGTGGTTTATTGGAGATGAGAGTTTCATGGATTTTCCTGCTGGGGCTAGCTTTGAACCATGATCCTCAGATCTCAGCCTCCTGAGTAGCTAGGATTATAGGCGTGAGCCACCAGCACCTGGCAAACACTCTTATTTTTCTTTTTAAAAGAATAAATAAGGGCTGGGAAGGTGGCTCAGTGGTAGAGCGCTTGCTTTGCATGCCTGAGGCCCTGCGTTCGATTCCTCAGCACCACATAAGCAAAAAGAAAAAAGCCAGAAGTGGCGCTGTGGCTCAAGTGGTAGAGCGCTAGCCTTGAGCTGAAGAGCTGAGGGACAGCGCCCATGCCCAGAGTTCAGGCCCCACGACCGGACCAAAAAAAAAAAAAGAATAAATAAAAGAAAGCCACGCATGGGTGGCTCAATCCTGTATCCTAGCTATTTAGGATGATGAGACCTGAAGAATAGTGGTTCAAAGTCAGCCCATACAGAAAAGTCTACAATGCTCTATCTCTAATTAACGGGTAAAATGTTGGATTGGCTCAAGTTGTAAAGCACCAGATAGGAACAAGAAGTAGGCCCTGAGTTCAAGCCTCAGTGGCACCAAGAAAAGAAAAGAAAGCAAAAGAATACAAAAGAAGAAAGAAAAACTGTGATTTATCAAAAAGTAACTCAGACAGTGCTCAGAAGAGCCAGGGAAATGTGTTTCTGGACATAGGAAGCAACCTGTGTAAAGGTCTTGGAGAAATTTTCATGATGTGTCTTACAAGCTGAAAAGGAGGCCTGTAGACTTAGTGACAAAGTCAGGGCATGTGTCTGAGAAGTTTAGAAAAGGAAGCCAGGCCTGGGTATGCAGAATTTACAGGCCTCTGTCATTATGATTTGGATTTATACTGATTAAACTGGAAAAGCACCAGAGACTTTTAAACATAGGAGATACAAGGTTTGATAGACAATTTTAATATGACCACTCTGGCTTCTGAGGAAAAAAAGGTATTTCAAATGAGTTTAGGGTAAAGAAAGGAAACTAAAAGGGAACCTTAGCTCCTTGATTGAATTGGAGATGACCAAAGAAGAGTGGACACCATTTTGAGGTATTGAGTGAAGGAGAGATTAGTTTTGGTTTGTTTTTAAATAGAAACTGGGTATACAGCATTGGAATCTAATGATAAAGAACATATAGGAGAAAAATTAAGGGTTCTGTTTCACAATTAGATGACTGCATGACCAATTGGGAGTGACTTGGAAATGAGAGATAGTTACTTATTTTTAGGACATTTTAAGATTGGAGTACCTGTTGGTCATAAGAAAGAGATTTTCAGCGGCCAGTTATATTCAAAGCCCTAGAACTCAGAGTAGGTTTAATTAGAGAGCCTGGAATTAATCCATGTGAGAAGGTAGCTATGAATTAGAATGTTCATGGATCTTAAGTTAAGTAAGTGCAGGTAATCAGAAAGGAGGAAAAAACATTGGTAATATCAAAATTTCAGAGATTGGTTGAATAATAAAGAAGCCAAGCCAGTATTAACTGGTGGTTCACACCTGTAATCTTAGCTACTCATTAGGCTGAGATCTGAAGATCATAGTTTAAAGCCAGCCTAAATAGGAAAGTCCATGAAATTCTTAGCTCCAATTAGCTAGCAAAAGGCTGGAAGTGGAGGTGTGACTCACATGGTAAAATACCAGCCTTGAGTGAAATATCTAACAGTATCCAGGCCCTGAGTTCAAACCCCAGGACTGACTACTTTAGAAAAACAAAATAAAAACCTCCTAATACTTAAATTCATAGATATTCCTGGGACTGAATTTCTAAGATAAAAATGAGCTTTGTTATAGAACATATTATGTTGAAACTTGGAAAGTCTTAGGGATAATTGTTTTATTACTTCTTCCATAAAAGGAGGTGATAAAAACTAAATTTTCTAGATCCTATAGAAGATAAGGCAGGAATGGGGGACTGATAAAGGATTCTAACGAACTTTAAAAATGATCCAGAGTAAATAAATTAGAATTAACTCTGTGGACAAAGAGAAAGCATTGAGATTGGGGAAAATGGGAATTAAATGTATGATTAACCAAAAGAAATTATGTAGAAGTGATGCTGAAAACAGAGAATTTGGGTGACTATCAACTTTTTTATACCTAGGGTTTCTTTCTGAACCTCAGAATACAAAAATAAGTATTTTATTCTTTCCCAAGAGAGATGTATAACTATTAACTATATGGATAGTTTCAGAGAAGGGTTAATTCATCACAGACAGTACTGCATTAGGGCCTTGCAGGTGCTTGGTTATCGTCTGGAATAATGACTGGGAAATACTTATAAAAGATGAAAAGAATAACTGTAAAACCTATCACAAATAGAATTTGGTGACTGAGTGCTTTTATAGAAGAGGGAAAATATTTAGTAGTTGCTATGCTAAGAGCTAATAATTATTTCTATAATAAGCATTCCATAGCATGGCATTTTCTGTGATGACTGTAAATAATAAGAGGAAGGTAATATTTTTGTTGTTGGTGGTGGTCATGGGACTTGAACTCAGGGCCTGGAAGCTGTCTCTGAACTTTTCTACTCAAGGCTATATTCTATCACTTTGAGCAATAGCGCCACTTCTGTTTTTTTGGTGGGGAATTGGAAATAAGAGTTTCAAAGACTTTCCTTCCTATGCTGGCTTTGAATCATGATCCTCAGATCTCAGCTTCTTGAGTAGCTACATATAGATATATAGATATATATATATATATATATATATATAGAGAGAGAGAGAGAGAGAGAGAGAGAGAGATCTATATTTATCTATCTATCTGTCTGTCTGTCTGTCTATCTATCTATCCTGCTAAATGACAATGGTACCTGAATTTAGTCCCAAGCATGATTAAGTATAGTTTACGTATGCTATCATTTAAACTTCTTGGGTTATTTTCTAGTATTATTTATCTCGACCTATTGTGTTTTCCAGATGCTGTTTAAAAGTGAGGTCTGAGCCAGGACCAGTGGCTCATGCTTATAATTCTAGCTACTTAGGAGACTGAAATCTGAAAATCTGAGGATTGTGGTTCAAAACCAATCCGGGCAGGAAAGTCCAAGACTCTTATCTTCAATAAATTACTCAGAAAAAGCCGGGTGGCACTATAGCTCAAGTGGTTGAGCCTTGAGCACAAAGTGGCTCAGGGGCAGTGCCCAGGCCCTGAATTCATGCCCCATGACCAACAGGAAAAAAAAAATAAGGGAGGGGGGAGGGCTGAACCATTTGTGATCATTAACGTTCCTATGACAATTTTCAGTTAAGGGTATGGTCCAATTCCAAACTGTGTGAGGTCTGAAAGTCAAAATGGAGAAAAGAATATGCAAGAAATTAAGTCTCGTCCTCAGATTGTCTGTAGAGCACTCTAGTTCACTGCTCAAAAACACAAATCTGGCTCAGTTATCAAGAAACCATCACATAGTCTTTCAATCAAAGGCAATCAAAGCCCCAAGGAACACTGAATTAAGATGAATATGAAAGACTTACTCATTATATGCAATACCAACCTGAGTTCTGAGAGCAGATTCCTCACATGATAAAGAAAATAATCCCTTCTCTTTCATTGGAGTTGCTCAAATCTTTGAGAGAAAAGGAAATATTGTAAATGATGTTCTTCAGGGGGGGAAAAAGGAAAAGGATATTTGAATATCTCAACCCCCAAACTTAACAACAGGTCAGTCTTTTTTGAATGAGACCATGCCATTTCCTCCCTTTTCTTGAAACAGAAAAGCTGAGGAATGTAATCCAATAAAAACTTGAATTTGAAGGAAGTTCTCAAATGTCTAGATGAAAATGAAATGAGGAAAAGTTTACAGTGAATCACTGTCCTTTTCCATCTCTCAAATAAATGTTACTTCCCTTAGGTACTGTCTACCCAGAGTATTCAGTGCCTATTCCTCTTTTCCCATTATGATCCTTCTCAGAGTCCAGACAACCACATTAAACTGCCTTGAACAAATAGCAAGAATGTGTGAGAGACAGAATTCCTATTCCATGCATGTATATGCCCCTAAGTTAACTGCAAATTAACTACTTAAAAACTGGGACCTTTTAAGACAAATCTTTCTTCTTTTCTCCTTCCATTCCTCTCTTCTTTCCTCTAAATAACTGAGAAATTTAGTGATACTATACAGTGCATCCTTTTGGAACAGCTCTTATAAGACCTAGCTTGTCCATGAAGACGTGCTTGATTCCTAAACCAGAGCAAAGTAAGAATGGACACTCTACCTGCTCCCAGTCAAGTCTAATGCCTAAGAGAATTGTGCTAAAAATCTCTAAAATCCCTTTAAAAACCAGCAAATTCCTGCATTTTCTTATCCTTTGAGGATCATTCCACTTATTATTTTTTGTCTGTGCTTTACTTAGCTCTTTTATATAGTCATTAATGGGAAGATAATGGGATTCTTTTCCCCATTTTTTATTTAATAACAACATTTTGAATAGTTGTTGGAATGGGGATTACAAACAATGAACATAAAGCTAATTATCAACCTTCTACATTTAAAGCAAGCAAGTGTGTATGGAGACAACAGTTAATATTTTAGAAAGTGCCAATTTGCTAAAAATAGATAAATATGGTGATGATTGCTAGAATTAATTCAAGAACATTCAAAAATGAGATGACTAATGGCCAGGAGTAAGTAGCATATCTCAGATATAAATTGAATGAAGTAATTTTACACCCATTAATGCCCAATCCTTTTGTGAAAATAGATTCTACAAATTAAAAAGAGCAAAGCTGTGTCATGGAAAATTAGCAAGAATATTTTCCAGCCAGAATTCTTCTAAGAAAGTATATTCCAGTCAGACTTCTGAAAGGCTGTGGACATCTAGCATTTCTTATAGCTGATTGTAATAAAAATTTGTACAAAATTTGTCCTAACCTTTCTTTTTTAAGTATATATCCTTGATTATCCATGAAACTACTGTTTTGTTTTAGAATCCTACCAATAACTAAAATTTGGAGTATAGACACATTGAAACTCAATGGGAACCGTTAGAGGTCCACCATATTTAATGTAATGTCCTCCTGATCTGAGCAGCTACCTTATGGATATGCACAAAAATGCAGGGTAGTTTTTCTCAGCCAATTGCCTCACCTCGCCTCACCCCTCCTTACCTTCTCCACTCCATCCACTCCCATCTTTTTTTCTCTCTCCCCCCACAGGGTACCCTCCTTCCACTTCTGTCTCTCTTATTTAGAATTTTGTACTTGAAAGGATCTGTCACATCCATCCCAGGGGACCATGCAGAGGCAGGCAGGCACAGGAGAAAGATTATTGCAAGGTTTATTAGAGGAGCCATATTTCTCTCTGAGAGAGAGAGTGCATGGTAGCCTCCACTATCTATGTAGCTTCAGGGTCTGGGATGTAGGAAGTGAGGTAGATGGGAGTTCAGGTGGGTCTGGGTGGAGAGAGGGCGGGGCCAGCTGTATGGCGGGAACTTTAGGGCAAGGGGGAGCTGAGGACCAAAGGTGGGCATAATGCTTACAGTATTGAGAGACAGAAAAGTTAGGGTAATTGGTACATGAGTATCTAAATGCCAAGGTATCAGAAAGAAACTTTATAAATTCCTGATGTTGGATTCCTGTATCTCTCTTGGTTTTCATAGACTGGGCTATTCAATTCTTAATTTCATAGGTTCTGTAGATTCTTTTAAATTGATTCTAATTATGGACACTTAAAGTCATTTTCTGTTGCTTGTACCCAACCAAAGGGCACATAAACAATGGCATTGTATGTTTGGATAGAGTGAAAGAAGGATTAGAATGAAGGATTTAAAGTAAGATTGACTATTACCAATTACAAATAAAATAAGTAAGTTATTATTTCTTTTAAATACAGGCTTACTCTCACATTTCTAGTTAGCATACTTTTCTATTACAAGGCCATACGAGCTCCCCATATAAAATTACTTTTTGTAACATATGAATGAGAATTTTTACTTTTTGGGGCGGTCGTGGGGCTTGAACTCTGGGCCTGAGTGCTATCCCTCAGCTCTTCAGCTCAAGACAAGCACTCTACCACTTGAGCTACAGCGCCCACTTCCGGTTTTCTGGTGGTTTATTGGAGAAAGGAGTCTCACAGTCTTTCCTGCCGGGGCTGGCTTTGAACCATGATCCTCAGATCTCAGCCTCCTGAGTAGCTAGGATTACAGGCCTGAGCCACTGGCACCTGGCTTGAGAATTTTTTTTTTAATGTTAGACATTTGGCTTCTGTGGAGAAAAAAAAATTCTAATCTTTGAACTTAGTTCATCCAATTGTTTTACATAAAAAAATTGTAAATAGTATCCATGTATTTAAAACTCAGTTTCTCTGGATTGCAACATCGCATTGCTTATATAAATAGTTGATAAATGTTATATTAAATTACTAGCTCAACCCAGTCATAAGCAGGGATGTGAACTGAAATGTTCTTTGTGAAAATCCTGAGGATTTAGAAGATTCTTTTTTGGCATTGAGAGTTGAATTTGTAAAGGTTTAGGACTGGATCCTCTTCTGATCAAGGTTTATTTCTGATGCCATGAGGATCCCTGATGTGAATGGAACTGGTACCAGGTGATGGTATTTGCAGGAGGCTTCCAACCAGGCTGCATATCCATTTTCAGGCTTTCAATCAGCTCCCCCTTTCCTCTCCACTCTTCTGCCTGACTGGGCCCTGGTATGATAGATGTGAGCACAGCAGGCCTGGTAATCTTAGTACTGAGAACCCAGTTTGGAAGTGAAGTGGGGGTGGGGATAGGGCCAAGCAGCAGATTTAGCCAATGTAGAAGAGATTGGAATATGCAGAAAAGACAAAGGCAGAAAAGGACAAAAAGGAAAACAGCACACATTCCCAGTAGCTGTGATACATAGGGCTTAGGACAGTTTGAATATTTACATATTTGATTTTAAGATGTGCTCATCTATTGGCAGGGTCCATATCTATTTTGTAGCAACTAGGAGAGGAGGAATGAGGATGGAAGAAATATATTTTCTATACAGACTGTTGACCTACAGTACTTTACAGATCAATATGTGAAATCCCTTAGTTAATAACAACTTACATTTGGAAAACACATTGTTTGAAAAACACTGATCTTTATCGCATTAATTGAGCCACCAGCCTAGTAAAAACAGAAAGTCAGGATTTGGAGGATTTTATTGTGCCCACTACACAGATGAGCAAACTGAGGCTCAGGATGATTAAGTTACTTACCCAAGATCACATGATAAGCAATTGGCAGAACCAGGTCTACAACCCAGGGGAAGGATTTATTCCACTACAAAGACATGAAACAGGATATTAAGCAAACAATAGCTAAGAAAATAAGGTCTGTAAATAATGAAGGATGGTAAACTTGGAAAAACAAATTCCCATATGAAACCAGAAATAACTGCAAGTATGCCACTCTGATCTAAATGCACACGTCTAAATGCATGTCTAACCATAACACTGGTGAGAATATGTATGGCTTCATACAAAACCTGCTTTGAATAGTTTATTGATATACCCGTAAGTCTTCTAATAGCCATCCTACAATACCTCCCTATCTACATTTATTCCCTTATATTCCCTTATATGATTTATTGATTATCTAGTATTTACTAGCAATAGCTTGAAGTATCTGTTTGGCCTAATCCCCTCACTTAGAAAGTAGTATAGAATATATTTTTATTTGAAGTTTATTTGTCAAGCACTAGCATGAGATGGTATTAATCAGAGAAATTTCCCTTGGATCTGAGAGGAGAGGAAAAGGAAAAGAAAACTTACAAAGACAATGGAAGAATTGAGGCAAGTTTAGAATGAAGGTAGAACAGTTGAAAACACTACTCACTCTTAGCAATTAACAACAGCCACCTGCCAGAAGGCTCGCTATTGTAATCCTATGTGCTCAGGAGGCTGAGATCTGAGGACCACAGTTCAAAGGCAACCAGGGCAGAAAGTCTGTGAGATTCTTATCTCTAATTAACCATCAGAAAACCAGAAGTGCTGCTGTGGCTCTAAGAGATAAGAGTGCTAGCTTTGAGCTGCTAAAGCTCAAGGACAGTGCCCAGGCCCAGAGTTCAAGCCCCACAAGTGAGATATATATGTATATGTATACAAACATACATACATACAAACGTCACCCCTAAATAATTTTGTAGGTAAAAGTTGTATTGTTCCTCTCAAAGACATGACAGTTCAGTTGAAGTAAACTACTTACAGTCTGGCAAAGAGTATTTTCATGGATTATTTGGCTCCACTCTGAGCAGAACAGGCCTCTTCAAACTCAAGGAAGGAAGATGGAAATTGATCTTATTTTCATACATTTAATATATTTTAAGGGCTACTTACTATTTACTGTTCCTTTACCTTTGTGTAAGATGTCTACTTGTGGGTATTATTATCAGTAGGAAGGAATAATCAGGGTAAAATTAATTCTTTGGAATAAACTCCTTAAGCAAAGCAGTAGGGGCACAAGTCTTAGGACTCCAAAAGAAGAGCTCATGAAGATCTAAGAATGTGGTAGTTAGGTGTCTAAGCCTTCACAGTGTTATCTTCAGAGGGGCAGCTGGCATGATGGTTGATGGATATGGAAGTGGAAGGAAGACTCTAGATAGACCAGACATGGCAGTTTGAAGAAATTAGCACTACACATGGGCACCTTTATTGTGCCTGCTTTCATTAAAAAACAGAACGAATGTCATATCTACAAGTAAGTAACTGGAGTCTGTGATGGTGAGATGCATTTAAAAAATTTTTGTAAATAGATTTGTTTTTTAAGCCTACTAGTGATGCTATTCAGTTCACTATGGAGAACTGGGGGAGGACTCTATCCTCCTTTAATAACTACATGATTCATTGTTAAAACCACTTACTTTATGCATCAGGCATTATCTTAGACACTAGAAATAGAATATCATAGGTGGAATTTAGATCAAAAATAGAAAAGGGTATGAAAGTAGACTATTGGAAAGTGGACTATTTGGATAGAGGGAAGGGACTAGAAGAAAAAAAGAAAAAAGAAAGGGAAATGTCTGGGCTGGCAGGGAAGCATTATGTGGGCAGAAAGCATAGTGTGAGCAAAGGCACCAAGGCCTAAAATATTGACATGGTATCATTGAGTGAAAAGAAGGAGTTGTTTGAAGATGGTTCTGGAAAAGTAGACAAGACAAATCAGATAAAAAGCAGGAGATACATCAAAGTCTTTTCATCTACTGGATATGAGACTCCTTCCAGGTTCTTAAGCCCTGGAGTTTAATGGGCAGTATTAAAGTAATAAGAGTGGGAAGAAAGGCCAAGAGTAGTATCAAACAGAGAACAAGTTTGATGTGCACTAGATTAATGGAAATACTTCAAGATGTCTATGACTCAGGAGATCAACTATCTGGTGTACAAATTTGGGAATCCTATTGGCCTGCCTGACTGAGGTCATCTAGGATTAGTAAATTGAATGAGATGAGGAATGGATCACAATTATAGTAAGAGGTTCAATCTTAATTTGGGAGGAAAGAAAAGTGAAAAAAAAAAACAACCAAAAAACCACTGGGTACTGGTTGTTCACACCTGTAATCCTAGCTACTCAGGAGGCTGAGATCTGAAGATCTTGGTTCAAAGCAAGCCTGGGCAGGAAAGTCCTTGAGACTCTTATCTCCAATTAACCACCAGAAAGCCAGAAGTGATGCTCTGGCTCAAGTGGTAGAGCACAAGCCTTGAGCTGAAGAGCTCAGAGACACCACCCAGGCCCAGAGTTCAAGCCCCACAACCGAAGAAAAAAGAAAAAGAAAAGAAAAAAGAAGAAAAGAAAAGAAAAAGCGAAAAAAGTCAAGCAAAGAAGATGGTGAAGGTCCTATCTGGACAGGAAGAGCACAAGAACTACTGAGGAATCCCAGTGAGGAGAGAGTTTGAGAGAAGAATGACAACAAGACAAAATGCAAAAGGAAAATCAAATAAGGTGCGTTGGACTGGAGGGTCACTGGATATGGCTACTCTTTTCCAAGTATGAGTTACTACAGTTTTAGAAACAGAAGTCTCTTTAAAACAGGTAGAAGAACTTACAGAGAGAAAAAGTAAGTGAACTTCTAGGAACTTTGTTCTGAAAAAGGATGAGACTGGGCGTTATAGAGACTGTGGTACAGAATCAGAGGACGATGTTTAAGACAGCAGAGATGAGGTATAATATTCATAGGAGGAAAGGATCTAATACAGAAAAAAGGAGGAAATCTCAAGAGAATGTGGCGCAACTGGGAGAGACATTGGAGAAAACACACGGGAGGGAGCAAGAGAGCAAGCAGGGTTGCTTGCATGATCAGAAGTAAGTAATCCCTAGGGAGGAGGGCAGACATTGTAGACACAAGACAGTTTTAAGAAGTCAGAGAGTCTTTCAGGTTTCACCTTGCACAAGTTAGAGAAATATATTTTTTGTGATTGTATTGATCCCTGTTTTTCCAACAATTATGTTTAATCCCTCCCAAAACCCTTTTAAGGTAAACAGGGTAGAGGTTTTGTTTGTATTATTTTGTTTCTCAGTGCCCATTGGACAATAGCAAAAGGACACCCAAGCAGATCTGATTCATTTGAGATCAGAGTGAGATCAGATCCCTAGGTGACAGCCACTAAGGAGTCTTTCCAACACTTCAGAAAATGTAAGAAGATTCAATTATACTGGCACAGAGGCAATCTGATGACAATTCAGAAATTCAAAAGGGAGAAATCTGACATCAATTTATTGGGTTTACAACAGACACCTCTTGGCTGCAAGAATGCCTCTGAATTTAATAGGAAAGAGAAGAGTTAAATGTTGGTGTACTATTTTTTGCGATGAACTGGCTATGTGTATTCTTTGAACTGTCAATAGAGGAAAATTTCAGCTTTATGAATATGAACAACAGGAACATTTAGTTAACATCTATGCCTAGTATTGCCTACAAGAGCTCCACCTCTTCTCTATGGACCAGGTAAAACTCTGGAGTCTGTGGATTAATTCAGCCCCAGGCATATTACTGTCAAATCCACTATGATGAGGAAGAGGAGACCCTGAGCCCTCACACCCCCACCCCCTTCTTGGCAAACAAGAGCACTGCCCTTTAGCTGGCAACATCAAAAGAGGTTTCTGTAATTTTGCCAGCTCAGCAAGAAAGAAAATTAACCCTGTGTTTTCTTATTCCAGTTGCCACAGCATGGCTTGGAGGTGGGGGGTAGGGCACCAAGTAACACAGACTCTCTCAGCATGAGAAATCAGAGCTCATTATGCATACCTCCTGACCGTAGGTTAGGAAGAATTGATCACCAGAAATGAGCACATTTCTAGATTCACTGTTAATTGTCTAAAAGGTTTGCAAAGTCATATTGTGGCAGAAAATTTAAAAGTCCTTCAAATAATTTCTTCTGTTCAAATTTGGAAATGTGTGATAGGTAGCACTATTTTCTTTTTAATGAGCAGCTGCAATTAAGTAGAATGCTGCTATCTGATTAATTCACTAAATCCCTGGATGACTCTGGGTGTGGCTCAGAGAGATTAGGGAGGAATCTTAGTTTCTCACTTGGAAGGGTACCCTGCATCTCGAAGCAAAGCTGAAACCTTCCATAACTTCCTGATGCTGCAAAAGGAAAGGTACTGCAAGGTTGCAATTCTAAACCACAGATCACACTCTTAAAGATAAGAATTATTTTTTGTATGGAGGAGAAAGGCAGATGTTAGTAAAGTAAGGGGGTGGAGGGGGTAAAAGGGCTACTTGCTTGCAAGATTAATTTTTACACTTCAACTACAAGCTAAAGTCATTATTTTTAAACAAAGGAAGCATCTCACAGTTGTCTTGCTTCTTGGACATCACACCTTGCAAGTTTTTAATCATCTGCCATATACTTGGTAATTGAGCTATTTAAAAATATTTGAAAATCATAAGCCAATTAAATCTCAGGGATCCTTTCAATGCATCCTTTGGTCATTCCTTTCTGTGTTCCCATCCCATTTTCTCTTCTTCCTGCTGTAATAATCTATAGTGCTAGCGAATGGCTAATATAGATCATTTATGCTTTCTTCCTTAGCTATTGGCAATGTATTACAACTTAGAAATCCGGGATTGCTTCTTTATGCGGCTCGAGTGGAAGAGGAAGGAAGTGCAAGTCCTCCAGCCCCCTCCCACATTTCTGCTGGATTTCATGGGTGTGGCAGAGTTTAGACCTTTTCGGGTCTGTGCCCTTGTTTTATTTTCAATTAAGAACTAGGATAATAAATACATATCAGAAGTATAGACACTAGTGGATTGTACTCTAATTGACCGATAATCATTTCACCCAAAAGCAAGAAACCTGTGTAGGACTTAAGTATTCACAGTATATAAATCCCAGTCAGGCTAGTGTGAGCCCACGCCCTGAGCCCTGAATATACCATCTCTTTCTGTTTGATTTAATAGTATCTTAAATACTGACAAACGTGAATGATTCATAACACTGTTATATAGGACACATAACCATTTCACACATAAGTACACACAAAATGTATGGGATAAAAAGGACCTTTGCTATATATTTCATTTTCTCTTTTGCATATGAATGATGCTAAACCACAGGGAAGGCGTGTGGGAGCATACAGAATACATGCATGACTGGTGCGTATGAAGTATGCAGAGGCTCTATGCGTCTACATGCAAACTCCCTAACACACAATTTCATCTCCATTACTTAGCACATCAGAGTTCATGCTGAAGGCTATCTGTGAGATACAACTGGAATCTAGGCAGCTGTCTGCATTTTGGAAAGGGAATTCCTCTAGCTCCAATTCCCTGTCAAAAAAGCAGGTTTAGTTTCCTTTATCAAAGGAGATGCATCTATACTTACATGTACATAAGGAGGGTGGGAATAAGTTGAAAACCAGTGTATTTTTCTTTCCAAAAATTGAAGCTTTTGAAAAGAATAGCATTGCATCCCTAGGGCTCCGCCTTCCTAAATTTTATTTCCCCAGTTCACCAGTGGGGTAACCTTAGGACCTTTCTTTGGCAGTGTACTTAACCCAAATACTTGTATATCTATTACATATATATATATATATATATATATATATATATATATATATATATATATATATATATATATAAAAGAAGGAAGGCAAGAAAAAAAGTCTCAGTTTTAAAAATGATCTAGTGGAAGTGCCAGTCTCTGGAACCAAAGAGCAGGTTAGAGAAATGCCTGCAAATAGCCCCTGCAGTCCCCCACCCCCACGTCTCCCAATGATCTCTCCCCACACAACCAAGGATGCCTACTACTTTCATTCAATCATTCATTCATCCACTCATTCATTCATTCGCTTAGTTTTGTCTTGCTTCTCCACCCACTGCTCTGATAGTCTGCTTCTGTGTCTTCCTCTTCCTCCACCTCCTCCTTCATCCTTATTCCCCACCCCCACTTCCAGGGCGCTGGCTCAATGTGCAAGGTTTGTAGACTCTCCACCTGAGAATATTACAAATTACCCAATTTCTAACACCTGCGTAAGAATAATACCCAAATCCACATTTTGTACCCCACCCAGCATAATGCAATCACTGCAGAGAGCTTCTTTGACCAAGACTGCCTGCTACCACCACTGACACATGCACACATTCACACACACACACACACACACACACACACACACACACACTCACACAGAGTTACCCATATCACACACCCATTTTTTCTCTTTAACCCTTGCCAAAAAATCACTTAAATGTCTTCCAAGAAATGTTTTAAAGCTTCTTTTTGGAGAATGTCACTGCCCTGTCACTGCGGAATACCGAACTCATTCCTCCCTCCCCCCCCCAACCCCCCCCCCCCCCCGTCAAGTTTCTCAAACGTCTTGCAAGAAATAAGTGAGCCATTGGAAATGTAATGGGGGGGGGGAATCTAGGCAGTGGGGGAGGGAGGGAGGGAGGGGATTCGGATTCTTGCTAATCTTGGATGTGTCTCTCTTCCTGATGAAAATTAGTCACCATCATTATTTTACAGGATGTGAACACGTCTCTGGTCACCGACCAAGCCAGGAAAGAAGCAAAGGAAGAGGGAAAGAGAAAGGATCTGATTTCCAACAGGTAATACTGGCTGGCCTTTCCCATCCCGTCGGAGCTCAAAGCTCCTAGGGGCGTGGTCCTCTCTTTCCTCCGACCAGCTGGTGCACAATCGGCTATGAATCTCAGAAAGGGGATTTTCCCCCATTCCACACTCTCAATCCACCCCCCCTCCAGCCCCAGATGTCTTTAGATTTCTCTTAAAATGAAGAAGAATTTTCCCCAAACCACAGTTTCATTCATTCATTGAAAAATAAATAAATAAATAAAACGTCCACATGTTCTTCCATCGATACCTGCGCCCTTTTGGAGCTCATGCATGTACGAAATAAGAGCACATGGGAGCTAACTACGACAGAGCAGGCAGTACTCAAGCCTGGATATTCGTCCCTCCACCACGCTTTTTGCACATAATATGAAGGCTCCTTTCTCGATCTTGTAGGTAAAGCCCACATCTTCCTCTTCACACCCCTTTCTACACCCACACCCTCAAAAGCAGAGACCTAAAACACTAAGCATTAACTGATAGGCAAAAAAAAAAAAAAAAAAAGGAAGAAGCAGCAGCAGCAACTGTATTTCTAGCCAAATGGGCATATTTTTCTACCCTCATCCTAATTAGGAGCAGCATTCCAAAACCAGAACACGAAAGACTGAAAAGAATAAAAGCTGGGATACGACCATCGGCTACCATATGTTAAGGAATCGCGAGCACCATGCCAGAGCAGAAGCAGTTAAAATATATTTTTTTTCCTGCTTTTACAAGGAAATATTGTACTATGGTAATTTCACAACAGCAAGAAGTTAAAAATCTTTAGCTCTACCTGTTTGGTTCTTCTCATACAGCACAGCATGGTTGTAGCGTCCTTGCCTTCTTCCTGCCTTCTCTCCTTTCCTCTCTCTTCCTATTCCCCCCCTCTCCACCTCTTTTCTGCTCGCTTGCTCACTCGCTCTCTCGCGCTAGCGCGCTCTCCCTCCCTCCCTCCCTTCCTCCCTCCCTCCCTCTCTCTCCTTTCCTCTCTCTCCCTCACACACACCAGGGCAGTTAGCTGCAACTGTAAGGTCCAGAGCTATTGCTCATCGCTCAATCTCTCTCTCTCTCTCTCTCTCTCTCTCTCTCTCTCTCTCTCTCTCTCTCTCTCTCTCTCTCTCTCCCTCCCCGACTCTCTTATCTCTCCCTGTCTCCCCTCTCCTCTTCTCTCCTTTCCTTTCCTCTTTTCTTCACCCACTCCACCCAATTTTTCAATTTTTATCTGTCCTTTTCTCCCCTCTCTCAGAATTGTTCACTAGCTTTCAATGACTAATCACTTCCCGCAGCCCCTACCCCCTTTCTAGACTGTCACCCCCTCCCAGTCCCCTGCCAGCCTCATGAATATTTAAACATCTCCAATCTGGACCCAATTACTTACTGACTTTGCCACTGCATTGGGAAGATGACTGGGTGGGGGCAGAGAAGGGATATTCTAGCTAGCTCAAGAGATTGGATAGAACGTGTTTGGGGAAAAGGGGCCTCAAGGATGCTAGTTTTTAAAAAGAAAAAAAGAAAAAAAAACCTCTTCTCTTTCCCCAATACCATAAAAACAAAACCAGACACTTTAAAGAGGAGCTGTATTCAAACCTTTATAAAGTTAGGTCTGCCATTTACATTTTATGCAGTTAATAATTGTAGAGGTGCAATTCCCTCAAGAATATACTTCATAGCTAATGTACTCAAGAGACATATAACTTTGCATAAATAAATGCATACAGTAAGTTTAGATATGCATGAACATATCTCATATACGCTCCAAAAGACTAGACAAATCAGCGTGAATATCCAGCATTTAAACATTCTAAGCATTTGAGTTGTAAAACAATAACAACTTTGGGGGGATTAGCAACCATATCTAAAATCATATGATAGCTTTTTTTTCTTGATGCACATATATTTGAAAGTTGTGGGGGGTTTTCCAGCTTTACTGAAAAAGCTGAATATGTGAACCACAGATTTGTGTCATATTGGTAGTAATATTTCATAATTTGGGAATGAAAGGTAAAAGCAATCTCATCTCTACTGAGAAGAATAGATACACACACAATGTCTATTTCATGTCCCTCTGTGGTCTTTCAGAATTTGGGAGAGGAACAGGTGGTTCAGAAAGTGGATATATCCTGAGTGTTGGATATGTAGTGACTGGAAGAGCTTGGGAAGCTCCATGCACCAAAGTTTCTCATCTGTGAAATAGGTCTGGTAATGTTGAGCTAGTGAATGTCTTACAGGATGAAATAAAATACAGACAAAGCCCAGCTCAGCCACTCTGAAGTTATCATTGCTTTCCCAGACTATACTTTGTTAAAATGTTGATGATAGTTTCAAGTGACTATATCACAGAACTTTCCAAACTATTTCTTATTGTGCATTAACTGCGACAAGCACCTCTAATGAAAGAGCTCTCTTATGTTCATTTCAGGACCACTGAAAATAGAATATGTGTTATACATTTTAACAAGTCAAAGCACGTTCTTGTCGGTTTGGACTCTCTTGGGAAAACACTCAGGGAAGATGGTGATTGGTGGAGAAATGGATGTAATTTACCTTAGGGGTCTCTCTGAGAATGACCTGCTTCAGATTCAGACCACTTGTTCTTTTCTAAGTTTCTGTGTTTTATGGATCATTTTTTTAAGAAATATATTCTAGATTCAGCATTTGTCTAAGTTTGCCATGAGCCCCCTCCAAGTTCAGCCTTCCATGAATTCAAGTTACAGACAAGGGCAAAGAATGAAGAAGAAATAGCTTATGTCAGAGATCTTCCTGTTCTGGATGAGGAAAATGATGAAGGGAGAAAGCTAGGGGGTAGTGATAAAGAGGGGAAAATAGCCTCTTTCCATTTAAGCAGATTTATAGTTTGATTGATAAGACCATTTGATTAACTGTTTGGCTAAATATCAGGCAAAATGTGAGACCAGTTTCTTTCTCTTTCACTGTACTAATCCCAACCCTCCCACTTGTCTTGACTTTTGATTGGAAGTACCTTTAGAAACAATATGGCATACAGACTAGGTCTCAAAATCAAGCCAGATGCTGACTGATTTTTGTGTTAAACTATCAGAACAACCATCAGCTCATATGAACTGTTTAGTCTAATACTCAATAAAGTAGGTACAAAATTCATTCAATTTGAGGGGGGCAGGAATAGTAAGCCAGAGAGAAACGAAGATCCTTGACCAGTTTAAACTAGTTTAAATCTGAAAAGGTGCTAAGCTACATCTTATGACAAGCCCCTACATATCATTACTTCTGGCATTTAAATGAGTAAAATACATCGTTTATATGCTGAAATGAAATAAATATTCTACAAGATCAACTTTTTAGGCCCAATCTTTATCTCAAGAGCCCTGAAGACAGAACTGATGTCTATATCCAACAGAATCTTGTCTATATTTCTAGTCAAATGTCAGCTCCACCAACTATCATTACTTGGTTCCATATGGGAATCCTCATCATTTTTCATGCCTTTCTCTGTACATCATACATTGTCAATGAGCTTTGAGAAATTACTTCCCAAGAAGATTCCAAACTGAATTTGAATAATATGGAATCAATTCCAATGCATTATTATTAATCTTTCCTCTAAGCAATGGAAGCTGTGGGATGGGAAAGAAAATGAAGAAGAGTAAAGTACACACTAATCTGATCTTACACACACACACACACACACACACACACACACACACACACACACACACAGCAGAGGAGTTGTCTTTAACCCTTTCTCAGCAACTACCCAGTGTATTCTGTAAGCTTCATGCCCTTATCACTAATACCCAAAAATGTAGATTTTTAGGTATCATAAGTAAACATCTTATTTTCAATTAGCAGATGAGTTTATGAATCTATTAACTTCCTTACTACAGTCAATATCATCCTAGAAAAAAAGATGAGGCATGCTGGAGATGAAGTTCTAGTTATTCTTTCAGCTCTCTAAGCCTTCAGACTAAAATGATACTGAGAAGTCTCTAGCCTTTGCTAAGGGATTTATCAAACAGTCATCATTTTAGAAATAAATTAAGAGAAGAGAGTATCCTCATGGAAAATATATTGTTTGTTCCCTTTCTCTTTTTTAAGGAGGAGTAGTACAAGCTTTCACCTGCTATAGTTGCTTTCTGTGGCTGCCCTAACCAAGTACACCAGAATGGGTACCTTAAAAAACAGACATGTAGTTCCCCACAGTTCTAGAGTTAGAAATCCAAGGTTAAAGTGCTACCAGACTTGGTTTTCACTGAGAGCCAGATGGGTCATTCTCTGTCCATGTATGTTCTTATTTTTTTCATTACAAACACACCAATACTCAACCCTTATTTAACCTCAATTACTTCTTTAAAGTCCCCATTCCAAAATGGTCACATTCTGAGGTTCTGGGAGTAAGGACTTCACTAGGCAAGTAGGAAGGGGCACAACACATTTTTGCCCATAACACTTGGCATTCTTTGTCAGGACTTGTGACTTTATTTACTTAATTCAACATTTTCTGAATTAGAAATATCATTCTTAAGGAACTAATATACATTCAAAAGGTAAAGCAAGGAACCAGGCATGGTGGTATAGGCCTGTAATCCTAGCTACTTGAGGAAGAGGAAGAGGAAATTATAAGTGAAAAATAACCAATAAAGCAGAAAGACTTGGGGCATGGTTTAAGCTATAAAGTACCTGCCCAAGAAGGACAAGGCCCTAAATTCAAGCCCCCAAAAAATAAAGGGAAAAAAAGAAGGAAAGAGGAAGGAAGAAAGAAAGGAAGGAAGGAAGGAAGGAAGGAAGGAAGGAAGGAGAAAGAAAGAAAGAAAAGAAAGAAGGAAAGAAAGAAAGAAAGAAAAAAAGAAAGAAGGAAGGAAGGAAAGAGAAAAGAAGGAAGGGCAGAGAAAGGGAAAGAAAAAAGGGAGAAAGGGAGGAAGAGAAGGAAAGAAATAGAAAGTGAAGGATAGAAAAAAAAAGTGAAGGAAAGTGAAGGGAAGGGAAGGGAAGAGAAGGAAAGGAAAGGAAAGGAGCAAAAGGCAGAAATATCATCTCCCTTTCTTCTTAAAATATATTTGTCATTGAATGTAGAGTTCATCCTAACTAGAAGGTGGTGTATCCTTGAGGTCCTTAAGTGAATTACATGTGAAAAGACATTTATTTTCTCTTTTTTTTATTGTGAACATACTATACAGAGGGGTTACAATTACATGGGCAAGATAATGAGTACATTTCTTATCAAGCATTGTAGCCTCCTCCTTTGTTTTCCCTTCCCAGCCTTTCCCATCCTCCTCCCGCCCCCCCACCAAACCCTCCTCCCCGCCCCCACCAAAGTTGTAAAGTTCGTTTTCAACATAACGACTTGTACATCTCATTGTTGCAATGGGTCCACCTGTATCCCTATTTAAACGATTTGTTTTTTCCCTTCCCCTCCACAAATTATAACAACATCAAATACAGTGAAAGCAGGGGTTATACTGTGGGGGAGGGACATACAAAGCAACAAAGAAATAATCTTAAAAGGTGTTAGAAACAATCGCATGAAAGAAAAAAAACCATTTGAATACATATCTTAGGGTTCATTTCCCTAACATCAACTTATCTGACCTTTTCTGCTTGACTCAGACATATACTAGTTATTGCAAATAAGGGAAACCATGGGACCTATGTTTCTTTGGGCCTGGTTTACTTCACTTAATATAATTTTTTCCAAGTCTTTCAATTTCCTAACAAATGGGGCAATGTCATTCTTTCTGATGGAGGCATAGAATTCCATTGTGTATATATACCACATTTTCTTGATCCATTCATCTACTGAGTGGCATCTGGGTTGGCTCCATATCTTAGCTATAGTAAATAATGCTGCAATAAACATAGTCATGCTGATAGCTTTAGTGTGTTTGTGAATGTTTGGGTAAATGCCCAAAAGTGGGATTGCTGGGTCATAGGGGAGCTCTATGTGGAGTCTTTTGAGGAACCTCCATACTACTTTCCAAAGTGGTTGTACAAGTTTACACTCCCACCAACAATGCAGTAAGGTTCCCTTTTGGCCACATCTCTTCCAGCATCTGTTGCTATTAGAGTTCTTGATGATGGCCATTCTAACTGGGGTGAGGTGGTATCTCAATGTTGTTTTGATTTACATTTCTTTTATGGCTAGAGAGGTTGAGCATTTCTTCAAGTGGCCATCCTTCTTTCTTCTTCAGAGAAGTTTCTCTTTAAGTCTTTAGCCCACTTATTTATTGGGCAGTTGTTTCTTTGAAGATTTGTTGTTAGGGGGTGAAAAGACATTTTTCAAATAAGGTTAAATTCACAGGTACTTGGACATAACTATTTGAGGTATACAAGTCAGTCTGCTATGAGGAATTAGACCTAATGCTTCTGAATGAGAGTCTTTTTAGGAAATACCTATAGCAATGGTGTACACCTAGGGCCCAGTGTGATATTTTTCATATGCTTAAATCTGGAAAGACAGGTGGCAAAACAGCAAACATCTGTTCTCTATCATCTACTGTGTTCCAAGTAGCACATAATTTGTACTTTGGGTTTTCTGATTCATTTGGTCCACAGGAGAATATTTAGGGACAGAGAAAAATGGAAGAATTAAATGTTATAAGAAGACAACCTAGATAGTCTAGAGAATGAGAAAACAAAATCAGATGTGAGCACCGGTGGCTCACGCCTGATATCCTAGCTACTCAGGAGGCTGAGATCTGAAGATTGCAGTTCAAAGCCAGCCCAGGCAGGAAAGTCCGTGAGACTATCTCCAATAAACTACTCAGAAAACCAGACGTGGTGCAGTGGCTCAAGTGGTAGAGCACGAACCTTGAGCTGAAGAGCTAAGGGACAGTGTTCAGGCCCAGAGTTCAAGCCCTATGACCAACCAAAAAAAAAAAAAATCAAATGTGAGCATATCTAGTAAGTGACATCATTTTGTGAGGAAGGTAAATTTGAAAGTATGCATTTTATGGAAGCATTGACACGTTCAAGTGCAATACAGGATTAAGTTATAAGAAACATGACTCAGAATTGTCTTTCTATGGGTGATGGTTGGATCAAAGGGAACCCATTTTCTGCCCTGAAATGGGCTATAGAAACCAGAGAAGCAAAGAACTAACTTGGCAAGAGGTACAGTGTTCAGGAACATCCAGACAGGGTCAAGCAAAGGAGTACACAGTCAATGAAATGAGATGTAAAAAATGCTTAAGAAAGTTTACTTGGTTTTATCCTCTGAAAATTCTATCTATAAATTCAATTGTACTTGCATAATTAAATACAACTATATGTGATTTTCTAAGTATCCACAGTTAAGCTATTCATGAAATGATATAGCCTCATTCTAGGGGAAGGGAACATTGTACACTGTGCTTTCTCATTTTGTTATTTCCAAACATCTGGAATGCAAATATTGAAACTAAAAGTTCATCATAAGGGTTAGTCAGAAAATTATATAACATCAAGACTCAAGATTTTGAGCAGGATGCTATGGAGGTGAATCAAGATAAAGCAAATCTTTTTTCTTTCAAAAAAAAAAGGACTAAAGTAGAAGAGAAAATTCTAAAATAATTTTTCCAAGTCTTTCCATTTCCTAACAAATGGGGCGATTTCATTCTTTCTGATGGAAGCATAGAATTCCACCATATATATATATATATATATATATATATATATATATATATATATATCACATTTTTTGATCCATTCATCTACTGAGGGGCATCTGGGTTGGGTCCATTATCTTAGCTACCGTGAATAATGCTTTGGCTTGACCAAAAGCTACCAGCTTTTGGAAAAAAGTATGCTAAGTGAAGTAAGCCAGGCCCAAAGAAACATAGGTCCCATGGTTTCCCTTATTTGCAATAACTAGAACATGTCTAGGACAAGCAAAAAAGGTCAAAAGCTATGTACATATGACCATATAAGATGGTGTTATGTGAAATGAACCCCAAGACAGGGGCACAAGTGGTTTTTTTCTTTCTTGCTATTGTTTTTAATGTACTTATAATGCACTATGTGATTCTCTTGTTTCTTTTGTATATTCTTCCCCCATGGTATAATCTCTGTTTTTACTGTATCTAATTCCAGTATCCTGCATCTTGTATATACATTTTTATAATTTGAGGAGGAGAAGGAATATAACAAAATGCTTAAATAAGGATACAGGTTGACCCATTGTAACAACAAAATGTACAAGACACTATGTTGAAAAAGAACTTTACAATTTCGGCGGGGGGGGGGGGGGGGGGGGGGAGGAGTTGGGGAGGTGGAGAGGGAAGGGATGGTAAGGGAAAAACAAAGGAGAAAGTAACAATGCTCGATAGGAAATGTACTCATTACCCTACTCATGTTACTGTAACCCTTCTGTACAGTATTTTTACAATAAAAATATATATGGAAAGAAAAAAACTCCAAAATGAGAATCCTTACTTTTCACTGGTTGAATTAATAAAGCATTTGATTCACACACCACTACAATGAGGTAGCATTTGCCTACCGGTGCTCTGGGAACTCTACAGATAAAGAAGCAATGGCAGCAGAAACCACAAACACAGATCATTACTGCGTACAAACTAAGATAGAACAAAATTATGTCTAAAAGGTACTGAGAAATCTTTAATTCTTGCGTGGATATATATATGATATATATTATACCATATATTATATATATATCTTATATATATACTATATATAACTATATGTAAAGTATATAGTATACTCTATGTCTAGTAAAACCCCAAATAAGAATCCTTACCTTTCAGTGGGTGAATTAATAAAGCATTTCTCATATATATATATATATATATATACATATATATATATATATACCTATTTGGGGGCATGTATATAGTATACAGAGTATATATAATATATATAGTCATCTATCTACATATATATGTATATATATATACTTTTAAACAACATTATTTGAGGCACATTTTTCTAGGTTCATTAGCATCGAACCACCCCTAAATATGGATTCTCATGGGTACCTCTTTGACAGTTTAGCAGAGGTCACTAAAATGGAAAATGAATTTCAAATTGAACTTTAGAACTGGATATTCAATTGCTTCAATTTGATGCAAGTATTAAATTGAAATACAATGAGATGTTCGATAGCACAATCTCAAACTGAAACTCAGCTTGCCGTCTTCGCTACCATCTTGCTCTTCTACCGATAGACTTAGAATTGAGGAGTAATCTATCATTCATCATTCATCCAAGCCATTATGACCTCCTCCATCACCACTGCCACCCCACTACCAGTGTTCACCCTCACTGAAACATTCTGCCCATCTTCACTTCTGCAATTTTTAAAAATAAAAATCTTATTCTATCCCTCTAGGTCAGTCTCTCAACATACTTTCCAAAACTAGTTCAGCAACATTATAAGAAGTTTTGCTATTTTTGTATTACTGGGCTCTTATGTTTCCTTTCCACGCTGTACACTCATAGAACATCTTACTCTTCCTAAATTCTCTCTATGGATTTTCATGTAATACTTGGTCATGTTCAAACTTTTGGTACATGTAAGGATTTCTTGAGAAATTGTTTAAAATGAAGATTCTTTAGACACCTCTAACAAATGGTGTTGTTAAAGATGATCCTTAGATCACTTTAAAAAACAAGAATGGCTGGGAATATTGGCTCATGGATATAATACCAGCTACTTAGGAGGCAGAGAATGGTAGAACCACAGTTCTAGGACGTCTGGAAAAAAATTTAGCTAGACTTTCATCTCAATCAATAAGCTAGGTATGCTGGTGCATGCCTATCATTTTAGATAGGCATGTGATGATTGTGGGCAGGAAGATTACTGTCTGAATCTGGCCCTGGACAAAAACACAAGACTATTCAAAAAAATAGCTGAAAAGGGCTGGGAAGGTGGCTCAGTGGTAGAGTGTTTGCCTTGCATGCCTGAGGTCCTGGGTTCGATTCCTCAGCACCATATAAGCAAAAAGAAAAAAGCCGGAAGTGGGCTCTGTGGCTCAAGTGGTAGAGCCCTAGCCTTGAGCTGAAGAGCTGAGGGACAGCGCCCAGGCCCAGAGTTCAGGCCCCACAACTGGACCAAAAAAAAAAAAAAATAGCTGAAGCAAAAAGATCTTAGGGGCATGGATCAAGTAGTAGAGTGCCTACTTTGCTTCAAACCGCAGTACTTCCACAAGGTAAGAAAAAGAGAAAGAAAAATAAGATGGTCTAAAAAATAAAGCCCCTCCCCCCAAAAGAATAAAATCTAAGCTCAGACTCATAGGGCTCCTTTCACTGTGCAGCTGCGTCTTCTACCTCTCTCCACTACATAGCGGATACTACAAAGGATTAGGAGTCCAATGAGCTTACCATCTTGTTTCCATTTGGTAAGTCCTTTTCTAAGGGTTCACATTCTATGATTATTAAAAACAAATAGTAAATGAGTAGCCTTCCCTGAACTTCAAGGAAAAGCTCTCTCTGCCTTCTCTAAGTCTCTGGACACCCAAACAGATACCCAGCACTCAAATGTAAATGCTTTGTTTTGAGGGAGGGTTCTTTTCTTATTTCTCTTTACACCTCTGGAATCTGGCCCAGTGGCTGGCACAAAATATCTACTTAATGAGTATTTTCTGGTGCACCTGGATTGCTAGCCTGAGAGGAAGCTGTCAGTCTGAGTCTACCAATGGCATCCAGGCAAGCACAGTTTCATTTGAATCCAAGGAACTGGCCTTGCCCCTAAGATATGCAGTCACATAGATGAATTAGTCTGATAGTCTGTCAATAGGTCCTCTCTGACACAGGATCCACTCAGCTTCCTGTAGGCAGACAGGATTTCTGCAGCCAGAAACTGGATGATTTTAAGACTTTCTAAATCTCCATTTATCTTTCCAGATTTACCTTAGCTACTGTCAGAGACGCCTTTCCAGCACACCCTAAAGGCTCTCTGACTCTCTGAGTGTCCAATGTTCCAGAACAAGGAAATCTCAGACAGGGCATCAGAAGAGAAGGGGAAAGTCATGTAGTCCATAAACTAAGACTCAGCTTGCCATTTAGCCCATAGGGGGTGTGATTGCCTGAGTGAACAAACAGCTCAGTGGCTTACTGAGCACATTATGCAGCTGATGTGGGAAAACATTCAGCATACAGCAGAAGCTGAAATCAGAGTATCATACTTGACTTGGTCAATGAAGCAACTGCAGAATTTTTCACGTGCCTCTTTTCTGTTCCCCACTCAGGATTGTATGAGTTTACCAGCCTATTGCTTCCTGGGACATGCATTTCTGAATGGCAAGTATCACAACCTAGTTCGTTTTTTTTTTGGTTGGTCGTGAGGCTTGAACTCTGGGCCTGGCACTGTCCCTCAGCTCTTCAGCTCACTTGAACCACTTGAACCACAGCATCACTCTGGTTTTCTAGTGGTTTATTGGCAATGTGTCTCACAGACTTTCCTACCCGGGCTGGCTCTGAACCACGATCCTCAGACTTCAGCCTCCTGAGTAGCTAGGATAAGAGGCATGAGCCACAAGCACCTGGCCACAGCCTAGTTTTTAAATTCCTTCTTGGTGCTTCGGTCTTGGATGTATTATAGGGCCTCAAACTTACATGAACTGAATGCCTTCTTTAAGAAAAAAAATACAACTTTGGCATGAAAAAAATCTTAGAATAGTAAAGAAATTTGTTTAAGGATTCAGGTGGACCTGTTGCAACAATGAGAAGTACAAAATATCATGTCAAAAACGAGCTTTACAATGTCGGTGTGGGGGGGGGAGGGGGGGGAAGGATTGGGTGGGGGGGAGGGGGGAGGCTGGGAATGGAGGTGAAGGGTAAACAAAGGAGGAGGCTGCAATGCTTGGTAAGAAATGTATGCATTATCCTGCCCATGTAATTGTAACCCCTCTGTACAGTATGTTCTCAAATAAAATAAAATTAATTTAAAAAAAATTTCTACATATACATAAATATGTGTGTATATATATGTAACTACAACATACATCATAATTTTCAGAATGTAACTTTTATAATATGTACCTGATTTTTTTATATTTTCCTAAATTTTTAGCTACATATTTTTGGATCATCTTTTTGTGTGGCATTGACTTTTTAATAGAAATTTTAAACAAAAATGACAAATAATATTGTATCTCATAACAGTAGATTAGTATGTTTTTATTATTTAGAGTTGGGAGACTTAACACATGAGGCTCCATGTAGATGTACTTTTATGTGTAGGGCAATAGTATCAGTACAAAATCTAAGAAATTCAATTTCAAGTAATTGTTATTAAAAGAGAAAATGTGTATGAAGTATTTATGATTTATATGCTGCATTAGCAGATTTATTCTTGACAGAAAGAACACTCATTTGCTAGAATTTCAGTGAGAACTGAGTCTCCACACACCATTATTGATTGAATGAATTACTCACTGATTAACTTCTTCATTCATACATTTCATACCTTACTTATTATCATCTCAATCATGTGATTCAGGTGCTGGATGATACAGACCTATTTATACTGTTACTCAACCTCTCTTCTTATGTTCTGGCTGAAATGTCCAATGAGTTGGCATACTGTTTCCTTAAAGCCATTCCTACTACAGGAAGGCTAGCAATAATTTAACTCTACCAAGAGGTCCCTTGAAGTAGCATAAGTACATTTCATTAAACCTCATCTACAGGAAACGCCAATATAAACTCTCATCTTAACTGATTTCTCAATTTGCCCGCAGCCATTCTATATAAGTTGACTTGAGAGAAAATGTTGCATTAAATGGATTGAATGGAAACAGTAATCTTAATGGCTTGCTATTAAAATACTTTATTATTTTAGGTTTTATACAGACGCACAACCTTGTAGCCCATGACCCATCCATGTGAGCAGCCCTGAAGCTTAAACTGCATTAGCTTCCCGGTTAATTTGCTTCTGGTTTCTGCATCAAGTACAGCGGCATTAAGTCTTCAATAAATAATTGTTAAAGAAGAAGGAAAGATGATGGAGCAAATGGTGAAATAAGGGAAAAGAAAAGGTGGAAACTATTTCAGCTTAATGTTAATTTTCAGGATATGGAATTGTTTCAATTGGCAAAACTTACTTTGTCCTACCTAACCAGATTTATATTTCTCCTCGTTACCTTTCTAAATTTCCTTCTGATATGTGCATGGCTTGGAGCTGTAACAAAACATGCCCTTTCCCTCCCGGGGCCTCTGAACATGAATCTCCTTATTTGTATTTCATTACGTGCTAACTGCCATCATAGGTGAATCAGAGAAGTGTCCGATCCAAAGACCTAACCCATCACCATTTATCTCCTTTCAGATCTTATGATATCTCTTTGACATTTCCTTCTAACATACATTATTTCCATGGGTGGGCGGACCTTTTATAGTATTTAATTGATAGTTGTACAATAAAAGGAAGTTCAGGCATATACTTCCATATTGATATGCTTGCATTGGCATGAAACACTGATACAGCAGTCACTGTTTCCAAGCATTATTCAAAAAGGGTAGTTCGTCCTAAAACTCATCTTTGGGTTATTTTCCCTCTTATTCTCTTACACCGCCTAACCGTAGTTCTACAGATCTAAAACTGGCCTTTTTTCCTCCAGCCTTTTAAGTCTGAAATCTAAGACTACCCTTGCTCTTTATATTGAAATGACCCATAGTGAAGGTATCTAAAGCACACTTAGAATGGCTAATGGACTGTGTTCATAGAACTTTCTTGAATGAGCTTACACAATCTTTGTCCTTTAGGCTCTAGGTTAATTATTCCAAATAAGTCTATTTGATTTTCTTTTCAACTGTTCTATTACCTATTACTTCTTTGAAATTATACTCTGCTGGTTTTCAGTTTTCTGCTTGTAAGGTCTCTATACCAAGTTATTTATTCCTCCTTCATCTCTAAAATTCCACTCCAAGAATTAGAACAAAAATTCTGAAACTTCTTTATTACCAAAAACTAGCCCTTTCTGAATTTCAAAGACAAAGTTGGTTGTAACAATTCTCCCAAGCTATCTACAGCTGTGTGACATTTTTTTCCCCACTACATAAACAGTGAGTTACTGGAAAGAGATATTATATTTCCATTAGTTTATATTTTATTTATTTCTTTGAGCTCCTCGATATTAGAAGATTAAATTATTTTAATTAGAATTTAAAAAGTCATCTTGTTTATCTCTAATTACTCTAAAGTTTTGCTATTTTTTTAAATCAAGGGAGTTCTCATAAGGTTTATCCACCTCATTCCTAATATCTGCTACATTAGAATCCTCCCTCATGTTAGAAAATTGTCATCTTCTGGGCTTCTATCAAAGTGGATGTGTCTAATGGTCTGAATGACAATGAAGATGTGAGCTGCTTCTTAACAAGCCATGAACTAATTAGCTTCATAGCAATTGATGTCTGCATATCTTCAGTCATTTGTGTTGCACACTGCTGAACTTCAAAGATTCCAGGTTAGACAACATGTATAAGATCCTAGAAGCAGCAACCCATTTGATGTTTACCAAACTTTAGAATATCTTGTACTAAGAAAACAATGTTACTTCCAACATTTTTTTTCACTTTTAACTTTGGATATCTATTGGATTACAATGTCTTATAAAAACTATATATCTCTCTATTTGATCCACCCATTATTTCTCTTTACATCCTTGGGCCCACTAAGAATAAAATATTTTTCACAAATTGTTTCAGTAAGTAGTTTAATATAGCTCACATATAATACCTGAAATGTTCTCATTCTAAGTCCTTGTAGAGTTTATTCTCTATGAGCTTTGGATAATGTTCCCTCTTTCAACTTACATTTATCTATCATCTCTTAAAATGCAGCACTCATAAATAGTAATTATTATGTTTGAAAGGATAAAAAGTTGGATGGGAAGAGTGAATAAGCCACTGTCATGATTTTAGATATTATCAGTACACCACAGAACTGCTAGAGCTATACGTGAGTGCACGAATGTGTGTGTCCCTCCAATCTACTAGTGGAATGTGAAAATATTCAGTGGTGTGCTGGCAAGTGTTTAACAACAGGCTCTCAGAAGGTGGTAAAACCCTCTGATTTCATGTCATTCACACATTTGATGAGAATTTCCCTATTTTAAAGATACAAACCCTCCCACCATGGGTGTATTTCAGGCTGTACACATGGTATCACCAAAGGCAGATCTTGGAAGAGATACAGAGCAAAAGAGGATAGAGTATTCCCATCATGTAGATATAATAAACATAGATAATCTCAAGCATAGAAAATTGTAAAATATAACAAATAATTAGAAATGGATATATGTTGTATGGTTATTACCTTTATTTTTAATGTTATTTATTCTTGAGTTTATACACTTCAATTTATAATCACAGTTAAGATTAACAACTGGTTCAAAATCTTAACAATTAGTTTATAAAAGTTAATATAGGTATGTTTAACATACCAGTAATTTACTCCAGTGAGGATTTTGACATATTTGTTCACATGTGACATTGATAGACTAAGGATCCTTTACAGCATCTTGAAGCTTGTCTTTCTGTTAAGATTTTTTTTCTTTCAACCTGTTAAATACTATATATGTAGTCCTCTTTATTTTTATCTTGTTAGATTCAGCCAGTCTTTTTACCTTGTCAATAATTCTTTAGATCCCAATTCTGTCATCCCACATCTCTGTCATCTTTTCCCTCCAGCTTCATGTCATCTACGCATTTGATGAGCAAGCCTATATTTTTCTCTCTGAGGCGCTGAATTTATAAAATGTTTGACAGGACAGAGCCAAGGACAGAATCTTTGGCCATGTAAATTGAATTTTCCCTCCATACAAGCATCAAAACAATGATCATTAATTCAAAAGTTACCTGGGTGCTGAATTGCCTTTGCACCCACCCCAGATTTCTCTACTTAGTAATATTTGGGAGAGATTATTAATGAAACATGTGACCAAACCTAGCAACTTCCCCTACTTCTTTCTTCCCCAATACAAAGCTGATGACTTTCCTTGGGATTCATCAATTATGCCTTCTATTTTTTTTCTTTATTGAAGTTACGTATTTGTCTTCCTCCACTTATTGGTTAATTTGCCAACTGTATGCTTAGGAGCATCAGAGCCTGGCCACATAGAGTAGAAATTTCTCCTCCATATCTGGAATTTCATCTTCTCAGAGGTTTTGGTTCAGTTTCTTCTCACAACATCAGCCTCTTCTTTTCAACTGAATCATTAGCCTTGTTTTTTAAGAGTCTGTAGCCTCTGGTACCTCTTCATTATGAAAATATTCCCTACAATCCTAGCTCTCTGTCTTACTGTGCTTCTCCTTCAATTCTCAGTTCACAGCAATCTGCCTTGTGCATTCACCACTTCCTTGGATGTAATTAGGTCACTAGTAACTTGCTAACACACACACACACACACACACACACACACAAACACACATATTTGCAAACTTTCCATTTCCTACCTTATAAGGTTTCTCTGCGGCTTTCAGGCTCACCATTCTTGTTCTATTTCTTTTTCCTTTGAGTTCTTTTTGTCAATTGTTTCGGTGACAGCTCAGTTTCCTGGTTTTGCTTCTTCATCTCTGACTGCCTTCTTCTTCTTGCAGGTTTCTTTTTCCCAGTCACTGATTGCTTGGACATTCTCAGCAATGCCCACAGCTTCCACCACCACATCTTTGTGGACGACTCTCTGTTCTCTATTTTCAGCCTAGACCTTATTGGAATGCGGCTTCCAATGCAGATCTCCAGATGCATGATTCATTCTCCCAAAATGAACATCCATCTTCTCCTGAGTTGGTTCACCAAAATATACACCTCTTCCTGTGATTCCTATTCTAGTTTATGGGACCACCGTCACTCACCCACTTGTCCCCACCAAAAATATCCTGAAAATCTTTCTCTTCTTCACCCACATTCACAACTCATGAAACTCTTTAGATGCAGATACTTAAAAGTTCTATATTTTAACCTATCTTAAAAGAGAAGTTTTCCAATTGCTTCCCCTTTGTAGCCTTTCACTTCTTTAATCTCCTTACTGACAAAAAAAAAAACAATCTTTCTACAGTGGAATTATCAGATCATGGATCTCCTCTATTTAAGTCAAGATAATGATTCACTCTACTGAAGGAAAATGTCCAAATGGCTCATTATTACCTAACTGGCCTACTTAGTTTTCTAATTGTCAACTCTGAATTTCTAATTTGCTCAATTTTCCAAAGATGTCCAACTTTAATTATCCCATACGTTTATGCATACTAGTTTCAATTTACAGAATAATTTTTTTTCAATGTGACAAGATTTTCATTGTGTCAAATAATACATAACATAGACTCTTTTCTGACACAGGACACATCTCCTGTCTTCGTGTCGCCATTCTTTCTGTCCAGGACTTACCATATGTTATTGAAAGTATTTATTTCTCTGGTGATTTCCATCAGTAGGCAGAATCTAAGAAACCAATATACTTAATAGAAAAAATGAAATTTATTTATTTATTTTTGTATTAGTATACCAAATAGCTCAGTAAATCTTCATTTAATGAATGACCTTCCCTGTTTATCCTTTTATGTCTCAAAGAAAGAAATGTGCAAACTAACCTCACCTTTTCTTGGTGGATAGATGATTTTTTTTTTTTGCAGGATTAGTAATTTTAACCTATTTGTTTTCACTATGGATTCCAATGTTAACTCAAAATTAGGGAACCAATATTAACCCATTTGTCTTAAGTGAGTTTAAACAAACAAACAAACAAACAAACAAATAAATAAATAAAATTGGCCTTAAATCCAGATGCCCTCCCCAGAAAGACTATCATAGAAGTAGGGACCAAAGATGCACTAGATTTCAGAAGTGAAATTAACTCAGTCTAATTGAAAAATATGAGCTAAATTTTATTGTATAGTAACAATATGATATTGGGTGACTTGTTGCAGTTGTTCATTTCATAGATGACATTATTAGGGACTCAGGTTCTTTAGGGATATTTTTGCCTCCTCCTACCTAATCCTATGGCTGTTGTCTTGATTGTAAAATTGCTGCAGCATCAGATATTATGATGTATTTCAGGTAGGTACAAAGCTAAAAGGCAGTATCAATATTTTTTTCCTAATAGAAGACAGTAATAACTTTCCCAGAATCTTTTCAGAATACTTTACCTTGTGTTGTTGCATTGGTTAGTACTGAGTCAAATGACCATTCCTAGAGATAAGGGAATCTGGAAACATAAATGTTGTTGTTGCCTTAGTTGAAAAAAGAAAAGTGTATGTGTGTGTGGGTGTGTGTGTGTGCATGCGTGCACATGCATGCACACGCAGTATGTGACATCAGCTCCTGTCTGCCTTATGGGCTATATCAGATGACTATATAACCACTGCTCTTTATTCCCAATTAGTATTGTCTATTAACTTATATTACTCCACTGCTTTCTTAACTCAAATTTTTTATAACATTGTCCCTGGATAGTTTGGACATAGTTTCTGCTGTCTTTCATTATTGTGTAGCATCTATTTTAAGTAATTGTTCCTCACCAATATTTTCAATGACATTTTTATGGCCAAAAATTTGGATCTTTTCCATTTATCTATCTAAACTCCTTAGGTCCACTTATATGATTTTGTCGTAAATGACTAAAAGTGAAATACAGTTATAATCCTTGCCAGTGGGGCACTTACTTCCTCTTCTACATCATAAATATAATACTAAGTAGAACCAAATCTGAAGTACTCTATTGCCCTTCAAGTCATCCGAGGGCAAACATTTCTAACCAACGGTGTGCCAGCTCATTCTATAATTTCTTCACATCTCTAAACCAAAGTTTAATTTTTTTAAGAATCAAAAATGATCAGAACCAAAAGAAGCTTCAAGCATTATGCTTCAACCCATTTCATTTTGTAGTTTACAGAAAGTAAATAAGACTAATTAGCGTTTGAAACAACTCTAGAACTCATAGCTTTCTGGAGCCCACCTTGATCTTGCTCTCATTAGACTGAAGTTTGAGTAGATTTTGCATAAGGAACATGCTATACATTAGCAGCATTGGACTAGTGGAACAGGAGCTTAGGAATTAGAACTATGCAGTTAGCCCAAGAAATGGCAAGGCAAGTCCAGCTGGAAACATGGATCAAGTCAAAGTCTGGTTCAGGCAATCTTGAGTGCCAGGTCCAATGCGGAAGAACAGAGCACAGCAGTGGGTGAAACTTGCTGAGGACAGCCCTGGGAGGTAGGCAGGTGGTGGTCATGATTCTGGGGTATGTGTCCATATGTTGCAGAAACCCTGCCAGAAATCTGAGTTTGGGTTCCTGGGGTGAAGTGTTGACAGGTGCCAGGTGGGGTCCAAGCCCTAGCCAGATATACGATAATACAGTTTGGGGCCTTGGACATAAAGAGGGGATGGCTGCCTCAGGATGACTGGTTACAAGCCAAGATGGAGGAAGTTAGGGGGAAAAATATAAAAAGCACAAAGCCAAGAACTGGGTGAGTACTATGATATGGGCTACACAGGCACCCAGAGTTTGCCCTTTAATTTCATTGTTTGGGACTGAACATCTGAAAACAAGGGTTTTTGTTGTTGTTGTTGCTGTTTTTCATTTTTAAAAATCTTTAAATAATTGTACAAAGGAATTGTTATTTAACAAAGCAGTTTATGAATACAATGCATTTTGATTAGTGTCATACCTCAGCTCTGTCACCATTCTCTCCCACCTCTGCCCCTTGAACTCATCCTTTTTTCTTTATTTTGTAGTATATACAATAAATTATTGACTGCATTTTCCCTTCCCCTTCAATCCTCCATCTTTCAAAATGTGGCTTCTGTGTTGATTCACCTTGCAACAACAACAACACACACTACATTTTCTTGATTTGTTATATGGAATCAGCCAGATGACTCTCAATGGATGAATGGAGCAAACAAGAGTTTGAAGATGTTGGGGAAATCTGCATCTACAGCTGACCTTCAGACTTCAGGACTTAGCTTTGTCTGGACTTATATTAAGGCCTTCCCAGCCTTCCTGAACACGGATTCTAGATGGAAATGAAGAGTTGATGTAGGCTTAAACCATGATTGGATGTAGTCAAGAGACAGGGCACTATACCCTATGCAGTCACTATAATGCAATTTATGATTAAAAATTAGGGGTTCATATTTCTAACGTATTTATAATATAACATGTGATGTTTTTTGTTGTTTTGTATGTTCCTTCCTCATGATATAAACCTTGTATTCACTGTATTTGATGTCGGTCTAATTTGGGAAGGGGAAGGGAAAAAACAAAATGTTTAAATAGATATACAGGTTGACCCATTGTAACAATGAGATGTACAAGACACTATGTTGAAAAACCAACTTTACAATTTAGGCAGGGGGAAAAGGGTGTGTGTTGTGGAGGTGGGAGGGAAGGGAGGGTAGGGGAAAAACAAAGGAGGAGGCAACAATGCTTAATAGGAAATGTCTCATTACCTTGCTCATGTAACTGTAACACCTCTGTACAATATTTTTACAATAAAAAACTTATTTTAAAAAATTGGGGGCTTGGGGCTGGGAAGGTGGCTCAGTGGTAGAGTGCTTGCCTTGCATGCCTGAGGCCCTGGGTTCGATTCCTCAGCACCACATAAGCAAAAAGATAAAAGCCGGAAGTGGCGCTGTGGCTCAAGTGGTAGCATGCTAGCCTTGAGCTGAGGAGCTGAGGGACAGCACCCAGGCCCAGAGTTCAAGCCCATGACCAGAACCCCCCAAAGAAATGGGGGTTTATTATAGAAGAAAGCCTGTCAAGCTCTAAAACCTTAATTTAATAATTCTATAGGAAAAGTTTGTCATGTAAGCTTTTTTATAAAAGGCATCTCAATTGTGGGTGCCATCCATGAATTCATTATCTACAATATGTTTACAGATTTGTGTATCCTAATATAGGTACATTGTCAGTCTGTATTAATTTATACCCTCTTTAGCAGTAACTTATTTCTCTGAGACATTTACAAAATAGAGTATAAGAATAGCTATAAGGACAATGAATCATTTATATGAATATATCAATGGAAGAGAAAGAGCATGCATGGCAATCAGGCATCTCCACGGTCAATACAATGGGTTATTAAGGTGACCAGAATCACCAGACCATGAAATACTTGGTCCAATCATTTCATCCATCTTAATGATCAAATCCAACCAACTGCACAATGATACAATCAATTGCTCAGTAATCATCCATTACAATGACAGAAAGCAAAACAATGCAAATTGGCAGTGTTTTGATCAGTTTAGTAAAGCTCTGGCCAACAACTTTGCCCAACACATGCTAGCTTTTCCGTTTTATCCATTTTGTGTTTCTGTTGCATTTCCTCCATTTTGATTGCCTAGAAACATTCAGCTCCTCAAGAGTTTTTCTCAAGACTTGTTCCTTACTGTTAGTTCTATCTACTTTCTTTATCTTATTTACATTCATTTTATATCCGTATTAATGATTTTGCCTTATCAAAAAGCCTATTTTCTCCCATGTTTCAGTTCTCTCTGCTATATTTACATGAGCCTTCCAATCTGCCTTCTCTTTGAAAGTAAAAAAACTGACATTAAGTTATGTTTTAAAAAAGCAAATATATTATAAATGTATTTGATATATTTTTACATTTACCTAAATAAATATTTAACTCAGATATATTTCTGGCTATGTATTTCTGGATTAGCTGTAATGCAGGTCCAAATGTTTTAGACAGCCAGTTCTAGACATCTCTCACTCATATTTTACAAATGGATTAATCTATTTTTTTACTCGATTTCTACCTAGCTGTATATAAGCCTTAATATTTCATGTCTTGATAGTGGTCACAATCCAGTGATTCATCACTCAGGTTTTAAGCTGCTACTCCACAACATTTTCTAAGCCAGAAATTAAGCAGTTAGATAAACTTGTAACTGTTGTGTGTGTGTGTGTGTGTGTGTGTGTGTGTGTGTGTGTGTGTGTGAACATGTGCTCACGTACACATGTACATTAGGAGAAAATTTTTTTACTAATTTCTTTAATTAAATTGCTAGAGTGGACTACGTGTTTTTATACATATAGCCAGATAAGTGTTTTTTTTTTTAACTTTTATTGATTTTTTTTTTTTTTAGTACTGAAGTCTGAATTCTGGATTTTCTACTTGCTGGCTGCTATGATAGTTCATAGCCTCCAGCTTGCTTTTCACTAGTTAGTTTGAAGATAGGTTATCGTCCTACCTGGACATAGGACTGAGCCACTATCACCTGTTTTAGGCATGCCATTGTTCTGGAACCACTGGCATGCACTGCTGTGTCCAGCTTCACTCCTTGGAGATGGACTATCTTGGATATTTTCTGCTTGGACAGGCCTTCCTGACCTCATCTTCCCAAGTAGCTAGAATTTTATGTGTGAGCCAGCAAAGCCTGGCACTGAAAATACTTTTGATTAAAGGGAATGTTTGGCATTCAAAATGCAGTCTTCTTTGTTTCCTTTCATTGTTTTTACAAACAGATCTGAAATTCTCTGTACTTGCTCGGTACTGAATTAGTGTTATAAAAACCTGGTAACATTTACACTATTTTATGTGCATTTATGTGTGTGTATTCATGTACATGAGTATGTGTATGTGATTAACTGTGGGTTTTTTTTTTGTTTCTTTGTTTTGCAACATCACTGTTGAATGGTAATCATGAAGCATTTGTTGTGTTCACTATAATAAATGTACAGTGTGCATTTACCTCATGCTCTGTTGTAGGAGCTGATGGTTGAGGTCAGAGAAGCCATAGAGAACCAGTTGGATTATGTAACTGATTATAAGGTTTAATGATGGACAGGTGATGATATGATAAGGATCAACATAGGCAGCTGCTTACAGAAATCAGAGACAATGTTTTAAGCAAGGCAGTCAGATGGGTAGGGATTCTGGATCTATAAAGGAGCACTTTAGGTAGAATCTATGCATGATTTGGACAGCTTTCTTTAAGTTGCTTTAACAAGGTTGATTGTCCAGAGAAGTCTTTTATTCCAGTCTCACATTGCTGAGTTGTCCCTTCTAGAGCGTAAACTTGCACTTAGCTTAGTTGACTCAAACTTTTGTCCTATGTATAAATTTCTGTTGATCCTATCTTCCTAAAGAACCATTTTCTTTATCTTAAAGGATGACAATTTTCATGTCAGACAGGACAGAAAAGCTGCATGTTTTACCATGAACTGGACTACTCAGAGATGTTGAAGACTAGAAAGCTTGATAAGAAGAGAATTTCACAAATGGCTGAGCTACATTTCAAGCAATCTATCTCTCAAGAATCCATCTCTCTAAGCATAGAGTCACTCAGCATTTTTCTCCATATAAAACGTCTCCCATCTTTCTAGAATGAAACTTGGATTCTATGGAAAAGCTATGATGAAATGTCAAACAAATAAGAAGATAAGATTTGAGTCCTAGTTGCTAGTACTCAAGGATTGTCTTCACAATTTAAAATTAGCCATCATGGCTTTCTTTTACAGGTATGTGAGAATCTGATGAAGTTAATAGTCATCTCATTAACTGCATGGGAAATGCTCTAATCTATTTTGTTTGCCATTGTTATGGTTACCTAACTGGAGAAAAAGAAGTGGTATAATAAGAAAAACATTTGATCTCCATACCATATTCTTAGTACAGAGCTCCTAAAACCCTTGGGATTTCTTGTGTGCTATAAATGTCTTTTTTTCTATGCATAAGGAGGTCCTTTGATCACATCTGAATATATGTTTGTAAAATGAAATAATTTGGGACTCTGGTAATTTAAGAATAAGGGCTGTTGCCCAGAAATAACAAACCTCTATGTAGACAATGGGAACTTTAGGGAAAAAGAGAGATTTGAAACTCTTATGAAAAAACAACTGAGCAAAGAGGGTTATAAAATTTCTTGGTCTGCTGGGAGAGAAGGTGTAGAGGTCTTATCCCCATTCCTTGTCCTATGCTTCTCTTGCACTTGTCTGTTCCTTAATGTCTTACTATATAATAAACCAGTAAATATAAGCACAGTGTTTTCTTTAGTTCACGAGCCACTCTACCAAGATATTAAGGTTTCACAGAGGGATGTGAAAACTCCAATTTATAGCTAATCAGTCAGAAATAGGAATGTCCCTGGAAATTTTTGAATGAAATGGGACAAGTCATAGGACTCAGTCTTTAACTTGTGAGTCCAAGGTCAGGACTGACTTGAACTGTTGGGTGCTATATGAATGTTAAAGTTGGAAAAATGGTTAGTGTCAGAGAAAACATCCTGGAGGAAAAGAGTGGTTTGAAATTCACTGCAAAATTCTATTGGTCAATTTATAGACTTTTTTCAAAAGGTAAAACAGACAAAAGGTTCTTGACTTAATGACTTTTTCTGTACCAAAACATGAAAAACCTCCCATCTCTCCTAGTGGTAGATAGTAAGACATGTATAATTGAGTGACAATTTCTGATGCTTTAGTTTAAACAATCTAACATAATTTTCCAACTTTCATTTCTGTACCTTACTCCTCAAAAGCCAACCTATCAGAAGAATATACTTATTCTTTATTGCTTATAAGATGGTTAAAAGCTTTTAATCAACATTAAATTACAGCTAGGAAGGAAAAGAAAGGAACATTCAAAGTTTAGTCTTCTTCACTTTTCAGTTTGCCAGCACTTTGAAGATTGGACTGTAAAAGCTCAGAAAAGACGAGCATGCTATTCATAACAGGTATCATTTATTTGTGCTTTAAATAGGCTAGAACAATGACATAAACACAGAAAAGACTCACTTTCTCACATAAGCATATACAGACAGGTCAGTCAAGCCACCCAAAGCTGCTTGTATGGCCTTACTGTCCTCCTCACCACACACCTTCGACCTTCATGGATACATTGCAGTTATAATCAACTGTTCATGTTCTAGACAGGAGAACAAGTGAAATGGTGAAAGGACCAAAGCAAGAAAAAAAGGAAGGGGAAAAATAACCCGCTATCTGTCCTCTTTTCAAAGTTTTCCCAAAGACCCTACCAGTACTTTCAACTTGTACCTTTGGCCAGAACTGAGACACTTGTCTACTCCTAGCTAAAGGTTATATGGGGTCTTTAGGAACTTATTTGAGCTCATTGTACAGGGAAAGATATTAGCAGCATAATTTTCAGTCTCAAAGTCAGGAAAATAGAAGTGCTAAAAAGTAGCACTGATGATTTTATTGATTAGTATGAACAATGGTGAGATGTAAGATTAAAACATAATGTTGTAGTGACTAACCAAACAAATCCTAAGACTCAGTCAATACTCTGGACTATAATACCCACTCCCTAAGATAAAGATTTATGGTCCTCTTTTCTATTCGTCGTCTTTCTATTCTATCATCCTTCTATTCTTGCTAACAAATCATTAAATATCATATCTCCTTGCTCAGCATTTGCCTTCTCTTCCATCCTTACTCTTCTCTTCCCATTTTTCTCCTTTCCTGTAATACTTGTTCATTTTTAGTCTCTAATCCATGGATTTTACTTATTTTCTCTTGTAGAACAAAATGGAGATAAGTAATTGACTGAAAATAGAGGTCAGCAAACTTAAAAAAAACATTGCATAGAAAATATTTTCAGCTCTGCCTTTGTATCGCAAAAGCAACATGGATGATCAGGAAACAATCGAGTATAACACTGTTTCAATGAAGCTTTACTCACAAACAAGTGGGAGGCCAAATTCAGTTCAAAGACAGTGGAGTGCAAATCCTTAGAAGAGGAATGATTTAGCATTTCTCACAATTTTCTGAGTTGATTGACTCCGCAGGTTAATTTTATTTTTCCATGTGCTATAGTGAGATCATTTCTTACTTGTTCAGGTGACTGAGACTACAGGTTGATAAATTCAATATTCTGCCTATAATCCTTACTTAAATTCTAAACTTCATTAACTATATTTTCTATTACCACCATTAATAGACTCCTTCATGTTTCTTTGATAAATAACACAAATCTCTTTCTCTAGCTTTCAACAGAAAGCTATATTCATGGTCACTCTTTAGGACTCCACATTTCATCAGATCTCCAATCCTGTATTGGTCATTATATTTTGTATCCTATAAAACCTTCATAACTTGGGTTTTTACTGACTTAGGAAAAAAACTGGCTTTTCCAGAGTCTAGAGGCTAACTCCCCAAAGCTCTTCAGGATGGGTAGAATTTTTTTTTTTAATGAAAACCAGCCTCCTTAGCCTAATCAGGCCATTATAAAAAAAAGTCACGGATTGATTGTCTTAGACAACCAACATTTCATATTTCTGGTGGCTCAAAAGTTTGTAATCGAAAAACGAACTTTACAACTTTGCCCAGGCGTGGGGGTGTTGGGTGGGAGGTGGGAAGGGATGGGAAGGGGAAACAAAGGAGGAGGCAACAATGCATGATAAGAAATGCACTCATTATCTTGCCCATGTAATTGTTACCCCTTCGTATGGTATTTTCACAATAAAAAAGGAAAAATTTAAGAAAAGAAAAAACGTTTGGAATCAAGGTGTCAGCATGATGCACTTCCTGGCATGGTTTGTCTTCTCGATTTTCACGGAAGATTCACATGTCATCTCTCCACATGTCATCACTTGGCAGAGCAAAGGTCTAAAAGGTCTAAACTCTAAATTCCATCAAGTTGGGGGTTAGGATGTCAACATAAAAATTTTGCAGAGATATAATGTTCAGACTGTAACATCAACCAATCTATAAACCAATACTTTCCTATCCTTCTTTTATCAAGTTCTCACCTGCCACCTAGTACCCTGATCAATCCAGGGACAAGTACCAGGCCTGGAGCCTACTACACTTGTCCAAACTAACCAATCCTAAATGAGTTTGGCATAATTAGCTCACCTCTCTCATTCTTTCCCATGAAAACCATAGTGAAGGCTTTTGCCAGGCTTTCCCTCCACTCCTTTGCCTGACAGATCCTTGAGTCTTTGTATAACAAACGGTTCTGCGTAGCGAGGCATCCATACGCTCATAAAACCATTAACTACAATATTATCTCTCCAGTGGCAGTTTATCTCCTCAACTGTTGACTTCATCATACTTCAATAAAAACAAAGCCCTGGTATCTTTTTAACTAACTCTAGTATAAAAAAAGTTGAAGTATAATTTTATATATTTAAAATCAGGCTGTGTGCATCACAATTTCTTATAGCAAAATCTCATTTCCAAGTACCAATGGCTATGTTAATATTTGTTGTTACACAGCAGTTACTTTTGAAACAACATATCAATAATTTATTTCTCATAATCCTGTGAGTTTCTTGGTTGTGGTAAGCATTCCCCTGTTCTACATGGTAGGGATGCTAAGAGTTTATTAAAGACTGGAATGCCTCATTCTTAAGAGCTTTTCTTTCTTCCTTTCCTTCTGTCCTCTCTTTCTTTCTTTTGTTCTTTCTTTCTTTCCTTCTCTCTCTCCTTCCTTCCTTCCTTCCTTCCTTCCTTCCTTCCTTCCTTCCTTCCGTCCTTCCTTCCTTCCTTCCTTTCTTTCTTTCTTTCTTTCTTTCTTTCTTTCTTTCTTTCTTTCTTTCTTTCTTTCTTTCTTTCTTTCTTTCTTTCTTTCTTTCTTTCTTTCTTTCTTTCTTTCTTTCTTTCATCAACAGTAGGGCTTGAACTTTGGTCCTGGGAGCTGTCCCTCAGCTCTTCAGCTCAAGGCAAGCACTCTGCCATTTGATCCATGGTGCCATTTCTGGTTTTCTGGTGGTTTATTGGAGATAAGAGTCTCATGGACTTTCCTGCCCAGGCTGGCTTTGAACCATGATCCTCAAATCTCAGCCTGCTGAGTACCTGGGATTAAAAGTATGAGCCACTGATGCCCAGCTTCTTAGAGCTTTTCTGTACTTATCTTCTCATTATTCCATTGTCAAAATTGAGTTTCTTTATGACTTGGCATTTAACGACCAAGAGTGAATTTTCCAAAAGACAGGTCCAATATGTAGGTCTCAAGTCTCAGCCAGAATTATTCTGGCTAGCAGTTCATGGTCATGTTACTAGCTGGCTTATCCTGTATGTGGCATGACACACACAGGACTGAGTATGTAAATGTAAGGGACTTAGGGACCAGTGTTGTTATACTGTATCACCATCATGCATATCACCATTTCAAGTTTCTTTTAGCTTTGGGGAATAGTCGTTGGAGAACAGCAGAAAAGGTATATATGTAGGGATATGTCTTTTTTAGAGACATAAGAAAGAAGGACATAAACAGAACCACATTTTTTTATGACTTAACTGGCCCTCCTGGCATTTCAGAGACACATTTATGTTTTGGAACCCATCACAACTTAGGATTCAGTGACTGAGCTTCTAGTAAATGTTTATTTAAAGGATAACCACATTACTTTTAAACAAGCCTTCTGTAGTTAACTCTCTCCAAGACTACAAGAGTTTCTTTCTACTTTAATATTTTTCATCATTGTCATTGTTTCTGTTCCTCTCTCCTATATAGATTCTTCTGGTTACATTGACATTCTGAGAAGAGACAGTCTCTAGCAAACATCCACATAAAACATGTCCTACTTATGACAGTCTGCTTTTGCTTGTTTCCTGTCTTGATAATTTTGTGAAATTGGTTATTTGTGAATAGGTACTTGATTGCTGAAATAACTTGTGTAAGCCTACAGTTGTGGTAAAGTCTTAGACAGTTGGGGTCATCTGCATGAGTATGAATCACTGAAATAAAAAAAGAAAAATCCAGGCTCCTACTTGACTGTAGCACATTAAAATATTTGGGAATATCATTGTGCTTTTAAAGCACATAGAGAAGGCCAAACTGAGATGTACTTTACTGAGAAGTTTAAAAAAAATAAAAGACCTCTGGCTATCAGACTATTCTCCATAGTTATGGTTTGGGGCATGGCCTCTCCCAAATAGCCATTACATAATATATGTAATATACATTATACATAGTCCTCTCTGGGCAACTTTTTATGGCACATTTATCACTTCTACATCCCAGACTCAGTTTTTTCAATCTTGGACTTGGGATACTCAGTATGATTTTCGAAGTAGGATCCACCTGTGATATGAATAAACATTACTTGAAGCAATGTTTAAAATATAGAATCTGGGCCTTCCCTGAGAGTCACTGCATCCGTGTCTCAGGTTGAATCTAGAAATCTGTATTATAAACAAGTGTCTATGTTTGCTGGCATGTTTTCTAAAATTCAAGAACCACTGTTTTTAAAGACAAAAGCACAGTCTGTGATTCAACCTGGGTGGAGTGACTACATTGGACCTCTAACGAGGAGAGTAAATTTTCTTGAAATTTGGACCTGACTTAATTGTGAGACTTTCTCATTGCAGCTCCCTCTTATTCTGCCATAGCTAGCCAATAATTGCCACTTGTCTCTCTTCCACCGTGTACACTCCAAATAATACCTCCCAATACTGTAGTAGCAGTACGAATATATCTCTGCTTTTGAAAGAGGGGCACAGAAGATTATTGAGGTGATGGAATGCTATGAAAGATAGTGCTGGGATATGATCTCATACCCGCTGTGTGGTAACCCAGTTAAGAATCTAATCCACTTAGGAACCTGATATGTGAGTGTCCCTCTAACTTCCCTCTGCCCATTTCCCATTTTCCACAATTGTTTCATGTCAGCAACTTTCTTTTTTCTTTCTAGGTCACTCTCCTGTTTTCTTTGTGTGTATCTCCTCTGATTCTTAATACCAAAGTGTCAATAATGATATTCAGGGCCCTCTAACCTCAGCCCTCTATGGAATGCTAAATATTAGGTAAAATGAAGTCTCTTTGGTTACACCATTAGCTAAACAATTTCCAAGAAAAAAAAGAAGGTTTTACTGCATAAGCCCTTTCTTTTTCCTGGATGACTCCACAGAGCATAAACCTCCTGTTTATTTTACTAGCACTGTTCCAGCTCTAGCATCTGGAAAATCATCTGGTGTTCCAAGACTCATGAAATAGTAACCCAGTAAGAGCAGACAAATCCCACATTGACCTCAGAAAGGTGCAAGCTATATCCAAGGCATGGCTAAAGAAAGGGAACTCAGTTGCTGCACTTAGAATATTTGGCCAATGGGGCTGGGAAGGTGGCTCCGTGGTAGAGCGCTTGCCTTGCATGCATGAGGCCCTGGGTTTGATTCCTCAGCACCACATAAGCAAAAAGAAAAAAGCCAGAGGTGGCTTTTTGGCTCAAGTGGTAGAGCGCTAGCCTTGAGCTGAAGAGCTGAGGGACAGTGCCCAGGCCCAGAGTTCAGGCTCCACAACCAGACCCCCCCCAAAAAAATATTTGGCCAAATGTTGATGGGTAATCTATAGACAGTAAAGCTACCTCCTTTTTGACAAGCCTATGCATTCCTATTATTCTCTCTTTTGTAAATTAAACAAATGTTTATTGGGTATCTATTATAGTCCAGGATGTCAATACATATAATAATAGAAATAATAATTCAAAGTCCTAGCAGTTTATTTTACTATAGATGATCAGTTTATTTTGTTGGGTGGGACAATAGTTATTAAAAAAGAAACAAGGAGTCTGACTGGGGCCATTTAACAGAAGAACACTTGATCTAACAGTAAAGGCACGTGGCTTAGAGTGTGAGTAGCGACCACTTGAGTGTGATACAGGAGGGAGTTGTAAAGTACACACCCTTTCTATATAATGCTATAGCTCTAGAAAGGGATGGGCTTGGTCTGGAGAAAAATGATGCCAAGAAAGAGGTTGCCATGGTGATATTCTCTGGCTTATTTCCTTTTCTCTCTCACCCCCCTTCTTTGCTGCCCAACTCTCTACACTACAAAGATGTAAAAGATAGGAAAACGTTTCTTGTTCACTATGAGGCTTGTAACACAGATTCTTCATATGTCATGGAAACAGTGGGCTTGTGAATCATGGGAGCTGACATAGAATGAGGAGATATGCAGACAGAGTCTCTGCCTGCTTACCCTGAGCTAGTGGCAACATGGGGTGATATTGGCAAGAAGAAGACTTCAAGTTTGCTGGCTCTCCCGGCCTGAGCTAGATCTCAATAACACAGAAGATTCCTTTTTCTTCATTTGTTTGCGACTTCAAATCGGCTTATTTGGGCAATGCCAATCATAGTCAGGATGGTTTCTCTTCCCTCCTCTAATGCATGCATGCGTTGGAGAATTTTAGTTTGAATGTTTGTGATTTTTTTTTTTCTATGACAGGGACTGAGATTCATAATCACCCAAATGTCACTGTTTTTGCTTTTCGTTTCAGGAAAACATATGAATCCACTTCTACTTGAAGGATTAGTGTACTTGTATCAGTGACTCACTCTATTTCCTCTTAAAATTCAAATTTTCAGGAGAGAAATTAAACTTCTAAGCTCCTAACACATGCCTGTGTAGCAAGGCAGGTGTCAAGAGAATTGAGAATAAGAAAACTGCAAGTGTAGGTAAAAGATGTACATAGGTGCAGAGAGGTAGGGGAGGGGGATGGTGTGGAAAGAAACTGACAGGGAACAAAATGGAGCATGCTTCCACCCAATGCCTCATTCACAGACAGAGAAGCTTCCAACCTGGGATTACCAACACCAAACCTCTCCTCTCCAAGTATTGCTTGCAAAGTGACCAGCATATGGAAGTCCATCAGTGAGCTGTAATGGTAAACACTCAAGCCTTGAAATGGGACCAGTGGGTTCCAACACCACTTCCATTCTGTACATCCACTGTGAGTTCCTGAAGTTCTGAGCCCCTATTTCCCATTTATCTATAGTTCCTTCTTAGGAGCTTCCTGAGAACACCTATGATGTTGTTGTTGAGTGGCATCTATCACATAATAAATCAAACTAATGGGTGTTGACCTTCAGGATATGTCTAGCAGGACTTCAGCTTTATAGAGGAGAAGATAGAGGACCGCAAGTCCCTTTTCTCATCTCTGTGCCCTGTTGCATGCAACTCCTCCAGAAGAGACCAGGAAGGAGGCAACATGGTAGAATAAGTGATATCTCGGCTATTCACACTGGCCATGCCAGAATCTGCAGAGATTTCTCCCACTGGGGCATTTATCTCATTGCACAGTGATTTTCATTTCCTCCCACAGCTTTTCCAGTTCATGTTTCAGCGTGTTGTTGGTTCTTCCTGGAGCCTAGCGTGACTAAATACGTTCCAGGTTACACACACAAGGTTGTTGTCAGAAGATCTTTCCAGAAAAGTCTTAGAGCAGGGAGGCACTGTCATTCCAGCAACAGATGGAAAGCCCCTCCCCCACAACCAGCTTGGGCTATGCTATCTCCTTCGTGCTTCTACATAGTATATGTGAACATTCACATGTGTGTTAAGGGTTCTATTTTTAAACCTCATTTTACCCTTAGTTCATAGCCTCGGGCTTTTGCAAGCAAGTATTAAAGAGTGGAAGTAGCATTCAGACTTGTTATAAAAAGAAGTCCAAATCTTCAGCATCAGCCGCCGTCTCAACTTACCCTAGCCTCAAATTTTGTCTTCAAGTGGCCTGGTTCATTGACTAAACACAGAGCAAGGAGAAAAACGTAGAACAGCCTCACTGGACTCCTGAGCAGGAAGAGAGCAACTGCAGTCATAATTCCTCAGCTTGTTACCAAGGGCAGCTAATGATTAATCAGGGCCATTATAGCAAGCTTTGAATATTAGTTTGAAATTAGGTTGGTTAAATATCCTGCCTGAAGTGTGCATGCCTGTGCATACATGAATGAGGCAAAGAATTCAGTGAGCTACTTGAAATGCTTTTATCTCCAAGGCTTACCTTCTTCATACATTTCCACACTGACTCTGAGATTGAGGCTGGTGTTATAGAAGGTTAAGCAGGATTTGCTCTGGCCCACATGTAGACAATGATCACTCTTACATTTGGCATCTCCTATGATATCTGATTATGTGAGGACTGTCAAATCAGGTTGCTCAAGCCTGAAGTCTCTCTTAGACTATAAACTCTATTATAACCCCATAAACTTCCATTTCTCCCTCTATAAAATGTTGAGAGCAGTATCTACTCCTGAGAGTTGCAAAAGGGTTAACTGAGCAATGAATTTAAGTGTCAACACAATGCCTGGCACATAATAAGTACTTAATAAAGGAGAGATACTAGGAATAATCCTTTACATTTTAATAGCACTTAATTATTTTCAAAGTGCTTGCACACAGTCTCACATGACTCTCCTAACCAACTGTCAGGTATAAGATGCAAAGCATGGAGTATTAAACTCATTTCTATAATTAGAAAATTGGGTTAGTAAAGGATTAAGTGTCATAGCTATAATTAATGAAAACCAAATTCTGGCAGCTTGTCCCACACTGTTTCTACCACTCTAAAGTTGCTTTAAGAAATAACTAGAAGCCAGGTGCCAGTGGCTCACACCTGTATTCTTAGCTACTCAGAAGGTTGAGATCTGAGAATTGAAGTTCAAAGCTAGCCAGGGCAGAAAAGTCCCAGAGACTTTTATCTCCAATTAACTACTCAAAAACTGGAAGTGGCACTGTGGCTCAAGTGGTGGGGCATTAGCCTTGAGTACACAGAGGCTCAGGGAGAACTGACCAAAAAGAAAAATGACTAGAAGAATTTTCCTATTCACAACAAGAAAAAAAAAGAAAGAAAGAAAGAAAGAAAAGAAAATAGGAGGGCTAGGAAGGTGGCTCAGTGGTATAGCGCTTGCCTTACATGCCTGAGGTCTTGGGTTCGATTCCTCAGCACCACATAAGCAAAAAGAAAAAAGCCGGAAGTGGCGCTGTGGCTCAAGTGGTAGAGTGCTAGCCTTGAGCTGAAGAGCTGAGGGACAGCGCCCAGGCCCAGAGTTCAGGCCCCAGGACCAGACCCAAAAAAGAAAAAGAAAAAAAACAAAGAAAAAGAAAACAGGAGACCTAAATCACAGGGAAATTGATGGTTTTCATCACATGATTTCTTTGATCTCTTTGTGTACTGGCAATTTTGGAGGATTTTCTCCAGGGCTGACAGTCTGTGGTCTTCAGCTCTCCTGTATTAGTGTGGCTGGGTTCAGAGACGTCAGAAAGAAATGACCCATTGCTCATTGGTCCTCATCTTCTGTTCTGCCATGATGCTCAGAACAGATGATCTGGATAGCAATTACTTCTGTGAATATGTTATCTTCCCAGGTAGAATTGAGCACAAGGAAAGCAAGGGAAGAATTCCTCCTCTCCTGGAGGTACGAGGCCAATACTTCCCACATAGTCCTTACCACGAAGTATGGTAACTACTCTGGGCTGATGATTCTCTAATATAAGCCACAGGAATCTCTCCAACTTCTATTTGCCTGGCTATCCTCTCATCCAAATCTGCTGTGCATCTCCTCCCAAGAATCTACGATTATAGTCATGAGCCATTGTGTTTGGCTAAGGATGGTGATTTTTTAAAAAGCTTGTCATTTTTGTGCATACAACATTCTACTATTTTGTGTCCTCTCTTATTATTCTGTTATTTCCTTATCAATAGGAACTCATGGGTTCTCATTTTATTCAATGGATTATAATTAATCACTGTAATAGTTCAATCACAACTTATCACATATTTGATGAAAGAGAGCCCTTTTAAGCTGGCTGCTGTGTCCTTTTGACAGGTTCCTATTATTTTTCTGATTTCTTCCTTACTTTGAAGTGCAGAAGGATGTTCTAAGCTCATTTTGTATTTTCTGTGCACCAACTCTGGAAACAGCCCTGTTCCTTTGCAGTGCTTGGAAACCTAAATCTAGCTATACAATTAGCTTTTAGAATATATATTATAAGGGATACTCAGTAATTCTGTTATGGATAAATAATGGTTTAGGCAAATCTAGTAGTCAAAACAGCATGCCATCTATATGGCAGACCTTAACAAAAACATAAAACCTAACAAAAACATAAACCTTAAAAAAATATAAAACACTATAACATTTCTTCTATTTTCGGATCCTCACAGGCCCCCAAATTTTGGTAATGGTTTCTTGTAGGTTGAAAACAGGGTAAAGAATTCTACATTAAATGCTCACATTGATTATAACTTTAGAAATCATCAAGATGTAAAAAAAATTACATCTTGAAATCAAGAAAATAAGCAGTTTGTCTCAAAGAAGATCATAACTTTATAATTTCATGCAGAATCATTCAAATGATTACAGGAAAATATAAACAAGTGTTTTTTTAAACTTATTCTCTCATAAATGTAGCTATACATTTGTTTATTTTCATTAAGTTGTAATAAAAGTTTAAAGGACAAGTTCACTTAGTCTATCTATATTGCTTGTTTTTTAATTTTTTTTTGTTTTTTGTTTTTGCCCTGCTTGGAATTGAACGTTGGACCTTACAAATACTAGGCAAGTGCTTTACCACTGAGCTGCACCTTCAGACAATATTTTATTTTTTTACAAATACATAATAAAATGAGAAGAAATCACAGCCAGATTTTCTGCTCTTCATTTCTCAGGCTCTCATTTCTCAGAAGATATACTCTCACTAAGAATACATTGATTTGTCTTACATTTTCTCATGTGTCTAAATTATAATACACTTCATTTCTGATTCAGAAATGTAAATGGTTTTAATAACAAGAATATTTGATGTATGACTATAGCTAACAAACAGTTTGAAAGGGTGATCTTACAGGTAGAAGAGAACTTGCCTGAGACAAATTCTTTGCTATTTATGTCATTTCTACTAAGAATCCACTTGACCTCTGTAGTTTTCTCATCCATCCACGAAAGATAATATCCAAAAGCAAAACCTAACCCAAAAGGTCCTTGTAATGATAGAACAAGACAATCCAAAGAAAACACCAAGATTAGTACTTTCTTTTCTGAAATTTGTTCAATTAATATTAGCTGATACAAAACAGTCAAAGGTAGAGATGAGTGTTTTTGCAGTACTCAAATTGGTATTTTTCTTTTTTTTTAATCTTTTTTTTTTTTGTAGGTCATGGGTGTGGGGCTTGAACTCTGGGCCTGGGTGCTGTCCCTCAGCTATTCAGCTCAAGGCTAGCATTCTACCACTTGAGCTACAGCGCCACTTCCTCAAATTGGTATTTTTCTTTGTACAACCCTCATGAGATAATACAGTGCTGCTTTCCTATTTAAGAAGTCAAATGATTCCAAAAGGAAGAGTTGTGTCAGTCTTCTTTTTTCTTTTTCCCTCCTTCCCTCCCTCTTCTTTCCTTCCTCCCTTCCTCCCTCCCTCCCTCCTTGTCTCCCTCCTTGTCTCCCTCCTTCCCTCTCTCTCTCTCTCTCTCTCTCTCTCTCTTTCTTTCTTTCTTTCTTTTTTTTCTTTTCTTTCTTTTTATGGCAGTCATGTTGCTTGAACTCAGGGCCTGGGCTCTGTCTCTGAGTTCATTTGCTCAAGGCTAGAGCTCTACCACTTTGAGCCACAGTACCAATTCCACCTCTTTCTGGTGGTTAATTGGACATACAAGTCTCACAGATTTCTCTTCCCTGGTTGGCTTCAAACTGAGAGCCTCAGATCCCAGCCTCTTGAGTAGCTAGGATTATAGGCCACTGGTACCCAGCTACTTGTTTCAATTCTAAGAGAGCAACATGAATTAGCAATGATATACCAAGGGGACCATGTACACCTGCCTATGCTGTTTGAACAGCCCAGCTCTTCATTGTATTCACAATCATCAGCATGTCATAGACTGTCAGACACACATTTTTTTTTAATCTACTCCCTTCCAATCTATTGGAAATCTGTGGTTTCCAGGAGCCATCAGATCGGAAGACTGAACATTTTAAATTTTTATCTTATTTTTATTATCTTTAGTAATTGAAAAAAAGATTTTAATTCAACATGTCAACTTATGTGTATCATACATCTTGATCAATATCACACCTTCCATCATCTCCCTCCCTTTCTCATCTATCCCATCCCTATCCATCTCAAGTTTCTTAGTTCTAGTTTCACACATGTACATCTAGTATTATGACTATTCCTCCACCCTTCTTCTCTCTCCTCTTACTCACCCCCCCCCCCATCCCTCAGACAAGATGTATTTTGTGTTCCTGGTATTCATTTTGTTAAATGTCCAGTTTAGGAACTTCCAGTTCGGAAGTTCAAAAGAGTTCAGAAGAATTATACCTTGGGAATCCATTCTTCATATACCATATTATACTCAGGTTTTTTTTGTTTTTGTTTTATTTTGTTTTTGGTTTTTGTCGGTCATGGGGCCTGAACTCTGGGCCTGGGCACTGTTGCTCAGCTCTTCAGTATAAGGCTAGTGTTCTACCACTTGAGCCACAGTGTCACTTCTGGCTTTTTCTGCTTATGTGATGCTGAGGAATCGAACCCAGGGCCTCATGCATGCAAGGCAAGCACTCTACCACTGAGCCACCTTCCCAGGCTATACTCAGTTTTAATTGTGTATGCATGCATGAGGTCCTGTATGTGTTTCTGAACATTGTTTGTGGCCTAGATAAACAGATGGAAGGAGAAAAGGTCACGCATTGCAAGGTTAGACCCCCCCAACTCACTGAGTTTTATCTGTCCCCAGATGACTCACTTTCATCCTTGAAGCCCAAAGGGTACGTACACTAAGACACTACAGGAGAGAAGATACTCTTCATCTTCCAAGATAACAGCTTCCCAATTCCCATTTAATTCTTCCATTGATTTCCTCTTAGAGAGATTCATTGTTTTCTCTAGTCATCTTTGGCTGTGATCTATGTGGTTTCTGGAAGATGAGGCCAGAATCTTTGCATCTGAAAGGAATTCTGGGGGCTCCCTACCCCTTTCTTTGTTTCGTTTTCGCTATTCCTGGGTTTAGACACTAAGGATTAAGGATAACACATGGTGTGCAGTCAGAAGCTGGGACTCTATCGCTTATTTCAGAGCCATTACATCACTCACTCTGTCATGGATGAAGCAATAGGTGTGATCAGATTGTCATGGGTCCCCTTGGAGAATCTCCTAAATTCTTACTAAATTGGTTTGTCCAAAGTTTCCACTTAAGCTGGAAAGGAAAGAAGAAGTTTGGAAAATATTAAAGCATATGGGCACATGTGAGTTGACAGCATGGGATCGAGTTCACTAGGAGTTACATACAATGTGGCATACACAGCTAATACTGTAATTACATGATCCTCATAAAAAGCAATGTATAACAATAAAGAACGCAGAGAAGTCCAATTCCATCTTGTCCAGAGGAAGTGTCAGGTGGTAGTTCAAAAAAAAAAACCCCAACAAATTTTAAGTCTTGTTAAAACCAGAGAGCCCAGAGAGCCAACTGTGTTTAGTTTTGTACTTTGATTGCTCCCGCAGTTCTGCTCCCCTACTGATCCCCATGACACCATCACCCTCCTTCCAATGTCCCTGTCACCACAGGTTCAGAACACTCAGAAGAGTCTCAAATTCCTATTTTCCTTCTCGTTCAGGATAGAGATTTAATACCTTTAGAAAGCAGGGCATACTGCAGCTTTCTCCTTTATCTTCTAGCTACTAGTTTACTGACTAGATCTCGTCTCTGACCTCTTGCTTTTGGCCTATATTCTTTCTGCCTTCAGGGTTTTCATAGCTTTTTCTGGTCTGTGATTTTCATCCTTGAGTGCAGTAGCTGACTGAAGATCTAATTCAGCTGACTGTCTAAGTATGACTCCTTAATTAGCTCCCAAGAGGGTTTTCTTTAAAGTGTTTCTAGATCACTTTGAAAGGGGTATTTCCTGTATATAAAGCTCTTCCCCCATCCAGAGATACAGCTTAAAGCTCTTGTTATTCAACCTATGCACAGTTTACCACCGCTTCTTATTATATAAATATCACTAGAAGGACCAGGGTTGAAGCCATTATTCTCTTAGGGCCTTTGGTTACATAACCAGTGTTGTTTGACCACCTGTTATATTTAATAAGTGGTCAATAACAGGTGGAATGCATTTCTATCCTGTCTTACTGTCCAGAGCAATAGTTCTTAACTTGCACTTTATCTAAGAATCACCAGGAGAGCTCATTAAAAACCAGATACAAATGTTCTATAGCTTACAAACTGGATCCTGAGACCTGAATTTTTGATAATCACTCCAGAAAGTGGTTTGAGAGATCCTGACCAATACTTTAAGAAACATGATTTAAAAGAGATATACTTCAAGGTCATATTAGCTCTTGTCAGGTACCTAGTTTGGGAAAACCTGGAGGAAAATTGTGGTCTATCTGTTTGATTATCTTAATTAAATGTGGAATTCATGTTCTGGTCTGTATTTGTTATTTTTTAAAAACTGCTCAAATTGCTTTATATGGTTCCTGCTTCCTGTCATTTGTTATAGGGATGACTTGCATGCATCTCTATTTTAGAGATAGATAAGTTACTATCACTTGATCTGCTACATATTCAACAGCCAGCTGAGTAGCAAATTCAAGTTTGGAACATGTAGATTCACAACCTTCAGAGCATAAAAAGACAGAATTCTTTTCGAATTGAGAGAATGTGATGACTTTCTCAGATTAATGTGTGCATTGATTACCCAATGATGGGTACATAAACAAAAAACAAAGCCAGGCACTGGTGGCCCATGCCTATAACCCTACTTACTCAGGAGACTGAAAGCTGAGGCTCATGATTCAAAGCCACCTCAGGCAGGAAAAGCCATGAGATTCTTACTTCCATTTGATTATCAAAGGTCAGAAGTAGAGCTGTGGCTCAAGTGGTACAGTGCCAGCTATGAGCAAAAGAGCTCAGGGACAGTGCCAATGTTCTGAGTTCTTTCCTAAGTACTGGCATAGTAACAAAAACAAACGTCTTTTGGGGGTATACCATGTTCTAGCTAGGGCCTAGGAATCTGACATTTTTACAAGGTTACTAGATGGTAATATTTTGAAGAGCCAATATAATGGGAAGAAATAGGTGCAACTTATATATTACTCTGCTGGGCTGAAGGTCAGCCTTCTTCCCCATTCTGCTTAAGTAGAGGTTATTAAATCCTGTGGTCATGTTTATTCTGATTATCCTCTAGAATTCTAACCCCAAACCTTACCATGTTTATATTTCCCCAAGAAAAAAAATACTCAGGGCTGTGAAGGTGACTCAGTGGTAGAGTGCTTGCCTCACATGCATGAGGCCCTGGGTTTGATTCCTCAGCATCACATAAGCAGAACAATCCTGAAGTGGCACTGTGGCTCCAGTGGTAGAGCTTGAGCTGAAGAGCTGAGAGACAGCACCCAGGCCCAGGGTTCAGGCCTCACAACCAAAAAAAAAATACTTAGGGCACAATTCAGTGCCCTTTTACCATCTGTGTTTGTCTAAGTCCAGTCATCTCCAGTGTAGGGCCCAGGATGCTCTGTTGTTAGGCTGATGGTAAGAGGCCTACATGGAAGAACAGAAAAAATCATAGGTTAAGACAACTGTGCATATAATAAATAGACATTGGGTATCTAAATGGAATTAGATACCCAAAACCTTGAAAGTACACTTACTATCAGTTCTTTTCTTCCTATTGCACCTACCACCCTCAACAATATATCAGGTTTACATGAAAACAATTTCTAGTGGCAACTATTAGAACTTACTTGCTAGCTGTCCTCCCCATAAGGTAAATGCTTTGTAGACATTGATAGAAAACTGTCGAGGATGACATCTTGAAACTCTGGAGAGAGGGGAAAAAATCCTTAAGTGTCCCAGTCAATATAGTTCTTGATCAGAACTAAACCACAAAGAGCATCAGTATTCTCCTGAGCTCCAGCTTCACCACTTCCTTTCAACACTGTGAATTGTTTTAATAATTTCTTTGATTTAGCTCAAAGAGCAGAAACCTCAACTCTGAAGAAAATGCAGATACTTCTTTTTCTTCTGTGAAAATTGGAACGTTCTTGATGTACTGCAGCAAGTGCAGTTTTATTTGTCTTCTCTTGTTATTTCTTCATTCAGATACTGCTTTTCTCCATTATTAACTCTTGGTGTTCAACTGCTAGTGTGAGCTCTCCTAACCTGTCTTTCCAGTTAAAAAATGAAATTAGTAATGGGGTATCCTTTGAAGAAGTAAACCAGAAAAGTCACACACAATGCTCAGCAGGGCACAGGGCCATAGAGGACATTCGCTAAAGGTAAATGATCATTTATTAGTCTTGGGTACATCTGCATGCTCATTGACATCAGATCATTAAGGAAAATGTCTTACTAAAAAATATCTACAAGCAAGTAAATGAGGGCTCGTGGGGTGCTCCATAAATGTTCTTGCCTTAAAGACAACTGCTGGCTGTTGATTGTCTGACTGCTGGATGCCTAGGGAAGTCCTTGTTTTCTTCAAATTTATTCATTCTGGTATCTCTGTATTTTGCATATATTATATGAATTATTCTCTCAATAAGTTAAACACAGGCATAACTGAAACATACAAGGGAAAAATAGTAGGACTTTAAGTTCTCTTTAGCTAGGATGATAGCCTTTTCAACAGAAAGGGAAGGCCCGGTAGTGCAGTGGTGGAAGGGAGTGGTCAGCTTAGGTTAGTTGAGAAGTATGTATCTACACCTGCTACACTGGAGGCATAACTAGGAGGACTGTGCTGTGAGGTCAGCTCTGGTGAAAACTGTGTGAAGACTTTGTGTTAAAAATAACTAATGTGAAAGAAAAGCTGAGGGTTGGAATGGTTTAAGTGACACCGTACTTGCCTAGCAAGTACAATGGCCTAAATTTAAACCTTAGCATTTTTAAAAATAAGAATAAATAAGACAGAATCTCTTTCATATTAGGAACTCTTTGAAGAGGGTAACGTAATAGCTGTAAGACCTCTTTGGATTAGCAGGTGGTTTTTCAAATCTCCTCTAAGTTATTAATGTGAAGTTATTACTGAATGCTGGGAACATACCTCTAAATCTAATTCTTGCTTTTTCAAACCCTAAGTCCAAATAATTCCTAAAACTGGCATTTTACTTCTTCCAGCCAGTTACTGTGTTTGGTGGCAAGCAAACCAAAGTTTTCATACAGTTACCATTACACTAAGAGGTATTATTTTTCCATTTTATAGATTAGAAAAATATTAGCTCAGTTGGACATAGTAGCTTGAGCTACTTGAGAAGCAGTAATTGGGAAGATCAAAGATTAGGCCAGCTTGAGTAAAAAGATAGCAAGACTTCTTCTCAACCATTAGCTGGAGGTGATGGTGTACACCTGTCATCCAAGCCAGGTGTGAGGCATAAGTAGGAGGATCCTATTATGCATAAGCCAGCTTGACAAAAGCATGAGACCCTATCTCCCAAATTTAAAAACCAAGATGAGCAGAGGGTGTGGCTTATGTGGCATAGTGCCTGCCTAAGCAAGCAGTAGTTCCTGAATTCAATTTTAATAATTCCCTTCCAGAAGGAAAGAAAAAGGGAGAAAGAGAGAGAGAGAAAGGAAGGCAGGTAGGCAGGCAAGAAGGAAGGAAGGAAGGGAAGAAGGAAGGAAGGAAGGAAGGAAGGAAGGAAGGAAGGAAGGAAGGAAGGAAGGAAGGAAGGAAGGAAGGAAGGAAGGAAGGAAGGAAGGAAGGAAGGAAAAAGAAGGAAAGAGGGACAGAGGAAAAAGAGAGGGGAGAGGATGAAAGAAAGAAAAAACTAAAGTATCATTCAAATGGAAACACAACTAGCATGTTTTTCTGCACATCCATGGCAGAATTGAGTCCAGGCTTTTCACTAAAGTTCTTTCTGGAAGAAGGGAATTACATATTACAGCTAATGCAGCTGTCTGGACATGTCCATTCTCTGACTTCAAGGGCCAGTTAGAGAACCTTTCCAAGTTTGTCAGATGGTTCCTAGTGAGCTATCTAACCCCCTGGCATTCTCCAAGCCTTTCTCTGAGGAACTCATGTTGAAACCAGAGATTTAGGCTTCAGGCCCAAACTACTGGTTTTCTACATGGCAGATCTTGCCTCTCTTCCCTATATGCCAGTTAAGGAGAGAGACATGGAGAAGAGTGAAGGCCTAGGCAGCTATATGGAAAAACCAAGTGACCACTTCAGCCCATCTTCAGTCATTTTTGGCCTATAGGCATTTGCCTTAGGCTAAAGAAGGAGGTTTGAGGACCAGAAATGAAAAAGTAATGTAGAGTCAAAACAGTCCCTGTCACAAGTTGTGCAGAGGTAATCAGAGGTAACCAGAAGTAATCAGAGGAGCCTGAAAGACCACCATCTTAGTATTAGTGAGGTGGGGCCCCAATACAAAAAGAAATGATGGCCGCTGGCCTTTTCCTTCCTATCTTCCAAGATGGCTTTGGAATGAATGGATTCCACAAGGACACTTTCAAAATGAAACAAAGATGCCACACCTTTTTCCTGCTTTTAATTATTTTACAGGCCCCAGTAAATAATCAGTGATTTTCAGCAAAAGCAGCTTTTAAGCATCTCTTCCAATATAAGCCTGTCAACTGGATTTTGTTCAAGTTAAGTCTATAATCCCTAGACTTCTAGTGTCAACAGCCACAAGGCTCAAAGAGAAGGAGCCAGGCATGGTAAGGTATTAATTATGTCCTACTTTCCCAGATCCGGTTACCTCTCCAGAGGTCAACAGCTTTGCCAAGATCACTGCCAAAGGCAATAACAACTTTATATAAGGGAATTATCACCTCCTACCCATTGGACTGTGTGACCTTGTTCTCAGATTGCAACAAGGTAACCTTTCAGTAAAGATGATAATGATAATAGTAAATATTTTTCTTAACTGTGCCAACTCAGTGTCAGGTAGTATTACCAGTACTTGCATGATTAATTCATCCTTAAGAAAGCTCTCATGAAGTGTATACAATTATTTTCTCTACTTATAGATGGGGAAATCAAAATACAGAGTATTGAAGAGATATTCCCTTACTCGCACATCGGTTAAGGGTAAGTGGTTGATATTTGGGTTCAGAAAGTCTGCTTTTTGAGTCAATACTTACTCAGCAGGCCTTACCTGCTCACATTTCCCAGAACTTGAGTCATTCCTTTTTCAAAAATTAGGATTGAATCTACATGTTCCATCATTATCTCATTAAAATGTACAGTATATTCTCCAAGTTGCAAGACCATTATCACAATCCAATTTTAGTATATTTTCATTATCTCCAAAAACCACCCTCTTCTTCATTAGCAGTTATAACCTATTCCTCCTGTACTCCCTAGGAGTTGCTACTCTGTCTTCATAGGTTTGTCCATTCTAGAAGGAAGTCTATTCTACTAAGTAAATAATTTGTGATCTTTTGTAACTGGTTTAGCATATTTAATATAGTATTTTCAAGGTTCACCCATGTCACAGCATATATCAGAATTTCATTATTTTTCATTGCCAAATTATATTCCATTCTCACTCTGTAGCTATGCCAGATTTTGTTTATGTATTAATAAACTAATGGACATTTGGATTGTTTCTACTATGAGATACTATAAATAATGTTGTTATAAATGAATATTCATGTACAAGATTTTGTGTGGTTGCATGTTTCATTTCGTTGGCATATGCGTAGTTGAAAGTTTCTGGTAACTATATCAGTTTCAAATTATTCAAATATGGTATTTAGGAGTAATTTCAATAAAATTTACACTATGTTGCTATCCTTATTGTTGTTGCTTATACTTAGTTACTCCCTTAAAATCATAGTTAGAAACCTTTTTACTATGGGAAGAAAATGCAGCCTGCAATTCTTGTCAACTAGAGCTCAGATTAATCTCCTGGAGATCTGAGCACACACACACACACACACACACACACACACACACACACACACTCATGAACATGCTTACATGACTAAATGTTCAACAGCAATATAAGCAATAATATACATATGGGAACTGGAGTCTAAATTCCTGTAGAGAAAATAAATGCATCCTCTTCATTCTCATCCCCGCCACACACACCCCAAACCTGGCCTTAGACCATCCCTTAGAAGCAATAGTTCTGCTGTTGGCTCACAGAATCACATTACAATTCACTCCTTAGCTTCTCACTGAGAAGCATCTGCATTTAGATAATGCTTTCTTTGCACATTTATTATTTTTTAAAGAACAATACAGAAATACTTATTTGGCATTTCTGCAACTGCAAAGTTATTTAGGTGCTTTTTGTTGACCAAGGGACAAATTTGTCTTCAAAGAGCAAGTCTCCTTGCTCTTTTAAGTCAAGAAATAATTTTAGCTTTTTCAAAGCTTGGAAACATATTATTTAATAATGGATCAGCTATATATGGTTGTTTCTGCCTTCCCAAGAACAATACTTCTTTAGATTAACATTTAAATTTGCATTAAGATAAAACTTCGTTTACCTAATTTAAAATGGAGCTAATTTATCAATCTGGACATATTGCAAATGTGCCAAAACCAACAAGTTTTGCTGCTTGAGTTTAAAGTGAGGTGTATTACCTCAAAAAACCCAAACACAATGGAAGTACTAACAAATTGACATACATAAAAATCAAACAAAATTCTGACGTGAGCAAGCCATTTACAACACCCCAAAATTGAACGCTTTCCATCTTTTTGCTCTATTTTTCCACTAATGAGAGGCGGGGCAGTTTTGCCTATGCTCTGTCCTATTCAGGAACCCTCCATGGGGTTCCTAAACACAGGATATGCTCATCTGTCTATTTAAAGTGCAAAGCTCGCTGCATTACAGGCTAAGGGAAGTTGGAACTGATAAGTAGATCTGGAGGAATAAGAAGTATCTAATCCTATCTTTAATGGAATTTATACCAGGAGCCTCCATATGACTTGGTTTGTTCCAGGTTTTCATACTCTGTGACTTGTGGCACCAGAGCCCCCTCTGCAGCTTTAGGTCAGGGTTACTGTCCAGAGCCATCTGAACGTGGCCCATATTGGCTTCTCAAAGTTCTAGTTGACTTCCCTTTTTCCTAGAGAGTTTTCTTAAAATGGACAATACAAGTTTGAAAATGACCATGTGCACCTATGAGAATTTCTTTTCCTTTGATCTGGAATCATGGATTATAAAGCAAACAAATCAAAACCCAGAAGTATTCCCTCAACAGTTATATTTTCAAGAGATAAGAAGCCCACTTTAGATATAAGTATAAGTCACAGTCCGTATTTATTGAATATTTTGGATGAATGCCATCCTATTTTGGTAATCTATCTCATTTAGTGTGACAAACAAGTTTTAGGTGCAGTTGTCTTAAACTATTACCTGGTCTTTCCTTTCCTTCTCTCCAGCCAGTTGACTGATCTCTCTCTTCAAATTTGGCAGTTCCAAAATGTTCCCACGTATTTTTTTTCCTCTTTTTTCCCCAGGAGGATTATTTATTTTTATTATCTTTAAATAGTTGCACAAAGGAATGACATGTAACAAAGCAGTTTATGAATCCTATGTATCTTGATCACTGTCATCTACAACCTCACCCATCCCTTCCTTACCTACCCCTTCCTTCACTCTTTTTAATTTCATAGAATTATACATCAAATTCTTGACTGCATTTTCCCCATGTTCTCTTTATCTGTCTTCCTCTTTCCCCTTGAGCCCACCCCATCTGTTTCAAGTACCAGCTTCCTGGCATTTATTTTGTTGAACTTTGAATTTGACTTTCTAGTATTTGAGTTCTCCCCTGAACCTACCATAGCTGTAAGAAATTCCTGAGTAGGACATTCTGGGTGGAAATTCTGCCACAGAATTCCCTGGAATAGTACTGGAACCCTATTTGCTCTGGCTCCTTGTCTACTTGGCTTCTTAACCCAAGAGTGACTGTCCCTTTTTGTCCCTATCTGGTTTCTGGTTAGGATCTATTTATTCATCTCATGAGTTATCTTTATGCTCTGCCCTTCCATTTGGGTAATCCAGTCCCTGCTGCTGTTTCCATTTCTCTTATCTCATAGAATGTCGCTACTCTTTTGGCTTGCTCTTTACCATGTGGGCTCTTCCTTCCTCTCCTGGTGTGAGTATTCTATTTGTAGTATTCTATATTGCTGCATAACTAAGAACCATTTCTCCTGTTTTATCAAGGTTCTGATCTCTGTTCTTCATTAAAAGATACTTGGCCAATGTAGTTAATCAAGGTATGTTGTGTGCATATGCAGACATATTAAAAAGAAAACTTCATGACAACTAATTCAAACTGATAAAGTATGAAATTATTAAAGGATACTTGACTGAGTATAGTTAGGTGTAGCATATAGTTGGGTGGAGAATGGAAGAGGAAAAGAGAGAGAGAGACTGAGAAAGATTGGGAGAGACAAAGGAAAAATATCACATCTTAAAATGGTGATGTTAAAGTTGCCAGTGAATTGGTATGAGGAACTATCTTTTGATTAAAAAGACAGAAGCGTTCCAAATCTAGCAGAACTTAAGTCATTGAATTAAGTAAATTCAAGTACTATTTTGGAAAGAAAAATATCCTAGGTAAAATGGAAGAAAAATAACTTACATCTATAATTGCCTTATATTTAAATAGTAATAAGAATAAGCTGACTGATTTGTAAAGATATCAGCAAGGCAAGTTTTACACAGAAGATAATATCAGATATACTATCAGTTAAAAAAAATTGGAATCAAGACATTTGCTAGGTTTTGCTCAGCATAGCTGCTTGAACCAGGTGTTAAACTAATGAATTTGGATTTTGAAATTAGATGCCTAGTCAAATGTGTTGACTGTAACAAAATGTTACAGTTAAGTTTCCATTTATGTGCCAAGAATTGTGTGGAAAGCTTTACATGTGTTTCCCAATCTAATGCTAAGAAGAACCTTTATAAGTAGTATGCTAGTTGGCTTTTTTTTTATCACTATAACCAAAAAATTGATAGAAACAATTTGAAAGAGAAAGGAATATTTGACTCCTGATTTCAGAGGCTTCCAATATGATGGTAGGAGGCACAGTGGAGCCTAGTAGCATCATGGTAGCCAAAAGTAGAAAGACAGACCACTTGCAGCAATTGTCTCCTTTGCCTGTTTTAATCCTTTGGGACTCCAGCCTATGGGATGGTGATGCCATTATTCAGGGCAGGTCTTACCCTCATACTTCATCCTCTTTGGCTCCATTCAGAAGTGTGATTTCTATTCTTGTAGGTACTTCTCAATCCAACCAACTGACAATCAAGATTTCCTGTGACAGGTAGGTATTTTTGTAAATGTAGTTGTAGACCTGATGTTCAACTATGAGGGGTTGTTACAAATCAGGTCTAGCTACTCACCTATGGAACAATAAATTTCTGCAAATTGCAGTTAGTTAGCACTGCTCTGTTGGGAAGATGGGATTCAAGCATTTCAGAACATCTTCAGGGCACTGGCATAAGCTTTAGGTTTAACTAGAGGAGGAACTGAGGTAGGAGAAAGATATGTATACTTAAGCAGCATTTGTGGTCTATTTGGTCATTATCTAAGTCCAGGTGAGTCTAGACAAGTCTTTTTTTTTTAATCACTTGAGGAGACAATTTGGTTCTTCTGAACTGATATTGCATGAGAGGGTCACCCCAAGTTTCTGTCAAGGGTAATTGCTCCCATTTAAGGAGTGAGTGAACTTGAGGTGATCTATTCTAAGGCTCTTTTTTTTTTGGAACCCAAGGTGATTACCTATTTCTTGCAATGGCTAGACAATTTCAGCCTTTTCTTTTCTAACACTGATAGAAAATTAGCTTGGTTATGATTTATCTCTGTGCCTTCTCCAGGCTATAAGGGGGATAATAGGGGTTAGGAATCACCAAGTTTTACACACAACCCTGGAATAATTAGTATGCCTATGTACAGAGTTGAGAAAAAACCTGATATAAAATACAGGAGCCAGATATGAAATGAAGACAGAGCTATGAGGAGTTTAACCTGCTTTTATATACCTTAAGGATGCAAGTAAGGAATAAGTATCTTTAAACAAAGACAGTTTTTAAGTCCCATTTAGATTATTCTGTTTCAGAGATAGTAATATTAATGTCTAGATAGATCATTTAGCTCTCTCAAGGTCACCTATATGTTAAAAGTTAAATGACTAATTTCAACTCAGGCTACCTTACTCAAAAGCCAGTCCATTTAACCAGTACATATATCCATGAGAGAATTCAGTGTTCCCTTTTGTTCTTTGTGTTCCTACACTGTGTGTTCTGGTGTTCACTTGAAGGAAAACTACCATTTTGATTCATTTGAGCAAATAGCTGTTGACGTCAATGGAAGGATCTAAAGGTTAGCTCAGTGAATGTAAAACATAATGTAAAAAAAAATGTTTTCTCTCAAGATATTTATTCCTTGTTGGTGAACAGACCACCAATCGAAGGATAAAAATCAGGTTAACTGAAATTTTTTTCTGGTCTTTACAGGAATTTAGCACCCAAAATATTCCAGATTATAAAACAGTCAGCAAAAGTTCATGGTTTTTCATAAGTTATTCAGCAGGCTTCATGATAGCTTACTATATATTTAATCTACATTTTTCTCAAATGGATTGGCATAATCTAAGCTTTTTTTCTTTGATAGTCCATGATAAGCATGCCTGTCCATTGACATCCTCATCTTTTCTTTTCAAGCATCCCTTTTACATAATCTTGTCCATCTATCTCTCAGACAACACCTAGCCCCTACCCTTTCTATTTCCTCAGAAATCTTTATCCATGCATACTCTTCAAACTAAACAGTAATTTTCTTGTTTTCTTTCTTTTTACTTCTGGATCTATTCTCAACCTAAATATAATAAATGGTTGTGTTCAATTATTGTTGTAAAAAAAGAAATTGATCCCATTCTAAAATGCAATTTTAGAACGCATCCAATTGGAAGTTTCCATTGTCTAAAATGGCCTCCTTGCTTACCAGTTGCATTAATCTCCTCAGAATCTCTGTTTGTTGAGCTTTTGTGAAGTCCGACGTATTAAATCCATCCCCATCTGTGGCAGTAGGTCCATCTGGAATCCAGTCTCCTTATCCATCTGTGACTCCAGAGCCATGCACGTCTGTCCCTCTAGATGTCTTGTTTCCCTAAGTGGTCCTCTCACCCCAGATGACCTTTCCCCAATAGTTGCAACCCACACGTTCCTTGTCTAACACAGGAGATCATTGGCAGATGAGATCCACTTACAGTCCTTCTCCATTTCCCTGCAGACTACAAGGATGATTTGTTTCAGAAGATGGGAGGGATGGAGAGTGCCCACGGAAGGTGTCTTCCCAAAGAGGACTATATACCTGACATAAATCTTTCGTCCCCTTCCCCTAGACTTTATAATCACACAAAATATTTTTTCAGTGTACTGCTCTGATACAGAATGGATGCATATAATTATCTGAAACATTACATTTTAAGATTCACTATTGAGTTACAAGTGCAAAAGGAAGCTATTTTAAAAAAGCTTGATGGAAACTTCCCACATTGATAATTATGTCAATAATTGTATTGTAAAGTCCTTCTGTTGTGTTTATCTCTTAGAATAATGCACTTACAAGTATTGAAATGAAAAGATTTGGGCAAGTTCAATATCTATTGAAGCCTTTACCAGTGGTTTGCCACCTGCCCACAGCAGCATCTCCACGGAGACAGTGGATTTCAGCTACTGCATCACCAACCTGTTGCCAAGGAAACAAGGGCAAAAAAATCCTCAATGACATTCAATTTCAAGGCAGTCAAGACACCCCTGAAAAGAATTTCAACAGTTCTATGAAGGAAGCTGAAATAGGCCTAATTATAAATTCTAAGCCATCTCCTGTTACACCAGGTATTCTGTCTGCTTAGATCTCAGTCTTTCAGTCATTCTCTGTTGAACAAGCATACCAACCAGGCATTTGAATAACAAGAGAGGTGTCCTGGAGTAAGAAAGTAGCAAGGGAAGAGAAGAAAGAGGGGATATTGAAAAAATGTGAAATAGTGAAGTAGTTAAAAAGTTGAACACATTCCTAAGACAAGTGAAATCAGAAGTCCTAGTTTAAATAGAGCTGACATAGACAAAACGGCATGTTAAGTATAGTTGTATGGGAATAGATTGAAAAATCCTAGACAGTATTGGCATATACATATATGTATGCACATGCTCACATGCTTGCCAGTACTGGAACTTGAACTCAGGGCCTCTTCCTCTTGCTGCACTTTTTTGCTCCATGTTAGCACTCTAGCATTTGATGCACACCTCCACCTTGGCTTTTTGCTGGCTTATTAGGGAGAAGTCTCATGGATTTGTATCCTGGGCTGGTTTTAGACCTGAGATCCTGAGATCCTTAGATTAATCTCAGCCTACTGAGTAGCTGGGATTGCAAGCATGAGCTCATGCAGTCAGGCTGTGCTTTTTGTTTTAACTCAGGTGTAAAATATATAAGAACCTTTTCCCAAAATTTCAGTACTTGATATTTAATTTTTTCACCAAATTAAGACTGACTAAAGCTCAATGGAGACACATGAATAGTTCACAAGTTAGTTTAAATTTACTTGTAATGTTTAAACTATGAATAGAGATACACCATATTTGTACAAACAGGTAAGGAAAGAACTTCTGAGTAACTACTTTTCACCAGTGAAGCCCTTTATAAAATAGTATATTTGACGTGTTAGTTTCATCAATACTTATAATTCTCAAGTGTGTAAAGGTGTGCTTATAATACATCTGAGTCCATACAAGTAAAGATGTGGAAGTGTGTAGCAATGTATCTTGGTGAAGACACGGTGAGTTTCTCAGTATGTGGGTGCTATTGATGCTGGCTCCAAAGTTGTAACTGGCTTATCATTAGTTGGAAAAAGCAAATTCCTTGATTCTCTTACTACAACCAATATAGAAGACTTCCATGGCCCCAAAAGATGTAGATATTTCTCTCTGCCAGCCAACCAGCAAGAAATTCTGCAATGGTCAATGCAGGGGACCCTCTAGCTCAGTTCTAGCTTGCTTAAAGATAGTATCAGGTACCACAGTTGAGGGATGAATCCTTAGTACTGCCCTCACTTAAGATCCAGTCCCAAATGAAGGCCTCTAGAACCTCTGATGGTCCAGCAACACACAAGGTGTCTTCTCCTCACATTCACTGCTTAGAGTTATTCACAGAACTCAGGGAAAAACTGTACTCAAATTTACTGATTTGTTATAAAGGATTATATTTACAGTACTGGGGATAAAATAAAGGATATTTTAACAGGGGAGGCCTGGAATCATCCTTTCTGAACACAGAAGCTTTGGTCTCTGTAGAGGTGGAATGTACTGCCCTTCTAGCTCATCTTCTTGTAAGCCAGTGGATGCTGAACTGTTCAGAAGCTCTCCAAAGATTGTCCTTTGTCCTTTTCTGGAGACTTCATTGTATAGCATTGCCAAGATGGAAGTATGGATGATATAATGCTGAGAAGACTCGGTAGGGAATCCAGCAAAGATGCAGCTTCAGCACTCTTCTTGGCCTCTTTCTGCTGTATTCCTCCCTAAAGAATGTAAAGTGAGAATCCGGTAGAAGGAGGAAAGTGTTATGACCTATTACTATAGCTTAGTTCAGGATTTTTTTTTTCCAGACCCAAGACAGAAAAGTGAGTGAGGATTACATGCTAATGGCTTACCTGCTCACTTTGGAAAAGAGTCACTCTGCTTTCTAGGATCTGCCTTAGTATGGGAAGTTGTAAGTCAGGACTCATAGTTATCTGTCTGTATGTCTATCATCTATCTGTCTGTCTGTCTATATTTCTTTCTATCTTTCTCTCTATTTATCTGGCTAGCTAGCTAGCTAGCTAGCTACTATCTCTAGCTCACCAGCCTCCTGTCCTCAGGCTCTCTTTCTTGTAGAACCTAAGTTTCTTTCAAACCCTGAGCCTCAGACCAATGTTCTTCTCCATAGTGAGCACCTATGAATATTCTGGGCTACTCTTCTCAAATACCCATATGCTTCTGAATAATGCATATCTCTCTACTGGTGTCAAAGTTATTGGTCCAAGATACAGAACTGTAAATTCCTGAGAAGAGCAGCAGATTCAGACTCACATGTAATATAGGGATTGGTGGGTTATATGTATTTAATATATTATTTTTACTTTACTTTGTACATTAAGCAATTAAAATTGTGACATGCCTACAGAAAGATTGTTTTTGAATTAGTAAATGAAGGTGTTATTAAAAACTGATTCATTTCAACTTATAGAGCTCCAGTTATAAATATGGTACTCTCCTGACCCATAAAAATAGAGAACTAGAGAAAGCTAATTGAATTGTGCTTAGACTTTGGTTTCTTTCTGTAAGGGACAGATGGTGATGAGTAGGAGGAGGGAAAAGTTGTGCTTCATAGGCATCTTTACCTTCATTCCATGGTGAGTGACCTCTCCATGACAGATTTGATTTCCATGCGAGATTTGATTGTACAGCATAATATAAGGGTGAATGAAAGTGTGGTGAGAGAGGAGTAGAAGATTCTGTGAAGGTGAATGGGCACTAAGCCCAGAATGAACAATTGTAATGTACGTAACTAGATTAAAGGGCAAGTATGGAAGTAAGCATGTACCTGAAGTATATATTAAGTGTTTCTATACATAGCTATATAGTCTACTTTGTATGGAGGTTTACTCTTTGTTACATTGGACTTATTACATTATCTATAATCTTTGCAACAATTCCTATGAAATAAACACAATCTTATTTTATCTTCAAAATTCTGTCTCAGAGAAAATAGATAAATTATCTGATGCTTTGAACTTTCAACCATCCCACTTCAAGGCTGCATTTTTTCTCTATCTCATTACATACTGCAGAAAAGGTATTTAGGGAGATGTTGTGACAAGTCAGGATCTGTGGTTTTGCAGGTGCTTTGTGGGTCTTCCTGAGCAGCCATACCAGAAGTGTGTATCGCTTTGATGCTCTTCCTCTCTTGGAGAAGCAGTCTGCTGGATATGTGAGATTCTTTATTGATGGATAGAGGGGCAAGGGGTTCTTCGTGGTTGCTGAATGGTTCTCAACAGTTGCTGAGACAGATGCAGTAAGAAAATCATTTGTTCCCTTCTCAGAGAGGCAAGTTAGAGATGTGATGGCTATTATCACATTGTAATTTGGACAAAGTATTAAGAATGAAAAACTTGTTTCTTGACCTTGAAACCTCTGCTTTTCCTCTGGGCTAATCCTTCTTGCACCTGGAAATGAGGGCCTGAACTTCTTATGACCTGTGTTAAGAAGCAGGCTACTAACCCTATTACATTCCGAGAAACTTTAAAACCTTTCATATTCCTTTGGGCTGATCTTTGAAACCACAACCTGAGTGGAAAATTCCTTAGTATATTTTCTAATAGAGCTAACTCTGTGTGTGTGTGTGTGTGTGTGTGTGTGTGTGTGTGTGTGTGTGTGTGTGTGTGTGTATGTGTGTGTTTAGGAAACTCAGGGAGTTTCCTAAATACAAAATTTAGTTTATTCTTTGAAAAGTCTATTTTTGACACTTATTTTCCAATGTGCATTGTAGGCTTCACCCTGATACTTAATCCACCTTTTTAAAGCAATAGTCTTTTCCCTCTTTCCCTCTTCTGATTGCAATATTCCTAGTTCATGTTACACTGTTATACATTTTTTTTTGCCAGTCCTAGGGCTTGAACTATGGGCCTGTGCTCTGTCCTTGAGCTTTTTGTTCAAAGCTAGCACCCTACCACTTGAGCCACAGCACCACTTCTGGTTTTTTCTGTTTATGTGGTACTGTGGAATCAAACCCGGGGCTCGTGCATGCTCGACAAGCACTCTACCACTAAGCCACATTCCCATCCCTGTTATACTTTTACTGTTCTCAAATTGTTTTAATTAATTAATTAATTAATTTTATTTATGTCAGTTATGGGCGGGGCTTGAACTTAGGGCCTGGGCTCTATCCTTGAGCTTTTTTGATCAGGATAGCACTCTAACACTTCGAGCCACAGTGACACTTTCTATTTTCTGGTGGTTAGTTGGAGATAAAAGTTACACAGGCTTTCCTGCTTAGGCTGGCTTCAAACGACCATCCTCAGATCTCAGCCTCCTGAGTAGCTAGGATTACAGATGTGAACCACCAGCGCCCAGCTTGTGAATGTAAATCATATTGGCCTAATTGTAAGGTATGAGAACATGTCTCAGCATGATACATAAACTTGAATAAACTTTTGTAAGTCAGTTGTGGGTCCCACAAGACATGCATATGTGCTAACTACTGATAAATATTTTGCAATATAATTTTCCCTTCTTTTGTAGCTCTGTATTGCCTGATATTGGCTAGGCCCATAGGAAAATATCTTTGTAAACATATTCTGCATATATACAAAGTCTAAATTATCCTTCGTTATTTCTTTAGCTCCTAGCATAGTGAAAGGCTCATGAAAACTATTCAACAATTACATATTTGAGGAAGTGGATGGATGTTATAAATACGGATTGCATGGCTTCCATATATTCCCCTTCCATTCCTCTGCACTTACAAAGGAAATTGCACAAACCAATGCTTCTCAAATTCTTATCAGCATGTGAATCTCTTAAGGATCTTGTTATCATGTAGATTCTATTTCAGTACATGTAGCATGGGGTCAGGTTCCATAAATGTGGGCAGAGTATTTCTAACTAGATCCTAGGTAATGTACGTATGGTCTCCATGGCAAGGGTATAGACAAGCCTATAAAAGAGGCACGTAGTTACTCTACCTTACTGAACCATGTCACTGAACACCATCATAAGACTGTCCTGATAGGTGTATTATTTTATTTTTACTATTTATTTATGAATGTTTTCCTTATCTTTAAGTAGCTGTGCCAAGGAGTTTCCATTCACCGAAGCAGATTATGAATACAGTGCACCTTGATCACGGTCACCCCTTTGACATTCTCACTCACCCCTCTCAATATGCCTCTTCTAACCTTAATTTAAAATTGAATTTTTTTGGCCATTTATCCAAGCAGTTTATGTGTCTGATTAATCTTTACCTATGTCACTACTTTAACATCTCCACCCCCTTCTATCCACCCCTTCCCTTCTATTTCTCAAGTCTGTGATATATACAATGAATTCTTGCCTTCATTCTCTCCTCTTTCCCCGTTCATTCTTCTACCCTTTTCCCTTCAGCCCCATCCTCCCCTCTTACAAGTACTCATTTCCTGATACTTATTTTGTTGAGCTTTGACTTAGTCTTTTAAAAGAATTACACCATGTGCACTCTCCACAGAGTCTATTACACCACAGTTAAATGAAGTGATCTGTGTTTTAATATCCTTATTTTTCAGTATCTTGGGAAAGAAGTCTTGGGCATTAAATATGTTTATATAAAGGTGAAAATTTTATAGTTATTGACTCAATGTCACCAATATCCAAACATCCACCTCTGACAAGTATTGATCAAATGTAACTTTGCTCACTATCATCTCTGATGAGAATATAGCCATAAAATAAGAGTGACATCCAGAAAGACTGACATTTACAGTCCAATTAGAGATATTGCCATGTTTTTTTTTAAAATTTGTGAGTTATGATAAATAGGCAATAACAGTGATGGAGAAATCACAGAGGATGATCATCATTGAGAATGAAGATTTGTAGCTATTGGGAAGGGTAGAGGATGACTTCAGTATCATGTGAGAGAGCCACTCATAATTCATTCTTGAATTTGTCTTAGTGCTGATTGCAAAGAATACCAAAGTGGCTGAATTGAGACAAAGGGAATTTTTAATTTAAATATTTAGCTAGAATCATGCTACAGAGATGACTATTTAAATATATACCTCATTTCTTTGGATATTTTTGGTTCAGATACTAAGAGCCACTGCTCACCATACTCAGCATTTATGTGAGTGTATGTATTAGCTGTCACTAATCACCTCCAGTCTCTTCTCATAAAACAATATTTTGCAATTAAAGTCACTGACTATACTCAAAGTATTTTCAGATGCTAATTGGCAAGCTCCATGCTATGCAAACCATGGGTAAGATGGATAATACTAAGCTTTACTGATTAAGTGTTTCAATATTATAGTCCAAAGTCCAAGGGCTCCATTCTGTCTGAAAGGAGCTGATTTTTCATTTGTTGTTACTTCAGTAGGTGCCATAGTAATCATCATTATTGCTGCTATTCTGCAGAAAGGCATCCATTTTAGAAGCTCTGAGCACATTTTTAGAATGTGTAATCAGATTCACTCTACCCATTTGCACGTATCATGGAATATTTTGCATTTATTCAGATAATGCTTGGATATTGAGTCTCAGGAGTGTAACTTTACACCATACCCTCGATGTAAACACATCAAGGCAAATTTGAAGACAGCTCAGTGGATAGCTGAATAGGACAGATTTCAGAAGATGATACAAATTAGATATATCAGACCCATTTTTTTCTCTGTTTCTGTTCCTAGCTGTCTTTCTGGTCCTGGTCATCCCAAACTTCACTTTCTTATTAGTCAGTCTTGAGATATAGGCAGAGGAATTATGAAAAGGAAAAAGAAAAGAGAACACTGGAGTGTTGAGAAGTGGTACTAAAGGAAAAAGAAAAAAGGAATCAGAACTAGCAACTGGAAATAAAGCAAAAAAAAAAAAAAAAAAAAAAAAAAAGACTGGAGAATTAAGGTACAGGAAAGAATAGCACTCAGATAAGGAAGATACATAAAATCTGTCTTAGTGTGTTTCAAAAGTTCCAAAACAGATTTAGATTTACAAAACCAAAACTAGAATGGCAATTTTCAGTCTCTCCCACCTACTTTTAACTTCCAAAACAAGCTTGATAGACATTTAGGTTCTTAGATTTACTGTCATTATCGTTGACATTATTCTTGTCATCATTCTTTATAATTTTGATACCCATATCAACAATCCTAAATCACTCATCTAGTTCCTTGCCATCCTTACAGTTTATAGTCATCATTTTCTTTTGTTTTTCTTTTTTTGGGGGGGGGGTCCAGTCGTGGGTCCTGAACTCTGGGCCTGGGCGCTGTCCCTCAGCTCTTCAGCTCAAGGCTAGCGCTCTACCACTTGAGCCACAGCGCCACTTCCTGCTTTTTTCTTTTTGCTTATGTGGTGCTGAGGAATTGAACCCAGGGCCTCAGGCTTGCAAGGCAAGCGCTCTACCACTGAGCCACCTTCCCAGCCCCTTTCTTTTGTTTTTTGTTTGCTAGTACTAGGACTTGAACTCAAGGCCTCAAGCTCTAGCTCTGCTTTTTCACTCTTGAGCCATACCTCCACTTCCAGCTTTTTGCTAGTTAATTGAACATAAGAGTTTTGCATATTCATCTACCTAGTCCCCCAATCCTCAGATTTCAACTTGTTGAGGTGTTACAATTACAGGTGAGAGATGCTGATATCCAGGACCATTATTGCAATAATTCTTGGTCAAGGTATCAAGCCACTTGGTCACTTTTCTTTACTTCTTTTAGGTCTTTATTCCCTCCTAACACACCTTAACTTCATTAACCATTGTTAAAATATATACACATATATTTTCAATTCATTTTCCTTTCCTTGTTATGATAGTAACTTAACAAAACTTCATCCTTAGTTAATTCTAACTCACCATTTATACCTTTCATGCATACAAAATACCCAAGTACAGTCTTAAACAGCCCCTATTTCTCTTTACAGTGAGGTTATATTCCAGGAAAACCAATGTAAATTGATATACATTGTAAGTAGATCCAGTATACTGAATTCATTATATAGAAACATAGCACACTGTAGACTATCTGCTGTTTTTCCTAATTATCTTCCAGATAATCAGGACCAATTGCTCACTGACCTTGCCTAGCATTGACATGTATCACTAGCTTGGAAAAAAGATTAAAATTCAATCTTCAAAATGTGGTTTCTCCTTAATGTATATTGCTCTCTTGACTGTAAAGTAGAAAACAAAAACAAAAGTCAATCTGTTATAAGTTGGGAACTGTCTATACACTCTTCTGTTTCTTCTGCTATTCCTAAAATCTCTACCACTTCCTTCACCATCTTCAGTCTCATTTTATGACCTTCCTTCCCAGTAACCTCTCTCTCACACACAATCTCTCTCTCTCTCTCTCTCTCTCTCTCTCTCTCTCTCTCTCTCTCTCACACACACACACACACACACACACACACACATATCAAATAAATAAATAAATCTCTACCACTTCCTTCACCATCTTCAGTCTCATTTTATGACCTTCCTTCCCAGTAACCTCTCTCTCACACACAATCTCTCTCTCTCTCTCTCTCTCTCTCTCTCTCTTTCTCTCTCTCTCTCTCACACACACACACACACACACACACACACACACACACACATATATCAAATAAACAAATAAATAAATTCCCAGAAGTAATCGGAAGCATCCACAAGCTTCCATTACTTCATGTATCTAGCTGAAAAGCCTGTGCCAGAAACACTGCAATTTGTTGTTGCTGGTCATTACGATGGTTCATGATACTAAAGGCAGTCTTATTTATACATTAGCTAAACATTTTCCCTCTATGGAAGGATCAACTTTTTCCTTGTTATTAGCTTATTTCTAGTATTTTACAAAAATGATGTTATTCTTCCCATGTTAAAACAAAACCCAAAACCCAAAAAGCCAGCATCAGCACTAAGACAAATTCAAGACTGAACAATTAGCTGATCTTTCACATGGCACAGGAAGTTTCTGGCCCTGCTTCCCTCTCTAGCTGCTTTTTTTAAAAAATGAATTCCCCACAGGAACAGTAATCCTGTAAGAGTCCTTGCTTCTTCCCCAAGGTAAGGTTTCAGAGAGAAGGTGGAAGAGCTGAACCAGGAAATGGACTCTCAACAGACACCAATATACTAATGCTTTTATCTTCGATTTCCCAGCCCCAAGAATTGTGAGAAATAAAATTGGATGTAAGCCTTGTGTTTTGTTATGGCAAGCTGGATAGATTAAGATAGTCTCTTAACTCCAATAGTCCTGCAACCCCCTTTTCCATGATGTTCTATTTTCAACAATCGAGTAATCACTTAAACATAGAAATCAGATCCTAGAACCCCGTTCATAACTCCTGGATTGTTTCTCATCTCATTCCAAATAATAGAGAAAGCCTACAGTGGCTCCAAGGGCCTCTTTGTTCATATTTTATTGTCATTCTATTTTCTACATTGCTTCATTTTACTGTTCCTGTACAGACCCATATCACCTCATTTTTTACTGTTGATTTCTTCTGCATGGAAAGATTTTCCTTTCACATGGCAACATGGTTTACTTCTTTATCTCGTTTTGAATTTGTTGTCCATGCCACCTCCTGAGGCCTTCTTTGAGCCTTTTCGATTGCACTCAAATCTTCTTTCCTTCTCCTATTTCTTTCTTTTTCTTCTTCATGATACAGTTTATTATAAGGTACTATTTATTCCTGTTTTATTTGTTATCCCTTCATTTGAGCATGAGTTCTATGGGAGGTGAGGAATTTTTTTCCTCTTTGTTCACTATTGTTTACTCAGGGCCACAATTCTACCCCTTTGATAATATATATGGAATGAATCAGTGAGGTAAAATATTGTTTTTTTTCTTTATTAGAATGTATTGTATAAAGAATATCTTAACCTCAGATACTTTTGCAAAAAGATTCTGAGGTCATTAATCTAACACTGAACAGTCATAATTAAATGAGAATTATCCAACTGATATCCAGATGTTTTATTTACCCCCAGTTATCCATGATTAAAAAAAACAACAACCTTCTTTTAGCAACAAAATAGTTTTAGCATACTAGGATTTCAGGTGATCAAGCCTGGGCTGTTGTTCTAATGTTTAGGCTGATAGTTATAAGGACAAATCTTTAACTTAAAGATAAGAATTTGTACTAAGCTGGGTGCTGATGGCTCACACCTATAATAATAGCTATTCTGGAGTCTGAGATCTGAGGGTGGAGGTTCAAAGCCAGCCCAGGCAGGAAAGTCAGTGAGACTCTAATCTCTAATAGATTACTCAGACAAAAAGTGGCTCTGTGGCTCAAAGTGGTAGAGTGCTATCCTTGAGCAAAAAATTGCTCAAGGACAGTGCCCAGGCCCAGAATGAAAGCCTAGGACTGCAAAATAAATACATGAATAAATAAATACAATATGAAAATATACTTTAAGTAGATTTAGTCAATTGTAATCAATTCTATAGTAGGCAATACAGTTGTCATTAATAATGAATTAATGACTATATTTATTCATTCTAGACAAGAGATATGTATCTGTCCAATAGCTATTTGAGTCTCACTTTATACTTTATAAAGTCAGTATAAATTATTGACATTGTATTTTTCTAACGATAATACATAGATAATTTAAGAGCATACCTAGCACACTGTCAAGATTTTAGCAGACTTATTTTCTTCTTTCCATAGTATTTTTATGTTCTGTAATGATTTAAATGTTATTAATGGAACAAAGAATTGTTTTCCATTAGTTTCAGGAGATAACAATCAGGTAGGAGAGACAGGCTGACTTTAATTTATATGTAACAATAATCGAGAGGTATAAGTGCAAGCTTTGTCTCCAGAGTAGGATTAACTATCAGTGACTTTTCTGGGACGTGTATTTATAAACATTTCAACTATTTTTATCTTTGTTGTCTGTGTATTTCTTGGCTAATTTTATAGAAAACACTGTAGATGTATTTTCTAGCTGTAGAGTGAGCCTTAAATTTCTTTTTCCTTTGTAGTTTTAAGATTTTGTGAAGATTTTTCTCTTGCAATGCTCTATCACATGTTAAAAAATCTACACATAACATGAATGAAAATCCAAAATGTTAAAAAAAAACTTCCTAATAACACAGCACTGTGAGAAAAACCATCTTTTCTATCAAAATCATATTAAATGAAGTAAGCCAGACCCAAAAAATATAGGTCCCATGGTTTCCCTTATTTGCAATAATTAGTATATGTTTAGGATAATCTTACCAGATGAGCAGAAAAGCTCAAAAGCTATGTACATATAACCATATAAGATGATACTAAGTGAAATGAACCCCAAGATATGGGCAGAAGAGGTTTTTCTTTTTTGGTTGATGTTTTTAATGTATGATGTTATTTTTTCTTTCTTTTGTATGCTCTTCTTCCTATGGTATATCCCTGTTGTCACTGTATTTGATTTGGGTACCTTGCATCTTGCATATACATTTCTAATTTGGGGAGGGGAAGGGAATAACAAAATGCTGAAACAAGGACACAGGACGACTCATTGCAACAATGATATTTACAAGACACTATGTTGGAAACGAACCTTACATCTTTGAGGGGGGGACGGGGAAGTAGAGAAGGGAAGGGATATTAGGAGAAAAACAAAAGAGGGGGTAAAAATGTCCGACAAGAAATGTATTCATTGCCTTACTGATGTAACTGTAACCTCTCTGTATAGCATCTCTACAAGCAAATAAAATTTTTGAAAAAGATTTTAAAAAGTGGGTTGCTTTCAAGTTCCTGCTTTGGCCTGGTGACTTGGCTTTTTGATTTTTCTGCCAAGACAATATCAGCAAATAAAAAGAGGAAAAGAGTAACTGCTTGGGGAAAAGGAAGGATTTTTGAAATGTAAAGTTTTGCCCTCTGTGGTTGCTCAAAGATGGAATTAAGACACACCTTACAAGACACACCTCACATTGTTCAGGAATTAGCAAAGGTTACCTTTTGAGATTATTTGTGTATGGCTACTCTTATTTCAAAGTCTTTTAATGGTCACCATTTGCAAATACATCTTACCCCATTCAAACAAGCCAGTTTGTGAACTTGAGCTCAACCAACCTGAGCAGAGGGTGTGGGGCCTGCTGTGTTAGGGATAAATTGGGGAGAGGACAGCCTGCTCTGTGTGCTTGGTTGCCAGATGACTGGCTGATGGTGTACCCTTCTGCAGAAGTAAATTTTTGCTTGCTGAGACAATTCTTTGTTTTTGTGTCTATCATCGTGACTCTGGTGGTTCTGGAGAGCATAATTATAATAGCACTAATAAAAGATAATTATATGTTGAATCAATAATAGTATGTTAGATAAGTAACATTCTAGTTTGGATTCAGTATCTATTTTAACAAGTTACGTTGAACATGCTCTGTGTATTAATTGGTGGATACAAGAAAAACATAAGATATGATCTTACCCTTAAGGAACTTTTGGCCTAGCACAATGATCTTTGAAATTATATGTTATTATTATTATTATTGAGTATGTAGTAAAATGGAGGCTCTCAGATTCTAGTAAGAAAGATTCTGAATCAAAGAGAATGAGATGGAGCCAGAAAGCTATGTTTTCTATTACTATATCTCAGAAGATTCTAGTGTATTGACCATGCTTTGGGACCATGCTTTGTCAAATGCAGATATATCAAGAGAAGTAAGTACATGAACTTTCTATTGATCTTGCTAGCTATGCCCTTTGCCATGCAGAACCTCTGCAGCTTCATGCAATCCCATTTGTTCAACCTTTCTTTGATTTGTTGTGTTTCTGGCTCTCAATTGAGAAAGTTTCGGCATGTGCCTAGGAGACCTAGGGTTTCTCACATTCCTTCCTGTAATGTTTTCAGGATGTCTGGTTTGACTTCAAGGTCTTTGATTCATTTACAGTTGATTCTGGTGCATGGTGATATATAAGGATCTAACTTGAGTTTTCTACAGGTATTTAACCAATTTTGCCAGCACCATTTACTGAAGAGGCTGTCTTTCTTCCATTCTACTTTTTTTTTAGCTCCCTTATCAAAGATTAGGTAGCTATAGGTCTGTGGGTTCATTCCTGGGTTTTCAATTCTATTCCATTGGTCCTGAAGTCTGTTCTTGTGCTAGTACCAAGCTGTTTTGATTACTATGGCTTTGTAGTAGAGTTTGAAATTTGGTATTGATATTCCTCCAGCACTATTCTTTCTGTTAAGGATCGGTTTTGCTATTTGGGGTCTTTTATTGTTACATATGAATTTTTGGATTGCTTCTCCTATTTCATTGAAGAATGGGGTTGGAATATTGATAGATATCGCATTGAATTTGTAGCTAGCAAGATCAATAGAAAGTCCACAGATTGGGAGAAGATCTTCACTAGCCATACAATGGATAAAGGTCTCATATCTAAAATATACCTGGAACTCAAAAAATTGAATCTCCCAACAACAAACCCTCAAAGAAACAACTGCCTGATAAACAAGTGGGCTAAAGATTTAAAGAGAAACTTCTCTGAAGAGGAAATAAGAATGGCCAATAGACACATGAAGAAATACTCAACCTCTCTAGCCATAAAAGAAATGCAAATCAAAAAAACATTGAGATTCTACCTCACCCCAGTTAGAATGGCTATAATTAAAAAATATAATAACAACAGATGTTGGAGGGGATGTGGACAGAAGGGAACCCTAGTGCATTGTTGATGGGAGTGTAAACTTGTTCAACCACTTTGGAAAGTAGTATGGAGGTTCCTCAAAAACTCCACATAGAGCTCCCGTGACCCAGTAATCCCACTTTTGGGCATTTACCCAAATGATCACAAACAAGAGCATACTAAAGCTACCAGCATAACTATGTTTATTGCAGCATTATTTACTATAGCTAAGATATAGAACCAACCCAGATGCCCCTCAGTAGATGAATGGATCAAGAAAATGTGATATGGAATTCTATGCCTCCATCAGAAAGAATGACATTGCCCCATTTGTTAGGAAATGGAAAGACTTGGAAAAATTATATGAAGTGAAGTAAGCCAGGCCCAAAGGAACATAGGTTCCATGGTTTCTCTTATTTGCAATAACTAGTTTATGCCTGGGACAAGCAGAAAAAGTCAAAAGCTATGTATATATGACCATATAAGATGATGCTAAGCAAAATGAACCCCAAGATAGGGACACAACTGGTTTTTTCTTTCTTGTTATTGTTCTTGTTATTGTTTCTTTCTTGTTATTGTATTTATAATGTTTCTTTGTATGTTCCTCCCTCATGGTATAACCCCTGTTTTCACTGTATTTAATGTCAGTGCCCTGCATCTTGTATATACACCTCTCTAGCTTGGGGAGCAGAAGGGAAAAAACAAAATGCTTAAATAAGGATACAGGTTGACCCATTGTAACAATGAGATATACAAGACACTATGTTGAAAAACCAACTTTACAATTTAGGTGGGAAGTGGGGGGAGGGAAAGAGAGGGGGAGTGTAGTTGTTGGAGGTGAGAGGGAAGGGAAGGTAGGGAAAAAACAAAGGAGGAGGTAACAATGTTTGCTCCTGTAACTGTAACCCCTCTGTACAGTATTTTTACAATCAAATGCATTAAAAAAAAGAAAATTGTCAAACCTAAATAACCAATGAGAGGTATTGACAATTCAAAGAAGAGAAAATAGAAAATGAATAAATCTATCAACTGGAGGATTAAAAAAAAAGAAGTAAGTACATTATAAAGTATAGTAAGCATTATAATAAGGAGATGATAACAGACACCCATCAAGTCCCACTGAGTAAGGAATTCAAGCAGACCTATTAAGTAGAAAATATTGGAGCAGGACTCTGAAAGGTGAATGTGAGTTTGCTCAATGGAGAAAAGAAAGACTCTAGATCTTGAGCAAAACAAAACAATAAAAAGCAAAATGTGATTTTAGAATCTATAGAATGCCATGTGATTCATTATGAAAATAACAACCTAGTGTGTGAAGGAGAATAAGGTTAGAAATTAGGTTGGGTTTTAATTTCAAGTGTGCATATTTTTAAACTGTATGCACTGGAAAACAAAGAAAATTTTAATTGGGAGAGAGAAATCATCAAATTAAATTTCTGAACCAAATGTTTCTATCCTCATGGCCCAGGATCAGTTCTAGAAAAATATTCTGGTAACAAGGAGAGATATATAGAACTGTGGCAATAATCCATGAAACAGATTAAAATACAACAGAACGATAGAAAAATTTTAGAGATATAAAAGACATCAACGTAGAATGGACAGGACATTGGGGAAAGGGAAGGGCCTGGAGAGAAAAATTGTTACAGATAACATCAATGTTTCTAGTGTAGACAAATATATGTCACCTTTAACTTGAAGCAGAAGAATGATGTTGAGAGTGAGTTCAGTTGAGAGAAATGATAAATTCTTTGTTTGGGGGGGGGTGTCTGGTCATGGGGTCTGAACTCTGGGTCTGGGTGCTGTCCCTCAGCTCTTCAGCTCAAAGCTAGCACGCTACCACTTGAGCCATAGCACCACTTCCGGCTTTTTTTTTTCTGCTTATGTGGTGCTGAGGAATTGAACCCAGGACCTCATGCATGCAAGGCAAGCTCTCTACCACTGAGCCACCTTCTCAGCCCCGAGAAATGATAAATTCTATTTCCATAGTTTGAGTTTGAATATTTGGAGGAAAATAGTGGTGGACAGGAAGTAATTAGCTTCTTGGATCTGAATATGTCGGTTTTATCTCCCAATCCTAAAATGATACCACCATCTATCCTTTGCTCAAGACAGAAAAGTTTTAATCATTCCTGATTCTTCTGTTTTCCTCATCTTGTACACACTACCTACCATCATCATAAGCAATACAAGGATTGCTTATACTCAAATTTATAGAGTTTGCCTTTGTTTTCCCTGGTTTCCTCTTTGTGGATTTAATCAGTTGTGGACTGACAATATTTAGTGGGAAAATAGCAAATGTACTGAATGTGTACTGACATTTTTTCTTGTCATTATTTCCTAGATAACACAGTATGCAGCTATTTATGTAATTTTTTAATTGTATTAAGTATTATAAATAACCTGGAGATGACTTACAGTATATGGAAGTATTTGTATAATATGCAGACATTTTATATGTGGTCCTTGAACATCTGAAGTTTTTGATATCCATGGATATCAAATCTAGCCAATCTAGCTTGTATACAGACAAATGTCTAAATATCAAATCAACTTACCTCCATCAACAACTGCTTTCATCAACAGGCTCACCTACCAACATCCTTCATTTGAACTCTCAACAGCTTCTTAATTCCATTTTCTTCTTAGTAGCAGAAGTAATAGAGGAAAGTAAATCAGATTACATCAATCCTCTGTAATCCTAGTGATTTGAGAGCAAGAGATAGGAGGATTGAAGTTCAAGGCCAGCCAAGGCAAAAGTGTTAGTGAGACACTATCTCAAAGAACAAGCTAACCATAGTGCTACTTGCCTCTGATCCCACCCACGTGGAAGTTGTAGGCAGGAGGATAACAGTTTGAAGGCCAAGATCCTATCTGACAAATAACTAAAGCAAAGGAAGAACCTGATATAAAGGGATTGGTAGACAGTAGTTTGAAAAGAGAGAGAACTGCTGAAGAAGAACAGAGCAGTTCAAACAGGCCAGGTGCTTTGTTGGATCCCCCAACCCAGCGCAATGCCAGGGGTTTGGCAGACATTCAGGAGACAATGTGGTTATCTATGTGATCAAAGATGAAAGAATAGGTTCAGCTGTACCCAGAGCTCTGAAGGAACCTAGAAGGAAAAGGAGGTTTTGTGAGAAAGAAGCTACAAGCCACCTTAACAGGGTCATGGACTTTCTAACAGATCATGCTGTAAGGAATTCATTTAATCTGTACATTCCTCTCTCTCCTGATAGAATGCATAACCAATAAAGGGAGGAAATTTTTTTCATGGTGAACTGATGTATTCTACACTCCCAGAAAAGTTCCTGAAAAGTCGTGGCAATGAGTATCATGTGTGTGTGTGTGTGTGTGTGTGTGTGTGTGTGTGTGTGTGTGTACGCATATATATGTATATAAAATCTCCTTTTTGTATACAAATCATATTTTGAAATGTTTAATTTGTCAGTGATCCTAGGCAATGAAACTGAGCTCACTAAAGAACCACTATGTCATCATATCAGGCCATTGTTCCCAATGAATCAGTTGGACATTAAGCAGTTCCAAGACTTCAGCGCAATCTTCCCTCAGATTTACTGTGTGATATGAAGATAGGTTTGACTGCCAGAAGCCATTATTTATTATTTAATCTACTCAAAAGAGCCAGTCCTTTAAATCTTGTTGTGCAGCAAGAGTAGCAAAGACCACAGGGCACAGGTGTGTCTTTATCATCACGGCACACAGCCTTTCCCACTAGTGAAGCTATTATGGAGACCTTCACTCTGTGAGGGATTCACTTAAGATTGAGAAGAGTCTGAGATCTTTGGTGGATCCTGGTTTTGCCACCTGAAACAAACGTATAAAACCTCTTCCCAGTCCATTGGGCAAATCTCGCCATTGGCCAATGATTGCAAAATAAAAACCATTCAATTTAATAATTTAGACCCTGTTTCCAAAGGTTCTAAATTCTTCTTTCATTTTTACCATCAAGGTTTCTTGAGAAACAGGTGGTTTTTTTGTTCTCTGAATACCAAAGGAGAACATGAAATCAGCTTTTTTTTACATTTCTTCAAAATGCAGTATATTTAGCATTTTATTGTTTCTAAAAGTGGGCAGAGCTTTACATTGACTCAATTTTATGTATTTCTTGGTGTTGTAGAAATTGCTGTATGCCAACTAGGCTAGGAAGTTTGGGAGTGTTGAGGAGGGGGATGGGGGAAGGAGCAGAGGGAGGCCAAATGACCTGGATAGTCAGAGGAAATGGCAAATAAAATAATCAAGAATGGAGGACGTGTGAGAAATTTAAGAATGAATTTGGAGGGAGGAATAACTGCCTGTCTTTGCTTGAAGGTTGAAAATTTTAAGACTGAACACTTACAAACAAACTTATTTAAATAAAAGGTGTGCCATATATTTCATTGTAGAAGAACTATCAATACAAGTGGCATCAGAGCTGAAAGGAATGGATTATCAAGACATCAGTTCATCAAGCCTGCAGAGAAGAGAAGGCATATGTTCTGACTTCTCTTCCATGATTGGTCAGTTGCTGTTTCCATAGCAATCCATGTACAGCTCAGACATTTTTTTCCTCTCTCTCCTATCCTGCATTACCTCCATTGCATAGCAAAGAACATGACATTTATAAACAGACATAGTCAGTGAATGTAATAGGATACTGCAGCCATTGTTGGGGCTGATTATTCCAATTGTATTACAGTTACTACCTATACCACACTCTCAAATACTGACAAAACAGCAACAGGACCTTATGTTTTTCCTATCACTGGGGAAAATGGTTTTATATAAATAGATTTTTATACATACTATAGAGGCTTAGGACAATAACAGCATTCATTTTAAGCCAGAATGAACTCACTAGGATTTCTTTATATTTTTTGACATGCATATTTGAATAAGCACGTTTATCTCAGATGTGGCTTGCATCTGAATAGTTCTTTTTAGACTAAAACTAATCCTGCACACTGTCAATGTTGAAACAGTAATCACTCATCAAAAACTTAAACCTGGATTTTTTTTTTTTTAATTACGTACAGCTTGGGTGGGCCCAATGTTTCCTTTGATAAATGCGACCACTAAAAGTGGTCCTCTGACTAGAATCGCTGCTGTTGGGAAATAGCTTATCTGCTTTTTATTCACTTTCCTGTGGAAAATAGTACCTAGTTTATTGTGGAGGTAATTATTCCATGTCCACCCACAGGCCGAGTCCCAGACATGACTAACTCCATTTCCAGCTGCAGAAGTGGATGGGACTGTAGCCTAGGTCTGACCAATCAGAGCTTTGTATCCACTGGTGAATGGCTCAGTGTTAAGAGTGATAAGAGCCAATTCTGCAGTAAAGGCCAAACAGTTAAAGCTGCAACTTCTGCCTGAGCAACCAGAAAAGAGGCAAGATTTGTGCTCCAGACTTGTACCTGAGACAATGAATCTGAGGACTGAGGAAAAAGGAGATAGAAAAGGGAACATGGAAGAGGTGTGAGGGGTGGTGGGAAAGGGGAGAAGGGAATGAGGAAAGGTATCCACTCTTGGAATGGGATGAGTCCACAGAGAAGGGGAGAGAAGAAACAAGATGGGATCTGTAAAATGAGAATCAAATTGTACTCTCTCTGCAGAACGTTGTGAGAGTGAAATTCATTAGCTATATGATGTACTTTAACACCATTCAATATCTAGCATGAACTCCGAAAAGGTTAGCTATTACTATTACAGTTAAAAGTGTAACCATATGTAAAGTTAGGTCTTACCCTTGGTCATTTTAATTATATGGACCTAAACTGCTCTTCTATAGCTAGTCCTAGTTTTAACTGGTTTTCCATCATTGTACCTGAGAAAGTTTCTCTTCCTTCCTATGAGTATAGTCACATATATGTCTATACACACGCATGTATATAAATATAATTTATATACAAATTTAAATTTTTTCAAAGGTAGTATGTGTACTCTAGAACTTGTTCTTTGCCTTGCTATTCTACTAATATGCATATGTCTGAAATATGGATGGATTTATGCACAAATATAAGTGATGGTAGTGTTATAATTGGGTGTGTGTATGTGTGTGTGTGTGTGTGTGTGTGATGTGTGTGTGTGTGTGGTGCAGGTACTGGGACTTTAACTCAGAACCTCTCACTCTCTTGGGTCTTTGCTCAATAATGGTGCTCTACCACATTAGCCATACCTTCACTTTTGGTTTTTTGCTGGTTAATTGGAGTCTCATAGTCTTATCTGCCTGGTCTGGCTTTAAACCTAATCCTCGTATAATACCTTGTAAGTAGCTAGGATTATAGGCATTAGCCACCAATGTCTACCTTATAAATCAACACTTAATTTGTTAAAACTAAAGAAGTAAAGCAAATAAGGTCAAGCAATTTAAGTCCTGTATATATTCATGTATCATGCTATTAATAAAATGGTGCTTATTTTAAAAACTAAATGTATTGGATTTTGGTATCTATATTTACACATATGTACACATAATATGATCTCAAATACATTAAGTAATTATATAAAAAGAAAAATACAAAGATATCAGTTGTCTCTGTCTCATGAATTATTGTCTTTTATTTTTCTATATTTTATGAACTATATATAATAAGCAGTTATTTTTAAAATATTATTTTCCATTATCTGTGTTTGTAGAACTTTATACACTCAAAAATAGGTTTGCTATTATTTTAGACACATACCTAGAAAAGGGAATTCAGAAAAATGAGGATATATATAGACTCTTAAGAATGTTCTCTAATACCTCCATCTTTGTGAATGTTAGTGGAAGCTGAGTATTCAACATATCAAAGTATTGGCAGATATTTCAAAGCTCAGGAGACATAAACATGAATCATATTTCAGTTCTTTCATTTCTTTCTATAGGCAGCACATGGTAGATGCAAAGATCTAAATTTGTGTCTGGTCTCCATAGTAACTGCTTTTGGAGTTTTAACATTAGGCACCTGTTGTTTTGTGGACCCACCTTCAAATAACACTGCAGCTTACAAAATGAATGCTCTGTCTTCTCTCTAATGAACTATTTCTCAATGATGTTTACCCACACACTCTCCTATACTTAAAACATCTAACTTATTATTGTGTGCCTCCTTACTCTATCTGCAAACATAGCAGCTGTGTTTCTTGACTTTAAAAATATTAAATCCTTACTTTCAAGCATTCCTCAAGTATGGAGCTTACAACCAGCCAAAATATTACAGCACAGAGACCTCTATCACTATGTTTGTACTGCATCCATTATTGGATGATTGTGAAAATTACAACACAGATTCTCTGATTTGCACCAGAGCATACATATACACAGTCGCATTTCTAAATATATTGAATTATTTTAGAAATAGTGCAACCCCTTTTCTCTAACTTCAATTTTTAGCTTTTCCTACTTGTAAGCAAGCCAGATGTTGGGGAAGACTCGGGGTTTTTCCTTAGTTCAAATGATTTCTCATTTCTCTGATTTACAGATTTCAAATTATAACAGGAAGTGAATCCTTTTGTAGAAGCACATCCTTTGCAAAGGAGAAAAGACTTTTCAGATACTAGTTTACTAAAGTTTTATCATTCCTTGGACATACATGTTTAAAATCTTAATGTGAATGAAGATTCCAATTTGTTTTAAAAAATGTAATTAGCTGCTCCCAAATGGTGTATACAATGCATTAAAAATAAAAAAGCCGGGTGCCAGTGGTTCATGCCTATAATTCTAGCTACTCAGGAGGCTGAGATCTGAGGATCTGAGGATCCCTGGCAGGAAAGTCCGTGAAACTCTTATCTCCAATAAACCACCAGAAAACTGGAAATGGTGCTGTAGCTCAAGTGGTAGAGTGCTAGCCTTGATCTGAAGAGCTGAGGGACATCGCTCAGGCCCAGAGTGCAGACCAAAAACAAAAGCAAAAAAACCCAAAAAACCAAGAAAACAAAAAACATGGCACACAATCTAAAACAATCCATTGAAACGGGAATGTTCCACAAGGAAATTGAGTTTTCATATTATTATTCAATTTGTCCTTTTGCTGTTTAACACTTAATTTCCTCATCAGACTGTCAGCCCATACTCCTGTCAGTCCTATATCTAAATCAGGACTTCTGCATAGCAGGTCATATTGTGTCTAATAGCCTTCAGTGTCTGTGTCCATGTGGCTTTTGTAAAGGCCCTATTATCCTTTCCTCTGTCCCTTTCTCCTCTTGCCTCTCTTCTTTGTGAGGTAATGGAATAGGATCACCACTGAAGACAAACAGGCCAAGTTAGAACCTCAGCTACACACACATTAACATGTAACCTGTCTGAGCCTCATGGCTTTCCACAAAGGGAGGTAGTATTACCCATTCTACATGGGGGAATAAGGTGATGCAGGAAAACATGTCTCTCTACACATTAGAGTTAATAGTACTTATAAATTGTATTTCCTTGTTTCTTTCCCCCTTACAAATTTCTTCAGTATCCTTAGATGGAGGTTAAGGAAGTCCCCTCCTCAGAGCACTCAGAAACACTGCCTTCCACACAGCTGGTACCAGGCCATCATCCTTACTTCCATTTTCTTTCTGACCAGAGATGTACAGTTGTAGCAACTGGGGTGAGCCCAAGGTCTCAGGAAAATGAAATGCCTACCTGTTGCAAAGTTACGACTTGTTGGAGTTATAAGAACATGGCAAATCAGAATTCTACTCCCTGGTTTCTGAGAAAAAGCAATCAAAACTGGATTGCAGGAGATAGTATTTGTAAAGTCTTGGTATGATGCCCAGTACACAGTAAATGTTCAGTGAGTGTGACCCACTTCCATAAATTATTATTTTTTGAATGAATGGCTAAACAATTATTTCAAGATGCTTAGTTGAGCAATAATGATGATAACCATGAACAACATAAAACCAGTGTCTGGTGAAATAGGAATGTGCATAGATAAAAGTTCAGATGAAGACTGAAGTATAGACCATCACTTTCCTCAAGACAAAGTGGAAGTTTAAATTAAGTGGAGATATAAACCCTAAGACATTCATTTCACTCTCAGCTGTAGTCAGTATATAATGGCTCCCCCAAATCGTTCACCTTGGAATTTAGAAAAACTATTGTTGAACATAAAAATCTCTAATAGGAACAAGAGAGGGGTGAAATCATTCTGAACTTTTCATGGTAGCTACAAGGCTGTCAGCTCTACCATTAAAACTGTGGAAAAATAGATCAAAAGAAAATCTTATGTTTCTGGTTGTTCTGAAAGGTATAAAGATGAAAGTTGCTCATTCCTCCCACTGTATTCTGAAGGAAAATGATGAGAAAATGCTTTGCTAGAGTAATAAAGTTTAGAGGTCAGAAACATCAGCAAGGAACTTTTGCTTTGGAATACCTGGAATGAATTTGAGGACTATGTCTTACAAACCCTCTGAAATTATTTGGTCAGGTGAACGTGTGTGTGTGTGTGTGTGTGTGTGTGTGTGTGTGTGTGTGTGTGTGTGTGTGTGTGTGTGTGTGTGTGTGTGTGTGTGTGTGTGTGTGTGTAATGAATCAACCTATGGAGAAAAAACAGGGCATTGATGAACACATAAATTAGAAAGAAAACTTAGCTTTCAAAGGAGCTGAACTTGTGTGGTTACATCTTGTGTATCATGCAAAATTCTATGGAGAGAAATAGGTTTTTCAAATGACATTCTCATAGAATACTTGACCCAAAAGGCATCAGAATCACTCAGCTAGATAAAAGAAATAATTTCACAGGTAGGTAAAGTGGATTGTGGGAGATGATAAGGGATTTATTCGAGGACCACTGGCGGGCACATCACTACAAAACACACTTCTATCCATTTTTAGTTTGTCACTTTCCCCCGTAAACTCTGGCAGAAATTAAAGATGTTGAGAGCCTGAGGGATGATGGCATGAATGAATGTCATTATGATGTTATTCATCACTCAAGAGCAGGAATCAAAAGTTATTCCACTGTTTGTGTCTCCCCTTTTCCTTAACACTGATGTTCAAGAGATCATCATAAATGAAGGCAACTAGATGACAGGATGGCATAGATAAGGTGCCAAGGACCCATAGAATTTTAGACAAATGAGTAAGTAGATGGATATCATTGGAGATATTTGTTAATACTCCATTAATGTTCGATAGGCACAAAAACTAGCATATAATTTCATTTACAAGATTCCTCCCTGAAGAAAACTACCCAGATTTTTGCCTCCATTCACTTCAGCTTTCCCATTTATTTCTGACACTATTTACATATGAGACTGCTTCTGAAAATATTCCAGGGAAAGCCACATAGCACCATGATAGAACCTTTTCAGCGAGCACCAACTCCACTTTTGCTTCTTTCTGGTCTCTCCTAATTTCCTGCTCTTGGTCTTGGTTCTCTCTATAAATGTTTTCTCTCCTCTGATACCATTTCCTTTTCTTTCATGAGCTCATCTTTCTTGCCTCCTCTGGTTATATATTTATATGTAGCCAAAGATTAAATATGTATCTAACTAGGATAATCAAATAACATAGTTTGGTAAAGAACTCCTTGTATTCATTAGCATAGCATCAATCAGGCTTTTCTGGGATGTAAGAATACGAGACAGGTTATCCTAAATTCAGGCAAATGGATACATTTGTGCAATGCTTTAATCTTATAGTGACAGCATGATGTTTATAGAAACACAAGTCAGTTCTTGATGCAATCAAATCCTAATGGGCAAAGTATTACAAGCACTGCAAATTTTCTCCTTATAACCCATTCTGTCCTTAACAACATATAATATTTACTGAGTTCCTACTATATGCAAGATGAATTTTCTTGTTTTATTATCATAGTTAAGTATCACAAGTAACATAATCATTTTCATTTTACAGATGTAGAAATCTATTCAGAGTTTAAATAGGTAGAAAAAAGTAGGGCTGAACTTTTACACAGATTAATCTGTTTCCACAATTGACTTAATTCTTGTGAATATCACACAAATACAGTAAACATCCTTAAACCAGGGATGGAGATGTAGCTTAGAAGGGAGCTTGTCCAGCATCACAAACAAGATCTCAAGTTCCATTCCCAATACCAGGAAACTAACAAGAAGTCCTACACCTATCAGTAGTTTCCCTTTCAACCACCTCTTGATGTAAACAACTTTAGGTTATTACTATAGGATGTGCGGTTTCTATGTATTTTATATTTAGGCATTTAATTTATCTAGGTGACTAAATGTTAAGATCTCTTTTGTCCCTGTGACAAAATATGTGCCCTAAACAACTTGAAAGACTGATTTTGGTTCACAGTTTTAAGGTTTCAGTTGATCAGGATGAGGAGCAGAGCTGTTCACATCGTGGTGGCCAGACAGTGAAGAGATTGACTTCTCTAGCTACCCTTTTGCCTTGTCTCTCACATGCTGTCCAGATCCCCAGCCTATAGCATTGTGCCATCCACGTTCAGGGCAGGTCCTCCCACCCCCTTAGTTAATTCTCTCTAAAGGCACCTCACAGACACACCCAGAGGTGTGCTTCACTTCATCTCCTAGGCACTTCTCAATTCAATCAAATTGGTAGTCAAAATTACCTATCACAATTCCACATTCATGATTTACAACAGACTCAAAATCTAATCAGTAAGAGTCCAAGACAGGAATTTTTTAAAAGATGATAAAGAGCTACTTCTCAAAGAAGCAATGTCAGAATAGTTTCTAAAACAAAGAGTGTTGTCTCAGTCTCCATAAATTTCCAGCACACCAATAGAAGAGAAGATACTTCCATTATGGAAATTCTACAAAGTCACTAAGTGTGGAATCATAGTACAATTAGGAAATAGGCAAGAGTTGAATGAAAAAAGACAAAGAACCTTATTCACAAAGTATATGAAGACTTGAATAAAGAATAAGTAGGCCAGGTTCTTTTATAATTAGATTTCATAAAGATGACAAATTCTCAAAATGAATCTACAAGTACAATGTCATCCTATTCTAAACAAAATGCTGAAGTAGTTATTTAAATTCCAAAAGATAAATATCTAAGAATTGCAATTAGTATGCCTACTACCAGATACAAAAATTTATCATAACGTTTCAGTGATTCTGGCATCACCCCAAGACAGATCAAGGGTCAGAAATATGATTAAATGTCTTATAACCACAAAACTTTAATGCAGTAGGAACATAAAAATTATCAAAAACCAAATGTTTAACAACAAACTGATTAGTGAATAACTAATGCAAATCTGGAGAAATATGCAAATGTGCATATTTAGTATTCTCAGATTTACTGGTTAGACTGAAGGTGTTGAAACTTGATAAAGTCTAACAAATTCCATGTAATTACCCTTTGCCTTGTAATATCATTTGTTGGTATTATTGCTGAAAATATAGTATGTACAAGAATATTTGTAAAAAGGTTGTTTTTTAATTTTTTTGTTACAGCAAATATATCTATAATTGTTACTATGACTCAAACTAAACTCCTACTTGCTGGGCTTGCTGCTCCACTGGTGATCTACCACATGAGCCATTAACTCAGCTTCTTTTTTTTTTTTTTTTTCTCAAGGCTAGTGTGCCCTACTACTTTGAGCCACAGCACCACTTCCACACACAGCATTTGTGAGTTATTTTGGAGATGGAATCTTGAGGGTTTTTCTGTACAGACTAGCTTCAAACAATGATCCTCTGGATCTCAGCCTCATGAGTAGCTCAGAATACAGGCATGAGTCATTGACATTTAGCTTCTAATAAAATTTTTGTGGGCCCAAAGTAAAGAATAATAGATATGGTATTTTTAAAATCTAATTACTTGTAGAAAAATGTGGACCATTTTGAGTGGACATAGACATACATTTGGAAATGTACACACATATTATATACAAAAATGACACTTAAGGCTGGGTGCAGGTGGCTCATGTCTGTAATCCTGCTACTCAGGAAGTTAAGATCTGAGGCTCATGATTCAAAACCAGCCAGGGCAGGAAAAGTCCCTGAGATTCTTATCTCCAATAAACCACCAGAAAACCAGAAGTGGCGCTGTAGCTCAAGTGGCAGAGCACTAGCCTTGAGCTGAAAAGCTGAGGGACAGTGCCCAGGCCCAGAGTTCAAGCTCCACGACTGACACACACGCAACAAAAGACAATTACATGGCTATCACATATATTAACCCCTTGGTGCTGCTGCTGGTATTGGAATAGCTATAGTAAAAGGAATAGATATACTGCTGAACTGTTAGATGTCAGAAAGTTCAGACAGGAACTTTCATGCAAGCCCTTTTGTAGTTTGAGCCATAATGCTGTAAACAAACTAAATTTATATACTTTAGCAATCTAGTTAAGTATTAACAGTAGAAATTATTCCCTCACATAGCTATCAAGTAATGCTAATATCTGGACTTCCTTGATACTATGAACTTCTTTCTGTAACAGCATTTATCATATTGCATTATACTTAGCTATCTATATTATCTAAATTTCTATCTACCATACTGCCATACAAGGACCACTATAGGACAGTAAATATTCATAGATTCATTTCATTGATGCATTCACTCATTCTTCAGTGCTAGACAAGATGTTTATTCAACCATGAATGGCTGGTACCTGGCCTGAAGACTGACATAGAAGAACTCAGTATACTACATTTTAATGTATGCATGAATAAATAAATAAGGCAAGTTCACAATTCATCATAGGATTCAAGATGACAGTTCTTTAAAATCTGTATTATCCTTTTTTCTCAGGACACACAGAAATTCTAATTTTTCTTGCCTCAACAGGAAAGTTGCACTCATGTTGAATATACATTCTCAATCCTTTTTTTTACAGTTAAATTATCTTTAAGTGGTTGTACAAAGGAGTTACCATTTAAGAAAGCAGTCTGTGAACTGAATAAAATGCATCTTAATCAATGCCATCCTTTTTAACATTCTCACTCATCCCTCCCCTATTGATCTCTTCCTGCACTGTTTTTTTTTTTGGGGGGGGGGGTCTGGCCATGGGGCCTGAACTCTGGGTCTGGGCACTGTCCTTCAGCTCTTCAGCTCAAGGCTAGCGCTCTACCACTTGAGCCATAGCGCCACTTCCGGCTTTTTTCTTTTTGCTTATATGGTGCTGAGGAATCGAACCCAGGGCCTCATGCATGCAAGGCAAGCGCTCTACCACTGAGCCACCTTCCCAGCCCCCCTGCACGCTTTTTATTTCTGTAGGATCTATATTTAATTCTTAAAGTACAAGAACCTGCTTCCTGATGCTTACTTGCTGAACTCTGACTTTGCTTTTCTATGGAATTGCACTATTTGAGTTCTCCCTTGAATCTGTCTCATTTCAGATGCTGACAGGTATGCAGCTAAAAGGGAATCCTAATACACTGTTGGTGGGAATGTAAATTTGTTCAACCATTCTGGAAAGCAGTGTGGAAGTTCCTCAAAAAACTAAACATAGAACTACCCTATGGTCCAGCAATTCCACTCCTGGGTATTTATCCAAAAGGTTACAAACCAGGATACAAGAGAGCCACCTGCACAAGCATGTTCACCAAAGCCAAGGTATGGAATCAGCCTTGGAGCTCCTGGGTGGAAAATGGAACAAGGAAATGTCATATATATATATAAATGTCATATATATATATACATATATATATATATATATGACATTTCCTTGTTCCTTGTTCCATATATATATATGCACATATATATCCAATGGAATTTTACTTATCTATTAGAAAGAACGATAATGTACCATTTGTAAATAAATGGAAAAGCCTGGAAAAATTAAGTGAAGTCAGGCCCAGAGAAATAAAGGATGTACATTTTCTCTTACATGTAGAAGCTAGATTTACTTTGTAAAGTTATAAGTAAGTACATTGGGTGGTATATAAGTGTAGACAAATGCATTCTGAATCTTTTATGGAGAAAACTTGATACACATACAGAAAGATTAAATATATTCATCCCAACACCAATGAAAAGTTAAAGTTCCTCTTGTTTTGCTACTTTCCTTTTTAGTAAATTCACATATTTTCAAAAACTATAATTATTGCAGGTAGAATAGACACAAAATATTTCATAAATTCAAGCATCATATATACTGGGACAAAAATCTTTCCCTCAATAGCCCTAGGAGGATAGGAGAGTTTGATAGAAATCAGTAGATAAAAGCAGCATGAACAAGTGATTCCCACAAAGTCATAAAACCTTTCAATACAACAATTTGATTTAACTCTAATAGAACTGTGTTCTAAGCCACTATTTTACCATTTCTTCTCTAAGATAAGAACCATATCTCTGCTGAAAGCAAAGAAGTCAGAAAATACAGCAGCATTGAGCAGACTTTTTGCTGAATGGCACACATATGCAGAGGTAGAGTCTGGCTACTTGTGGATTTTGCTTTAAAACAATTCCTGAAATCTATAAGAAAGAAGACTAGCTAGAACTTAGAATTTCCAAGGGAGTCAAGTTGTCTGACAGCTGCCTTTGTGTACCTCTGCATTAACCACTATACTTCGTTCCAATTTGATGGGCTTATAGCTTTATGTCCTCTTGCCACTGCCTTGTAAGTAATTCCCAAGCAATATCATTTTTGCTTTTGATCCCTGGGCTTAACCTAGTGCTAAGCATATAATAATACCTGATAAGTATATGCACCAAAGAACACAGGTCATGTTCTCAGTGTGACATGTTGGAAAGCGATTCTATTCTTGGTGCTGCATTCTGAAGAGCATATTTAATTGATCCATGTGACAATAAACCAGGTTTCTACTTACTTTTTGGAAAAGTGAGGAGATATCTTGTAATAACATTTTCAATGTGAAAGTTTTATAATTTTATGTAAGGGTGAAGTATTGGAGCTGAAGAGAAGCAAGGTGGTGACAGATCAAAAGGAAACTAAACATAACAAAACAGTCAGCATGTATCCAAATCTTACCACACATATACTAAGTAGGGACTGAAGGAGTTCAGGAAAGGCCATCACATCTTGGATTTCAGAGGACTTTTAGGCAACAGTAATTTCAGGAGTGAAAGTCTTTCTCTGAATTCATCTTACATACCAAAAGACAGATCCTCCACAATGAGTTGAATTGTCTAAATCTCTTCTGCAGAAATTTCATCATGGGAGTAAATACATCCACAAGCTATCCAGTGTCGTTCAGAGGGTCCATTTATCTTTCCTTCAAGTCAGTAACTCTTCCTGAAATTGTCTCTATCTTCCTTCCTTCTCCTTAGGAAGAGCATATACAAGCTTCTAAATCTTACTGGGCTTAGTGGGTCTTTGCTTATATTTTATGTGATGCTTCCATGCATGTAATAGGCTTATATACACCTTTTCTCCTATCAATCCGTTTTTCATTTATTTATAACCTCAATTATCAAGCCCTCAGAGGGGAAAGAGAAATTTTACTTCTCCCATAAAGGTCTTTCCATTTATTTTTTTCATTTAATCTTTACAATTTAGAAACTATTGATGTTCCCATTTCATGCATGAATAATAAATGTACAGAGAGGTGAGTAACTTGGACAAGTTCAGAGACGTAATCTTACTAAGGAACTTAGGCTTATCTGATCTGTACTTGCTACCAATAGAAATATAAGTGGTTATAAGTATGCACAGATAGCTCAAGCCAGGATGAAAGTGTTCAATATAATTCCTTCCATTAGGCACAACTTTAAAAAAAATTATCAACATAGTTTTACTGAACTTTGTGACAAACCTTGATGTAATCTTTGAATAATCACAGCAGTTATAGATTCTTCTAATCCATTAATTCACTGTTTTGGGAAGCTTAATTGACTGTTTGGGAAGGACATGCAGGAAGTCTTCATCAATGAATTTATATTCTGGGTAGCTTACACAGAGTATGCAAGCAACCTATGTACATTGATCAGGAGATTAGTCTATAAAATGGTAGTACTTCAGTGACAATGGGTTACTAGTAGCTCTAATGTAGAATTTTGAATACTTAGATACTGCTATATGTATTTTCTCTATATAGCTGCCTGATTGACAAGTTCTTTGATAGTAAGGCCTTGGTCATGTGCTTTGCTATATCCAGAGAAGAACTCAATAAGCATTGTTGAAAGTAGTATGGAATCAGGAATCAAATTATGGAGAAATACTAAGGAGAGGTAATATTCTTTTATGTGACTTGCTGAGAAAACTAGAGCATTGTTTCTGTAGAACTCCTGCAAAGAAAGCATAACTCAGAACTGAACATGATGCTGAGCAAGGATGATGATCAATCTGAATACAACCACTAACCAATAGAATTTTCTGTAATGATGGAAACATTCTATATTTGAGTTTTTCCATCAAATTCAACAACTACGTAGCTGGTAAACACAAAAATAGAACTGAAAAATAGGAATAAAAATAGACTGAAAAATAGAATTAAAAATTTTACTTTCATTTCAGTTAATGTTACTTTCATTTCAGTTAATGTTAAATCAAAATAGTAACATGCAACTATTGACTACCATATTAGGGAGCCCAGCTGTAGATGCTCAACTTTCTTGAAAACATGCAAGATAAGAGCTAATAACTGCTCATAGACTATAAAAGACAAAGAGAAATGAAAATTAAAGATAATGATACTCTGGATGCTACACTAGACCAGGAAAATAAAACTCATTATCGGGACAGTTTGTAACACTCAATAGACTATGTGTTTTAGGCAGGTGTATGTATGAAGCATGACTTTTTCTTGACTGCAAGGGAGAAGAATACACCTGACTTTGGTAAATTAGAAAATTTAGGAGTAATTTGGAATACGATCCTCAAGTTATTCCCAAGGTGTTCACAAAGACTGCTATTAAAGGATAATATATTCAATATGAGTTTATATTACATAGAGTGATTCATAATTTTTATGTAGACAAAGATTTCTTAGAGGATTTTTATCCTTGTCTCAAATGATAAGCAATTTTTCTGGAAGTGAAGTAGTATAAGATGTAATTCTCGTCAGTAAAAATAGTATTTCTAACAACATTTCTGGAACCTAAGACCTCCAAAGATCACAATAGCTCAGATTCTGCCTCTGGTGATCCTACAAATAGTCATGCATCCTGACCAGTTGAGCATTTCTAGAAACAGTGAATCTGTTACCATCTTTGAGGTAGCTTGTGTCATCAGTCAGCCTTAGCCTTTATAAACTACTTTTTATTCTAAACAAAAATCTATCCACATGCATTTTCCCATCTCTATCTGTTCATCATTCTGCTTTATTAAAGACCAGAAAGAATAAGCCTGACCTTTACTTCCTGCTCTTTCTGCATATATATCCTCCGCATTTTTTTTAATTTTTATTTTTTTCATTGTGAAAATACTGTACAGAGGGGTTACAATTACATGGGCAAGATAGTGAGTACATTTCTTTTTTTTTATTGTGAAAATACTGTACAGAGGGGTTACAATTACATGGGCAAGATAGTGAGTACATTTCTTATCAAGCATTGTAGCCTCCTCCTTTGTTTACCCTTCCCATCCCTTCCAGTCCTCCCTCCCCCGCCAATCCTCCCCCCAAGTTGTAAAGTTCGTTTTTGACATGACAACTTGTACTTCTCATTGTTGCAATGGGTCCACCAGTATCCTTATTTAAACGACTTGTTTTTCCCCTTCCCCTCCACAAATTATACAGACATCAAATACAGTGAAAGCATGGGTTATACTGTGGGGGAGGGACATACAAAGCAACAAAGAAATAATCTTGTAATTGCGTTAGAAACAAATGCATGAAAGAAAAAAAAACATTTAAAATACATATCTTAGGGTTCATTTTCCTAACATCACAATATCTGACCTTTTCTGCTTGACTCAGACATATACTAGATATTGCAAATAAGGGAAATCATGGGACCTATGTTTCTTTGGGCTTGGCTTACTTCACTTAATATAATTTTTTCCAAGTCTTTCCATTTCCTAACAAATGGGGCAATGTCATTCTTTCTGATGGAGGCATAGAATTCCATTGTGTATATATACCACATTTTCTTGATCCATTCATCTACTGAGGGGCATCTGGGTTGGTTCCAGATCTTAGCTATGGTAAATAATGCTGCAATAAACATATTTGTGCAGGTAGCTGTAGTGTGGTCTTGTTTGTAAACATTTGGGTAAATGCCCAAAAGTGGGACTGCTGGGTCATAATAGACACATGAAGAAATGCTCAACCTCCATAGCCATAAAAGAAATGCAAATCAAAACAACATTGAGCTACCACCTCACCCCAGTTAGAATGGCAAAAATCAAGAACTCTAATAACAACAGATGCTGGAGGGGATGTGGACAGAAGGGAACCTTACTGCATTGTTGGTGGGAGTGTAAACTTGTTCAACCACTTTGGAAAGCAGTATGGAGGTTCCGCATTTTTTTTTGTCGTATGTGGGGTTTGACCTCTGGGCTTGGGCACTGTCCCTGAGCCCTTCAGCTCAAGGCAAGCACTCTACCACTTGAGCCATAGCACCATTTCTGGTCTTCTGGTGGTTTATTGGAGATAAGAGTCTTACAGACTTCCCTGCCTGGGCTGGCTTTGAACAGCGATCCTCAGATCTCAGCCTCCCAAATAGCTAGGATTATAGACGTGAGCCACCAGTGCCAGGCTGTCCTCTGCATATTTGTTTAAACAGTTGGATCTTTTTGAAGCAAACTATTGTAAATCCATACTTTTTTCGCTCATCTCAGTTATAATTTCCATTACATGCCAACATTTTCTATATCTTCCTTAAAGTGTGGTGAGTCTAAACATCCTGTTTTTCATATCCTCTTCTAAGAAACAAGAACAGTAGGATTATTGGATCCTGTTTTTCAGACAATTACACGTCCATTAAAGAGTTTCAAAACCATAATCAAGAGGAAGGTCACAGAATTTTGCTCTCATTGACTTTAGAGAAACTATAAGCTCTCCTCAGTAGGTTGTATTTTCCGTTATTGTATGGAGTTTGATTTGTGAGATTCAAGTGTGGAAATCTGCATTTATCATTATTTTCTATATTTTCTTAGAGCTCACAATTTACTCTGTGGAGATCTTTTGGGCCCTAACTTATTATTCAAATTATTTTAGATCCCTTCCAGACATACATCAATTTTAATTGCAGTGAGATTAGATGTTCTGTAGTTACTATTAAAGCTTAATCATAATAATTAGTATAAAATAAGTTAAGAAAAGATTTATATTAAGAGATAAATCACAAAAGATATTAAAATGTGGAATTATGACCATCATCAAAAAGGTGTGAATGTGCATAAAAAGAAAGAAGGAAAGAGAATGTGAAAGCAATAGGGAAAATATAGGATAGCAATAATGCTTATGTACCAAAGGTGATGCCTCAATAAAAAATGGTCATAATTTTACCTGAATCCTAAGTATTTTAACAAGACATTTTTGTTTGCTTGCCCTACATATAAGATATTGTAATATACCATCCGAATGGTTGTAATACAACAGGTCTTAAAACTGGTGCTCAGGGCTGGGAAGGTGGCTCAGTGGTAGAGTGCTTGCCTTGTATGCATGAGGCCCTGGATTCGATTTCTCAGCACCACATAAGCAGAAAAGGCCAGATGTGGCGCTGTGGCTCAAGTGGTAGAGTTCTACCCTTGAGCTGAAGAGCTGAGGGACAGTGCCCAGACCCAGAGTTCAGGCCCCACAACCTACAAACAACAACAACAACAACAAAACTGGTGCTCAAAAATTTCAAGGATTACTCTGTTCCCTAAAGAGAAAAATCAATGGTATGGCAAATGAAATTATCTGCATCAGACCCAGGCATTAAAATCTTTCCACCTGTTTCTGCACAAAGAAATCTAACATATATAGTGTATTATACACATACTTGCTTGAAGATTCTAAATATATCATCCCTTTACATACATGGCTCCTGCTGCCTGGGTACCCTCTCTTCTGTCATTTGGCAAAACTCTGATTCAGGTTAGCTTGGGCATCATTTCCTTTCAGAATGACTAGATTTCTTTCCCTCATCCTTCATTTATCTACCTTGTGTATCTGCTGTGTGCATAGGCCCAACAGCAGACATCCCATACTGTAATTACCTCTCTGCTTCCCTTTATAAGTTAAAAAGAAGCTAATAGAGGAGAATCTGGCATATAATAGATAGATGTGTTGAGGTGCCTTCAATGAATGGAAACCCTTTATACAATAAAATACAATCTGGTTGTTTTCTCTTTCTAAAAAGGGAATATTCAACCTGGGATTGGGTTATTGCCTTAAGTAGGACTCTTTGTTTGCCAGAATGAAATTCCAACTCAACTTGATTTAAGAATAAAAATGTGGAAAAGGCCCAGCTTCATAGTAATAAAAGACTACCTTTCAGAGAATTGAAGAAAAGAAAGGAATTGAACTTCTGGACACTCTTCAGTGTATATGAAAGAAACTAGAAAGTGTCAAGAATTGTTATTGGAGAAAGGGTCTAAATGGAACTATATTTTAAGATAGCTATGGAAATGGAATAAAGAATAAGTTATAATAGAAAACTGAGTTAGGAAGCTGTTGCATTTTCAGTCTGCTACTATATAATAGCAGAAGAGAAGTAAAGGAATAATTGTGGTGTACAGCCTTTGTGTATGACTCATTTAAGAATTTATGTGAATTATGTGCTCATTCTCCTCATAGACTAATAGTTCACAGATTTCTTTATAGCCCATCCTTGACCTTCCTCTAGGAATAATAGGTAAGAAAGACACTGGAAAGAAAAAATACATAAGTATTTGAATTAGATGCAAGGTGGAGATAAGGGAGTTTGAGCCAAAGATTATATGCGGGGTTTTGAACGTAATGACTAGAAAAGAAATGTGGCCATAAACTGAAAGAGGAAGAAATTAGAAATCAGACAAACAAGTATATTGTATAGGAAGTAAATAGAAGATGATATGCCTAGTTTCAAATTCCCGTCTCTGATATTGTAGAGAAAACAGTCATGTGGAAGTAAATCATTTATTTTCTTTTAAAATTTTATTTGTAAAGATGCTGCACAGAGGGTTTGCAGTTACATGAGTAAGGTAAAGGGTACTTTTTTTTTGTAGAGCACTGTTACCCCCTCCTTTGTTTTTCCCCTACCATCTCTCCCCACCTCCCCAACTCCTCCCTCCACCCTCCCCGAAGTTGTAAAGTTTGTTATCAACATAGTGTCTTGTGCATCTCATTGTTACAATGGGTCAACCTATATCCTTATTTCAGCATTTTGTTATTTCCCTTCCCCTCCCCAAATTAGAAAATTGTATATACAAGATGCAGGGCACAACAGGAATCAACTACAATGAAAACAGGGGTTATACCATGGGAGAAGAACATACAAAAGAAGCAAAAAATTAACATAGTACATATAAGTACATTAAAAAAAAACAACAGCAACAAAGATAAAACCTCTTCTCCAATTAACCACCAGAAAACTGGAAGTGGTGCTGAGGCTCAAGTGGTAGAGTGCTTCCTTGCCTTAAGCTGAAGAGCTCAGAAACAGTGCCCAGGTGCAGAGTCCATGACCAACATTAAAAAATTAATTATAATCCCACAGAAAATGACCATTTTTACCTTTAAAAAGAGAATTGTCATTCTAGGTATGATAAGATGAATAGAGAAAAATAATCTTAGACAAAATTGTTATGGATCATGCATATGTAATCACTAGGCAAAATGAGAAGAGACAAGATGATTTTAATTTATATGTAACAATAATCAATAGGTATAAGTGCAAGCTTTGCCTCCAGGGGAGGGTTAACCATTAAGTGACTTTTCTGGGACGTGTATTTATACACATTTCAACTATTTCTATCTTTGTTGTTTGTGTATTTCTTGGCTAATTTTATAGAAAGTACTATAGATGTAATTTCTAGCTGGAGAGTGAACTTTTCTTTTTCCTTTGTAGTTTTAAGATTTTATGAAGATTTTCTCTTGCAATGCTCTATCACGTTTTAAAAAATCTACAACCTTGCTAGTAACAAAGCACTGTGAGAAAAATTTTTTTCTATCAAAATCATATTAAATGAAGTAAGCCAGACGCAAAGATATATATAGATATATATCCATTCCCACTCCTACCTCTCCCGTTCCTCCTCCTCCCAAAGTTGTAAAGTCCATTCCAACATAGTGTCTTGTGAGTATCATTGTTGCAGTGGGTCATCCTGTGTCCTTGTTTCAGCATTTTATTACCCTTCCCCTCCCCAAATAAGATAAACATATATACAAGATGTACAGTACCAAAATCAAATGCAATGAAAACAGGAATATGCCATAGGAAGAAGAACATACAAAAGAAACAAGTTGAACAAGTTGAACAGTGCAGTGGGGTTCCTTTTTGGCCACATCCCCTCCAGCATTGGCTGTTACTAGATTTCTTGATTATAGCCGTGTGAGGTGGAATCTCAATGTTGTTTTGATTTGCATTTCTTTTGTGACTAGAGAGGTTAAGCATTTCTTCATGTGTCTATTGACCATTCTTATTTCCTTTTCAGAAAAGTCTCTCTTTAAGTCTTTAGACCACTTACTAATGGGGTGGTTGTTTCTTTGAGGGGATTTTTTGGGGGGATTTAATTTTTTTGAGTTCTAAGTATATTTTAGATATGAGGTCCTTGTCCGTTGTATGGTTAGTGACGATCTTCTCCCGATCTGTGGGTTTTTCTATTGATCTTGCTAGCTATGTCCTTTGCCATGCAGAAGCTCTGCAGTGTTATGCAGTCCCATTTGTTTAACCTTTCTTTGATTTGTTGTGTTTCTGGATCTCTATTAAGAAAATTTGGGCCTGTGCCAAGGAGACCTAGGGTTTTTCCTATTCCTTCCTGTAATCTTTTTAGGGTGTCTGCTTTGACTTCGAGGTCTTTGATCCATTTAGAGTTGATTTTGGTGCAGGGTGATATATGAGGATTTAACTTTAGTTTTCTACAGGTGTTTAACCAGTGTTGCCAGAACCATTTACTGAAGGGGCTGTCTTTCTTCCATTCTATTTTTTGGCTCCTCAAAGATTAGGTCTGCAGGTTCATTTCTGAGGAAATTAAAGCAGAACTAAGGAAGTAGAAAAACCTCCCATGCTTCTGGATTAGGAGGATTAACATCATGAAAATGGCAATACTAACAAAGGCTATCTACAAATTCAACGCAATACCTATCAATGTTCCAACCTCATTCCTCAATGAAATAGAAGATGCAATCCAAAAATTCATATGAAACAATAGAAGACCCAAAATAGCAAAAAAACAATCCTTAGCAGAAAGAATGGTACTGGAGGAATATCAATACCAAACTTCAAACTCTACTACAAAGCCATAGTAATTTAAACAGCTTGGTACTGGCACAAGAACAGACCTGAGGACCAATAGAATAGAACTGAAGACTGAGAAATAAATCATTTCTATATCCTGATAACCTTCTATATCTGAGTAGTTGATATCTTTTAGCTTACTGACTGATCACTTACCTCCAATAGAAAGCTGAGGCTTCCAAAACCTTGAAACAAATACAAGCTCTTATAGTTCATTAAGCACTACAGAGCGAATCTGAATCCACGTCTTCTTGGTCTTACAACCATATAGTCCTCTACTCTCCCATAATACCTTTCTGAAGTCAGCCAGGAGACGAGACTACAGCTTGCCTTATCATTCTCATCAGTGCCAGTTTAGAGTTAAACTGTTCTGTAAATTTGTAGTTTGTGTTTATCTTGTCTCCACATGGAGGTTATAAATCCTTTAACAAAAGAGACAGCATTGTAAATTTTCTTATCCCCTTGTGCAACACCTCTTGCAGGTCTTAACACAGAAAAAGACTCCACTGAACGGTAGAATGATCAATAGTCCAGGTCTCTGGTGAAAATTACATCGCTTCTTCACAAGTTGGAATCATCATGAATCATTTATCTGAGACTTCCCTTTCCTTGAATAGATTGGCAGATATAACATATGGGAAGATGTAATAGGTGGAAATTAAAACACACACACACACACACACACACACACACACACACACACCAGTCAGCTTCATTCTCCAAACTTCCCATCTCCATATCTCTGAAGCTTTGTTCTCTTCCATGTTGTTCAGGTCACTAAGGACGAGGCTGAAGAGCAGGACTTGCTATGCTTGCCAGGGGCCAGGGGCATCCCTGTACAATGTTGTCACCAATCCTACCACAGATGCCCATTCCCACACAGTTCATAAAAATAACTCAGCCATAACAAAGCTGCATTGTGACACTTCACCAAGTCAAGTCTACTGATCTCATGCCAATGAGAAGAAACTGATGACTACTGCTTGATGTAAGCTATTAGAAGGGAGTTTGAAAAGATCAACTGAAACACTTGAACTTCTTTTCCAAAAATTAAAAAAAACAGTCAAAGTTGACAGCTGTATCAATTCCCCCATCTCCCCAGAATGTCCTAAAGAACATCATGCTGCCATTACCAATAGCTACAATTTAATTATCTTATCTGATATTTTGAAGTTGGTTATATACTTTAAATATGTTGACTTCTTTCAAAACAAATACGGTTTCCTCAGGAAAAAAATAATTCTCTGTATTACTCTAAACACTATGTAATGAAGTACTGAGGTTTCAAAGGAGGAAAAGAGAAATAACCTGTCATTTAGAGATGGAAATGTTCAAAAGCACCCAATAATACACATATCCATGACACACTGTTCATTTCATTGAGATCCAGGACTTCCTGTTGATAATATCAACATAAAAGCTAGGACTGTATTAGATTCATTAATTCATTTATGTTTCCTGTATCTGAAATACAGTATGTTCCCCAAAGTATGTGTTGATATGCTCATTGAAGCATTATTTACCATAGCTAAGATATGGATCTAACCCAGATCCCCCTCAGTAGATGAATGGATCAAGAAAATATGATATATATGTATATATATGCATCAGAAAGAATGGCACCAGAAAGAATGACACCAACTCATTTGTTAGGAATGGAAAGATATGGAAAAATCATATTAAGTGAAGTAAACTAGACCTAAATAAACACAGGCTCCATGGTTTCTCTAATTTGTAATAATTAGTGTATGTCTAGGTCTAGTAGAGGGTCACAATAGCTCAATGGCTATGTACATATGATCATATAAAATGATACTAATCAAAATGAACTCCAATATATGGAAACAAGAGGTTTTTCTTTGTTGTTGTTTTTAATGTACTCAATAAGTTATTTCTTTTTTCTTTCATTTTTTTTCTCCTTGGTTTATTTCCTGTTGTCACTGTTTTATTTTGATACCCTGTGTCTTGTATATACATTTATCTGATATGGGGAAGGGAAGGGGGATAACAAAATGATGAGACAAAGGACAAAGGGTGAGCCAATGCAACAGCAATATTCACAAGACAGTATGTTGGAAATATGCTTTACAACTTAGGGGGTGGCTCTGGGGGAAGGGAAAGTAGGACAACAACCTGGGAGGGAAATACAATATTTGGCAATAAATGTACTCATTATCTTACTTATGCAACTGTAACCTCTCTATACATCACCTTTACAAGAAACTTAAAACAAAAGTATGTGTTGAATGGATTAACACACCACTAAATGAATGACTATGAGCAAGGACCTTCACACAATTAGGAAACATAAGTGGTATCCAAATCTATTGATCTGAATAAAGATTAATGAATTTTTTTCCCAATTAGAGAATACTATCCATCTTTTCCATTGTCTCATTCTCATCATTAGAGAGCATCTGTTTTTAAACAGAAAAATGGTTCTCTTACTAACAAAATCATATAAAACTTACACACACACACACACACACACACACACACACAAATGTGGCTATCAATTTCCTTTCTGCTCAGTTATTGTAAGCCTAGGCATGACTAGCAACAGAGAGTTCAAAGGAGCTGATAGACCTAAAATTCTGTAATTAGAAGAACCGGGGGCAGATGTTCTATGTGGACTGTTATATTGTTGTTCACCAAAGTATGGCCCTAAGCTGTCCTGGGAGAATCTGAAAGCCCAGAGGCCATGAGTTGGTCTTTAAGACGCAGAGCTGAAATCCTAACCCTGAGCTATCCCACTGCTTAGTGATCTCAGGTCAAAAGGGACTGATTCAAAAGGAGCTTCTGCCAAGTGTCGCTGTCAGAGTAGCATTAAGAAGTCACAGAGAGGTCATCTGGGAAAGAATGGTTGAAGTCATTCATTTTATATCAGAGTTATCAATCCTCTTCTTAACTATCACTCTAGAGAAAATTAGAGATGATTAATCAACTTCAGACTCTTCAACCAAAAAGATAATGACAATTACCTGCCAAATAAATTAGTGAAACCAGGGGAAAGAATCTCACACTTAGAATACTTCTTTGTAACTCTACTCAGGTTCCAACATCTTTAACAAAAAGTAAGATACACTGAGAGAGAGAGAGAGAGACAGACAGACAGACAGACAGACAGACAGACAGACAGACACACAGAGAGAGAGGAGTCTGCACATAACTGAAAGCAAGGATGATAACTGTTCACTGAGTTTTTATTTTCCTTTTGATTTTGTCCGACAGATAGTCTAAAATGTGGTTAACCGTGAAGCATGTGTACCCTCTCCCATCTGTATTCGGATGGCAGTACCTTAGAGGATGGCAGAGCCACAATATGGAAGAAACCTGTGTTCCTCATCTCTGCCCGGAGAAAGCTATGTACTACTAATAAATATAGCCCTTGAACTGCTAGGTAAACAGGGAATTACATTCCATGTGCAGATTGGATATATTTATCAGATTCACTTCATTCAGATGTGTTCCAAAAAAATATTCCACAGACTTATGACAATAAATAATTGAGCAAAGGTCAATAAGATAAAACACCTTGAGGAGGAAGATCTAGCTCCTATGATTGCATTTAAGAAGACTGTCATCACCAAGAAACATTTTCTTTTTTTTAATCTAATTCTATTGTCAAGGTGATGTACAGAGGGGTTACAGTTACATATGTAAGATAGTGAGTACATTTCTTGTTGAACACTGTTACCCCCTCCAGATTTTTCTTGGTGGTTGTTGTTTTTAATGTACTATGTGGAGTTATTTTTCTTTCATTCTTTTTATTTCCTATGGTCTATCCCCTGTTGTCACTGTATTTGATTTTGGTATCCTGTGCATTGTATATATGATTATCTAAATTAGGGAAGGGAAGGGGAAACAACAAAATAGTGAGACAAAGGACAAAGGGTGAACCAATGCAACAGCGATACTCACAAGACACTATATTGGAGAAAAACAAGACATTTTCTCAAGTCACCATCCCTTCTCAGGAGGGACTGTCACTATTAGGGCTGTAGAAGTTAATGCAACAAAGAAAATACTCAAGAATGCAAAAATGCATAGGAATATTTTCATTTACCAAAACATACTTGCTCAAAAATTGAGGAGTAGAAACACTGAGTTTCTATATCTATACCCCTGAGAAGCAGACTCAAAAGTTTGGAAAGCAAAACATGGAAAACTGTTTTCTTGCCATCCTATTTCCAGCTCTTTGGTCATATGGTGTTATGAAAAAGCAAACAAACAAAAAACCCTTAAAGTAGAAAATTTCATTGCTTGCTATTAGTCAGCTTCTGGTCTATCTATGTAATTTCGATAGGGATATTAATTTCAGTTAAATGTCACATGCTCCCAGTAAAATCAGAAAAGGAATTCACTTAGGGTTTTAGAACTTAAATTTAGGATTCAGGGCTGGACTCCAGAAATTGGTAAAGTAATAACACAATTGTCATATCATTGATGAGACATTCTCAGTTTGGAATTCCTATTGCCATAACAAAACCTCAATTGTATAAATAGATAGGAAAACTGATGAGCTACTTTCAGAATTTCAAAACACTTTAGCAGCATCATATATTTATATGTGACCATGAAGAACTATTTAAATTATACATGTTCTTGATTTGACTGGAAATATATTATTAAGCATTATAATAATGTAGGTAATATTGACCAGAAAATCTGGTTGACCAATTTTAAGTATAATTTAAACTATACTAGAAAAACATCAAGTATTATGTAAGAAATATTATATGAAACCTTTGAAAATATAAGACCATTGTTAAAATAACAAAGGGTTGGTTTTTTTTTAGTTGAGAAAAAGGTTAACTAAAGTAAACATTCAGGATAGGATTGAGTCATTCAAGAATCTCTTTAGTCTAAAGGAAATTGATAAAATTATTTTCTGATCACAATTTTATTTATCTCTGACATGGAAGAAATAGCTTTCTTGTCATTTATCTTTTTCCTGGACTTTCTAAGAAGACTGGCAAGAAAGTTTTTATAAAGTATAGAAAGAGACTGAGATGTTGTTCAAGTGGTAGATTGCTCTGAGTTGAAACTATAATATAAGCATTGCGCGTGGGTGCGCGCGCGCTCGCGTGCGCATACACACACACATAAAACAACCACCTCAAAAAGTTAGACAATGGAAGGGAATGAGAAGGAAAGGTGGATATAAGAAAAAATGAACTCAGAGAGTTCCGGGAAGATGGCGGAGGAGAAGCTGGAATCTGAACAAGCTCTCGCATAGAAAGCAGTTTTAGAGTTCCAGTGAACAGTCCTAAGCCAGAGAATCACACCAAGTGAGCCATCACAGGACAGAGAGTTAAACAAGAGAGGGGAAGCCAAGACAAGGAGACACATCTGAGCGCCTGCCAGCAGCCGCCGCGGCAGCGGCAGGGTCGCAGCGGAGACCGCAGCCACGGCCATACCTGAGCGCTCACACAGAGAGTCCGGGACGAAGGAGCCAGACGCAGCGGGCGAGAGGATTCTACTCAACACCAGCAAGAACCGACAAGGAGCGGACATCTTCATCCTGCAGTTTGCAGACCAGAGACGACCCAGGATCCAAGGCTCGGCGTGAGTAGAAGCCCGACGTCCTCACTCCTTCTCAGGGAGCAGAGGAGGGAAGGCCACCCCTTCCCCCCCCCAGCACCGGTGATCTCCATCTTGGATACCGACAAAGCTCGGAGGAGCTGCTAGCTCCAACTCAGGCCTTGGAATAAAACGAGTCATTTAACAGGTCACAAGAACTTAACGGCGAAGTGACCTCACAGACTCAGCTCCATCCAGGGAAAAGTCACCCAGCTCAGGCACCAGCCATTGGAGTGGCTCTCCTCACTGGGTAACCAGAGCCAGAGGCTGCCCCTCCCTCTAGCAGCCTCCACAATCAATTGAAAAACAGAACCCCTGAGAATGGCTCCAGGGTGGGCTCTGTGAATTTTTCACAAAATAGCCCCAGGGAAAAGCTACTGTTTGTTGAAAGGCCTCAACTCTACCAGAACCTAGCCTCATCACCCCTCTTTTGTGATTCTCAAAGCAGATCACCCTCCCATTAAACTAACCTGGGAGGGGGATCTCAAAATCTTGGGTAAAGCAGAGCATTTTTCTGCCTGTTCGAACAAACTGACTTAAGAAACCAATCAAGCCACAGGACCTCAAGCTGACCAGAGACTCCAACAAGAGGCTGGTTACAGACAAAAGGGAGATACAGGATTCTTCCCACCCCTCCCAAAAAAATCAAAAAAAAAAAAAAAATCAAAGAACTTTTTTTTTTCTTCTTTTCTTTTTTCTTTTCTTTTTTTTTTTTTGGTACCTTATATATATAAAAAAAATTTTTTTCCTTTTCTAAAACTTTCATTAATCTTTAATTTTTGCCTTTTTTGAAAAATAATTGTTTTCCAGTAACTTTTTTTTCCCTCTTATAATTTTTATTTTAGGAATACGTGAATGTACATTTTCCTTTCTTTTCTTGTCTTCTCTCTCTTTTTCTTTCTTTCTTAATTATCTTTTTGTTTTTTGTCTAGCTCTACTGAACTTCTGATCTTTTTTTTTCTCCCTTTCTTATCCTTTTCACCTTTTCCTTTCTTTTGTTCTTCTGTATGTGATTTAACTCTTGTCCTGCACATCCTCAGATAAACCCATAGTTAACTAGTAGACCCTATCCCCCATTGTGTACACACTTAATCCACAAATTTATTACTCAATCCGAAACCTCTGAGACTTAAATTCCTTAATAGCAGTACTACCTCTTTATACATATATAATATTTTAAGCATTTTTTAAGTTTTTCACATCTCCTCTATCTCCTTCCTGTTTTCTCATTATATTCACATTCCTCTCTAAATAGATGGTCTTTCAATCTCCATAACTATATTAATTTTTACGTTTCTAATTTTTTTTTCTGGTCTCTTTTCATTTCCCTTTTCCTTTCTTCTTTTTCTCTCCCTCTCTACTTGCATCCTACCCAACCTATTTCCTGCATTGAGATTAGGACATAGTTAACTCTCCCTGTGCCTCCCCACACCAATCTATTCCTAAGTTTTACCCACATCTCTCCCTAACCCTAAAAATTTCTGGTTTTCCAAATTCTTCTCTGCGGTTCGAAGCCCATTAACATATAGTTGTTTGATGTTGAATAGTTGTATCTGTTGAACTAGATTGTATCTGTAGACTATTGACTGTATAAATGCAAACGTTGGTTGATGGTTGCCTTAAGATAGTGTTCTAGCACAAAACTGGTGCTATTTTCATCTCAAATGGACAGAGTAAGCCGGAAAAACACAAGAAAAATGGCAAATCCGGGTATCTCAATTCCCAATCTTGATAATCAGGGGTCAGATCAGATAATGAACAATCCAGAGGAGAGTCCCCAAATAGCTCTACAAACACTGGTGGCAAACATGATAAATGAGAAGTTTGACAACTTACAAAGGACTCTGTATGAGCGTGATAGGGAGAGAGAGGAGGCATCCCAAAAGTTTATACAGGAATATCATAAGCGTGAGGAAGCTACTCAAAAACTGATACAGGATTTGCGTGAACAACTTGAGAATACTCAAAGAGAAAGGGAGGAATGGCGTGAGCAGGCTGAGAACACTCAAAGAGAACTGCAGGAATCCCACGAACGGGAGGAAAGAGAACTGCAGGAATCCCACAAACGGGAGGAAGCTAATCAAAGAGTAATTCAGGAATTGAGAGACCAGGTAGAGAACACACAAAGATCACTAAAGGCATTCATGGAATCCATTAACAAAGAGCTGAAGGAAGTCAGGGAGACCACAAAGGGAATGCTGAATGGAACCCAACAGAAGGAATGGGAGTCCAAAGAAACCATAACCAATCAATTAAGTGATTTGAGAACAAACACTGAACACCAAATTAAGGAAGTAAAGAAATTCATACAAGACCTAAAACAGAGCTTCAACAAAGAACTTGAAGCCATCAAAGCTGACCAATTAGAAGGAAAAGAGATAAAAAACAAAGTAGAGAGTTTTGACAGCAGATTAGACCAAGCAGAAGATCGAATCTCAGGGATTGAAGACAGCCTAGATATTATAGAGAAAGAACATACAACCATCCAAGACAAGTCCAAGAAGTATGATAGATCTATCCAACACCTGGAAGACACCATCAGAAGGCCTAATCTAAGGATAATGGGTGTAGAGGAGCACCTAGAAACAGAAGTTAATGGTCTAGGAAATTTGTTCAACAGGATCCTAGCAGAGAACTTCCCAAACATACAAAAAGATAGGCCTATTCAGATACAAGAAGCTTTTAGAACCCCAAATAGACCAGACCAGAATAGGACATCCCACCGTCACATTATAATCCACACAGGATCAACTCAGACCAAGGAAAAGATCCTTAAAGCTGTCAAGGAGAAAAGGTTAATCACCTATAAAGGGAAACCAATTAGAATCACCTCAGATTTCTCAGCAGAGACAATCAAAGCAAGAAGAGCCTGGAATGAGGTATGCCATGCCCTAAAAACAAACAACTATCAACCAAGAATACTGTACCCAGCTAAACTCTCCTTCATAACTGAAGGCCAAATAAAAACCTTCCATAGCAAAGAAAAATTGAAACAATACATCTCCACCATACCAGCCCTACAAAAGATTCTTAAAGATGTCCTACACATAGAAAACCAACAAGACCGCAACGAAGGCCAAGAAACTGCACCCAAACTGAGAATCCAAGAACCATAGGAAGAACCCAGTTTTCACAGCCCCCAAGAAGGTGGATAACATGGCAGGAACTCCCAAATACCTCTCAGTCCTATCTCTTAACGTTAACGGACTGAACTCTCCAATTAAGCGACATAGACTGTCTAGTTGGATTAAAAAAAAAGACCCTTCTATCTGCTGCCTGCAGGAGTCACATCTTGCCCGTAAAAACAAACACATTTTCAATGTTAAAGGCTGGAACAAAATCTACCAAGCAAATGGCCCCCATAAACAGGTGGGAGTTGCAACCTTAATATCAGATAAAATAGACTTCAAATTAAAATTCGTGAGAAGAGATAAAGAAGGCCACTACATACTAATTAAAGGATCTCTCCTCCAGGAGGATATTACAATTCTAAATATCTATTCACCAAACAATGGAGCACCCAAATTTATCAAAGAAACACTACTTTCCCTCAAATCTCATATAGATCCAAAGACGTTAATTGTTGGGGATTTTAACACACCACTCTCCCCACTAGATAGATCAACTCGGCAAAAACTCAACAGAGAAACCGCAGATCTAAACAGCTGCATAGATCAACTAGACTTAACAGACATCTACCGAACATTTCACCCAGCAGCATCAGAATACACATTTTCCTCAGCAGCACATGGAACTTTTTCTAAAATAGACCACATTTTAGGCCACAAAGCAAACTTGTCTAAATTCAGAAACATTGAAGTTACACCTTGCATTCTCTCTGACCACAAGGGAATAAAATTAGAACTCAACACCAAAAGCCACCAAAGAAAGTCCGGTATCACATGGAGGCTGAACAACACACTGTTGAATCAAGAGTGGGTCATGGAAGAGATTAGAAAGGAAATTCAAATGTTCATGCTATTCAACAAAAATGAACACACAAATTACCAGCTCCTCTGGGACACAGCAAAGGCAGTACTCAGAGGCAAGTTTATAGCTCTGAGCTCCTACATCAACAAATTGGAGAGATCTGAAACTAGCAATTTAATGACACACCTAAACCTCCTTGAAAAAGAGCAGCAAGATAAACCCCAATCCAGTAGATGGAAAGAAATAATCAAAATTAAATCAGAATTAAATGAATTAGAATCCAAAAAAACTATAGAAAGAATCAACAAAACAAAGAGTTGGTTCTTCGAAAAACTTAACAAAATTGAGAGACCCTTAGCAAATCTTATCAGAAAAAGAAGAGAACACACCCAAATTAATAAACTCAGAGATGAGAATGGAAACATCACCACGGAGACAACCAAGATTCAGAACATTATAAGGGAATACTTCTCAAAACTTTATGCTAACAAGTTTGAGAACTTGACAGAAATGGACCTCTTCCTAGCAAATATTGACATGCCAAAACTAAACCAAGATGAGTTAAACCAGCTTAACAGGCCCATATCAAGCATTGAAATAGAAACAGCAATAAGAGACCTCCCAGCTAAGAAAAGTCCAGGACCAGATGGTTTTACAGCGGAATTTTACAAGGCCTTCAAAGCATAGCTCACACCAATACTCCTCCAACTCTTCAATGAAATTGAAAGAGAAAGCTCACTACCGAACACATTCTATGAAGCCATCATAACCCTCATCCCAAAACCAGGCAGGGACTCATCAAAGAAAGAGAACTATAGACCCATTTCTTTGATGAACATTGATGCAAAACTTCTCAACAAAATTTTGGCCAATCGACTTCAACAATTCATCCAAAAAAAATCATCCACCACAATCAAACAGGATTCATTTCAGGGATGCAAAGCTGGATCAATATACGCAAATCAATTAATATTATTCATCACATCAACAGGAGCAAGAATAAGAACCACATGGTTATCTCAATAGATGCAGAAAAAGCATTCGACAAGATCCAACACCCCTTTATGATGAAGGTTTTGGAAAAATTAGGAATCCATGGAACATTCCTCAATACAATAAAGGCTGTATACGACAAACCTACAGCCAGCACTATACTCAATGGTGAAAAACTAAAGCCATTTCCTCTTAACTCAGGAACAAGACAAGGATGCCCACTCTCTCCACTTCTCTTCAATCTAGTATTAGAATGCCTAGCTACAGCAATAAGACAAGATGCAGACATAAAGGGGATCCAAATAGGGAAAGAAGAAATAAAACTCTCCCTCTTTGCAGATGACATGATCTTGTATTTAAAGAATCCCATAGACTCCACTCCCAAATTACTCAAGCTGATTCAAAACTTTGGCAAAGTAGCAGGTTATAAAATTAACCCCCCAAAATCAATGGCTTTTCTGTATGCCAACAATGAGAAAAGTGTGGCTGAAATTAGGAAAGCAACTCCATTTGTAATAGCCCCACAAAAAATAAAATACCTAGGAATTAACTTAACTAAAGAAGTGAAGGACCTATATGATGAAAACTTTAAAATCTTGAAAAAGGAAATCAACACAGAACTTAAAAAAATGGCAAAACCTCCCATGCTCCTGGATTGGAAAGATTAACATCGTGAAAATGGCAATACTTCCCAAGGCTATCTACAAATTCAACGCAATACCTATCCAAATTCCAACCTCATTCTTCAAGGAAATAGAAGAGGCAATCCAAAAATTCATATGGAACAATAAAAGACCCCGAATAGCAAAAACGCTCCTGAATGGAAAGAACACTGCTGGAGGAATATCAATACCAAACTTCAAACTCTACTATAAAGCCATAGTAATCAAAACAGCTTGGTATTGGCATAAGAACAGACCTCAGGACCAGTGGAATAGAATTGAAAACCCAGAAATGAACCTACAGACCTATAGCCATCTAATCTTCGATAAGGGAGCTAAAACAATAGGATGGAAGAAAGACAACCTCTTCAGTAAATGGTGCTGGCAAAATTGGTTAACAACATGTAGAAAACTTAAGCTAGATCCGTATATATCACCCTGCACCAGAATCAACTCCAAATGGATCAAAGACCTTGAACTCAAAGCGGACACTCTGAAAACATTACAGGATGGAATAGGAGAAACCCTAGGTCTCCTTGGCTCAGGCCGAAATTTTCTGAATAGAGACCCGGAAACACAACAAATCAAAGAAAGGTTGGACAAATGGGATTGCATAAGGTTGCAGAGCTTCTGCAGGGCAAATGACATAGCTAGCAAGATCAATAGAAAGCCCACGGATTGGGAGAAGATCTTTACTAGCCATACAACGGACAAGGGTCTCATATCTAAAATATACTTGGAACTCAAAAAATTAAACCCCCCAACAACAAATCCTCAAAGAAACAACTGCCCAATAAATAAGTGGGCGAAAGACTTAAAGAGAAACTTCTCTGAAGAAGAAAGAAGGATTGCCAATAGACACATGAAGAAATGTTCAACATCCCTAGCCATAAAAGAAATGCAAATCAAAACAACATTGAGATATCACCTCACTCCAGTTAGAATGGCAAAAATCAAGAACTCTAACAACAACAGATGCTGGAGGGGATGTGGACAGAAAGGAACCTTACTTCATTGTTGGTGGGAATGTAAACTTGTTCAACCACTTTGGAAAGCAGTATGGAGGTTCCTCAAAAGACTTCACATAGAGCTCCCCTATGACCCAGCAATCCCACTTTTGGGCATTTACCCTAATGTTTACAAACAAGACCACACTAAAGCTACCAGCACAAATATGTTTATTGCAGCATTATTTACCATAGCTAAGATATTGAACCAACCCAGATGCCCCTCAGTAGATGAATGGATCAAGAAAATGTGGTATATATATACAATGGAATTCTATGCCTCCATCAGAAAGAATGACATTGCCCCATTTGTTAGGAAATGGAAAAACTTGGAAAAAATTATATTAAGTGAAGTAAGCCAGGCCCAAAGAAACGTAGGTCCCATGGTTTTCCTTATTTGTAATATCTAGTATATGTATGAGTCAAGCGGAAAAGGTCAGATAATGTGATGTCAGGAAAATGAACCCTTAGATGTGTATTTTAATGTTTTTTTCTTTCATGCATGTGTTTCTAACCCATTTATAAGATTATCTCTTTGTTGCTTTGTATGTCCCTCCCCCACAGTATAACCCCTGCTTTCACTATATTTGATGTCAGTATAACTTGTGGAGGAGATGGGGAAAAACCAGTTGTTTAAGGATACAGGTGGACCTGTTGCAACAATGAGAAGTACAAGTTGTCATGTCCAAAACGATCTTTACAACGTTGGTGCGGGGGGGGGGGGGGGGGGGGAGGGGGGGAAGGAGAAGGATTGGGATTAGGGGGGGAGGGGGGAGGCTGGGAAGGGATGTGAAGGGTAAACAAAGGAGGAGGCTGCAATGCTTGGTAAGAAATGTACGCATTATCCTGCCCATGTAACTGTAACTCCTCTGTACAGTATGTTCACAAATAAAATTAAATTAAATTAAAAAAAAAAAAGAAAAAAAAAAGAAAAAATGAACTCAAATGTGTTTGTGTGTGAGAGAGAGGGGGGGGAGAGAGGGAGGGAGGGAGGGAGGGAGAGAGAGAGAGAGAGAGAGAGAGAGAGAGAGAGAGAGAGAAAGAGAGGCTTAATTATGGGTGTGCTCCTTTTCCACCGTGGAATTAAATGAAGACCACCCAGAAGAGGATAGACAGGCATTTGCTCACAGTACGCACCATAGCAAGAGATCTAGCCACTGTCACTTGTGTTTGGTAGATACTCAAAGGCCAGCAAGGAAGTAAGAAAGCATCATAGGAACATACATTCTGATTGGAAGGTGTTGGCATGAGAAGGCGGGTATAGTCTAACCAAAGACCCAGAGGTATTTTGTATGGTTGGCATATGAGTTTTTCTTGTTGGTCTTGTGTTGGAAGTGGTGAGAGTAGGGTGGAGAGGTAAAAATTAGAGAAGCAGGTGGTCATTAACCAAGTATTTACTATTCTGCACTGATGGCTGCAGAGATTGTGTGGTCTGGTTTCCTGAGATGATAGTCACAGAAATTGTAGGCCAGAATTCTGTTGTGATATGTCATGTGGCCACTGTTTATCTATATATAACTTTTCATTCTTCCTCCTGACTCCTCTTGTCCATCACTCTACATATACTAGGATCAACTTTCATAGGAGTGGTTACTATTATTTGAACTGGAGACTTTATTTTAAGTGCTCTACAATTGAACTACGTATGCCCTATTTGTTTTAGTAAATTCTACAAATAGACTCTTGTGCTTCTGGCTGGACTGGCTTTATACTGTGATCGTGATCTCCCAAACTCTACCTCCTGAGTGTGATTTTACTAGAATGTACCATCATACCCACCCTAGGGTCTCAATTTTAAGCTAGAATTCTTTTCTTTCTTTTCTCTTCACTTTCTACCACTTTGTTTCTACTGACTCTTACTTCTTGCCAGAAGTTTTTGAAATTGTGTATAGATAAGCCTTCTAAGTGAAGTTCCCCAGGCTGGTCCTGACTGGTGCCCTACCTGACTATGGGAAGACCTGTCTCATGCCAAGAGCAGCATGTTTGCTTGAACACTACTTGCTTTGAATAACTTGTTATTTAAATGTTGACTCGTGTAGAATTTGGCCCACTTCATTAAACACAATTATAGAAAATTATAACTGAATCTCATTAATCCATGCACGTTTGTCTTATTTTCCCAACCTGATTATATATAATATATATAACATAATATATATTATATACAATATAATATAATTTTCACAATAATTTACAGTGCCAAGTTAGATGGACTCTGTAGATGGTACATGGGAGACTGAACATTCAGATGTTCATTGAACATTGTTTTACAGATGCTATTCAGTGAAGGGGACACAATGAATCTGGCTCATCATTTTATCCATCAGCCACAAATATTTTCTTAGAACTGGAAGACCTTGCCCATTAAAGCTGTAGGATCCAGGAGAAGGGTTTCTGTCACATCAAGTGAATAGGTGAGGGGAAACAAGGATTCTGGTGCTTTGTTTTCACTTGCCAGCCCTTTGTGGCAGTGAACCTTCTGAACAATTCATGAAGTACATATTGAACAGGAAGTACTTGGGTCAGAAGAAAGTAGAAGAACCCATTGATTCCCTGAGCACCTCTGAGAACAGTCATATCCATGGCAGCAATAATGGGAATGTATTTGAAGAGCTATATGAGTCTAGACCTTTAAAAATGAGAGTTCACCATGCATTTCTTTCTATCTAACATCAAAACAAGGATATATGGAAATACATCTGAAAATACCTGTGTGTAGGGTTTATATTATATAAATATTTATATATATATGTGTGTATATACATGGTTTGTATTATAGTGTGTGGATTAAGCAGTTATGGAGTGCTTTCTAGTTGGTGAGAGCCAGTGGCAGCAGAGAGGCTCATAGCAGCTCCTTAGACCAATTGTTCAATTTTCCTAAATTTTGCTGGTTGGTGTTAAATCAGTGGTAACTTGAAATCAGCTGTGATGAGTATATTTACACAAAAGGAAATCAATAGATGCTCCCAATCAGGGCTTTTCTTTTCAGAGCATGCTAGTGGCTCAAAGGACGAGCAATTCATCTTTTTTTGTAGAGTACTATCAAGGAACAGCCATTGACCTGACCAATCCTATGTATTCTATCCAGTGATAAAGCTTGCATGAGCTTTTGGAGGAACTGAATTCCTGAAATAATCAATGGCTTGCCCAAGATCATATCTGATCAGATCATATAGACAGTCTGCAGAGACACCCAGGTTTACTTACCTTCTTCCATTGCTTTCTGGAAATGGAGTGTCTGATTGCTAGCAGCAGTATCTTCTCCTCCCTCTTTCCCCTCACATCAAGGAAAGCTTCTGCTGGTAAAGCCAGATCACTCTCTTGTGTCAGAGCCCAGCTCATAAAATGCTATTAAGTGAATTACTGATGACCTAATTCCCAGCTGCAGGACACATTCCATTAGAGGCAGGCTGGCTGCCAAGACATGTCAGCGATGGCTGGATGGCAGAGTGATTGAAAACCATCCTGCCTGGGATGGCTGCTCCTCTGAAAGTGAATTCATAGGAGGAGGGAGGAGGAGCTGCCCCTTTCCCCAACATCTGACCCAGGTCTTTTTCTGGGAACCGAATTCATCAGTTTTAAAGAAAACTTGCCTGAAGTAACCAGGATCATCTCTGCAGAAAGCAATGTGTTTTCTATCCTATCTAGAGTCATGAGAACTTGTCATTCATGACACCAACTTGCAAATTTGTCTTTATCCATTCCTTCTTCCTGGCTTACCTGTATTATAAGGCTGTACCTCCTTTTCCTTTTACAAGTTTTATCTTAGCAAAGTTCAATGAGTTCTTACTTATTTTAGAATAAGATCAAGATGGTCTTTTTATATTGAATTTAACTCATTCACATAAATAATCATTGCGTTTGTGAGGAAGAACACATAATAAATTAGATAAATTCCAGGTAAGCTATTTTTTAAAATTTTATTTTAGTGTAAAGATGCTGTACAGCCGGGCACTAGTGGATCACGCCTAGAATCCTAGCTACTTAGGAGGCTGAGATCTGAGGTTCACAGTTCAAAGCCAGCCTGGGCAGAAAAGTCCATGAGACTCTTAACTCCAATAAACCACTGGAAAACCAGAAGTGGCGCTGTGGCTCAAGAGGTAGAGAGCTCATCTTGAGCTGAAGAGCTGAAGGACAGCACCGAGGCCCAGAGTTCAAGCCCCACGATAGACCAAAAAAAAAAAAAAAAAAAAAGCAAGCAACACAATAAAAGATGCTGTACAGAGAGGTTACAGTTACATGAGTAATGAGTACATTTCTTGTTAAACATTGTTACTTCTCTTAGAACAGGTGCAAGGCTTAAGTAAAATATATCATTTTGTAAGCCATACAAACTAAAGGTAAATGTAAAAATTATAGTAGATGTTAAAGGAACAATGGAAAAGCATTTTAAACCCATAGGAATGTATAATTTGCACTAGCTTTTGAAGGCAGAAGAAACAATGTAGTAGAACTACCCAGGAAACCTGAGTTCTAAGGTGAGCTTCATCTCTAGTCAACTCTCATATGAGAGAAGCCACTCATCTCCGGACACCTGCTTTCTCATCTGTGAGCTGAAAACGTAGACAAGAATCCCTCTGACCTCTGAAAAGGAAGATCTTAAAAATCCAGAGTTGAACAAACTCAAAGGTCAAATGTTTAAGATAACCTGTTCTATTTGTTTTTCTCTTGATCTCTTTCTCCACTTCTTTTCTCTTCTTCTCCATTTTTCTGTTCTTTGGGACTTATTTTTGCTTTTATATTTTTAATGTTCCCTCTGTCTCCTCTTCAAGATATTGACATTGTTAAGTGTATGTCTAGGAATCATCATACAGCATTGACTGCAGAAATGCACTAAATAATACACTTAACAGTTTGAGGATAAGGGATGGATGATATGCCTATAAGTGGTGGCATTTATTTGAGGTTATGAAGCCAGAGGGGTTCAATCAATTATTTAGAAGCTTGGCAGAATGGCTCTAAAGGAAGTAAATTAAAAGTCCAGAGAATCTGCAGTAAGCCACAAGACTAAGCATGGAATTATAAGAAGAGTGAAAATGAGTTGATTTTTTGAATTTATGTGCATTCAAGATTTCTTATCTACAGTTGCTAATGCTCTGCTGCATTGCAGTAACTCTGGGGAGATGTAGCTTTATAGGTGAATTCTTTAGCAAGCTGAGGGTTAAAATGAAAATGATATGTTAGTCACACAGAAAGCTATGTGACCAGTTTGACACATGTCCTTTTCTCCTACTTTCTAGAAATAACTGCTCTCTTTTAATGTTCTTTCTTCTGCATATTTTCTACCCATAAGCCAAAAGCCAAGAATTAGGTTTTAGCTCCTTTTCTCCTGAACTTCACTTAATTTTGGAATGTAAATTAGAAGGCTTGTGATTGATTAGCAAGCTGACAACTTGGACCACAAATGACATGTAGATAGGCAGACAGGTAGACAGAAGACCTGTGATGCATTCCTATATGCCAAGTCCTTGAAAGTGAGCTTCAACTGGAAATACTACCTCCTTTATTTCAGTCCTGTAACAGGTGCAACAAATTTGCATTGCCCTTCATGCTCATTTAATGAAGCTACAAGCCTTTATAAACATTCTTGAGCACGATTCTAGCTTCTGGATTTATTTTAAAATGAGGCAACCAAGCCTTAAATCTCCAATATCAAAAAGTAGTCTATTACATAAATGGTTAAAAATGAAATAAAGGTGAGGCCGAAGTCCCTTCTAAGTCAGCAAGAAAGGTGTATCATCAGAAACAATAACAAAAATCAGAAAGTTAGTTTAAGATGACACTCCACAGAGAATTATAAGCATGATCATGTCATACCAAACATCTTTTTTTTTTTTTTTTTTAAAATGGATCTCTGTGGAATTTTTCTCTGTACTTTTTTTCCTTCTGCATCTCTTATAAAAGCTAGGCTTCAGGGGCATTTAATACAACAACTTTTACAAATAATATTTCACTAATTTGATGTCCCTTGGAGTTCCCACGGTAATGGTATTTATGACTGCTGTCTGGTACTGTGGTGTCCCCCTGCTGAGTGGAGACACCCTGCAGGAAAGACCATCTCTCATTCGTTTTGCATACACTGGTTTGTAATAGGTCTCAGAAAGCGTTTATTGAATTGAATTGACTTCACATTGTAAGATTGGCAGACACTTGGATAGCTTATAATGGCTTTTATTTATTTTTTTTCAAAGATTTCCTGTTTTGGTGCAAGCTGTGCGTGACCAGCAGTTATCTAGAGCAGGAAGTAACATTCAAGTGATTATAGCCAAGAGCTCCGGGAGTCTCAGTCAGAGATCAGCAGAGCCACATGCTTAAAATGTTAAAGAAGTCGCACAGTCTTTTTCCTGGAGGTTTCTGCCACTGATCTGCTCTGAGGATGAGATCATTCAGCCACATTTGCATTCTTTGGTTCAGACCTCGATCTAAGCTGATGTCATCTGAACATTCCTGCAATTCAATTTTAGCATAGATTCTGCCTTAAACACCTCCTCCTCCCCATCCTCTTTCTAGGGAGTCAGCTGGTAAATAGCCTTTAATCGAGAGCCCAAAGCTTTGGAATTGTCCTTCCAGGGCTTTCATTTAGTGGCTTTGTAGGGGGAGGGGTTGCAAATGAAAAATAGAGGTGTGGCCTGGTCTCCAGCAGCCATAAGCCTGTAAGATTCAGGGCATCCTGGAAACTCTCCTCAGATGCCTGGAAAAGAAAGCAAGTAGCACTACTAGCTAGAGCCACCCACAAGGAATCCCCCCTCCCCCCAGCATGCCTGGTATCAGAAGTGAGTCTTTGGAAGATATTGCTCACACATGAAACATACACATCTTTTCTTCTTCTTCTTTTCTTTCTCTTGCAAGTGTGAGATGAGGGAACACTCCAACTGCATTTTTTACACCCTACCCACTTGAGTCTTTGGACATCCACAGCTTTACCCTACCATTCTGTTTGCTTCTGATGCTCTCCTCTTCTTTTAGTCTCTTCTCCCTCCTTTAGATAAAAATGTTCAGGTTTCCCCTCCTTCCCAGAAGCCGCCATTGACATCAAATAGGGTCTCCATGGAAACCAGAGGCATGCAGTCTCCTCTCCTGAATCTGGAAACCAGATTCTCCTGTATAGGTGAGAGGGGTGGGGGTGGGGGACAATGAGAGGAGGGAGTAGCAAGGAACTCATCCCCTAATTAATGTGCACAGGATGAGGAGGAGATAGCAATTAGACAAGATACTTTGAGATAGAGAGGTGGGGTGGGGTGAGGTGGTGTGTGAGAGAGAACAGATTATTTCTCAGATTATTTTGATTTCAGCCAAGAAACCGATGAGCAAAGAAAAATAAAAGAAATTTCAAGGTTATGATACTACCACCCTCAACCTAACCAAAAGAGCTCAGAATTGCGGGATTAGTTAAGGACACCTGTTTCTGCCTTTAGTTATACTGCAGCCATTGTCACACCCTATTCCAGCAAAGCATTCTCTCCGAAAGCACTTAAAATGGGTAAAAGAATAACCTCATTCTGGGTTCCGACATATTCTACAGATATTGCCTCACTTCATCTTTACCAAAATGGCATTTTGACCCCCATTCCACAAAGATTACAGACAAGAGAAGGTAGTACACAGTTACTCTGTCTGTAATCCTCCACATGATATGAAGAAAATGGTTTGCATTTTCAGACCCCTACCTTCCCTTTGAGAGACATCTTCGTTCTCATCTGGGCCTGCTAGGATGCAGATAGAAGAGGCTCCCCCTCCAAAAAAAACAAGGTTGGTATTATTGCCTTTCTAACCTGAAGCATAGCTATGAAATCTCTGATCTACCTCCGAAAGTGGCTCATAAGGTCTTTATACCACAGGGATCCTACACTAGACCTGAACACCAGTAATAATGTAAGTTGGCTGAGCTCTGCATCTGTTACTCTTAAAACATGTCCCTTTGTCTTTCGTTCACACCTCTGAGCCAGTGTCCATTAAAATCCAGTTTTCTCTAGATCTTAGGATCTTCATTGATGAAGCCTCCCATTCACATAAACCCTTAATTACATGAATTTCTTATGCTTTCCTCTTGTCCATCCTCTTGTTACAGAGATATGAGCCTTGAACACAGCTACAAAAAGATGTGTCCTCGGATCCTTGCACTGTTTTTCTATGCTGCTACAACAAATTACCACAAATTTATTGGCTGAAACCAGCACAGATTTATTACCTTCCAGTTCTGGAAAGATGTTAGAAGTCTCCGTGGACTAAAACCAAAGTATCTACAGTGCTGTGTTTCTTCTAGAAGTTCTAGACAAAAAAGAGCCCCCTGTCCTGCCTTTTCCAGCTCTTACAGGCTGCTCACACTTTTCAGCTCTCACCCTCTTTATCGTTTATTCCTCAAAACCAGCAGTGGTCTTGCTTTTATGTGAAATCTCCTTTTCTGGCCCTGACTCTCAGACCCTTCTGATGGCTTTTTTAAAAGTTTTTGCAACTTTTGGTGCTGGGAAGGTGGCTCAGTGGTAGAGTGCTTGCCTTGCATGCATGAGGCCCTGGGTTGGATTCCTCAGCACCACAAAAGCAGAAAAAGCCGGAAGTGGCACTGTGTGGCTCATCAAGTAGTAGAACTCTAACCCTGAGCTGAAGAGCTGAGGGACAGTACCCAGGCCCAGAGTTCAGGCCCCACGACTGACAAAAAAAAAAAAGTTTTTGCAACTTTAAAAACAAACACAATTGGCTATTTCTCTTCTTTGTTTCGAATTACTTGTCTTCCTCCCCACAGAACGACAGATTCTTGACACATCTAGTGACAGGAAGCAGTCAAATCCTGGTTTTAACAACAGAATTAGAGATTCCTCAGTGATTTCAGCTGAATGTAGTCCATTGGTGTATTTTTATTTCTTCCTATATCAGGAATGCATAAATAGATTTTTATTCAAATTACAAAATGAATTATCTGTGGACATGGACAATGATAACAGTAAACTATTATATATTACCAAAGCCACTAACTTATGAGAATGGTGGAGTGTGTGCATGTGTGTGCATACATGTCTATACATGCATGCATGTGCCAGTTCTGGAGCTTGAACTCAGGACCTGGCCACTGCCCTGACCATTTTTGCTCAAGGCTAGTGCTCTACCACTCCAACTATATCTCCACTTTCAGCTTTTGGTGGTTCATTAGAGATAAGAGTCTCATAGACTTCGCTGCCTGGGATGGATTTGAACCACAATCCTCATATCTCATATTACCTCTTCAGTAGCTAGGATTACAAGTGTGAGCTAATTAACACCAGGCTGGAATGGTGGATTATTTTTTAATAACATCAGCCAATCTCTTACTTGATCCTTTTCTTCAGTTGAGATCTTTGAAGTTATTAGGGACCTGAAGTTATTATGACCCTGCTATTATAAGTTATTAATAAAGGTAAAGCCCTGTTCTAAGAATTAGAACATGTTACTTGACAGATTATTATACCTGTTGTACATGCATTACACCCACTGAGTGCCTCCAGGATCATCCTTTTCAGGAATTACTGCAGTTACAACTTGACAACAGTAGCACCCAATAAAGACAATTCTTACAGTATATGTTCAATCAATGATTCCTTCCACCATACTCATAAAATCTCTAAGCATAACATCATAATCAACTTCTGAGCAACTTCTGAAGCATCTTCTGAGCAACTCTGAAGGATTATCCCACTGATCAATGATCCATAAACACCTGAATTCTTTGCAATGTCATTTTAAGAATTTTGAATGTTCTCTTAATAATTTTTTTCACAAACTTTTGGTCATCATTAGCAAAGGTGAATGAGTCTAGGGCTGGAATGCATGGAAGTAGAAGACCACCCCCTGCTAGATCAATGCATTTTTCTATTCTTTTAAAAAGTGTTAAGTGGTTGGTTGTACAAGGGTTACTATTCCCTCAGTCCGGTTGCGAGTACAATGCTTCTGCGTCAATGTCACCCCCTCCATTGGTCTCACCCACTTTCTCCTCCCATCCTTATCATCAAGTTACATAGTTCAATTTTTACACAATGCACTTTTAGCACTCTTGTGGCATTGAGGGAACCTCTAAATTTTCATTGACTTCAACACCATTTGTTCTACCAAACTTTAGCAAAGCTACATCATCTGAATGTCTTGCCAGTTGTTCAATCGGTTTTTCCTTCTCATATTCATTAGATGTGTTATTCATTTGCCTAATGCTTTACTGAGTTTTTGATTTGAGCTTTGTTAGGTAACAATAATCATAATATTTAATAATCATAACATTTATAATCGTAACGTTAACTGAGTTCCAAACGATCCCTTCCATTTTTGTTTCATCATGAAGCTATTTGGGGTCAACCCTTCCTCCCACACATACAACTCTACTAATAGTAAGCTAGTACTTTCTATCATCACCAAAGCCTGGAGACTTGAAGTCTACAACATGAAGACCAACTTTTAGCCTATTCAGAAGAAGTACGCTCAGAGTTTTTCTATCAATATCTTCTGTTATCATGACCAAAGGCTTACAGTAAGCCCAGGCAATTTCAAAAGCAGGTACCATGGGCTGGATTCTAGGAATGTTCTTTTCACTCAGACAAACAGAAACATCCTGGAATTCATGTTTTGACCTTTTGGTATATTAACAAAATATAGTGAAATATATCCTCGATCAGATATCATGACCTCAATGATTTCTAATTCATTATTCAATACTTACCCATTCTTTACATTGATGGCAGTCTTTATTCCAAACTTGCTCATTATATTAGAAATGCATCAGTTTCTTTGTGTCGATTTGCAGAAGTCTAGCAATCTGAAGAATTTCTTCAGGGGTTGTCACAGGTTTAGTCGACCTTTTAAGTTAAGCAATTATAACATCAACAGCATTGCACCCTTCCTGATTTCCATCAGATTATCACCTTTGCTAATTTTCTCAAACCCTTCCTTTGCAACAGAGTAGGCCAGTACACAGTATGGTGCCATGCCCTGCCTCCATTTGTGTTGTTGGCAAAAATTAAACAAGCGGATCCCTTAATTTTGCATCTGTCCTTTGCATCAATAGACTTTGCAGCAGGCACACATTCTTTGGTTACTCTGTGACTTCCCCAGTTCTCTTGTGGACCTCTATAATCACCTTTCTTCCCTTTGGTTGTAACAGTTACAGCATCCACTAAAATGTGCACATCTTACAGCCTTAAGGCTCATGAATCCTCACCAAATTCTACATCTTTGTTTTAAGCCTGAATGAGCTGAGGAACCAATTCCCTGGACATTGATTTGATCTGGAAAAGGACTATAGGTAATTGAAGCATTTCTTCAAGGAATTGATAGGGAATGTACTCCTCAAGGCCATTCATTTTCAGTGAGTAAGAGTAATAACTCTTATGGTTATGTTTGAAATACCTTGAAGATCAAGGATAATCCATCTCAAAATTCTTACTCACACTTGTTGAGTTCCTTTGGGAGTTATGCTGCCTATCAGAAACTTCATGCCATTTATATCCTAAGAATGATGATACCATTCAATCTTTGGTCTTTAAGTTTTCAACCTTTTTTTTTCTTTCTCATGACATCCAACTTCTGTTTGGTTTTGTTTACAAAAGTTAGTCCACACTATTTCTATTTCCTCACCTACCATGTACGTAGCTCCTCACTACAATTTGTTTCTGTTTAGTCCATGGTACAAAAATTAATCTTGTCAGCTGGGTGCCAGTGGCTCACACCTGTAATCCTCGCTACTGAGGAGGCTGAGATCTGAGGATCATGGTTCAAAACCAGCCTGGGCAAGAAACTCTGTGAGATTCTTATCTCCAATAAACCACTAGAAAACCGGACGTGGTGCTGTGGCTCAAGTGGCCTTGAGCTGAAGAGCGCTGGGACAGCACCCAAACCCAGAGTTCAAGCCCCATGACCGAGGGGGAAAATAGTTAATCTTGTCAAAGTTCAAAATTACCTTCAAATTGACAAATTTAGTGGCACTTTCCAGTCCATTCTCATTTGCCAAGTCAATAGCCTCGACGCTGTTGAACATTTTCTTCTTTAGGAGTTTCTGCCCTTTGTTTTCTTGACAATACTTCTCTGCTTTTCCTCCTTTTCCTCTTCATTCTATTCTTACATTGCTCACTTCTTCTCCTTGGTGCTTTTATGGATTTTTCTTCATCTATTTGTCCTTAAACACTAATGTTTCCTTGAGACTTGCTACTCAACATGTGTCTGCATATTTATGGAATTAGTATTCCTGAATTCTTGCTAGAAATCATGAATAACAGAACTCACTGTAAGGTACCAAAGCAAAATCTGTATTCTAACAGAATCCTTCAGTGACATGAAAGTTTGCCAAATACCAATCTAGAATTTTGTACTTGACCATTTAATATACTTCCTGCAATATCTGTTATGCTATTCCATCTCTAACACTGAATCCCATAGTCATAGGCCTATAATCTACATCACTTTTTGAGGCTTGACTCACGCAGAGACATACCAATTTGAAAATTCAAAACACAGTAGTAGAGTACTTGCATAGTATGTGCAAAACCTTGGTTTCAATCCCCAACACTACAAAACAGGGAGGAAAAGGCTACCAATTGGACAACTTTTTCTAGATATTAAAGAAGCACTTCAACACTTTCAATTCACCTTGTTCAATTCCCCGTATTCTGTTTTGGTGAACAGAACTTCCCTACCAAATTATGCCCAGCCAGAACACACATACACACACACACACACACACACACACACACACACACACACACACACACACCTTTTCTCATTCTTATATTTATGCAATCTTTTTGACATGTCAATTTTCAGAAACCTTTGATCCTAACATGAAGCAATGATAGTGTTATATATCACTTCTTAATTGCTGTTTTTAAATATACTAGAATCCCTGAATTACTACCACTGCCATTCTTTGAAAGGTTTCTGGAAGCATAACTACACAGAGAGACTGATTTTTCAACTGTCCTGTGCAGAACAGTGTTTCAGTTCTTTAGCATGGGATGAAGGCCTTTTGATTTAGTCCTTTAGAATCTCTTTTTGGTTTATTTTTCACAAATAGTTTTCCCTGCAAACACCGCATTCTGAGATATGGGCATCATTTGTAGCATATAGTCTTATACTTTTTGCTTGACACAAGATAATTAACATTCTTTGAAACTCTTAAAAACTCATCTCAGACACCTTATTTTTTCCCTAATTCTAATTTAACTCCCATATTCCACAGCTATGAGTATTCCCTCCCTATATATGTATCCATTTCTTCTATGATGATTATTTACACTTAGTATCATGTTTTGAAATTATAACTACAAGAGCTAAGCAGCACTACTTACAAAAGTACTACATGTTGGTTCAGTTTTGAGTTTTCAATAACATTTCTCTTATGTTTCAGCATCCTAAATTATATAGCCTATAATTCTGAGAATCAATTTTAATTGATAATAAAGTATGCTATCTATATGTCTAATTTGCACCTGAACTCTGCCCAGTACTCTGATTACGTGCCCACTGTATGAAAAAGAATCAATATACAATCAACACACATTAAGGTCATCAAGTATTTGGGACAGTAACTGGTATAGAATAAATACTCAATGAATATTAACTGCTATTTTTTAAAAAATTGGAATTCATACCACTATCTATCTACATCAAAACTCAGTGAGATGGTGACTTTTTTCTGAATATTTATTTCCATATCTATACACTGTTCCATGTTAAGTAGCTGGTAAAAGGCACTTACTCAATCAATATTTTATGAGTTAATTAATGAAATAAGCTAATCAATTGGTCAAGCAGCCATCCTCAGGTCTCAGGTAACAGCACTACAGTGGCAGAAATCCCTGCAGACACTCAACCAACACAGGACTTCACTAATGGCAAAGGGATCCTCTAACCAATGATTTAAATGGTACCTGAATATCAAATTCAATTCCACTGTCTAATGACTACTTTCTCTGGTTTGGGGATCATAACTTAAATTATCTAGAAGACTAAGTGGCTTATATATGAATCTGACCACTCTACCTATAATTCAGTTGTTACTATTCCATGTAAAAATGTTTGATATATTTATTTGAGTAGCTGATTAATACAATGTACTTGTCAAGAAAGTGATGATTTTCTTGTGCTCCAGAATCTTGGTCACCAGATACCTAGTCATACCTACTGGGAAGGTGGTGATTCCTATATAAACAAAGAGGGTCATCTCTACAACTAGGAGAGTGGTACATCACTAGTCTATAAAACCAAAATCACATTCTGCCGAGACTCACTGAAAATGGGGTTCTTCCTACCATCACTAAACAAGATAGGTCTCCATTTCTGGGGTGTGCTTCAGGCTGTCATAACAACTCACAATCCATTCTCAACTCTATGTGACGTTTTACCAGGTGAAATAGAAAACTACAATCTTCTTTCTCCTCTTCCACTGGATCTAAGATGGACAATGGTCAGCACTAAATCTTGATAGCGATTATGCATTCCTAATAAGTCTATTCCACTAAGAGAAACACAAAACACCTAGATCTTAGTTCTGTCCTTGAAACTATGATGTTAACTCTTAATTAAGATGACAGAATTCCTAGCTAGGACTCCTCTATTCTCCAGGAAGTGAAAAGGAAAAATAAGAGAAAAAGAATCTATGTGAAGGTAGAGAGAAACTAACTGGGAAAGTGACAGGCATTCAGATGTGTTGACACACCCACATCTGGATTCAAAGCTAATGAGATAATAGAAAATCCAGGTCAGGGCTTCTTAAGAACTTTTTCACATTGCAGCTATTTAGTGGGCAGTGGGAAACACAGATGCCCTCCCCCACGAGGTACTGAGCCAGTTTCCTGAACTTCTGAGGGATGAAACTAAACCAAGAGATTTCATAGCAGCAGAAGAGAGATGGGAAATATAATGCATGGTATCAGGAGAAAGAAAAATAAGGGAAATGATTGTTTTACTAATGCAAAATCAAAGACTAAGATAGTATCTATTTGTATAATTTAATATATTTTATTATAATTCTCTCATTTATGTTTTTAAATTCCAAAAGTTTAAGCCCAGTTCTTCCTGAAGAAGAGTCATTTCTAAACTAAATGTTGAATGAGATATCCATTAATCTGTGCTTATGATGCTGTAATCAGAGTGTGAACAGGGCTACAAATACTACTGAGAATCCCATTCCTAATCTTTGATAGGTGAGAATGAGATATCTTTGTATTATCTTAACAAAATCAGTAATCCATTTCTGGAAGGGATAGACTAGATGTGGCTTTGGAGACCTGAGGTCAATGCTCACTTTCCTCCATTCTATTGAAAGTATCAGCACTAACCACAAGTAGAAAACTGTTGGAAATTTCATAGAAAATAAACTTTTCCCCTCAATTTCCAATTCAATCATTCAATGTATTACCTTTTATTTCAGCAAGAATTTTGCAGTGTTAGTGTTTACATATGGCATGCATATATTATAGATAGATAACCATTCTTAAAAGAGGAGATAGGCATATAATAAATATAAGCATATTTTAACAAATATTAGTTTATGATAAATTAATGGTCATTAACAGGATTTGGTATAGTCCAACTAGATTTAAAGTACAAAATTGTACTCAAGCTGCAAATAAATAAGTTAATTTGCATAGCTTTATAGATACTGACAAAATACCTGAGGCTTCTGTCAGAGACAAAGGAATTTATTGCTCAGAGAAGAGTAAGCAGCATTCAATTTATGTGCAGGCCAGTATTCTGTGCCCTCTAAAGTATCTGCATAGACACTGCAAAGCATAGATAAATATTGTTGCATGATGGCCACAATTGGGTTTTATCACAGCTAAAGGAACTCAGAGCTTAGGAAACTTCAATCTTTTGTACCAAACTATAAGCAAACTCACTCAATCTCTGTCCTAGAGAAAGAAATTATCTTTATCATATTGAATAGTAAACAAATTTTCCCTTTGCTTTGGAGCCAGACACTCTCATTACTTCCCAAGCCTGTTTACTTATATTAAGTATCTTTGAAAAGAAAGTCTAGAGAAAGGAAGTCAGTTCTTATGCTTGCAAGGCATGACAAAACACAAGGGCTTTGTGGAGAACTTGTACAGGTTAGTAAGAATCTGGATATGGAAAGTGGAGAAAGATGAGAAAGAATGGTAAATTAAGAAAAACACATACCAAAAAATAAAGCTAATACAGCTAAAATAAGTAATCCCAGGTTTAATTAAGCCAGAACAGGAGCTAGATAAAAAGCAAATAAAGAGGTAGAGCTTTACTAAAATCATAGAGACTAACTCAAAGCCTTGGAGTCAGTAAGAACTAGAGGCTAAGACCTTCTAGAGAGTACAGATGTCTTCCAGTTGCAGGGTAGCTTGAAAGGACTTTGATATTCTTTTTAACCAGTCCTAGACTTGAACTCAGGGCCTAGGCACTCTCACTGAGTTTTTGTGCACAAGTCTAATGCTTTATCACTTGAGTAACCGCTTCATTTCTAGCTTTTTAGTAATTAATTGGAGATAAGACTCTCATAGACTTTCCTGTTCAGGGTTTCTTTGAACCCTCCTCAAGTTTTAGCTTCCTGAGTTGCTAAGATTACAGGTATAAGCCACCTGTATTTGCCTGAAAGGAAGTTAATCTTTATAAAGTTATGCTGCTAAGAAACAGCACTTAACTAATCTATGGATGAATTAGAATAAAGGTACAAAGAAAAGCCAAGTTTATCCATGTGGCTATTTAAAAAATACTCTGAAACTATCCTATTCTACTTATGATGTGTTGTTATAGAAAATACGTGTAGTGTCAAAATACAAAGTTTGGGCAGAAAAGTCTATGAGACTCTGATCTCCAATATACCAGCAAAAAGCCAGAAGTGGAAGTGTGGCTCAGGTGGTAGAGCACCAGGGTTGAGTGCAAAAAGGCACAGAAGGGTGAGAGGCCCTGAGTTCAAGCTATAGTACTGGCATAAAAGAAGTGGTGGGTATTTACCATTTTTTCCATCTCTTTGAGATGTCCCAAGCTAGGTCCTTTCAATCCTTACCCAAGATGCTGCATCTTTTCCTTTGATCATAATCCTTCTGTTTCTTCAACTAATGAGTGTCTGGTCTTCTGAAATGGGCAAAGGATTATTATATTTCAATAAATACAAATATCAAAAACAACTGAAAAAAAACCTGAGGAACCTGACTTAATAAAGTTCATCTCCCACTCACAAAAATCTATTCTCTTATTTTTGACAGAGTGGTATTTTCATTAGCTCTGTTGCATCCACAAGCAGACCCAAAATCTTAGTGGCAACAGACCACAGTATGTAGTAATGAGTGCAGATGCTTTGTCTCTGCTTGATTCCATTTGGCTCTGCTCCATGTGTCTTTTTATTCCTGGGTGGAAAATAATGGCAAAATCCCTTCATAGCAGGAAGCAGCAGCAGAATAATTGGCAGAATCTGAACAATGTTTCCCAAAGCATCTGAAGATGGTAGCACATATCAGGTACCCTCACATTCCATTAGTTCAAGCACATCACACAGTCAAGTTCAATATCAATAGCCAGGGAGTTTTACAGGAAAGAGAATATACTTGTAAACAATATTATATTTAGGACCAGTAGTAGGTTTCAAATTGTCCTTCAGGATTTTTATTTCTCTAGTTTGTAAAACCACTGTTTAAGGTCTCTCTGCATAGAAATAAAAACAGTAATAGGAAACCTGTTAGAAAACAATAGACAAGGTTTTGTGTACAAAGGAGGAAGTGTCCTAATTAAAAAACAAGTTTAAATTTAAAAAATCAAAGAAAGAAAAGGATCCAGGCCAAAGACATGGCTTATCAACTACCAACCATGGCCATAGTTTCTTCCAAAACACTCAGGAATCACTCTGAGAATCAGAAAGAGCAGAAACTGCTGAAATCTGTTGTTCTATCCTTGACAGCTATTCCACACAAAGATAAGTGGACAGAGTTCCTCTCTCCCCTAATCCATCCAGTAAGGATCTTATATATGGCAGTGATCCTGAAACCCAGAATTCTGGATTCTTCAACTACATGGGCAAGTATATCTATTTCTTCCACTGTATATCTCTGAGTAGTTCTTGTCTTCATTATTTTACTTTTATATTTATTACATAGGTAACATTGCCACAAGAGCAGGAAAAGTATAAGAAAATTCAGTAAGACAAGAGATCATCTTTGTTGAAGAAAGAACTTCCCTGTCATCCTTGAGGAAAGGTAGTAGTAAGTTAGACAGATCATAGATTTGGGATAGAATGTATCTGGGGTGCCATTAGTCTTCCAGTGATGGCTCTTGCCCTAGACTGGAATAGTGCATACCCTAATTCATTGCCTGGGTAAATAAGAGTGCTGTGTAGCCACAACAGGATTCAAGATACAATAGAATCTTCAGGAAATGTACTCACCAGCATCCAAGATTTATGCACTCTTCAGACTTCAATTTCCCATGACTATACACCAGATATGGAAATTCATTTTTCTGCATTTGTTTAATATCTTATCTCAATATCCAAGCTTTGAATTGAGAGACCAATGCTGTCTAAATTTCCACATCATTTTAGTTAAACCCAAGAGCTTTTAGGAATCATGGGGAAGGCTGCATGCATTTGGATTTGGCAATTTAATTGAAGTTACAACTGCACATTACTGAAAAAAATAAAGAATGCCACAATGACTAAATGCATTGCTCATCATATTCCCTCAATTCTTTTACCTTTTCTCCAAAAAATTGCTGCTTTTTCCTCAGCTATTTAAACATCATTACTATTCTAGCCACGAGTAAGTTTTGACACTCTGAACAGTTTGCTTGCAGGCCCCAAATAGGAGTGAAGTACATCAAGAAGATGTTTCTGTGAGTGACAGGAAGCATGAGAAAATGTGGAACATGAGACCATCTGAGTCATTTTTGTGGAAGGGTTGGAAACAGAAGATTTACCTCTGCTATAATGGATAAGTGTCCACGCCGCTGAATCTTTATAGGTAATTATACAACCTAAAAGAATGAAAAGGAAGGAGTTTGGTAGGACATCTGATCATTCTTCATATAAGGACCCAGATCCTATCTGTCTTGGCGTATCCTCCTGATTTAGAGGCTTAGATACCTCTTCACTCAAGAAAGGTCTGGTAAATGATATTCATTACTTCTGCCCATATTCCACTGGATACAATTCATCACATGATCCCAGCTAACTGAAATTTAGTAAATGTTCTTTAACCAACTACTTGAGAAGAAAAGGGCAAGAATTAAACAAGCAACCAATCTCTCTAACAAGCTAGTCCTAAAATTAAAGTCTTCTTGCTTTGGATCTTCACAAATAGTTTTTGAAGATCTTCTTTTCCTACATCTTTCTGGATGGCACTGTTGTCTGAGAAGAGACAATAAGTAACCTATTATAAGACTGGAATCCTGAGCTTTGAATTTTATCATTGTCTTTCCAGTTTCCTCTACAGCCATAGTATTTAGAACTAATGTCTTCCTGTTTTCTTAGTCTATAGCCTAAGTTTATTTTAAACACCAGTGCCCAGGCTGAGGCATTTCCTGACACTCATCCTATGGGCAAGATTATATGCCAACTTGAGGATACAAAATTGGCTTATAAATGGTATTTCTGTCCCCACTCATAATTTGAAAAAGAATAGGTATCTCAGAGATATTTTTGTGTGAGATATCCCCTGCCCCCCAGCATCCTCTTCAGATTTAATTACTTCCTTCCTCCGACTGTTTCCCAGACTATCAGAATCTATCAGTCTCAAGCATATGGGGAAGTGGGCACCACCGGATGGCTATTGTCAGTCAGGAAATAGCTACCGTTAGGCCCTGTTTGCTAATGATCACATTTGATGTGATAAAATGGATGTGAATATTAATTTTAAACCATCTCACCACCGTCTTCAACTTAAAAAGCAGGCATGAGCACTGACAGCTTTGCATAAACCCCTTTCTTTCTATTTTCTGTGATTCTGACATATTCACATTCCACTAACTAAGAGCGAACACCACTACCCACCCACTCACCAGGCGTTCACTTTATATATAGCTATAGATTTTCGATGCAAAACAAAGAAAATAAGGATTCATCTAAGATAGAATTTGTGGTGTGATTTTTAAGGAGAGAAGACGCTAAGCTTTCTATATTTAATTATCAGTCCGGGTTTGGGTTCTACAAAATGATCTTGTGTAAGGCACTACCTATACCTACCTTTCAGCTTCTTATTGATTTATATATTCACTCATGCATTCAGCATTTAATATGTGCTTCATAAATACCTAGGACTGACCATGCAAGGTTCCGAGGACATGGAGAATGCCATGATTCTTATTTAAGGAGCTCGAAGTGTCACAGATGCTATTATGTAAGTATAAATAGTAACTGCTTAGTCTGAGGAAAAGAGCTTTGTAACTCTGGATCATTCTTCAAAAATAAGGTGTTAATTCAAGTACTTTATATTGTACCCTTTTTCTCGAGTATTTTGGGTTTGTTTTCCTCTTTTAATCATGATATTGGATATCGTTTGGAAAATGACCACTGTGAAGAAAGCTAAGGTACTTAGGGTTTTGACTTAAGGAGGACTTCCATACTGTGCACAGTTTGGCCTTAATGTCTGAAGACTTTGCATATAATTGTTCTCTTCTTCACCACTATGGTGAGGCATATAAATGATTCTACAGACTTAGAGGTTATTGTCACTATTTGGCAACTCTTTTATTTCTTGTCTCTCAGATCCTTCTAACAAGGAGATATTTCTAGAGGTTTTTAAAAATGGCCGGAGTCAACATTCAGTTCTATTTGTGTTTGGACCTTGAGAACATTCCACATTTCAGGACTACTTGGCTTTAAGTTCTGTTTTTTATTTCTTTCTACTTTATGGGTGTTGGGAAGCACTTTAACATCAAAGCTGTTGGGCTTAACTTGAGATATCTAGGAGCTACAAATTCTAGGAAAGAGACAAGATGTCACAGTGTATGTCTGGTTTTTATGTAGGCATCCAAAGACTGACCACAATAAAGATGGTAGGCTTCCAGATTTCACACTTCCAAGAGAGTAGGCTTGGCATTTTAAGTAGGTCACAGTTGTTCCCATTCACAGAAGACTCCTTACTTGCATTCAAGTCTGGCTATAACTAACTCAATAATCACCTAATAGTCACCTACTCACTCAGTAGTCACTTAATTCTGGTGGAAAGGCATTTACTTTCAGGATCCACATGTTTTCTATGACCGGTTTGAAAATTATCTCTTTTGGCCTAACAAGAAAAGCTTACTTCCATCTCCCTACCCTACATCCTCCCCTGAGAGGCCCCAGTAGTTCAGGAAGAAATATGAAAAGCAACCCAACTTAGACATTCATCTTATTGGACTCAACCCTCAACTTTCTACCATCACATCCCTTAGAGTCTGAAGGAAAACTTTCCACAACAATAGCAGAAGTACATCTACCAACAATCAGGGTCATTCTCCCTGGCTGTGTCTATTTACATTGTCATCAGGGTCCAAGTTTTTCCCTTTAGAAACAAACCTTTCTAAAAAACCTTGATGAAGATAGGTGGATTCGAGGATTATGTTTGATGGGCTTCTTAGAGAAACAAATTATTTTAAATAGATTGAGATACCTTAGAAAAATAATATAAGAATCACTACTCTATCAGTATATTAGCCACAAGAAAGGCATTCTTTGCCGGTATAAATTCAGATCTTATGATGTCTATTGTCTTCTAGTTTTAATCAACAATTTTTGGTTACCCTGCCATCACTAACACATTTCAAAAGTTTACTCTGTCCTCCTAAACAGTTCTGTTGGCCATAGAGCCCCATAGAGAATTAAGGGAAAATGAGTAGAGTTTATATGTAACCTTTTGCCAGGGTTACAGCCTACCTTGCAGCTAGTGTCACATGTTAAAATTACACCACACATACCTATACCTATATGTCATGACAATGTTTATCCTTTATTAGTATAGCTCAGACTTCTCATAACGACCTCTAAGTCCTTGCAAACTTTTTGACTGGATTCTAGGGACCGCTTTTAGAATGATGGCTGCATTGGAAGACTGCAAAATAAGTGCTTCGTTAAGATGAATGGGTAAGCTCACCATCTTAAACACCAGCTCATGAGGGTCCCATTTTTTTAAATGTGGCAATCTAAAAGTTCCTCCAATAGGAAGAAATTGTTAAGTGGCAAGAATATTGATTCAACAAGGTTCTTAGTGACTTCCACATTGCCTTTTGGAGCAATCTAGGCACTCCAAGGCCTTCATAGTTTTATGTGAACAGGCTTATTTTCAACAAATAATCAGTAACAACTACAGAGCAGATGTGATTCCAAGCCAGTGGCATTCAAAGTTTTACTTGCAATGAGAATTGCCCGAGGGTTTCTCCAAAGATAGATCATCCGTATCAAGCCACCAACATCTCCAATTCAGAAGGGGACATGAGAACTGGTTACTGACAGCTCACCAACTGTTAACCATGCCGGCCTGGAATACAGCCTTAAAATCAGAGTTACAGTTACTAGAAAGAAAAAAGAAAGATACATGCAGATTCTAATCTAAAATGGTACTCTTTTCTTTTCTGTCACAACAACAACCTCAGCAGATTAAAATGGTAGTACAAACTGTTGGACCTATTAGCATGAGGAAATAGAGCTCCATTTTTCCTTAATTATATCTTCAACAATTACAATTGTTTGGTCTCCATTCCCTGAGTGATGAAATGCTCTTCCACTTTCCTATAAGACAAGCTGCATTGCTCTTTATAGAAGTTTACAATAGTTTATGTAAGCAAAAGAAGTTTAGTATTCATTTTAGAACTGGTAAACATCCATTTCCTTAAGGACATACTTGAAGAAGCAAGATGAAAGGTAGTAAAGTCAAGAAAGAGACAGTTGCCACAAGCTTGGCCAGTGAAATAAATTCTGAGATAGCATAATAACAATGAAGTGAAGGGACAGGGATCCAAGGAGAGATTACAGAAATAGAAACAAGTGGATACAGAAACTCATTGAGGGTGTGGAGCACAAGTGAAGAGGCTAAGGGTGGCACTTAGCTTTCTGCTTTAGGAATCATTAACTCAGGCAGTCATTCCCTAGGCACTAGATCAAAGAAGTCATGATTGGGATAAATAAAATAAGTTCAATGTAGAAGTTTCTTAGGCCTGGACCTTCTAAATGGGAAAGTTTTGCTAGATCAGAATTCTGGGTAGGGTGACTCCCAACTGCAGTCCCTTAGCTCCTCTTTTATTCATTTTTTTTTGGGGGGGTCTGGTCATGGGGCCTGAACTCTGGGCCTGGGCGCTGTCCCTCAGCTCTTCAGCTCAAGGCTAGCGCTCTACCACTTGAGCCACACCACCACTTCCGGCTTTTTTCTGTTTGCTTATGTGGTGCTGAGGAATCGAACCCAGGGCCTCATGCATGCAAAGCAAGCACTCTACCACTGAGCCACCTTCCCAGCCCCTTTATTCATTTTTTAAAATATGTCTCTTGTTATTATAAAGGTGATGTTACAGCCCAGCTACTCTTGAAGTGGTGATCAGAAGGACTACAAGTTGAGGCTAACCCAGGCAAAAAGACAGTGAGTTCCCATCTCTAATAAAATTAAAAAGTAAAAATTGCAAAGGTCAGGGCATGACATGCGATGGTACATTTTTATAATCCCAGTTATGCAAAAAGTAGAAATAGAGGACTATGAAAGCTTTAAAGATGTAGCTCCATTGGTAGAGCACTTACCTAGCAAGCACAGGGCCAGGCCCATGAGTTAAAATGCCAATATCTCCAAGAAGAAAGAGAGAAAGAAAAGACAAATGGAAGAAAAGAAAAGAAAGACATGAAAGAAAGAAATTAAGAAATGAAGAAAGAAAGAAAAAAGAAAGAAAGAAAGAGAAAGAAAGAAAGAAAGAGAGAAAGAAATAAAGAAAGAAAGAAAGAAAAAGAAAGAAAAGAAAGAAAGAAAAAAGAAAGAAAGACATGTACCAGTTTCTGCATATGTTAGAAAGCATCTTTCTTAAAAGAAGGGTGTACTCTGTGTGTACACAATATCTACTGACATGGAGAAGCCCAACAAAACAAGCACTGTTTAACAAAAATAAAAGAATTTGAATTTGGAAGCTACATGACCAGAGAACTCAGTTGAACTCTGACAGCCACTTCATTTCCATGGAATGAACAGTGAGCAGAAATGAGACAGGGAACTGTGTAAGTGCACACTATTCCTGTGAGTGCTTTAGTTGTTAAGTGAAGGAAACAAAGGCTGTGTTTTTTTAGAGAGAAGTATTTGTGAGAGACTTAAACATAGTCATTGCTAAAGAAACTCAGGCTCCAGGAAAAGAGAGGTAAGAAACATTAGTGGGGAATAATGGGAGGAAGCAGGAAAGAGAAAGACAAAAAGACAGAGATAGAGACACACAGAAAGATAGAAACCAAGAAGACAAGAGGTAAAGCTGAGCATACACATTCATCTGTTGAAAGACACAAGTGAGAATCTCAATTTTACGTAGAATAAGAGGTGAAGATTTTTGCTAAGGTGGACTGGAGACTCAGTAAAGAGTTTGTACAGAGAGAAAGAGATTGAAAGCATGACTTTTGGAATGGAATAAACCAATAAGAACATGTGTAAGGAAATCACATAATACTTAGAACTTAAATGGGATTGGTAATCAGACCTCAATTTATAATGATACCATTGTTCTTAACACAATTCAATAACCTATGGATGACTTGCCTCTTTGGAATAACCACAGGCTTGGGACACTGAGGATTCTCGAAAGAGCCTGGACTCAAAAGGCTAGTTAGGGAAATGAACTAAGGTATGACTGGAAAAACAGGCTCAGAGGAAAGGTAGGGTTCAACAAGTTAGAGATTAAGAAGCTAATACTTTAGAGTTAAAATAATGTTCGTTGACTGATGTACATAACACTATGATCTAAGTATTATTTAATATTTAATATTAATTTATTAAATCCATGTAACAACCCCATGAGACATTATTAGCATAGCTAAAGCCCAATTTACAGATGTCCCACTTGACAGATAAACTGGAGTTACAACCCCAAATTAAATCTGGTGCAGGGAGAAATACAGTTGGTGTGTCACATGAATATTAAAGAGTGGAAATGGGATGTAGACCCAGGCTATTGGGCTACAAAGGCTGTATTCAGTACTTTATGATGCTTTTCCACTGATATTAAAATATCAGAGCTATTGTAGGTCAATAGCTTTCAATCTTGCTGTACCTTAGATTCAGCCAGGCTGACCCATAAATAAAAATCTCTAGCAGTAGGAAGCCAGGGATCAGCATTCTTTACAAGTTCCCCAGATGGTTGCAATGTGCAGGCAAGATTGAAAACATAGCTGAAGCAGCAGCACAGTTCAGTATAACCATACTGTTGGCTAAATTGAACTGAGGAACTTAGCATCAATACACTAACAAGAAAATGCTGTCATCCGATGCTATCCTAGTGGAACTCAAAGCCTGTAAGGCAATTAGCTGATATGTACATGAAAAACAAAGACAAAAACCTGAGATGATAATCATTCTAGAGAATAGTAATACATATTGTTTAACTTCCAACCTCTAGAGTATAGTAGAAGGCTCAAAAGTACATTTTAAAAATTGAGGCTGGGTGTGGTGTTTCCCACCTACAATCTCAATTATTACAAGCAGAGATTTGTAGAACCATGATTCAAGCCCAGGCAAAAGGTTAAATCAGAATGCTTCTCAACCAACAAGCTGGAGGGGGCAGAGAAAGGGGAGTGTATGTCTGTGTGCTCAACTACATGGGAGGTATAGATAGGAGGGCTATGGCTTAAGATTGGTTCCAGCCAAAAGTGCCAGGCTCTTTAGGAAAAAAATAACTAAAGCAAAAGTAGTAGAGCACTTTTCTAGAAAACTTGATGCCTTAAGTAGCACCAGAAATCAAACAAAACAAAACAAAATAAAAAGAATGTTCTACCTGGGAAAGGTCAAGCTCTTTTATTAGAGCTTTACATCTCAGAGTATAGCTCTGTTCAATTGATCTATTTGTCAGAAGGGTAAGATGTGTGTGTGTGTGTGTGTGTGTGTGTGCATTAATTGGTGGCAAGGGGGCAGGAACCTGTATATCCGAATACTTGCTTTACCTAAGACGAAGCCTGCCAACCAAAACCTATTCATTAAAATTCATATTCTCAAATAAGGAAGCCAAAATATTCTCTATTAAATTCTTATTCTCAAATAAGAAAACCCATGGCAGCTGATGAAACATTTATGAATATTAATAACCAACTACAAACTGCCAATTAATTTGTTTGATTGCAGCTAAGATGGTCGATTACAGAATATATTATTTTATATAGCATTAAAAGAAGAAGCACTGTCAATTAAGCCATGAGAAATTATTAACTCTAAGACACTTCTTGATTTCAGAACTATTACTATCAGGGGGAAAGCATAAGCATCTTAGAATTGATAGAATTTAGATTTGGAAGTTGTGAAAAAAAGAATTAAGATTGAATCACTGACCTACTCCTACTCCCCCAAAGAGGAATAAATCAGAAACCGAAAATCTGCATTGAGTATAAGAGGATCAAGAGGTTATGCATTGCATAAAGTAAGAATAGAATTCAGATAAAGAAATCTATGTATAAGAAAGAGTTTTAGAAAACTAAAACAGTAATTGGTAATTAAAAAAAAAATAAAGGGATTGCTGTGGTATAGATATGGTTTGTATGATTTGCCTCTTAAAAGATCCTACATGGAAGCTAGGTTCCCAATGTTGTAGTATTGAGGGGTGATGGAACCTTTTAGAGAATTAGCTTTTTGGATATTACTCTCATGCATGGATGCATGTCCTTCTCAAAAGATTGAGTTATATTGTGCAGAAGCAAGTCAGTTTTCTCAGGACTGGATTAGTTACCCCACACAGCCTCCGACCTGAACTCTTACCACTAATGTAGTCTGCCAACAGGCCCTCACTCATACCCAAGTACCTCTCCCTTGTACTTCAGGAAATGTGAGGTAAATAAACCTTTTTTCTTTATAAATTAGGAAGCTCAGGATTTCCTTATAGCAACAGTACATGGACTGAGAAAAGACCATAACAAACACTTGAAAACATTTCCCAGAATGTGAAAATATGTTAGGAAAGTTCAAAGTCAAGCATTCATTGAAAGATAACCAACATATGCTTTATTGTTGTTTGCTTCCTTCCTTCCTTCTGTCTTTCGTTCTTTCTTTCCTTTTTTTTTCTCCCTTTGGAAGTATTGTTCTTTGAATTCATGACCTCATGGTTATTAGGAAAGTGGTCAACATTTGAGTCAGGCCTCACCACATTTTTTTATTCAGTTTTTTTTGTTGTTTGTTTTTGTCAGTCATGGCGCTTGACCTCTGGGCCTGGGAACTGTCCCTCAGCTACAGCACCACTTCGGTTTTTCTGGTGGTTGATTGGAGATAAGAGTCTCCCAGAGGGGCTGGGAAGGTAGCTCAGCGGTAGAGTGCATGCCTTGCAAGCATGAGGCCCTGGGTTCGATTCCTCAGCACACATAAACAGAAAAATCCGGAAGTGGCACTGTGGCTCCAGTGGTAGAGCACTAGCCTTGAGCTGAAGAGCTGAGGGACAACGCCCAGACCCAGAGTTCAGGCCCCATGACTGGCAAAAAAATAAATAAAAAATAATAAATAAATAAATAAATAAGAGTCTCCCAGACTTTCCTGCCTGGGATGGCTTTAAACCACAATTCTCAGATCTCAGCCTCCTGAGTAGCCAGGATTACAGGCGTAAACCACTGACTCCTGGCTTCTGTTAGTTTTAGTTAGTTTTTTCTCTTCGCTAGGACTGAACTGAAACATTGCCCTGCCCCTTAAATCTCCTATATAACTGAAATTAGAGGCAGAAGCCACTGTACCTGGCTTATTAACTTTTCCCCAGCTGTTCTCAAACCATAATACTTGCCAGTCTCTCTCCCTTGAGTATTTTGGATTAGGGAATCAATTTTAGGGTAACAGAATACATCTTTTGGAGTTAAAGCAGGACCCAAGGCCTCAGATTCAGGGCTGATTCGATGCACAGTAAGGTGAAGAAACCATTCAAATTTCTTTTTTTCCCCCTTAATATATATTTTTATTGTAAAGATGCTGTTCAAAGGGGTTACAGTTACAGGACCAAGGTAATGAGCCCATTATTACACCCTCCTTTGTTTTTCCCCTACCATCCCTTCCCTCCTCACCTCCCCAACTCCTTTCCCCCACCCCCCACAAAATTGTAAAGTTCATTTTCAACATAATGTCTTGTACATCTCATTATAACAATGGGGGCATCCTGAATCCTTATTTCAGCATTTTGTTATATTCCTTCTCCTCCTCAAATTATAAAAATATATATACAAGATGCAGGACACCAGAATCAAATACAGTGACAACAGGGCTTGTACTATGGAGGACGAACATACAAAGAAACAAAAAAAATCACATAGTACATTATAAATACATTGAAAAGAACAGCAGCAAAGATAAAACCTCTTGTGTCCCTATCTTGGGATTCATTTCATTTAGTATCAGGTTATATGGTCATATGTACATAGCTTTTGATCTCTTCTGCTTGTCCTAGACATATACTAGTTATTGCAGATAAGGGAAACCATGGGACCTATGTTTCTTTGAGACTGGCTTACTTCACTTAATGTAATTTTTCCAAGTCTTTCCATTGAGATTCTACCTCACCCCAGTTAAAATGTCTACAATCAAGAAATCTAATGACAACAGATGCTGGAGGGGATGTGGCCAAAAAGGAACATTACTGCATTGTTGGTGGGAGTGTAAACTTGTTCAACCACTTTGGAAAGCAGTATGGAGGTTCCTCAAAAGACTCCACATAGAGCTCCCCTCTTACCCAGCAATCCCACTTTTGGGCATTTACCCAAACGATCACAAACAAGGCCATACTAAAGCTACCAGCACAACTCAACTATGTTTATCACAGCATTATTCACCATAGCTAAGATATGGAACCAGCCCAGATCCCCCTCAGTAGATGAATGAATCAAGAAAATGTGATATGGAATTCTATGCCTCCATCAGAAAGAAAACATTTAAATTTCAAAGACAGAAAAATAATTTTAGAACTTTCAAGAAGAAAATTTTCATTCTTCATAGTTTTTAAATAGTTCTACAAGAGGGGTTTTGATTCAACATGTCATATGTACAGTGCATCTTGATCAGTGTCACCTTCTCCCCAATGCCAACCTCACTCATCCCCTCAAATTTCCTAGTCCCATTCTCAAATTTGGTATTCTGATTGTGTTCACCTATCTTTCCTCTCTAAACTCCTTTCCTTAACTAACACTCGCCTCAGCAATAACTGGTATTCATTTTGTTAACTGTTAACTGTTTAAAGGTGTTACACTATGGAAATTCACTCCTGCATTACTATTCTTCAGTCAGTATGGTCATATATATATATATATATATATATATATATACACACATATACACATATGTATATGGCCCTATATGTGCTTGCATAGATATTTATATTTTAGAACTTTCACATATGAGTGAACATGTAACCTCTGTCTCTTTGAACCTGACTTACTTTATTCAACATGATTTTTCCAGGTCCATCTATTTCCTAAAATAACAAAATATTATTTTTCCCAGTGAATAAGTAAAATTCCATTGTGCACATACACCATATTCTCTTTCTCTCCATACCTCTGCAAAGAATGACATTGGGATTTTGATAGATATTTCATTGAATTTGTAGATCACTTATGGGTGTGTGGCCATTTTTATGAAATTTATTCTGCCAATTCATGAACATGGAAGATCTTTCCACTTGCTGGTGTCTTCTTCAGCTTCTTTTATCAATATTTCAAATGTAGTTTTTACTGTAGAGGTCCTTTACTTCTTTAGTTAGGTTCATTCCTGTTTTATTTTTTCTTTTCTTTTTTCTTGAGTATATTGCAAATGAAAATGTTCTCCTAATTTTCAAGAAGAAAAGCTTTTAAGGGAAACCTTATTGACAAATAAATCAATGAATTCATGTGTTTTAACAGATAAATTATTAAAAGATTGCTATTGGACTCCTAATCAATATCACTGGATATCAAAAGGCTATGCATTGAGTGCCCTGAAACTTTTATACATGTACACATATGCACACATACACACCTCAGTGTGCACATAAATACTACATTCATCCAAAATTTCAGAAAATATAAGGTACACGACACAATCTTTTAGGGCTGCAAATACACCTAACCTTTTATGCAATATTTAAAAATATATTAACTGCAGAAGTATTAGAGCAACCTTTAAGAGAATCCAAAAAAGAAGAGTTAGAACTATGGAATTAAAATGGGTGAAAAGAAGGAAGAAATCTTGTCAGAGTGTTAGACATAAATCTGGGAAGCATTTTAGGTACATCATTATAGGTACTTACAATGCTCTATAAAAAGATGTTTTTAAAGCCCGGTGCTAGTGGCTCATGCCTGTAATCCTAGCTACTCAGGATCATGGTTCAAAGCCAGACCGAAGAAAAGACCAATAAAAAAAAAAACAGAAGTGCCACTATGGCTCAAGAGGTAGAGTGCTAGCCTTGAACTGAACAGCTCAGGAGCAGCACACAGGACCAGAGTTCAAGCCCCACAACCAACCAAAAAAAAAATTGTTTTCAGGAGGATGTAAATTCCTTGCAAAACTAATACATTTAGGAACCTTAAAATGATACATTATATGATGGTTTTAGCAAACAATAAAATCATGGTGACAGAATTTTTTAAAAAAACTATAAGCAGTCACACTCTATAAAATATATGAAGTAATCTAAAATAGAGCATGATTGAGAAATTGATGGAAACAAGAAATTTTACTACATATATTATTTTCTTTAAGAATCTTTACCTTGTCTATAGGTCCTTCCATATTACCTTAACTTAAATTTATGGAACTTCAGTGTTTGGAATTTCATATTTTCAATTTCAATTTTTGGAATTGCATTAATTCATGAAATTTCAAATTTTATGATTATATCCATAACCAAGGCATAGATAGATGATGAATACTTACTTAAAAATCAAAACACAGTTTACAGTAAATGTACTTAAGTAGGCAAGTAGCTAGATGATAGATACCTATTTCACGTATAACACTCAGATATATTAGATATGTATCTAGTAATATAGATCATATATGTACCTTAATGTGGTGTTTAAAGTTATAAAAAATAACCAATAAGTAGCCAATTCTTTAAATGATCACAAAGAAAGATGGAAACAGAATAATATCAATGGTATAATTTTTTGTTTTATGGGTGATATATAAAAGATGCCTACTTGAAATTGCTAAATAAAATAATAGATATGTGTATATTCTTTGGAATAATATAACTCATTTATCACATAGCTAAAAATTAAAACAACCAAAATCGAGTTACTTCTGTGGAAGATGAGGAGAAAATGGTTTCTTTTCATTTCTACATAGATATTTGTATTTTTGTTACCACTGCTTTGTTAACTTAAAAAAAGGAAGAGTTGTAATAGCAAAATTCTTTACAAATAGCATTTCTTTTTCTTCCATAGATATTTCCCAGCTTGCCTTCACTGTCAGGTGAGTCTTGATTACTTATGTGTCAGATAATCTAAGCCTCAATATAGCCTGGCACTTCCACATTCTCCCCATTGCCACAATAGCTTAATTTGTTATCTACTTCCACCAAAATAGATAGAATTGATTTTTACTCATTTTCTCCTAGCCACCTGCTGGGTACTAACAAGAAGGAAAATGAACAAATGGAGAGATACCATAAGAAGAAAAGATCAATTTTAAAGCCTACTGTTTCTTTCACTTGAAAACGACTGAAGAATTGGCAGCATTTTCAGCAAATGTATAATGACCACAAATCAGAGCCCCTTTGAACAATTGAAATGATAGATTCCTTTAGAAATCACACACTGCCTGTAGCATCATGAAACTAATTTTCATGTTAGTGTTAAGAAATATCTATAATCAAATTTCATTATCTCTAATAAAGTTCCAATAGCCAGGCCTGGGATAAAACATGGAAAATGAATTGTATATAAGTTATATCACAGGTGGAGTTCAAAAGAAGTTTCGTGATGGGGACTTCAGTAAGATTAGTAAGTGAATTCACCATATTTTCAGTTGACTCTTGGGTAATCTCTGATTCATATCCCTGCATTCAACAAGTACTAAATGTCTCTCACATTGTATCTGACTGTTTAGTGATCAACTGAATGGAGTATTATGGGAAGAACAAGAAATCCTACTGGCTAATGCAAGAGTGCAGACAGAAAACGCTTACCTTCCCATCTGCTACTTCTGGCACTCATTAATCACACTGGCATTTAGGAAATGACAGGCAGGTGCAAGAACTGGTGGAAAATAGAAGCTATAAGGAAGGAAGAAAGGAAGGTATTTTTCCTTCAACAGCTATGTTGTGGGCTATAGAAAAGGAATGAGGGGAAGGATTTTGGCTTGATGGTAACTACTACTCTAGCAAGAATTTATAGTTTTTCCTGAGTTCCTAGATCCATCCCAGAACCTGAGGAGAGAAGAATATGTATGTTTTAGAAAACGTTTTGATTCCTGCTCTTAGTCATTAATGATTGAGAGGTTCTTCAGCCTTAATTTCAGAGCAACCTACAAAGTAAACTGTTTTCTTTTTGTTTTGTTTTTTGCCAGTGTTGGGGCTTGAACTCAGAGCCTAGGCATAGGTTCCTGAGCCTGTTGATGTGCAAAACTAGCACTCTACCACTTGAGCCACAACATCACTTCCAGCTTTTTCTGAGTAGTTTATTGGAGATAAAAGTATTATGGATTTTCTTGCATGGGTTGGCTTTGAACTTTGATCCTAACATTTCAGCCTCCTGCGTAGCTAGTATTAGAGATTTGAGCCACCAGTGCCTGGTTGTAAACTATTCTTCTTTGTTGTGTCCAAGTATTAAAAAATGACTATTCACATCTGGTTTTAATTTCCTGTCACCTGATTTTAAATGAAATGCTTAACTCTTTGAGTCGATATCAACTCCTGAAACTCTTATTCCATGTTGGAATAGAGGAATTTTCCTATGGCAGTTACTGGGATTTCAGTATAACTTAGCACTATACAAAAAGGAAAATGCTCATATATTGATGACCAAAGGAGCATTAAACTTGGAGTCAGTTAACTTTGCTTTATCTTAGTACTGACACGCTTTGTGATGATTACCTTCCTGGACCTAAATTTTCTCAACACGTTGCATTCACAGAGTTGGCCCAGACCATCCCAACTATTCTCCAAACTTTTAAGACTCATAGTATTCTGGAGGATAATTACTCAATTTTTTTTACAGTGCATTGAAATATTGGAAGCACAGGGTAAAGGTGGATTACAGAACAGTTTCTTACTGAACAGAAGACAAGAGGGCATGGCTGTAATCCATTTTAATTTCAATCCCCAGATTCCTTTACACTAAGGTAAAACATGTCATACCACACTAACCAACACATGATAAAGATGCTTGAAAATATGTTGGTGGGACAATTAACAATGTATAAAATAAAAGCAATAAAAATTTACCTCAAAGTCAGAAAATTTCCTTTAAGTAGGGGGAATGGTGGGAAAGAGGGAAGAGAAAGAGGGAGAGGGTTCATCCACTTCATCAGTTAGACAAAAGAAACTAGATTCAAGAGGCTGAGCTTGAAACTCTGTCTACAGGATGGAGTATTATTTCCTACTAAAACATCCAAAATCACAAGACGTAACAAAAAGCTATCTACATTCTCTCTCTCTTTCTTTCTCTCTCTCTCTCTCTCTCTCTCTCTCACACACACACACACATACACACACACACACACACATACACACAAATGACTACTTTTTTTTCATCAAGGTATTTTTTTCAACTCCATTTAGAAACTTGAAAAGGGAGCAGTATAGAAAATCTTTTTATCCAGGAGTATAAACACTAAAATGATCAAAATTATGATTTAAAAAATAGTCACTCTTAACAACTCTACCATTGTAACAGAAAATAATTTGCTAAAATATGCAGAATATACTTATTTCGAACCTGAAATTTACCTATCAGTAAGCAGGACTCAGTTAAAAATAATTGAAAATCTAAAATGATGCAAGCTGAATTTAAAAAGAAACACTCTCAGAAGCAGTGAAAATTGCTTGCATTCCATGGAACAAAAGTCACTTATGGGAGACAGTGCACTTGTATAATTCAAAGGTAGACACAGGAAAGCGAAAGCAAGAACAAGACCATGACATGCTATACTTGACCTTTTTCAAAGGGCATTTGCGTCATTTTCTCCCTTTGGTTTCTGCTGAAAGTATAAAAACAGATCCCAGTGTAAATGGCTTTGCTGCAGTCCTATACACAGATATATTTCTCAGCAAATAGAAATTCCATAAATGACCTACAGAAATTCCATAAAAACAACTTGCTGCATGCTACCTTTTGTAATAACAAAATAAGTATTACAAATTGTGCTGTTTTATAAGAGGATTAGCAAAAAAATCCCCCCATAACATTATATATAATACTATATATATATATATATATGTATATATATATATATACATATTATGTTCCTATTATTAAGTAAGGTAAGGTATGAAGTTTTCTGTTTTCACAAAAGATACTTGTAATGGGTGTGAAAACACAGCAGTTACTTCATGTAATTTTTAGTCACTTTTGCAGAGTTGCTTACATACAATTACAGACTTTCTAAAATACATGCGCTTTTTGAAAGTCATTTGTTTTTACTGTACTTTATGTCTCATACTATCCTATGAGTTAAAAAGTCATTAGTTGTGGCTTCTGGCTTCTCTTGGATTGGAATTATGTTTGTGTGTATGCATGTATGTGTGTATGTGTGTGTGCACATACATGTAGGCTGTGATTGTGTTTAAAAAGGCATTGCTTTACCTCATCCTTGTAATTCGTCCTTGGTTTTTATCCTGCTGTGATAATACTGACTCTTCTATCATTATGAAAATTTGCCATTCCCTCTTCTTTATTGCTGAGATTCTCTTACTTGGGAGTTCATTCTCTTGACAATACAAATATACTTCTCCAAGCTGGTTCCTTTTCCCTCCATTAGCCCCAGATTTCTTAGCTAAGGTCTCTTGACACCTTCAAACAAATTTCTCAAAACTACATTTAAGACTTTCATATGTAAATTTTCCTAGCGCTTTCATAGCAGGTTCATGGGAAGTATTCGTCCATCATTGAACCACCAAACTTCTCTATTGCAGTTACCCATGCTTGTTTCTTATAAGAGCAAGCAGCTCCAGGAATAGCATCTTGCTCAATCCTTGTGCATGTGTCACACACAATTTTTGAGTATATATTAAATTTCATTTGTAAGAGGTATCATCATGACATTTTCATACTTGCATATAATGGCATTGACTGTTCCTCTTAAGTATAGGAAAATGACTTAAATTCTTTGAACTAAGTCCTAATTATGTGCCTTATATCCATAAAGTGAGAAACAAAAGCTTCATGCTTCATATATGGCAAAGTGA